>NC_092130.1:150234475-150864702 GCF_043159975.1 Macaca nemestrina
TCCCAATTTTAGCAGGTAAGTAGATTATATATACATATACACACACTGTGCATGGCCGTGCTCTGAAAATCATGTTTGGTTTTCTCCGTCAAAAAGTCATCAGCAACTCAAGGTTCTAGTCCTGAAAAAGTAAAATCACTAAGAAGTTCTTTAGAAATGTGTTAATTACAAAGTTTTTAGACCAACAGCTTTTTAGGAGAAAGACTATCTCAAGGACATTGACTCACTGGCATTTAACAAGAAAGCCAGCTATGGTTTTAGGTCTAACATTTAAGTCTTTAATCCATCTTGAATTAATTTTTGTATAAGGTGTAAGGAAGGGATCCAGTTTCAGCTTTCTACATATGGCTAGCCAGTTTTCCCAGCATGATTTGTTAAATAGGGAATCCTTTCCCCATTTCTTGTTTTTGTCAGGTTTGTCAAATATCAGATAGTTGTAGATGTGTGGTATTATTTCTGAGGGCTCTGTTCTGTTCCATTGGTCTATATCTCTGTTTTGGTACCAGTACCATGCTGTTTTGGTTACTGTAGCCTTGTAGTATAGTTTGAAGTCAGGTAGCGTGATGCCTCCAGCTTTTTTTTTGGCTTAGGATTGACTTGGCAATGCGGGCTCTTTTTTGTTTCCACATAAACTTTAAGGTAGTTTTTTCCAATTCTGTGAAGAAAGTCATTGGTAACTTGATGGGGATGGCATTGAATTACCTATAAATTACTTTGGGCAGTATGGCCATTTTCACGATATTGATTCTTCCTATCCATAAACATGGAATGTTCTTCCATTTGTTTGTATCCTCTTTTATTTTGTTGAGCAGTGGTTTGTAGTTCTCCTTGAAGAGGTTCTTCACATCTTTTGTAAGTTGGATTCCTAAGTATTGTATTTTCTTTGAAGCAATTGTGAATGGGAGTTCACTCATGATTTGGCTCTCTGTTTGTCTGTTATTGGTGTATAAGAATGCTAGTGATTTTTCCACATCGATTATGTATTCTGAGACTTTGCTGAAGTTGCTTATCAGCTTAAGGAGATTTTAGGTGAGACAATGTCGTTTTCTAGATATAAAATCATGTCATCTGCAAACAGGGACAATTTGACTTCCTCTTTTCCTAATTGAATACCCTTTATTTCTTTCTCTTGCCTGGTTGCCCTGGCCAGAACTTCCAACACTATGTTGAATAGGAGTGGTGAGAGAGGGCATCTCTGTCTTGTGCCAGTTTTCAAAGGGAATGCTTCCAGTTTTTGCCCATTCAATATGATATTGGCTGTGGGTTTGTCATAAATAGCTCTTATTATTTTGAGAAACGTTCCATCAATACCGAATTTATTGAGAGTTTTTGGCATGAAGGGCTGTTGAATTTTGTCAAAAGCCTTTTCTGCATCTATTGAGATAATCATGTGGTTCTTGTCTTTGGTTCTGTTTATATGCTGGATTATGTTTATTGATTTGCAAATGTTGAACCAGCCTTGCATCCCAGGGATGAAGCCCACTTGATCATGGTGGATAAGCTTTTTGATGTGCTGCTGGATTTGGTTTGCCAGTGTTTTATTGAGGATTTTTGCATCGATGTTCATCAGGGATATTAGTCTAAAATTCTCTCATTTTGTTGTGTCTCTGCCAGGCTTTGGTATCAGGATGATGTTGGCCTCATAAAATGAGTTAGGGAGGATTCCCTCTTTTTCTATTGATTGGAATAGTTTCAGAAGGAATGGTACCAGCTCCTCCTTGTACCTCTAGTAGAATTCAGCTGTGAATCCATCTGGTCCTGGACTTTTTTTCTTTGGTAGGCTATTAATTATTGCCTCAATTTCAGAGCCTGCTATTGGTCTATTCAGGAAGTCTGCTTCTTCCTGGTTTAGTCTTGGGAGAGTGTAAGTGTCCAGCTCCTCCTTATATCTCTGGTAGAATTTGGCTGTGAATCTGCCGGGTCCTGGACTTTTTTTGGTTTGTAAGCTATTAATTATTGCGTCAATTTCAGAGCCTGTTTTTGGTCTATTCAGAAATTCAACTTCTTCTTGGTTTAGTCTTGGGAGGGTGTACGTGTTCAGGAATTTGAAAACCTGGGCAATACCATTCAGGACATAGGCATAGGCAAGGACTTCATGTCTAAAACACCAAAAGCAATGGCAACAAAAGCCAAAATTGACAAATGGGATCTAATTAAACTAAAGAACTTCTGCACAGCAAAAGACACTACCATCAGAGTGAACAGGCAGCCTATAGAATGGGAGAAAACTTTTGTAATCTACCCATCTGACAAAGGGCTAATATCCAGAATCTACAAAGAACTCAAACAATTTACAAGAAAAAACCAACCCCATCAAAAAGTCGGCAAAGGATATGAACAGACACTTCTCTAAAGAAGACATTTATGCAGCCAACAGACACATGAAAAAATGCTCATCATCACTGGCCATCAGAGAAATGCAAATCAAAACCATAATGAGATACCATCTTACACCAGTTAGAATGGTGATCATTAAAAAGTCAGGAAACAACAGGTGCTGGAGAGGATGTGGAGAAATAGGAACACTTTTACACTGTTGGTGGGACTGTAAACTAGTTCAACCATTGTGGAAGACAGTGTGGCGATTCCTCACGGATCTAGAACTAGAAATACCATTTGACCCAGCCGTCCCATTTCTGGGTATACACCCAAAGGATTATAAATCATGCTGCTGTAAAGACAAATGTACACGTATGTTTATTGAGGCACTATTCACTATAGCCAAAACTTAGAACCAACCCAAATGTCCAACAATGATAGACTGGATTGAGAAAATGTGGCATATATACACCATGGAATACTATGCAGCCGTAAAAAAGGATGAGTTAATGTCCTTTGTAGGGACATGGATGAAGCTGGAAACCATCATTCTCAGTAAACTATTGCAAGGACAAAATACCAAACATCGCATGTTCTCACTCATAGGTGGGAATTGAACAATGAGAACATTTAGACACAGGAAGGGGAACATCACACACTGGGGCCTGTTGTGGGGTGAGGGAACGGGGGAAGGATAGCATTAGGGGATATACCCAATGTAAATGATGAGTTAATGGGTGCAGCACACCAACATGGCACATGCATACATATGTAACAAGCCTGCACGTTGTGTACCTGTACCCTAGAACTTAAAGTATAATAATAAAAAAAGACGTCCAACTATTTGAACCCAAATATCCATGTATTTCTGGTTATTTCCCCTGGTGCAGCGTATCTTAGCATGGTCCATGGACAATCCTCATCAGAGTGTTCTTGGGATACTCCACTAAAATAGGTTTCTTAGACACACTCAGACCCCCTGAGTCAGAATTTCTGAGCAAAATGTTAATGTCTGTATTTCTAGAAAGCAGTCTTGAATATATATCTTGAATATATTTTATATAGCCTGGTTTATATAAAATATTTTGTTAAACTCTTACATCTAGCCATCAGTGCCATCAAGAGGTCAGAGATTGACAAATTATTCTTAGGATCAGGGTCACTTGGCAGCAAGTATCTTGGCTAAAATTAAGGCTTCCTAGTTACTAGAAAAGAATAGTACTTGATGGGATGAGGGAAGCTCATTTGGAAGCAGTACAATCTTTAGCTTAATGACTGGTCAATAGGCTTAATCACATTTGTCTCTAAAGAAATCAAGGAGGCTGGGGAAGTATGACCTTTATCTTTCCTAGGATGAGTATGACCTTTATCTTTCCTAGGATGGTGGTGGATCAGATGTTGTTCTTGAAGGAAAGAAATGTCTCTGAAGAGCAGAGATATTAAGACAGAAATGATGGCCTATGGTCAGGAATGGATTATCTCACTTCTCTGATAAATCTTTCCTCCAGGTGTCTGATTCTTCTGATTCCAGTGCCTTTATCTCTTTTTTAATGTCTGGAATCCTGACAGTAATATTTCTTCTTTATTTACATTTTAGTATTATCCACAACATTTCAAAAATTGATGTTTCTAATGTGTCTGGAATCTAATTTCCTGTAGTGCCTATGTAGCCACTAAAGCTCAGGACTATTTTACATGTGTACATTTTAATAAATTCTAACTGTTCTCATGGCTTCCACTTTTGTCTCTATCGCAATAGATAACTTTGATTAAATTAACTCTTTGATATAAAAATCTTAAGGGTAACATGTCAAATTTTTTCTCACATTCCTGCATATTCCTCAGGCCAGATCAGTAATCAGTATAAATATTAGAACTGAGAACTGAGGCTAACAACTGAGTTGTGCTGGGATGAACCACTTTAAGAATATAAAGAAAATAACAGTTACTCTGTGTTAAAGAAAAAAGCAACTATCTTATTTTTCACAAGAGATTTAAAAACATTATATTGATATGAAACAGATTTTACTTAAGGAAAGTAGAGTTTGATTTTTCTGCCCCTGCTTTCATATCATTTTTCTCTATGCCTTTTAGCTTACTTCTAGTTTAGCCATCTATAACTAGAATTCCCAAAGCACCCCCGTTGTTTCACAATGCCATGTCTCTTCTTGGAATGATCATTCCCCTGTAACAGAAATCCTGGAGTAAAGGAAACCTTATCAGAGAGGTCTTACATTTTACCTTTAGCTTGTTTGCTTTTCTTTTTCTTTAGCAAAGGGAATTTGCCAGCTCTGTAGAACAGAAAATAGCCTGCAAATCATTGGAAAAAACCTCTTCTCATGTTCAGATACTTTGGAATCACTGGTCAGTCCCCTGAAGGCACTGAAGAACATCCTTCTTCAGGAAGATGTGTGAGTAGAATGATTGTCCAGGGGGGAGGAGTTGCATAGTTCACTTTATGTTTGCAGGTCTAATTGGTAAAGGGCTTCAACTTTTTGTGAACTCAAAAAAAGTAAGGGAGGAAGTTTTGCAGGTTATGGAGCTTCATCCCAGATACTCCTTTGCTGGCTGTCATGTGGCTAACATACCTTTGAGATGTAGCATAGTCCAATGACCCGAACATTAGAAAAGGGAACAAGAGAGCCCAAGAAATGGGCATCTTGGCTAAGGTAGCTTTGAAGGAATAGGATGATTCTTCTTCAGGGACATGTGGTGGTGGTTTATGCTAGAATGTGGATCAGCGAGATGCCATCATCATAATGGCTAACCATCTACGGTTACATAATATAAGGCCACCTGTAGGACAACTGTTCAACAATGAGAATTTGATCTGCTCCCTTTCAAGGTCAACACATATCTAGATTACATTATTCCTCAAGGTTACTGAAGAAAACAGAGTGAGGAGGAAAATCTTGAACTTCCTGCCAACAAGGCAGATGCAGACTTAAGCAATTAACTGAGAAAATGAAAGAGATGTGAGTGCATTGGTCCCTTATTTTGTATCAGTCAAGGTTTACCATTAAGATAAGATATTACACATATGTAAATCTGAGATACTTTAAAGCAGGTATTTAAAAAGATCTGAAAAGCTAGGCAGGGAAATGGGACAACTACGGATTCATAATGGCAGGAGGACACCACATATCCTCAACTAGAGGGACAAAGGAAGGAGATAACATTACCAGAGCCTAAGAGTTTTTGGTCATGTAGAAAAAACAGAAATACTGGTGAGTTTGCCCAGTAGAAGTTTTAGCCACAGAGAAGACACACATATACAGACTAAGACACCTCAAGAGATGCAGAAGGGCTATCTTCCAAGCCCCTGAGAATGTCTCAATTGGCCAAACCACAACTTAAAGGCGTCTTTCCTTGTGACAAAGAAAAAGAGGAAGGATGAAATAGATCCAAAGGCAAACAAGTCTAAGAAAGACACAATTTGTATTTCGCTTGGTGTAGAGAATGCAGATTTGTTATTCAAGAGTTGTTTTATTTCTAATAATCATTCTTCTCCCTTTAGAGTTGCTTATTTCTTTCTAGAAAAAGAACCACATGAAATTTTGATATTTAGCCACTCTTGACTTACAAAATCACATTTTCATATGACTCAGTTTAATATCTTTTCTAATTGCATAAGATATCACACTAGTGTAATGGGATTGTCTTCTCTTATGTAAACTTGTGTCTCCTTCCTCTAAGTTGTAAGCTCTTTGTTGGCTGAAGGGTGCTTTACTTAATTTTACATCTCCAATGACAAGGATAGAGTCTGGTACAAAATTGGACCTTAATAAGTGTTTCTGGATTAAAGAAGAAAGAAAAAATACTTGCATATGAACTACATTACTAAGTTAGGCAATTTTATATAAGGCAAAAGTCAGCATTTAATTAAAATATTTATAAGTTATATATTGTGTCACATTACAAGAATGCATTTTAAAACTATGGATATGCTAAATAGCTAAACAAAATGTAGATATTTAAGGGGGAGGTTTCATTGTAGACTTGAACTATGCAGTCATAGAAGTTTTGAAATACCTCTAATGTAGGTATTAAGATGGAAACAAATCTAAGCTTAAACTCATATATGTTAAGTCATATTGTACAACCACGTTGCATTAGTTGTGGTTTTCCAGGGAAACAGAACCAATAGAACATATATAATTATAGGTATATAAAAGGAGATTTATTATGAGAATTCACTGACACGATTAAGGAGAAAAAGAACTCCCATGATCTTCCATCTGCAAGTTAGAGAACCAGGAAAGCTAGTGGTGTGGTTACAGTTTGAGTCTGAAGGCCTGAGAATCAAGGTATTCAAGGGAATTGCATGAACTCTTAGTGCGGGCAGAGGCCAATGGCCTAAGAACAGGGGGAGGAGTGTGCAGGTATGGGATGCTGGTGGGGTGCCAAGAACCAGGAACTCTGATGTCTGAGGACAGGAGAAGGTAGATCAACTGAAGAAGATTTCTTCCTCGCCCTTCCTCTTCCTTTGTTGTTGCATTTGGACACTCTATGCTTTGGATGCATTGGATGATGGACACATTGGTGAGGGTGGATCTTCTGTGCTCAGTCTACTGAGTCAAATGCTAATCTCTTTCAGCTACAACCTCTCAGACATCTCCAGAAATAATGTTTTGTCAGCTATCTGGGCATCCCTTAGCCCAGCCAAATTGACACATAAAATTAACCATCACCCATGTTTACTACACATTCTCCAGTTGTGTTAATTCTCATTCTTAAACTCTTTCACACTCTTGTCCATTCCTTGTGGCAGAAAAAGCGATGGAGTAAGACTCTCTTGATCATATGAACCTGGAATGTGAAACAGTCTTGTGGGTAAATTTTTATATCATATTGTAGCTAAGAGTGAAAAGGAAATTTTAGTACATATTGGATTGTTCTTACCTTAATTTAAAACTAAACTAAGAAGTTAACATACAAAATTCCAGAATGACTTATAAAACTATATACTCTTCCGTAAAATAATTCATGAATTGAATATGAATTGAATAAGTAAAGTAGTAAATAACATGCTTTTTTTCTTTATAATATGAAAACCGAGGACACTAACACCATGATAAAAATCAGTTAGAGAGTTTTTTTCTCCCAGAAGTTCACGATTTTTATGCCAAAGAGAAAAACATGTGAGGTGGGATTTTTTTGTATAAAAGATAAGAAGATTAAAAAGCGAAAGCAGTGTATCATCACTTTTTTGTTTGTTTTTGAGTGTGTATTTTGTAAAGATGCTTTTATCACAATGCAGTTACTATATTCACTGAAACTGCAATCATCTTATTATTCACTATAGGAAGTCACTGAACCTATGATTTTATCATTTGCAGATACAGAACTGCCAATCAGAGGGGGAAATAATATTGCTAGAACTGCACAAAACAGTATAGAGCAAATAAAATAAAGATCTCTGGAACATGGTCATTAAAACATAGAGACCCATGAAAAATATCAGTGTACATTATATATGTGTGTGTGTGTGTGTGTGTGTGTGTGTGTATATATACTCTTGAGGCTGGGAAAGTTGTGAGCTCAGTGCCTGTATTCTGAAAGATTCCAAAAGGACGATTGGAAGGCCAATAAAAAGCTATCTTTTGATTTAATTGACTCACTCATCAAAGATTTATTCAAAACTCCTATATGTAAAGCTCAATTGGAAGTGCTCAATAGAAGAAAAAGATGTGAGCCTAATATAGATAGTCTAATATTTCAAGAAGATTACTATCTTGATAGGGAAGAAAGATGAAGTGGTATTTATTTTAGTATGGTGCACAAGATGGTGATGAGCCACGCTGTATGTACATAGCAATAGTTAACTCAAAGATTGAAGTTCTCTTTAGCTACAGTAACATTAGATAAATATGGACTGGTATGAATCAAATATTGATAGATGGGGGTTGGAAAGAAAAATATATTAGTAAATGACTAGAAAGGGGTAAGATGGGCAAGCTGGAGTGTACGAATCCTAGATAGGAGTGGAAAGCAATAAAGCCAGAAAGATGAATTGACTGCAGATGGTTGCAAGTTTAAATGACAAGCTGGTGTGTTTGAACCTAATTTCAGTTAGAGGAAGCCATGTGAATTTTGAGCCAGATGTGAAGGAAGACAGAAACCGAGCTCTGCTTCAGGAAAAACACAGAGAAAGACTTACATTAGATCTCTTAGACTGCTTTAACACCATGTGTTCTATGATCCTATGAGTGTTTTGGCAGAGTACATAAAAGAGTTCAACTTTAGGAGATCTAAGAAACGTTTTCTGGATATAACGGGTCTTGAAGCAGTCAGGAGTGTGTGAGCTTCTTTTAGGGAGAATGGGAGAAAAGAGGTATCAGAGCAAAATAGAGAGAAATTGAACAATGCTAGCCAGTAGGGAATGAAGGAGAGGGAGAAGTTAAGGGGGTTTTGAGTTCTGCTGACTGGGTTGTGTCACTATGGAATATTAAAAGTTTGAAAGAGATAGGGTAAAGGAAGCCAGATTTTAAAATTTTAAACTTATAATATTAATATTTAGGTGTTGAAAATACATGTGCTTCAGTAATCTTACAAAATGCACTTGATTTTAATTCTAAGATATGCACAGAAGCCAACATGAGATCATTAAGTATAACATGGAATTTGCAGAACACGGTTGGGGGGTTGGGGCATCATCTTAGAGGATAATAAAGATAAGCAATAAAACTCGTAGTGAATCAAATGCCAAGAACTGAATTGTGAAATCTGAGTGAGAACCAGAATCCCAAACTCAATCTGCCTTTATCATTGTCAAGGCATGCTATAAAATGCAAAGGAAGTACCTTTTAATACATTGGTGTGCAAAGAATTTTGAAGTCATTATTCCCATGAGGTTGTTCTGGAAGCCATATGGTCTATTCCAGCATGCATCATTTGTTATTAAGAAATCAATATCAGAATTCTGGAAGTTGAACAAAAAGCCCCAAAATTAGACCTACTACAGAAAAGATTGCTGAGTTAGGTGCACTTTTAAACTACATTACTAATAAAGGACCACAAGAAGGTGTTGGGGTTTTAGAAATTTTTAGTAATATGATGAATCAGATTTAAACTATTTTGATAAAAATGAATTTCTACAGAAAGGAAAATAATTGTCCAGTTCAGCAAACTGCATAGATTGATTGTTTATAGAGAAATGCTAATTTTAAGTTTTTGATGATCAAATAAAAAATACATAAGAACACCTTTATGTATTACATGGAAATATACAGTTTAAAATAAATGAAAATTAGCAATTATCATATGTTCCTCCAAAGTGAAGGTACAAATGTCCAGGTACTATTTATGAGTTTCATCTTATAGAACTAGCAAAATTCATTTTATGAACAACACTGTGTTCTTTTTACTCTGGTTGGTCACCATTATCTAATAGTTATAACACTGGTAAATGTAGAAAAATGTCAACAAATATATATTGAGGAGGTGGTACTTGCTAAACTGGTATTACTGCCTAATGTCTGGACTAGCATAGTTGCTAATTCTAATGTCCCATCCAAAGGTAAAAAGTTTGGATATCAATGGAGAGAGGGAGAAATAATAGCTGAGGTAAAGACATAACTGGGTTATGAATTGAGGGAAATCTAATATTACATTAACATCTCAGAAGAGGCTCAGAGCAAAAGATGATATTGTGTTTAGCTCAATTATATCATACACCTAAAGGGTGAAGCTGTATGTTTGCCAAGACTAATACTGTGTTTGGAACCTGACAAGACTAAATGGAAGGCTGCAAACCTGAGTGTCCTCCGCCTGAGAGACATTTCCATATGATATGATGATAGGCTGGACTAATCACTCATGACTGAATAGAATTCTAGTAATGTATCATTACCTTTTGACTTAGATGATCATTTTAATGTAAGGGATCATGAAGAGGTGGGATAACTGATGCTGTGAAATATATATATAATCACATATTAATTTACACGCACACACACACACACATACACGCACACACACATAAAGTCATTAGGTGATTACCAGTGCCAATGATTTAATCAATCAGGCTAATGTAATGAGGTTTCCAAAACCAAAAATGATTTGTTTGAGAGAGTTTCTAGTTAGCTGAACTTCATATTTAAGGGCTCACATAGGATTAAAGTGAAGGGCTGAAAAAAGGTAGCCCATTCAAATGGTAAACAAAAGAGTTCAGGATTGGCTATAGTGAGACCAGACAAAATAGACTTTAAGTCAAAATCTCTCATGAGAGACAAATGAGGACATTTTATAATGATAAAAGGGTTAATCCACTAGGGAAAAGTAATGATCATAAATATGTATGCCCCAACATCAGAATATCTAAATATATAAAGCAAACATTAACAGACCAAAGGGTAAAATAGACAGCCATAAAATAATAATAGGAGACTTTAATGCCTACCTTCAATAACAGATAGAACATCAGACAGAAGATCAATAAGAAAACAGAGGACTCAGACAACTCTATAGTGCAAATATACCTAACAAAAATATGTAGAACATTTTATCTAACGTGGGAGGAATATACCCTCTTCTCAAGTGTATATGAAAGTTTCTCCAGGATAGATCACACGTTAGGTCACAAAACAAATCTTAACAAATATATGAGGATTG
This sequence comes from Macaca nemestrina, assembly GCF_043159975.1. Taxonomy (NCBI): domain Eukaryota; kingdom Metazoa; phylum Chordata; class Mammalia; order Primates; family Cercopithecidae; genus Macaca; species Macaca nemestrina. Next base: position 150,245,408 of record NC_092130.1, read on the forward strand.
AAATTATACCAATTATTTTTTTCTGACTGCAGTGCAATAACACTAGAAATCAATAGCAGAAAAAAACAGAAAAATTTACAACTATGTGTTAATTGAAAAACACTGTTGAACAACCATTAGTTAAAAAAAATGATTTAAAAAGTTGAATTAGAAAAGAAAATTTGCCTTGAGGCAAATAAAAACAAAAACAAAAGCACAACATACCAACATATGAAATGCAGAAATAGAAGTACTAAGAGAAAGTTTATTTTGATAAATACCTATATTAAAAAAATAAGATCTCAAGTAAATAAGAAAACTTTACCACATCAAAGACTTAGAAAAAGAACAAACTAAGCCCAAATCAAGCAAAAGAAGGGAAATAATAAAGATTAGAATCAAAGTACGTGAATTAGAAAATAGAAAAGCAATAGAAGAAAATTAATGGAACTGAGTTAAATTTTTGAAGAGGTAAACAAAATTGACAAACCCTTAGCTAGACTAATAATAAAAAAAAGAGAAGACTCAAATCAGAAATAAAAAAAGACTTTAAAATGTATGCCAACAAAATCAAAAGAATTATAAAAACTACTATGAACAATTATATGCCAACAAACTGGATAACCCAGAAGAAACTGGTAAAGTCTTACATGCATATCACCTAGCAAGATTTAGTCCAGAAAAAATAGAGAGCCTGAACAGACCTGTAACTAGTATGAAGATGGAATCCATAATAAAAATCCTCTCAATAAACAGCCCAGGATCAATTATACCAACACTTAAAAAATTATTAATGATTCTCAAAATCTTCAGAAAATATTTTAAAGAAGGAAACACTTCCAAATTATTTTTTTAAAAGCAGCATTACCCTGATACCAAAGACAGAAAGACATTACAGGAAAACAAAACTATAAGTCAATATCCCTGGTGAATATAAGGTAAAACTCCTCAAAAAAATAGTACTGGGCAGCTGTTCCAAACAGTACATTTAAGTGATCATACAGAATGATCAAGTGGGATTTATTCCTGGAATGCAAGGTTGGTTCAACATATGGAAATCAACTAATGTGATGCATGACATTAACAGAACAAAAGATAAAAATCATGCCATTATCTTAGTTGGTATAGAAAAAGAATTGGACTAAATTCAACATTGCTTCATGATAAAAATTCTTGACATACTAGGAAAAGAAGAAAAGTGCCTCAACATAACAAAGGCCATGTATGAAAAGCCCAATGCTACCATAATACCCAATGGTGAAGAATTGACAGCTTTTCCTGGAAGATCAGGAGTAAGACAAGTATGCCTACCCTTGCCACATCTATTTAACATAATACTGAAATTCATGGGTAGAAAACTTATTCAAGAAAAAGAAATAAAAGACAACCAAAATAGAAGGAAGTAAAATTGTTACTATTTGCAGATGATATCTTACATATAAAAAACACTAACAACTCCACCAAAAAAAGTTAGAACTAATAATGAATTCAGTAAAATTGCAGTATACAAAATCAACATACAAACTCAGTTGCCCTAGTATATGTTAACAATGACCTGTCTGAAAAGGAAATCAGAAAAACAACTGTCATTTATAATACCACCAAAAAAGTACTTAGGAAGAAGCATAACTAAGGAGGTTAAAGACTTGTATATTGATAATAGCAAAACATTAATGAAACAAATTAATGAAGACACAAAAAATGGAATAATAACTTACGTTCTTTAATTGAAACACTTAATATTGGTAAAATGTCTGTACCACTCAAAGCACTCTATAGATTCAATGAAACTCCCATCTAAATCCAATAGCATTTTTAAAAATAGGAATAGAAAATAGAGTGCTGTAATTCATATGGCACCACAAAAGTTCATAAATAACTAAATGAATTTTGAGAAAACAAAAGAATGCTGGAGGACTCACATTTCCTGATTCAAAATATATTACAAAGCTGTAGTAATCAAAGCAGTTGATTCCAGTATGAATTTTGTCAAATGATTTTTCTGCATCATTTGAGATGATAATATGAGTTTTATTCTTTCTTTATTTGTGATACTGGAATAAAGACAGACATATAGGCCAGTAGAATAGAAAGCCTGGAAATAAATCCATGTATATATCATCAACTATACTTTGACAATAATGCCAATAATACAGACTAGGAAAAGGATAGCCTTTTCATTAAATGATGTTGCAAAAACTGGATATCCATATATAAAAGAGTAAAATTGAACACTTATGCTATAGCACACACAAATATCAACTCCAAGTAGATAAAAGACTTAAATGTAAGTACCAAAATTTTAAAACTAATAGAAGAAAACAAATAGAAAGCTTCACAACATTGGTCATAGACATGATTTCTTAGCTATGATTCCGAAGCACAGACAACAAAAGCAAAAATGAACAAATGGAATTACATCAAACTAAAAAAGCCTCTGCACAGCAAAGGAAACAGTCAAAAAGCAAAATTCAATCTATGGAATGGAGGGAATATTTGCAAACCATATATTTTAAGATAGGCTAATCTCCAAAATATTTAAGAAACTCCTACAACTAAATAGCAAACAAACTAATAGCCCAATTAAACAATGGACTAAGGACTTTGACAGACATTTCTTTAAATAAGGAACACGAATGGCCAATAAGTGTTTGAAAAGATGCTCAACATCACTATCAGGGAAATGCAAAGCAAAACCACAATGAGGTAATGATCTCACACCTATCAGCATGGTTTTTATGAAAAAACCAAACACCACAGGTGTTGGTGAGAATGTGGAGAAATTACAACCTTTGTTACACTATTGATGGGAATCTAAAATGATACAGTTGCTATTGAAAACAATATGAAGGTTACCCTGAAAATTAAAAATACAACTACCAAATGATCCAACAATTCCACAAAGAAGTGTATATAATAAACAGACTTCCTGGTATTTATTAAAAAAAAAAAAAGAAATTAGGATCTCCCAAGAGATATTGGCATTTCTATGTTCACTGCAGCACTTTTTCACAAGAAACAAAATGTGGAAACAATCTAAATATTCATCAACAGAGGAATAATAGATAAGGAAAACGTGGTATACATAAATGTGTACACATATATACAATGGAATACTATTCAGTCTTACCAAGGAAGAAAATTCTCCAATATGCAACAAGATGGATGAATGTTGAAGGCATTGTGCTAGTCAAAGAAAGATAAATAGTACATAATTCCACTTATATGAAGTATCTAAAATAGCCAAATTCATAGAATCGAGAAGTGAAAGGGTGGTTTTTAGGGGCTTGAGGAAGAGTGAAATGGGGAGTTACTAAATCAATGGGCATAAAGTTTCAGTTAAGCAAGATGAATCAATTCTAGAGATCTGCTGCACAACATCGTGTTTATAATCAACAACACTGCATTGTACACTAAAAATGTGTTAAGATAATTGATCTCATGTTATGTTCCTACCACAATAAAATATTCTTAAATAGAAGAACTCAATTAAATAAGTAATGGCACACATGTAACCTTTTAATAGGGCAGTATAAAAGAATATCTTATGATTAAAAATGTTCAAAATATTTTGGCAAATGTAAAGAAGCAGAAAAAAATGAATTTATTTTTGTAAAGAAATAATTGCATGCATTTGAATAGAAAAAGATATTTTGAAAAACCATCTCAGGTGTTCAAGGTAATCACTGAGTGGTCTGGTTAGAATTAATTCTTCTTTTTCTTTTTCTTTCTTTTTTTTTTTTTTTTACATTTTCATGTTTTCCAAATGAACTGTGTTTAAACAAGATTATTTTATAATAAAAAGGCCACCACAAATGTTGTTGAAATAATGCAATACATCATATCCATGCAAAAAACACAGTTTTGTTTTGCATTCATATGTGGCTATGGTTTCAAAATTATAATTTTATATATATATATATATATGCGTCAATATAATTTGAACATAACACGTTGCCCTCACAGTATTTTCTTATTACATCATTGATACGATTTGCTCAAGATTGTGGAGATTAGGGATTTTGTAACTACGTATATTTATGATATAAATCGAAATCTAAATAATCCCTGGTACAATGTGATCATTGGGTTAAATATTAAAAGTGCAATTATTTTGAGTTCTGGTCTTGACACATAGAGGAAGTTTCTCATTTTTCAAAACAAATTGGTCTACAAAAAAACCCACTTGATGTGAATCTAATTAAAATCGGGTCCAAATTTTTATATAAATGCAATGAGTACTCTATCACAAAAAAGTAAAGATATAATTTTGTATGTTTAATAAAATTTAGTTTACAGTAGTAATTATAAATAGAATGAATAAATAATAAATCTTATGTAATAAGAAGAAATTTTCATTTTTAAGCCCCTAGAGTTTTTCTCTTAGTGAAAAAGATTATCTTTAATTTTACATTTTACTTTTGCACAATAGGATCATGTCATCATGCTCTCAGAATTTTGCCGTCAAAATAAAATTTGGTGGAGACAAATCTCTACTGCACCAATGAGATCTCTTATAAAATTGACTGAGTGGCATCTTATAAAATTGACTGGGTGGTGATTTAAAATTCATTGGCATATCAAGAACTACTACTCTTCATTCTATCTGCCTACCCAGTTTTATGACTGATTCAGCTTAAGGCGCTCCGTTTGCATTCTGAAAGCTCTTGTGGTGTGAGAATTATACTTTGTATTACTTCCGAGTTATTGCTTGATCATCAATGCAGAGATAGAAAGCTGCCCAAGGCAGATTTCAGCATGATCGTTCAAATTGGTATTGATTTTGTCATTTTAGGATAACAGAGTTTATGTTTGTTTCTGCTTTCCTATACTAATTCTAAAAACATACAATGCCTTACACTAATGACAAACCGAATACTACCCAGGACCATTATTCAAAGTACCCTGTTATTATAGGGCAGAAGTTTGTCAAACATAAATAAATCTCAGTCATTTACCACCTCCAACACTCTGACAGGCATTAGTACGTGGTGGGATAGTAGCTTAATGATAAAACATAACTTCAGATGAATATATAGCAGTTACACTATAGGAGGCCTTTGAATGCAACATGTCATAACAGGTTTATATTAAGTCATAAATTTTCTTTACATGACTGACGTTTATTATAATTGATTAATTTTAGTCACATTAATTAAATTTCTGGCCAAGTGGCAAACAGCCAATTAGAGATAGTTATGAATTTTGATCTTCTTTTCTCCTTAGTCTCCCATAAGAGTGGCTTTTCAACTGTTTTTCAGTCTCTTAATTTCATTTTTACTACCTTATATATGGAAAAAAATAAAATTATGGGTAATAAATTCCAATTTTTTCTGTATTTTAAACCAATTTAATAAATTTAAAAAATAATATTTATATGTTAAAATCTTAGGTTTAAAATACATAGTTATAGTAAAAATCAAAATATTTTCAGTATGTCAATTGTGTAAAGGTAAGATTTTAAAAGTTCTACAATTTCTATGACACAGAAAATGGATATCTTGCCATATCATCCAGCAAATTTGCATCAGCTACGTAATCCCTGTATTTACATCTTTCTCACTTACTTGCACTAATCTTTAGTTTACTTAATTTATTTTTTGTTGCAGAGATTCTCAAATCCAAAGCATCAAATACTAACATATTCAGGTATCACTGACAATCTAAAGAAAAATAAAGGCCTAATCTCATTAACATTACTCACTTTTATCACACTTAGAAATATGAGAGGGGGAGGAGCCTTAAGTAAATCAGGAACATTTCAAATCTATAGATGAAACTAAATTTTAATATACAAAGCTCTGCTTGTGGATTCAGAGTTAATTTCATAAGATAATTATGATAACATGAATCATAAATTTATATACGGTTTCCCAAGGAACATTAATTTGGACATAAAATGCATCATGATGCTGATTCCAAAATGTATAGTAATGCTTTTATGATGATATTAAATATATGCTTATCTACTTTCTAACTTCCCATTAGATCATTAAAAATACTTTTAAAAAATTTAAATAATTGTCTAACTGTGGAGTAGACCTAAAAGGAAAACTGTTGAAAAGGTCTTAGATTTTTGAGATCTAACTAGTAAGGCTTTATATAAGTTTAACGAAATGCCCAAGCATGACATTACATGACAAGCAAAGTGCTCTTTCTTTAGTGCGTGTTACAAAGGACATTCATTATCTACTAATGGTGTCAGATTCATGGCAAAGACTGTAGGTATTCCTCTGAAACAAGGAAACGATTTCAAAATTACATAATTTGGGTTTATGATAAAATGTCCTATTCTGTTCTTTGAATATTTTAAATATTTCTTTCCAAAACAAAAATATTTAAAAATAAAACTGAACAGAATTTAAAATTAGATGTTATTGCATGTCAAAACACTTTAGTAACTTTATTTATACAGTTTTCTCTCTTATTTTTAAACAGTAGCAATAAGTTTTAATTGCACATTTACTGCTACCAAAATATTCTAAGGATGAATCCAGGTGTTTCTCAAGTTGTGTTCTTGGGAACATTCATTTTGGTGAATGCTAATAAATGTTTGTTTTAAAGTGCCCTGTAATAAGTTTTAAGAATGTTGAATTGAAAAGCATTTCTGATTTGCAATTTTTAGAATAGCCAGTATGATTAGGTTTCCTCTTAGGAAACTCTCTAAGGTATTTTGTGTGTGTGTGTGTGTGTGTGTGTGTGTGTGTGAACTGAGTGGAAGAGAGAAGTATCACAGGGGAAACAAAGAGCTGATAAATTAAAGCACAGGCAGCCTGTGTCCTGGCTCCATGAAAGTGCAGCACAATAATGTTTTTTTATGTGAATGAGACCAGCATGGACCTAGCACAGAGAGCCAGCAGCCCTGAACAGCATCCAGTGATGGGTTAGGGGTGGTCTGCATGACCTAGTCACCAAGCATGAGAAAGGGAAAAGGGCATCTCAGAAGACATTACCTGTGGTAAGCAACAACAAATCCTGCCAGAAGTTCCTTATCCTTCTATGGTCCTTGAATGATTAAAACTATTTCTATAATCATTTGGAATACAGGCTCAAAATAGAATTGTGTTTAATGAAAAAACAGTATAGAATATTACATTCCTTGAACATCTGAGTCTGTGGCTTGAAATTGATTTTGACTATAGAAACATTTCTTTGGGCTCAGATTCCTAGAAAAATACTTAAGGAAACAGTAATCAAGTTAATTAATTCATGACAGTATATAGCTCATACTTACTTAGCTGAGCAAGTTTTTCTCCAAACAGCAAATTGCTTAATAAGTTTGGTCTACTTAAATCTTACACTAAATGTATGAGCTATGGAATACTGATAATTGTCTTAATCAGCAAGGAAGAAGAAGCAAGTCATGTCTAAATGATCTGCAACTGTTTAAATCTTGACCTTGGTTTATCTTAGATCTTAGTTAATGCTGTTTTAAGCCTGTGGATCTTTGGTGTACCTATACCTTATAAAAATAATTAGTTTTAATCTAACAATTTTTGCAATACAAATTTTCCTTTAAAATAATCCTCTTTTTTAAAAAAAATTGTTGCAATCAATCAAAACAATGTTATGACACTTTTAAAATATGTCCTTGAATGTATTTTACCAGTCATAATCAAAACTCTACTTTACTGCTTTAAATTCACATGTACTTTTAGATCAAACATAATATTACCTAAATTCATCACTATGTAGCGTCTGGTGATTTTAGAAAGTTTAATGAACCATATCTAGTCTTAAAAATTGAAGGTTTTCCTATCATAAATATGCTTGGTTCATAGTAGGCATGCATTATTTACTTATTGAATAAAAGAAAAAAAGTCATAAGGAAACTTCAGGTCCTTCAAGTATTAACAGAGGCTTGTATATCCAGCCTAATTGTTACCTTCTTATAAAGCCATTCCTCATAACCTTCTTGTTTTTCTTCTATTGTTTGCATTATAGGTAACTTATTAATAACTTAAAATTAATACATACATTTATTTATACTTTTTGTTATTTATTTTAGTTATCTTTGAAGGCAAAGATAATATATATTATTAAATCTTAATTATACAAAGTGTCCAGTTCATTATCTATGCTTCAATAATTGTTTATATTTTTGGTAAAACTTTGAAGCATTGTTATTATATTTGAATAGGCTTTATTAGTTTTGTTACTCAATCAAGAGAGATATTTTAAGTTACATAGACAATTATGGACCAATACTAAAATATAGTATATAGAACCACGTCAACTATATGTGCCAATAGACTGAAAAAACAATATGAGGTTGTATGATGCTTGACAGTTACATAATGAAAGCAAATTCCCAAAACATGGACATGTATTCTATTTGTGTGTTTATATGTGTGTGTATGTGTGTGTATATGTACAGGTATCTAATATACATACACACACATATATATACACACACATATCTATATACATCTATAGATATCTCTTTTAGGCAGTTATTGGCTTTATTTAATGTACAAAAGATTGTAGAGAATGTATCTTCTTATTTGTTTTTATTCATTAGAGTAGTTGTGGGTATTAAAGTGGAGACTCCACAGTTATATTTCAGGGTTCTGTGAATACTGCCAAAATATATGTTCAATTAGGATGTAAATGTGTTTGTGCAATTCATTGGGTCAAAATTTATGGGCATTTATCATATATTCATTTAATTATTAATAAAAACAGTTCAAAATTATTAATGAATTTCCACATTCTCTCAAATTCTGTAATGTGTAATTGATGTTTTATTTCACATGAGTCATATTTTGGCTTTAAAAGAACTATCTTGATTCTTCCTTTTGCATTCCAATCAATCAATAAACATCTTAATAATTATAATGGTTTCACTAATAGGTGTTGAATAAAATTAATACGCTTTCAAGAAATCACAGCTTAGATAGGGAGACTAAGAAATGCAGAGCCAACAAATAATAAATAATAAAATAATATAAAACACATGAGGCAGGAGAATCCCTTGAACCTGGGAGGCAGAGATTGCAATGAGTTGACATCGCACCATTGCACTCCAGTCTGAGCGAGACAAGATGGACCTTGATTGGAAGTCAGGATCTGTGTAGAGACTGTATGAAATAAGGAGAAAAGCTTAGAGCTAACTTTAGCTGTGTTTCCCAACTACAAAAAGTTACCCTTCATTCAAGGAATTCTGATATTTAGATAAGGTTTTATATAGCCTTGTTTTAAACTTCAATGCTGAATATAAAACTGGTCCCCTATCCCATCGAAATGAGCTTTATGGTTTCTCTCGAATAAACCTAGAAATTGACCTTCCCAGTCTTAAAACTTGAGAAAGTTACATTTGTCTTATCTCAATTCCTTTCTCAGGAAACCAACCATCAGGTCTCCTAGATAGTATTAAGGAACTGAAACTTTCCAGATCTCCATATCTGGACAATGAAATGCCAGACCCCTCACTTGTCCTGATCGCCTAACTGATCACCTGCTATCAGTTGACCAAGTTCTCTTCCTTATCCCTCCCTAATTCTTGTATACCCACACATAATTACACCTCTTCCCTGCTATATAAACCCTTAACTTTAGTCCATTAAGGAGATGAATTTGACACTGATCTGCAGCACCCAAATGAAGCCTCCTTCCCAGCAATCTCAGTGATTGATTTTCTCAGTGATTCATTGTCTCAGTGATTGATTTTCTGCGAGGAGAGCAACAGGACTTAGATCAAACCCCTGGTGTTTTGATACAAATATACAATGCTGTTAGTTGGCAGTAATAATACACTGTAAGTTGAAAACACCAAGAAAATCAGCATGCGTGGTAATCAGCATTATTATTTAACCTTTTCATAAATGTTTTTTGCAGAGTTTTGATTTTCTTAGATTCCTATAAGCATTAGAGCAATTAGGTCATCTCTTTTAAAGTATTTTCTTCTTGTTAAGTATAGATTTGCACAATGACCAAGAATGTTTGGCAGGGTCTACACTTTTGACTATATTAATAAGTAGGTATCTTAATGTTTCACAAATGTCAATGAAGAGTAGACTATTCGTGAGATTTTTGCTCTGTAGTACTTCCATTGATTGATTCTTTTTGCTGTGTTTTTACAATAATTTCTAAACAATCGAGCAAATGTGCTGTGAAGATTTCCCATTTTCCATTGTAGGAAGCTTGTGACATAGACTTTTCCCTAACTTCATAGAGTCATTATAAAAAAATTTTTTTTACAAATTTACTAGTTCTTTGAGATATTATAGGTTCTTCATTAATTATAGATTTTCACGGTGAATAATGTCGGTTTACAAAATGTTAAACAAGTTTCTTTACTGGATTTTCAGAGATGTTCATATACTAAAGTGTATGTAAGTCTCTAGCAGTGGATAGATTATGCAGCATCTATTATTTAATCATAAAGTATCTATTAATACTTAATGGAACAAGTATTCTGAGGTACATAGTGAGGGGAATGCTAATATAAGCCAAATATTCAAACCCCTTTCTTTTTATAGATGGAAAATTAGGAGCTAGATCACTTGTTCATAGGAAGAACAAGCGTTTATAGTTTCTCTTTCCTGAGCATACATTATAATGAGAATAAAGGAGTTTTTAAAGTGAAACAGTAGAACAAAAGGAGTGTTTAAAGTAGAATAGTAGAATGAGGGAAATCTTATGTAAGAGGAGTGGTGGGGGAAATGGAATAGAAGAAGAACAGCTGGAATATAGGACATGCACATAGCAAAACAACAGGGCTCCTGATTCAGCTGGATGGTGGAAGCCGAGGAAGAAGTTAGGTAGGAAATAAAGCACTGATGGAGGAAACCTGCATGAGTAGTAGACTCTCCAAACAATCACATGAAGAGAACAGAGAAAGGTGTTTACATTTTCGCCAGAAGAATGCAAACACATATATTTCTGAACTATTTCTTACAGAAATGAAAGTGATTATGAGATGATGGTTCAGCTAATGTATTTGTGCTGCAAATAAAGCCATTTTTTGTTTTACTTGTGATACCTTCGTGTAATAGCTGCCCCAAAAGCTAATTCCTATGCAAATCCTGCCAGTCAGCAACATCCAGTAAGATACTGAGAAACGCCAAAAACCTTTCCATTGCTTTATTCTTAAATATAAAAGGATAAGAACGAAAACTCCTATGAAAATTTAGAAGAAGAAACAAAGAAGAAAAGACCAGAATAAGTAGAAAACAGACCCTGTGCAAAGCGAGACAATTAAGAGAACAGAAATAAACTTTTAAAAAATCTTGTGATCTCAGCAAAATTTGAGATGCTATATTTGGGAAAAGGATCTAGAACTAGATGTACCATATGACCCAGCCATCCCATTACTGGGTATATACCCAAAGGATTATAAATCATGCTGCTATAAAGACACATGCACACGTATGTTTATTGCAGCACTATTCACAATAGCAAAGACTTGGAATCAACCCAAATGTCCATCAGTGACAGACTGGATTAAGAAAATGTGGCACGTATACACCATGGAATACTATGCAGCCATCAAAAAGGATGAGTTTGTGTCCTTTGTAGGGACATGGATGCAGCTGGAAACCATCATTCTTAGCAAACTATCACAAGAACAGAAAACCAAACACCGCGTGTTCTCACTCATAGGTGGGAACTGAACAATGAGATCACTTGGACTCGGGAAGGGGAACATGACACACCGGGGCCTATCATGGGGAGGGGGAGGGGGGAGGGGGGAGGGATTGCATTGGGAGTTATACCTGATGTAAATGACAAGTTGATGGGTGCTGACGAGTTGATGGGTGCAGCACAGCAACATGGCACAAGTATACATATGTAACAAACCTGCATGTTATGCACATGCACCCTAGAACTTAAAGTATAATAATAATAAAAAAAAGCAAAAATTTAAAATAATTAATAAAAATGTAGTATAAATTAGTTTTTTAACTCCCTAAGTCTATGATAGAGTAAAAATACAAAATACCAAAAAACTTGTTCAAGAAAGAACATATCATCATACTACTTGACATTACATTAAATAATATTTATACATTCATAATGTGTATTTTAGTGTATCAACTTTTCAACATTTAAAAGTAATGTGCAAAGATCACATCAAATTATGATTGTGCAGAATATAAATTCTATCCTTCTTGTTGTAAACTGGTGACAGAACAATATATTCACTAATATTTTTATCTTATAAAATGTCTACAACAATGGAGCATCAAGACAGGGCCATATGAGCAAATTATTTAGAGGTTTGAAAATAACCATCAGAAAAACGGAAGTACATAGGTATTTTATAGGAGTTCTTCAAGTGGGATTAACAAAGTGAACAGTGGAGAAAGAATCCATTGTCCTTTATTTTAAGCCAATACAATTTTAAACTGTGCATGTATTACATTAATAAAAAACAATCTATAAAACTTACAATAACATTTAGCAAAAAGATTAAAATATGGAATATTTCTCCAAACACTTTAGAAAGATATAAGAAGTCTTGAGGTCTTTTTCTTTTAGAGATTGCAATTGTTTTGTGCTGTCTTTCTAGTATTTCAAATTTAGTAAGGCTTATTATCCTATGAATTTTGCAAGTAGACATATTCCCTAATTATTTTTGCATGCCAGACTTTTGCAAGAACTTTCCATACAGCAGATGCTCAAATGTAGGTGTCTTAGTGATTAGCTTTCTGTGAGGGGAGCAGCAGGACCTAGACCAAACCCCCAGCATTTTTGTAACAAATAAACTACAATACTGTTAGTTGGCAGTAGTAATACGCTATAAGTTGAAAACACCAAGAAAATCAGACACTCAAGTGTAGGCACTTTCCAAAGAATAGGCCCTTAAATGTTGGTAATACATCAAGAAAACATGATCCATTGAGATCACATTAGTATTCTTTAAAAAATCTATTTACCTAAATTAATAATAAAATAATGGATACTATCTTTCTAAAGTGCGCACAATATTTTTCTTTTGAAGTTCTTTCTTTAAAACAGACATATACACTAAACACATATATGAACACCCACATATATATTATGTATGAATATGGATATCAATCATGTTATTTTTCTGTGTATAAATGTCAGCCATTGATCAATTTTGAAAAAAATTCAGAAGAAGGGTAACTGAGCTTCCTATAATAACATATTTGAAATTTTATAGACTCATTCATGCATAGGAAATATATTATCTGAAGTTTACTTACATTAATTATTAACATTGATCTCTCATTCAAGACAGAGACAGATGAATGGATGAATAGTGATTCCAATCAAGAATTCTTAAATGCAGCCGGGATTCTCCCAAAAAATTGGTTCTTATCCTTACTTTTTGCATGCTTACTTACACATGTTAATAAGCATAAGTGTAACCTTATTTCTTTTAGTTTTGTTCTTATTTGGGAATGTTCGTATTATTCACTATTAATGATGATTGCTCATCTTCTTCTGAACCCTGAAGAGTTCGTAGGCTTCATGAACTTTTGTCTCTATATTGTCTAATATTAGAGGTTGGAGTTTTGCCAAATTCTAAGCCATCCTTTATTAAGATGTTAAGCAGACTTGCCTATGTGAGATGAATCATAGATAGTTTTGTCTTTCAAAATAAATACTGCATTTGCTCAGGATCCCATGACAGGATATCTTTTTAACCATGGTGAGATTAGTAAAGGTAGTAGCAAGAACATACTGTCAGGACTTAAAGGAAAAACCTTTTTCTCACTAAGCCATCAAATCTAGAACAGTCTTGTTTGATGGGACGTGCATGCAAATCAGGTTACTTACTATTAACTTTTATATTTCCTGAGGACTGCTTGTTTGACTTGTAATTTGTATTCCTGCAAGGCTATGACTTTCTGAAGGAAATTCTGCCTCTTGTTTCATGGAAGATTGAGATAGCGAAACAGTTTGCAATAAGAAAGAAGTCACTCTTTGCCCTGAACACAAAATAAACCTTCAGCATAATTTCTAAGCTCAGCAAAACCTGTATACACTGTTAAAAAGTATGTGTACAGGGGAAATGCCATAATTTTTAATTCTGTCTGGCCCTGGAGACCATCAACATGAAAAATGAGTAAAAAGCCTGTTCTGGAAGAAATTTTTAGTTTCTCTAGATGCAGCAATGAAGATGTGAAGTGTCTGAACACATGTTTAGATTAAGATTCTTCTCATTTCTTCAGAACTTAATAAGAGAATTAAGTAATCCAGAACATAATATCAACCTTTGCTTTCAACACCTAGACCTGTTGAAGAAGTGTGAAAACTAGTTAAACAATTTTCAATTTCTATTCAATAAACAAACTTAAATAGAATTCAAATATCCACATGTACTCTTACTTAGAAAACATATTCACATTTGCTCTTACATAGACTAAATCGGTTCTTAGAAGAAAACATGTCCAATGGAAACTTTTATTATAATATAGTAAGCACATGCAATTTTCTCAAATATGGGTGTCATGTAAGCAAACACAAAATATGAGAGTAATTGCAAATGGGAAGAAAAATAATATGTATCAAGAACCCTATACTTTAATCTTTAAGAAAAAAGCTACTGCATTTCCATCATATATATATAAATATATATACACAGTATAAATATACATAGAATTTAAAAATCTGAGTTACTGCTTAATTAATGAAGCTAACTAATCAATTTATTTCTTAAAACATTTTTATCAGTTGTTATGTTTTTATCCATGGATGTGTCAATGATTCGGCTTGATAAAAATAGGTCAGTTTTTGTAGTTGGGATTTTTTTCTTTTTTAAAAACATTATTATTATACTTTAAGTTCTGGGATACATATGCAGAACATGCAGGATTGTTATATAGGAATACACATGCCATGGTAGTTTGCTGCACCTATCAAGCCATCATATACATTAGGTATTTCTCCTAATGCTATCCCTCCCCTAGCCCCCCAACCCCTGACAGGCCCCAGTGTGTGATGTTCCCCTCCCTGTGTCCGTGTGTTCTCATTGTTCAACTCCCACATATGAGTGAGAACATGAAGTATTTGATTTTCTATTCCTGTGTCAGTTTGCTGAAAATGATGGTTTCCAGCTTCATCCATGTCCCTGCAAAGGACATGAATTCATCATTTTTTATGGCTGCATGGTATTCCATGGTGTATATGTGCCACATTTTCTTTATCCAGTCTATCATTAATGGGCATTTGGGTTGGTTCCAAGTCTTTGCTATTGTGAACAGTGCTGCAATAAACATATGTGTGCATGTGTCTGTATAATAGAATAATTTATAATTTATAATTGCTGGGTCAAAAGATATTTCTGGTTCTAGATCCTTGAGGAATCACCACCCTGTCTTCCACAATGGTTGAATTAATTTACACTCCCACCAACAGTGTAAAAGCATTCCTATTTCTGCACATCCTCTTCAGCATCTGTTGTTTCCTGACTTTTTAATGATAGCCATTTTAACTGGTGTGAGATGGTATCTCATTGGGGTTTTGATTTGCATTTCTCTAGTGACCAGTGATGCTAAGCTTTTTTTCATATGTTTCTTGGCCACATAAATGTCTTTTTTTGAGAAGTGTCTGTTCACATCCTTTACCTAGTTTTTTATGTTTTTTTTCTTGCAAATTTGTTTAAGTTCCTTATAGATACTGAATATTAGCTCTTTGTCAGATGGATAGATTGCAAAAATTTTCTCCCATTCTGTAGGTTGCCTGTTCATTCTGATGATAATTTCTTTTGCTGGGTAGAAGCTCTTTAGTTTAATTAGATCTAATTTGTCAATTTTGGCTTTTGTTGCCTTTGCTTTTGGTGTTTTAGTCATGAACGTTCCATGCTCATGGATAGAAAGAATCAATATTGTGAAAATGGCCATACTGCCCAAAGTAATTTATAAATTCAATGATATCCCCATCAAGCTACCATTGACTTTCTTCACAGAATTAGAAAAAAAAAAAAAACTACTTTAAATTTCATATGAACAAAAAAGGAGCCCACATAGCCCAGATAATCCTAAGCAAAAAGAACAAAGCTGGAGGCATCATGCTATGTGACTTTAAACTATACTACAAGGCTACAGTAACCAAAACAGCATGATACTGGTACCAAAACAGATATATAGACCAATGGAACAGAACGAGGCCTCAGAAATAATGCCACATGTCTACAACCATCTGATCTTTGACAAACCTGACAAAAACAAGCAATGTGGAAAGGATTCCATATTTAATAAATGGTGTTGGAAAAACTGGCTAGCCATATGCAGAAAACTGAAACTGGACCCCTTCCTTATACTTTATACAAAAATTAACTCGAGATGGAAGAAAGACTTAAATGTAAGACCTAAAACCGTGAAAGTCTTAGAAGAAGCCCTAGGCAACACCATTCAGGACATAGGCATGGGCAAAAACTTGTAGTTAGGATTTTCTATACACAGAGAAAAAATATAGGAGTTGGTAGAATAGGCAGAGTCTTTTAATGTAAAAAAATGGAGCCTAGCCATTTTTAAAATGTGATTAGATGAAATATTCACAAAAATGTGAATAGATGGAAAATTAATAGGACCTCAATTCAAGGAATTTTAAAATCTAAGGTAAATTGCCAATTATCTTGCTCTATTTCCTTTTACTATCTGTTTTCTATAATTTCATATATAAAATCATACAGTATATTCTCTTTGAATATTTTTTTAACTCATCATAATATTTTTAGATGCATTCATTATTTTGCATGCATTAGTAGTATGTTCATTTTTATTGTTAAGTAGTATTTTATATTATAGTTAGACTGTTATATTTATCCATTTACCCATTTATGAACATTTTAATTGTTTCAAATGTTTGAGAACTATGACTATAACTGTCTTGAACATTAGGGTACATGTGTGTCTGTGGGTATGTTTTCATTTATCTTGTGTAAATACGTAAAGGTGGAATAACTGAGTTGTATGGTAAGTATACATTTAACTGTTTAAAAAATTGCTTAACTGTTATCTAAGGTGATTTTACCATATTACATTTTAAGCAAAAAGGTACAAGAGTTATTGTTGCTTCACATCCTTGGAAAAAGTTGAAGTTGCTAGTATTTTACAAATTTTAGTCATTAAAGAATGTGTGTAATTAATGATACATAATTTTACATTTAGTTTGCATTTATTTGATGAGGAGTGATATAATTTTTTATTGGTCATCCATATATTTTACCTTGAAAAGTATTCATTTTAATATTTTGAGCCAGGGTTTTCATCTGGTAACTGTTAGTAGATGATCCTTTAGTGTCCAATTTAAGAAATATCTTTCTGGATATAAACAACATGATAGACTAAGAAGCTATAAGCACTCCTTTCCTCACAGAGACACTGAGTAAAAAAACATGTGGACCAGAACACCTCTGTGAAAACTCAAGAGACCAGCTGAGAATCAATAACAGCCAAGCTATTCTAAAACCAAGACAGGATTTCAGCAAAAATAATAGAAAACACATAGCATTTGGTGAGCTCATTTGAGACCCTCTCCCTATTCAGCATAGCATGATGCAATTGAAAGGAAGCCTTTCATACTGGGAATCTTCTCTTGGGATGAAAACAAAGGAATGGACCACATAGTCAACATTCTGGGTTGGTCTGAGGGCTGCTGAAGGGATTAGTTGCTGCATGTCTGATTCAGAGTGTTAATTGAACCTGCACCAGAGTTTAGAAGCTCCTGAAAACAGGCAAGCAATACACTACAGGTATAATTCTACAAGCAGTCATGAGAGGGAGCAAGAGATCAGAAAAGGCATGAAAGGTCCTAGAATCTTCAGCAAGGGTGATTGGTGAAGCTCTTCCCTTGCATGAAAGCAGTAAGCAAAGCCTAGGAGCGATGGTTGTTTTTATACATGCCCAACCCCAGAAAAATATAAAACATGGTATACAAAGGGGCAAAGTAATAAATCGCGATAAAAGAAATTTAAAAAAAAACTTCAGAGACTTACTCTAAAGAAATTCAGAACTATGAGCTGTCTGACAAAGAATTTAAAATAACTATTATAAAGATGTCAACTGAGCTAAAAGAGAACCCAAATAAACAACTAAACAAAACCAGGAAAATTATCCATAAACAAAATGAGAATATAAGAGATAAAAGCTATAAAAAGGTAACAAATAGAAATTCTGAAACTGAATAATGCAACAACTAAACTGAAAAATTTATTAGAGAGGTTTAACAGCAGACTTCATTAGGGAGATAAAAGAATCAGTGAATTTAAAGACAGTTAAAGTCAGAGGAGCAAAAAAAAAAAAAATGAAGGAAATCAGAGTTTAATGGACTAATGGGGCATTATCAAGGAAAACAATGTATGCATATAAATCACATAAGGAGAAGAGAAACAGAAAGGAACAGAGAACTTATCTGAAGAAATCATGGCTGAAAATTATAAAATCTGAGGAAACAAATGGACATGCAGATTCAAGAAGTTCACATAATTTAAATTACTATAAATCCACAGAGAAACATGCCAAGACAGGTAATCAAACTGTTTAGAGTCAAAGACAAAGACAGAACCTTGAATGCTGCAAAAAGAAAGCAATTCATATTCAAGGGAGCTCCAAAAAATTATCAGTGAATTTCTTAGCAGAAATTTGCAGGATGGAAGAGGGATGACATATTCAAAGTACAGAAGAAAAAATGTAAATAAAAAACACTGCATGTAGCAAAACTGTATTTCAAAAATGAAGGAGAAAGTGGCTAGGTGAAGTGGCTCACACCTGCAATCCCAGCTCTTTAGGAGGCTGAGGTAGGCAGATCACTTAAGGTCAAGAGTTCAAGACCAGCCTGGCCAACATGGTGAAACCCAGTCTCTACTAAAACTACAAATATTAGCTGGGCATGGTGGTACATGCCTGTAATCCCAGCTACTCAGGAGGCTGAGGCAGGAGAATCACTTGAAGCTGGGAGGCAGTGGTTGCAGTGAGCCAAAGTCATGCCACTATACTTCAGCCCGGCAACAGAGCAAGACTCTGTCCTCCATGCCCTCCCCCTCAAAAAAGCAGGAATGAATGGCTTCCCAGATAAATAATAGCTGAGGTTGCCACTAGGCCTGCTGTACAAGATATGCTAGAGTCCTTCAAATTTAGACAAAAAGATGACAGATAGCAATAGGAACCTCTACGAAAATATAAGGTTCTCCAGTGAAGGTAAATATATGGTCAAATATAGTAACCTGTACTATTGTAATTTTGATGACTAGAATTTAAATGATAAAAAAATAAATTTACATCTATGTTCATGGATATATAATATATAAAGATATAATTTTTGACATTGATAACTTAAAGTGTTTGTGTGTGGAGTAGCTGGAGCTGTGAAGGTATAGGTTTATTCCTAGAATTCAAAGATAGTTCAACAATTGGGGTAACACAGCACATTAACAGAATGGAGAAAAAATCTACATGATAATCTCAACTGATGCAGAAAAAACATTTGAAAAAATTGAAAAACATTTTATAAAATCTTTCAAGCTAATTAAGAATAGAAGGAAAATACCTCAACATAATAAAGGTCATTTCTGAAAAGCTCACAGCTAACATCACAGTCAATGCAAGAAAGTCTGAAAGCTTTCTTCTATGTTCTGGAACAAGTCAAGGATCCTGGTTCTTGCCATTTCTTTTCAAAATAATGCTAGAGACTCTGGCCAGAAATATTAGGCAATAAAAAGAAATACAAGATACCCAAATTAGAAAAAAGAAGTTAAATTATCTGCTTTCATGGATGACATAGCCTTACATGTAGAAAGTTCTAAAGATTAAAAAAAATAAAAAACCTGTTAGGACTAATAAATTTACTCAGTAAAGTTGCAGGATACAAAATCAACATGGAAATCAGTTCTTTTTATACACTAAAATTAACTTTCCAAAAACGTAATTTAGAAAGCAATTTCATGTGCAATAGGATCTTAAATTATAAAATATTTAGGAATAAAAATCTAACCAAGGAGGTGTAAGTCACGTATGTTAAAATTACAAAATATTTTTGAAATAAATTAAAGAAAACAAATAAATGAAAAGCATTTTATGTTTATGGGTTGAAAAAATTAATATTCTTAAGTTGTCCATACTACAAAAAGAGATGTACAGATTCACTACAATCCTTTTCAAAATCTCAATGTCATATCTGGCATATAAAGAATACATACTGAAAATTTTAAAGGAATCCCTAGGAACCCCAAAATACCAAAACATTTGAAAAAGAATAAAACTGAAAGGTTCATATTTCCTAATTTCAAAACATATTACAGAGCTGCAGTAATAAAAACAGTGTAACACAAGCGCAAAGACAGATAAATAGAACAATGAAATATAATGGAGAGTTCAGGAATAAATCCTCAAATATATGTCAAATAACCTTCAGCAAAAGAATCTTAAAACTGCTCGTAAAAGAAAGGACAGCCTCTTTAACAAATGGTGTGAGGAAAACTGAATATCACCTGTAAAACAATAAAGCTGGACCCTTGTTTAACAACATACAAAAACTAACAAAAAGTGGATTAAAGACTGTATTGTAAAACCTAAAACTACAAAACTCCTAGAAGGAAACAGAATATGACACCAAAAGCACAGGCAATAAAACCAAAAATAGACAAAGTGAGACTACATCAAACTTGAAAAAAATGTGTACACAAAGGACACAGTCAACAGAGTGAAAAGCAAAATATGGAATGAAAAAAGACATTTTATAAGTTACATATCTGATAAAGGATTTATTTCTAGAATATATAAATAACTCTTACAACTCAACAAAAAATTGAATAACCTGGGAGTATAAATTAGTTCAGTCATTGTGGAAAACAGTGTGGAGTTTCCTCAAGGATCTAGAACCAGAGATATCACTTAACCCAGCAATCCCATTACTGGGTATATACCCAAAAGATTATAAATCATCCTACTATAAAGACACATGCACACATATTTATTGCAGCACTGTTTACTACAGTAAAGACTTGGAACCAACCCACATGCCCATCAATGATCAACTGGATAAAGAAAATGTGCCACATATACACCGTGGAATACCATGCAATCATAAAAAAGAATGAGTTAATGTCTTTGCAGGGACATGGATGAAGCTGGAAGCCATCATTCTCAGCAAACTAACATATGAATAGAAAACCAAACACTGCATGTTCTCACACATAAGTGGGAGTTGAACATTAAGAACACATGGACACAGGGAGGGGAACAACACACACTGGGGCCTGTGAGGAGGTGGGGGGAAAGGGTTGGGAGAGCATTAGGACAAATACCTAGTGCATGTGGGGCTTAAAACCTAGATGATGGGTTGATAGGTGCAGCAAACCACCATGGCACATGTATATCTATGTAACAAACCTGTACATTCTCCACATGTATCTCAGAACTTAAAATAAAGTTTTTTTTAAATGGGTAAAGTGCTTGAATAGGCATTTCTACAAAGATGATGTACAAGTGGCCAACAAGCATAAGAAAAGATGTGCCACATCACTAGTCATCAAAGAAATGCCAATGAAAAGTACAAAGGGATATCACCTCACATCCTTTAAGAATGGCCATTATCAGAAAACTGTAAAACAAAGTGTTCATAAGAATGTGGAGGAAATTGGGGCCTTTGTGCACTTCTGGTGGGATTGTAAAATAATACAAACACTATGAAAAGCAGTCTAGCACTTCCTAAAATTTTAAAAAATAGACCTACCATACGATTTGGTTTGGATCTGTGTCCCCACCCAAATCTCGTGTTGAATTGTAATCCCCAATGTTGGAAATGGGGCCGGATGGAAGGTGATTGGATCATGGGGGCAGTTTCTCATGGTTTGACACCATCTGCCTTGGTTTTGTCACGGCAAGAGTGAGTTATTGCAAGATCTGTTTGTTTAAAAGTGTGTAGCACCTCCCCACTCTCTCTCTTCCTTCTGCGCTGGCCACATGAAGATGTGCCAGCTTCCACATCCCATTCATCTTCTGCCATGATTGTTAGTTGCCTGAGGCCTCCCTAGCCATGCTTCCTGTACAGCCTGCAGAACAGTGAGCCAATTAAACCTCTTTTCTTTATGAATTACTCAGTCTCAGGTATTACTTTATAGCAGTGTGAGAAAGAATGAATACACTATATGATTCAGCAATCACACTTCTGAGTATATATACCCTAAAGCAGCAGTCCCTAACCTTTGTGGAACCAGGGACCAGTTTCATGGAAGACAATTTTTCCACGGATGGAGTGGGGATGGTTGAAGGAAACTATTCCATCTCAGAACATCAAGCATTAGTTAGACTCTCATAAACAGGGTGCAACCTAGATCCTTTGCGTACACAGTTCACTATAGGATTCATGCTCCTATGAGAATCTAATGCTGCCGCTGCTCTGACAGGAAGGGGAGCTTAGATAGTCATGCTCACTCACCCACCACTCACTTCCTGTTGTGTGACCCAGTTCCTAACAGGCCACACACTGGTACCAGTCCATTGCCCCAAGGTTGGAGACCCCTGTGGGAACCCCTGCCCTAAAAAATTTAAGGCAAGATCCCAAAGACATATTTGCATACCCAGGTTCACAGAAGCACAATTCACAATAGACAAGAAGTGGAAACATTCTAAATATCCACCAGTTAATGAATAAAGAAAATGTGATATATACATACAGTGGACTATTATTCAGCCTTAAAAAGGAAGAAAATTATATCACATACTACAATGTGGATGAACCTGGAGGAGGATTATGATAAATGAAATAAATCATTCACAAGGAAACAAATATGCATAATTCCACTTATATAAAGTATCTAATGTAGTGAAATTCATAGAAATAGAAAGAACAATGGTGGGTGGTCATGGTGGCTCAAGGCCTGTAATCCCAGCACTTTGGGAGGCCTAGGTGGGCAGATCACCTGAGGTCAGGAGTTCAAGACCAGCCCGGTCCAACATGGTGAAACCCCATCTACTAAAAATACAAAAATTAGCTGGGTGTCGTGGTGGGAGCCTGTAATCCCAGCTACTCAGGAGGCTGAGGCAGGAGAATCGCTTGAACCCGGGAGGAGGAGTTTGCAGTAAGCCAAGATCGTGGCATTGCACTCCAGCCTGGGCAATAGAGTAAGACTCCATTTAAAACAAAAACAGAAACAAAAGCAAAAACAAAATCAATGGTGGTTACCAGGAGCTGGGAGAATGAGGAAAAAGGGGAATTGTTTAATGGGTATAGAGTTTCAGATTTGCAAGAGTAAAAATGTTCTGGAGATCAGTGTCAATACAATGTGAATATAATTAACACCACTGAACTGCATGATTAAAAATGATTAAGGTGGTACATTTTATGTTATGTATTTTTTTACCACATAGAAAAAAACATATTAAAAAAAATTTTTCTAACCCAAAGTTGCAAAACTTTTCCTGATATTTTTCTTTTAAGAGGAAGGTTTAGCTTTTATGGCATGATAAATTCTAGTTTATTCTTTGTGTATAATATGAACAATTGGCTAAGGTCATTTTTATAAATGGATATCCATTTGTTCCTGCATCATTTGTTGAAAAATGATCCTTTCTCAATTGTGTAAACTTTACACCTTTGGTGAAAATTGACTGACCATATACGTGAATCTATTTCAAAACTCCCTATCCTGTTTCATTCATCTATATGTCTTTCTATTCATGAATACCAAATTATTTTTTTACTGTGGCTTTATTGTAAGTCCTGTAATCCAACGATTTTATTTTTAGCCACTATTTTGGTTATTCTATTATATTTGAATTTCTGTATAAATTTTAGAATCAGCTCGTCAATTTTTAGAAAAATTTACCATGAAATTTGCTATTGGGATTCATTGGCTTGATAACTTGATTTGACAAGAAGTGACTGTTTTGAATCATCATGTTACATTTCACCATTTATTTGGATCTTGATTAGTTTTTCTTAATGTTTAACAGCTTCAAGTGTATACAGTTATAGCACTTATTTTTTGTTTTCATTTTCAAAGTTGTATTGTTAGTACATAAAAACAAAAGTATTTTTAATATATTAACCTTTTATTATGAGAACTTACTACACTCATTTGTATGAATACATTTTTTAGATTTTGAAGTTTGGGTATCAGTATAATTAATAATGATAGACACTTCATATGAATTGGTATGTTCTCTTTGGTTTTCTAAACGTGAGATTTGTTATTACTAACAATGTTCTACAGATTTTATACAGGTCTGAGGTTTTCTTTACATTCAATTTTTCATTATAAAGTCAATTTTGTTGATAGATATGCAGCCATTTTTATTTCATTTTGAGTCCATTTTGGTAATTTGTGACTTGCAAATAGTTTGACAATTTCATGTAGATTGTTAAGTTTATTTTCATTATTTGCTTGTAATTTTCTTTCATTGTTCCGGTAATGTCTGTGGCATATGTACTTCTCTCTCTTATTTTATTCCTAATACTAGTAATTTGTGTTTTTTTTAAATGATGATTATAATATAGGAATATAATCTTTTTAAGAGAGAGGGTCTTGCTCTGTCACCTAGACTGGGGTGCAATGGCAGGATCACGACTGACCATAGTGTAGAATTTCTGGGCTCAAGTGATCCTCCCAATTGAGCCATCAGAGACCTCTGGGATTATAGGTCTGAGTGACCATGCCCACCAAATGTTTTTGATCTTTTTAGAGAACTACCTTTTAGTTTTATTGGTTTTTCTCCCCTGTGATTTTCTCTCTGTGATTTCTGTATCTATTTCATTGACTTTGTTTTTCTTCTATTTGTTTGTATTTAATTTGCTAATATTCTTTTAGCTTCTTATTATGAATTTTTAGATTATTAATTTTTGACTTTTTTTTAAATAAAAGCATTTAAAGCAAAGCATACAACTGTAACTTTAATCACTATCATAATTGCCTCCCATAGATTTTGTGGTTTTATTTTCTGTCAGTTCAAAGTATTCTCTAGTTTGTCTTGTGATTTCTTCCTTGACCTATGATTTATTTAGGAGTTTTTTGTTTAGTTTCAAAACACTTGTAAGTTCAAAACATTTTTCTGTAGCTGATTTCTAATTTAATATTGTCGTCACACTGGAAGTTTCTCTACAAGATCTCAATGTGTTTAGAATGATCAACTTGTCAATTTTAGTGAAAGTTACATGTGCATTTGTAAAGAATTGGTATTACGACTTCAAACTATACTACAAGGCTACAGTAACCAAAAAGTATGATACTGGCACAAAAACAGACACATAGACAAATGGAATACAATAGAGAACTCAGAAATAAGACTGCACACCTACAACAATCTGATCTTCAACAAACCTGACAAAAACATGCAATGGGGAAAGGAGTCCCTATTTAATAAATGGTGCTGGGAGAACTAGCTAGTCATATGCAGAAATTTGAAACTGGACCCCTTCCTTATGCCTTATACAAAAATTAACTCAGAATGGATTTGGATTGAAAACATAAATGTAAAGCCCACACTATAAAAACCCTAGAAGAAAATCTAGGTAATGCCACTCAGGACATAGGCATGGGCGAAGATTTCATGAGGGAGAGCATCAGGAAGAAAAGCTGTTACTTATGCAAAGAACCTGCACATCTGGCACATATACCCCAGAACTTAAAATAAAAGCTGAAGAAAAGAATGAGAATGGGTATTACACTGTCATTGGGTGGGTGTATTAGTTTCTTTGGACTGTTGTAATAAATTACAACAACTTAAGTTACTTAAAGCAACAGAAATGTATTCTCTCACAGATCTGGAGGACAGAAGTCTGAAATGAAGTTTTGGCAAGGTTCGTTCCTTTTCTAGGCTCTGTGGGAGAATCCATTCCAATTCCTCTTTCTTAGCTTCAGTGGCCGTCAATGATTCTTGGTGTTCCTTGGTTTTTAGAAGCTTAAGGAGTAAAGAATGTGCCATCCTAAAATATGCCATATTGGTGTACTTCTTATTTTGCATTGAAACATTGGAGAAATTATAGTTTCAGAAAGGTTTAACTGACTTGTCTCTTCCTACTTGCAGCCAACCAAACAGATTCCTGTAGGAGGGGTACCCTTGCCATACCAGGGTGAGAAAATAGCCCTTCTTACCAGAGACTGGGAATTGGGGGCTGCAATGGACCTAAATAAGTATGCTTAATAAAATAACTCATATCTTCCATCTGTTTTACACTTCCCCCATATATCTCCTAGTGATTCCCCTAGAAATTGACTCCCTTAGCCAGGTATTATTTGTCCTCCCATTTCTTCTCAACTTTATAGTACCTTTTTTCTGAAAAGCATAAAAGAATCTTGCTTTGACCACTTCATCGATCTTCACTCTTTTGTGAAAATCCCCAGTACATGTAAAACTAATAAACTCTGTATACTTTTCTCTTGTTAATCTTCCTGAAGTCAATTTGGTTTTCAGATCCTGCTGAAGAGCCCACTAAGAGCTAAAAGGAGGAGGTAGAGATGATCTCTGGTTTCCCTACAAACCATAAACATGTTCCAAGCTATGCCTTGATATTTTTGTCACTTTCTTTGTATCTCCTCTGTTTCAGTCTTTATAAGGATGATATCGTTGGATCTGAGTCCACCTCAATCCAGGATGATCACATCTTGAGATCATTATCGTAATTATATCTGCAAAGATCCTTATTCCAAATAAATACATATCCTGAGGTTTCAGGTGGACATTAATTTGGGTGGGGACACTATTTAACCCAATAGAGTGGATGGAGTATTTTATAAAGGTCAGTTAGGACCAGTTGGTCGATAGTGTTGTTCATGTCTTCTCTATCCTCATTCATTTTAATCTTTTTGTTCCATCAGTATTAGTTGCTGAGAGGAGCATTAACATCTCCAATTACAATTGTAAATTTGTCTCTTTCTCCTTTCAGTTCTGACAGTTTGTTTCCAGCATTTTGGACACTTAAGATTATAATGTCTTCTACATGAATTGACTCTTATCATTATGGAATGATTCACTTTTATCTCTGGTATAATTCTTTGTCTTGAAGACTACTTTTCTGATAGTTATCTCACAACTCGTATTCCTTTGATTAGTGAATAGCATAATATATATTTTTATCATTTTATTTTTAACTCCCCTTGTTATTTAAAATGTATCCTTTAGACAGCAAATACTTCTACCTCGCCTTGTTTAATCTGGTAAGATGTACCTTTTAATTGATGTATTTAGATCATTTGCATTTAATATAAGTATTTATGTTTGGGAGTTTAAATCTACCATGTTGACATTTTCTGTTTGTCTCATCTGTTATTTTTTGTCTTTGCTTTGCCATCATTCTTCACAATTAATTGAACTTTTAAAATTTTTGTCTACTCACCACTGTTTCTTTAAGGGCTACTCTGTGTCCTACAATACCCAAAATTAACTGATTACAGTCAATATTCACTAATATTGTACTATTTCAGATATAATACAGGAACTTATAGAAATTTAATTGGATTTCCTTTTCCTCTTCTTCCCTCTGTTTACCTCTCATACCCTTTACTTATGCATACATTTAAATACACCAAACTGTATTATTCTAGTTTTACTTTAAACTCTCCATTGTATTTTTAAAAATTAATTATAATAAAAATGTGTTTTATATTTACCCACACATTTATCATCTCCAGTACTCTGCATTCCTCTGTATATTCAAGTCTTCACCTGGTGTTGTTTTTCTTCTGCCTGAAGAGCTTTCTTTAATATTTCTGAAAGTCTAGTCCTGTTGATGGTAAGTTCTCTCATCTTTTAACCATCTGAAACATTCTTTATCTTGCCTTTGTTTTTGAGGAATATTTTCACTGAATATAGAATTCTAGGTTTATAGGATTTTTTAAATTGAGATTTTTTTAAAAGATCATTCCTCCATCTTTTTGCTTGCATGATTTCTGAGAAGTTATTCTTTATTTTCTATGTAATGTGTTGGTATTGTTAGCAGCTTTAAATATTATTATTTTTATTGGTGGTTTTCAGAAAGTTGATTATATTGTGCATGTGTTTGGTTTGCTTTGTTTATTGAACTTGGGAATCATTAAGATTATTATATCTGTGGGTTTATAGTTTTTACCAAAATTGGAAAAATTGGTCATTATTTATTCAAACTTTTTTTTTTTCCTGATCCCTACTAATATGGTGTGACTCTGTGTCCGCACCCAAATCTCATTTCAAATTGTAATCCCCAGTGTTATGGACGAACCTGGTGGGAGGTGATTGGATCATGGGGGTGATTTCCCCTATGCTGTTCTCCTCATAGTGAGTGAGTTCTCATGATATCTGATGGTTTAAAAGTGTAGCACTTCCTCCCTCTCTTTCTCTCTCCTGCTGCCATACAAGAAGCGCTTTGATTCCCGTGTGCCTTCCTCCATGATTGTAAGTTTCCTGAGACCTCCCCAGCCATGCAGAACTGTGAATAAATTAAACCTCTTTTCTTTATAAATAACCCAGTCTCAGGTCATTCTTTATAGCAATGTGAAAATGAACTACACACATATGGTCACAATCTGGGATTCAAGTTACAAACATGTATGACACATAACATTTTCGTACAATCATTAAATCATTGAATCTTTTTTTTTTTTTTTTCTCAGTCTTTCTTCTCTGTGCTCCATTCAGGATATATTCTATTGCTATGACTTTAGATTGTTTTGTTTTCTTCTGTAGTATATAATCTGTACTTAAAAACATACCATAGATTATCATTTTTTCTTTCATAGTTATCTTTGGTTTCTTATTATATCTTCTACTTCTTTCCTCATTACATTAATTTAAATAAATCCTTGAGCATATATACTTATAATTGCTATTTTAATGCCCTTGTCAGTTAACTCTTATCTCTGTTTTTTTTTGTCTTTCCCTTTTTGTCCTCTGATGAATATTTGTCACAGTTTTCTGTTTATGTATATGTAGTATTTTCTATTGGTTTATGGTCATTTTGTACTTTACATTGTTAAATGTTGACTTTTGTTGTTTTCTTTTAAAGAGTCTTGGACTTTGTTATTGCACTCAATTAAGTTTTTGGCAGATGAGTTTGAGCTTTCAATATTTTTAAGAAGTGATTAAAAGGCGATCTATCATAATCTATACAGTTGAGCTAATTTAGCCCCACAAGAAAGGCATGATCTTCCTGTGTTTTCAGCTGCAGTTCTCTTATATTCAACAAGGTTTCTTCACTCTGGCTAGTGAGAATTTGAACATTTATTGGCTTTTAGTGTGTTCTGTTGATTATTTAGCTTATAGTTCCCCTATAATTGTTCTTTCCCTGAAAGTTGTTCTTTACTCAATATCATGGAATTTCACTTTACATATGCACAGATTAATAATCAGTGAATCATTCAAGATGCTCTCTATGCATATATGTAAAGGTTTTTTCCTGAGTAGCTCTACCTTTCTAGAATCTGGTGCTACAAATTCTGTACTTCAAGTATTAATGTTTTACGTGAACATTTCCTATTTTTTTACTTCTCTACGTATCTCCTGTCAATTATGTTCTCTTCATTACTAGCTGGTTGGCTTTGCTTTCTAGATATTTAAGAAAACTTGAGGCCGGGCGCGGTGGCTC
This sequence comes from Macaca nemestrina, assembly GCF_043159975.1. Lineage (NCBI taxonomy): Eukaryota > Metazoa > Chordata > Mammalia > Primates > Cercopithecidae > Macaca > Macaca nemestrina. The sequence goes on from NC_092130.1 coordinate 150,274,859, forward strand.
AAGCCTGTAATCCCAGCACTTTGGGAGGCCGAGACGGGCGGATCACGAGGCCAGGAGATCGAGACCATCCTGGCTAACACAGTGAAACCCCGTCTCTACTAAAAAAATACAAAAAACTAGCCGGGCGAGGTGGCGGGCGCCTGTAGTCCCAGCTACTCGGGAGGCTGAGGCAGGAGAATGACGTAAACCCGGGAGGCGGAGCTTGCAGTGAGCTGAGATCCGGCCACTGTACTCCAGCCTGGGCGACAGAGTGAGACTCTGTCTCAAAAAAAAAAAAAAAAAAAAAAAAAAGAAAACTTGAAACAGTAAGAAGAGAACAATAACGAGCTTTTATCAGACATATCTCCCTACAGACATCTGAGCACATACACTCTGCCTTTCCTACTATCACCTTGGGTGAATGGTTATGCTATTCACAGTGATCTGTGCCAACATATGTGCACTAAGACTCATCTACTCCTCCTTCTCAAGGAGTTTGCTCCAATAATTCTTCTGTATTTCTCTTTATTCAACAGTTTTAATGCTATACCAGTTTTAATGCTATACCCCTTTTCCCCAATCATACAATATCCTAAATCCTTAAAAAACAAACAAGCAAACAAACAAACAAAAAACCAGCCCATTCATGTTTTCATCTGCCCACAATTCCTCCATCCATGTGTTGATCCCATTTCCCTTCTCTTCTATGCAGACAAACTCCTGTGAAAAGAAAATAAATCTTGGAAACCCAACGTCACTAAGTCAAAGGGAAAAGTCAAGCTGGGAACTTCATCAGGAAAACTGGCTCTCATTTTATCGCTAAATAAAATAGCTACAAATATATATATATTTAAAGCTACATACCTCCCTCACAATTTGTCTACAAGGAAATTCCCTGTGGACCTCAAGATATTTACCCTGAAATCATTCTGTTGAATTTCATCCTGAAAACGTAAATTGACAGTTTATCTACACAGCTGCAGGACACAGGATACAACTCTTAGTCATCCCTCTGCTCACCTCAGGCAAATACATACCTGATTGCTTTTTCGGTCCTATTGTTATGTAAAAATACAGGTTCACTGAGCCAGTCTAAGGTATTAAGTGACTATTTGTCTATCCCTCTTTAACATGAAAATTGTGTACTCAGTGGAAGGCTGATCAAAGGCACAAAAGAATGCAAAATTTTGTATCTTATTTACCTATACCTATTTACCTTCTGTAGTGTATAATCTGCACTTAAAAACATATCATCGATTATCATTTTTTCTTTCATAATTCTCTTCGTTTTCTTACTATATCTTCTACTTCTTTCCTCATTATGTTAATTTAAATAAATCCTATATGTACCTATAATTTACCCTGCTATGAGTTGTCCTGTCTTTCTGGACCAAGGTACATCTTACACATCTTGATTGATGTTTTAGGTCTCCTTATAATATACAAGACCAAGCTGTGCCTTGACTACCTAGGGTAGATGTTGTTAGAACCTCTTGAGGCTGTCATGGACACATCCTTAACCCTGGAAAAATGAACTTTCTAAATTGATGGAGACCTATCTCAGATACTTTTGGGTTCACAATCCTCAAAGGGTGATTTATACTTTTCTTATTTGCGTCCTCTCCTCTCATTTTCATTTGGATTTAGTCCAACCCAACTTTTGTCTCCACCATTCCATCGAAACAGCTTTCTCCAAATCACCAGTAACCTCCAAATTGTCTACTCTAATCTGATCCAATCTAGTTCAATCTAATCCTCACCCCTGTGGTACTCAACTGTTGTCAAAATTTGGAGTCATTTACTGGTTTTTGTTTCTTGAAATACTTCCTTCACTTGGTCTCAAATAATTATTGGATAGGCCCTTCCCTACCTCACCATCTATTTCACCTAGTTCCCCTTTGTTGAACTTCAGTCTTCTCCTCAACCTTTCACCCTTGAAATGCTCTATGGCTTACTTCACGAACTTCTTTCATATCTATACTCATTTTGTAAATTGTATCATTTCATTTTGTATCTGTGAATTTTATCTCCATGCTGATAACTCCCACATTTATACCGTAAAGCTAGGTTGCTCTCTAAAGTCTACTCTTATATGAAGCTGACTATCTGAAAGATTCATTTGGCTCCATAATAAACATCTTATAATCAACATGGTTGAAAACAAAGTCCTCATTTTGCTCCTAAACCTCCTTCTCTTGTCTTCATCATCTCGTAAATGGTAATTTAACACTTATAGCTCCTGAGACCAAGAGCCTGGGAAGTATCCTTGACTACTCTCTTTTCCTCACAATCCAATCCATCAGCAAATTCTGATAGCTCTGCCTTCAAAGTATACCCTAAATCTGTCCCCTTTCCCCTGCTCCTGTCGGTATTACTCTGGACCACACCACCATTATTTATCTTGTTCAATTAAAGCCAAACTTGCTTCCACATTTCTTTTTTTTTCTTCATCCCTCCTTTGTCAGTATTTTCCACATTGCAGCCAGAGATACACCTGAAACATGAATTTTTCCTTCTGTTATGTTAGCCCACTAGCTTCCCTCCTTATTTAGAGTAAAAGTCCAGTTTTGTTTCCCTGATATCTCTTATTTTTATCTCCTATTTGCTTCCATGGCTAGCTCCTCTGTCCACACATATCCTTGATGTTTGTGTAATGTACTTTCCACTCAAAGCACCTGCTATTCTCTCTCCTGGACTTACTAGGCACAGAGTAAATATGGACTAACTGACGGAATAAAACAACATAGATGGCGTGTGTAAATTAACTAGTAAAATAAACCAAATTTGGGGCAGAAGAAGAATTAAAACGTAATCTATTTTTCCACAGTGATATTTCTTTGAATATCTAGAATGTAAAATCCAAACAATGAATATATCTTTACAGTAAAATTATGTTATGTCTTCAAGCAGGTAATGGGATTTGTTATGACTTTCTGAACTAATTCTTCCTTGTAACCTGTTATTTCCAAACACCATCTGTATTATTTTAGTATTTAAATTTTTGATTTTTATTTTTTTAACAGAGACAGGGTCTCCCTATGTTTCCCAAGCTGGTCTCAAACTCCTGGGCTTAAGGAATCCTCCTGCCTCAGCCTCCAAAAGAGCTAAGATTACAGGGATAAGCCACCATGCTCAGCCTTAGTATTTAAAAAATATTATCTTATATGTAATCATAAATGTTATTGAAGATGCTTCAATAGATTTCTCTTGATTGTAAGAAAAATTTTTAATTGTGGTGATTTCTTATTAAAACAATCAGTAAGAACAAAGCAATCTAGTTGCCTAAAGATTTACTCAAACATTTTTTAAAAAATAATATTTTAAAAACATATAGTTTATTTACAATTTGGGATTAAAATATAAAGAAACACATTGCAAATGACTTATAATGCTGGCACATGAGCTATGAGATGTTTTCTTCTTTAATTTCTATCAAAAGTCGACAGTTCATTTGGATGGGTACCACAGTTGTTTCATTGCACAATTCTTAATTCCATATCACCAGCTGAAAAGAACAAACTGTATTTCAGTAAGAAAGAAATAGTTACATTTTTCCTCAATTCTGCCATAATTCAATTTCCTCTGCTGGCTGCTCCAGTCCACTCATGACTGATGGTAGGCGGCAACATATGGCAGCATTGAGAGGATTTATAAAGAAATCTGCTAATGGTAGTGAACAAATAAACAATTGGGAAAACTCAACAGTCAGGAAGAATGAATAAAGCTGGCAAATGCTTGGTTAGTAGAGCTTCTCAAAGTGAACAATGCCAAGTGTCTGCAAATATCTTGGTTGAGCTTTCTCTCAGCAGGCAGAACATATTAATTTTCAGGGATTTACTAAATTTAACGTAGTAGCTGCAAATGTACGTACTTACTACTAAAGCCTCTGTCTATCTTGTGGTGTGGTGATTTGCCAAAATTGAGCCTTCAATAACCAAATGGGTAAACTGATAATCTTAGTAGAAGGCTGAATCTAATTATTTCTGCCTTGCATTGCAAAATGTTTTTAAAAAACATCCAAATTTTGCCACATGCTTAGAGATAGAACAGCTAGAATGTGCCTTCTATATCTTATTAACAACAAGGGATTTTAGTCCCTAAAATGGTTTGCTGTACAGTAAAAATAAATGTATGTTTTGAAAATTGTCTTTTACCAAATCAGCTGTTAAATTCTTTTCTCTGTCTGTAACTTACAAGCATTCCCTTAACTACTTTTTTTCATTTCTGTTATCACAATACACAATAGAAAGGTTAAAAGTTTTCTAATCAAGTAACACAAGAAGACAAAGGAAAATATCAATATTTTAGAAGAATAGGGTTTCCTCCTTTGGTTATGTACCTTTGACGTTACCTTTGTCTAATTTTCTAAACTTTACACACAGGTTAATAAAACTGCTTATCTCTTTGACCCAAACCAGAATGTTCTTCTCAAAAGTGACATTTAGACTGATTTCTTCTTTAAAATTGTAATGCTTTTTCTTATGTGGTTTTTGCAATGTAGAATTGTCTGTTCGAGTTTTGGGGTTTTTAATGTAGTTTTGAGATATTTAAAGTTATCACAATTCCAGACTTTATAGTTCAATGATTGTATTCATGCTTTTCTTGGGGTTCTGAAATAGCTCATAAACTTACCTTCCCATTCACAATGAGGGAAATAATAATGAATTGTTCTCCAATTTAGCTTTCAAAGCTAATCACTAAGGGGGAAAAAACACAAACAACAACGAAAATCAAAAATCTGAGATTTTCCTTCACTATAGACAAATTAAAATCAGAATATTTGAGACTGAAACACCAAAACAGTATTTATTCTCTCCAGCAAATTCAAGGGTTAAAACACAGCCAGGGTTAGAATCTACTGAAATTGAGGTTGTAGCCAGAGCTCTTCTTTCTTTTCTCTGTAATTGATGAGGAAACCTCAGAGTTTTGGTCTTTTCAAACTTCTCACAGTACATGTGGGGACCAAAGCTTCCTCATGCCCATTACCCAGATTGAACTTTCTCAAATTAATTGCTCCCCATTTCCATCCAGCTAGGGAGGGGTATATTGAAGAAAACCTATACAGCTCACCGGTATTCTCAGGACTCCCTGGAGGACCATTTCAGAGTTTTGGCCTTTGCTGATAGGCAGCCTTGGGCTGAGCCATTTGAACCTTGAGAGGTATTTAACCCTGCTGGACTTCCATTTTAATCTTCTTCCCTTAAAAATTTCACTTCAACTCTTAAATTCAGAACACACCCCTATATACTTTTAGAAAAATCACTTTATTAAGTATAACTGACATACATTTTTACGAGCTTATCTGAATATTGTCTTGTATTTCATTATTGGCAGGATAAACTGTGAGATCAAGAGTTTTCACGTGAGAAAGACTTGTTTGTGAATTCTAGGTGTTTTTTTTTTTTTTTTTGCAATTTTTTTTTTTTTTTTTTAATTTGAGAGTACAATGGTGTGATATCAGCTCACTGCAACCTCCTCCTACCAGGTCCAAGCAATTCTCCTGCCTCGGCTTCCTTAGTAGCTGAGACTATAGGCACATGCCACCATGCCTAGCTAATTTTTGTATTTTCAGTAGAGTTGGGATTTCACCATGTCAGCCAGGCTGGTCTTGAACTCCTGACTTCAAGTGATCCACCTGCCTCAGCCTCCCAAAGTGCCAGGATTACAGGCCACTGCACCCAGCCTGCAATGTATTTTCTAGCTTTATAGGCTAGAAATCAATACTTCATGGGCTTGCTTCAATGACCACAGAAGGTACTACATGTGAGGTGTATGATATATGGTCTGATACCTAAAATCTACTTCCGTTTTTAATCCTTATACATCTTCAGGAATACAGGCTGTTGGTAAACAAAATTATCCCATGCTGATCTTCTTCCCCAATAGGTTCTATTTGTTCCCGTCCGTCACTAAAACTGAATTCTTCCACAAAATTGCAGCATCTCTGTGGTCCTCCTAAGTGGAAACTATTCATCCCACAACTTCCCTCTAATGTTTCTATATTATATTTCCTTGAATGAGTATATAAGCATATTAGAAATGTTATGATTCCAGAGAGCAAGGCAATCAAAATCAGTGAACATGCATTGACTACATACTCTGCCAGGCTTTGTTCTATACAAAGAGGAGATGTTGCTTGTTATTACATTTTAATTGCCCCAAGGACTAATGTGCTGCAAATGCCCCAACACTGAGATGCAGCTGGTGATAGTGGTGCTACTGATTAGCTTCTGCCTAAAAGTGAATAAGCTTTTGTTCTATGTCTTCATTGGAGTGGATTTCCTAACCAATCAGAAAAGCCCCTAGTGATGCTATGTACCGATAAGATTTATCTCTAATGTCCATCCCCTCTATCAAAAGGTTCATTCTCCAATCAGTAAAGCTGTTTGGAGTTGAAATAGCCTGCTCTACCTTATGAAATATTCTGTCCAGAGAGGAGAGCCAGAAAGCAGCTGAGAATTAAGGGCAAACTCCCTCTTTCAGGAGGAATTCTGCAATGGAGTTGGATGCCTACTGTATACTGAATCAGAAAACTTAGAATTTGATTTGGTGTTTCCGTTACCTGGCTGTGATTACGCAAATCAGTTAACTCCGAGGGCCAGATATTTTTTTCATCTGTATGTACCCATGTTACAGGTACCTCATGCCCTCAATTCCACTAGAAGCTAAAAAAAATATAGAAATATAGCCTGAGGGCCTTATACTTTAACTGCAAGGAGAAAATTTTCAGACGTGGCAAAAAGAATCAAATAAAACAGTACATTTGCATTCAACTTGTTTGATTACAGACTAAGTATTATTTAAACACCACAAAGAGCGTAAAAATCGTTGTTACCTGTCATAGTTGGTGCCTTACCCACATGTCATCACTAAAGGTCCTTGGGAGAATTGAGCCGAACAAAGTGTTTCTAGATGGTTTAAAGTATAGATATTTGAAATGAAGTGTAAGATAGCTTTATAAACGTAGTCTATGATTAAATGTTGTTAGTCAATGAGACCAGAAACCCTCGTTGAGATTTTTATGTTAGAGCCACAGTTATTTCTTTTGAGTTGAAAATATACAGGGGTAAACTCATCAATGTGCTAGTCAGTCTTTTATTCTGTATAATTACCTAGAAAGCAGTGGCATTTATGGGGTTTTATGGCCTCTTCCAGTATTATGTGATGTGCTTTCATCATTTACTTCCTGTAACCAACAATCTATCTAGATTCGATTCCCTAGGTACACAATTTTTTATTTTTTCCATTAAACAGGAAAGGTTACTTGACATCAAAATTTTGGACAGTGCTCAAATATGATTCCAGGCAAACTACTGATGTTCTGAAAGAGACTTGGACGGCCTGTAGCTCCCTCATAAACCGTCAAAGTTAGATCTGTGATGAAACTGATTTGTTTATATTTACATAGTGTCATTTAAGGTGGTACATTTACAGACTTTGTAAACATTACCTGTCATGAGGTGAAGAACAAATTAGAACATAGCAACTGTTCACTGGCACATAGGGATTTGATAAAATGAAGTGCCATATTTAATTGGAAATATGAGGAAATGTTAGGTAGTAAGAATACAATTATATGAACTGGAATAATGCCAGGCCTCTTCCTCTATCCTGGGGGCATTATGGACTCCCAAGTAATGACCAGATTGTCCGTGCTAAGGAACTGAATGTGAAGGGCATCACAGGAGCAAGTGATCACTGGGGACAGTCACACAGCCACAGTGGGGATTTCATTTCTTACAGTGAAATAGCACTTGTCTAGATGACAGTACATGTGTAGGGTGAAGTGACCTAGAGAAAATTTTCTTACATAGCACATTTTCTATTTCTTTCATTCTTTGTTAAAGGTCTCAGAATGGAATATGAAATGTGGCTTAAATTGTACAAAGTGAATTATTGTTCAATAAAGGTAATATTATGTAGAATAGAATTCCGAAGAACTAACTACTTCAAGTGAACCACACATATTTCAAACTAGCTCTGTATACTTTAAAGGCTAATTTCCAGGTGAGAGGATTAATAAGTTCGTTTTATATTTTATACCTGAAGAAAATACATACGAAAAAGTCAAGAAAAGGGGTAAGGCTACAAAGACATAACTTCATGTAGACCCTGATCCCAAGCCAGTTTTATTGCTGTTCATATTTTCATAGCACATTTCTATCTTACAATTTATTTGCACTTGTTAATATTTTCTTTTCCAGTGCTTTGATGTAGCGATTTAACAAGGATTCATATATACTGAGTAAAAAACAATTGTACTGATGCAGTTATATATTTTATTTCAATTTTCTTTTATACAGATGGAACAGAAGCATGTGGTTAGCTGAATGGTAAGTGGCACAAGTATGTTAGAATGCTAGGGGTGGGAGTGGTGGCTCATGCCTGTAATCCCAGCCCTTTGGGAGGCTAAGGCAGGAAGATCCCTTGAGGCCAGCAGTTTGAGGCCAGGAGTTTGAGACCAGCCTGGCCTTTAGTAGAGACTTGTCTCTAGTAAAAATAAAAAATATTTTTAAAAAATCCATTCAGGACATAGGCATGGGCAAGGACTTCATGAATAAAACAGCAAAAGCAATGGCAACAAAACCCAAAATAGACAAAGGGATCTAATTAAACTAAAGAGCTTCTGCACAGCAAAAGAAACTACCATCAGAGTGAACAGGCAGCCTACAGAATGGGAGAAAATTTTTGCAATCTACCCATCTGACAAAGAGCTAATATCCAGAATCTACAAAGAACTTAAACAAATTTACAAGAAAAAATCAAACAACCCCATCAAAAAGTGGGCAAAGATATGAACAGATGCTTCTCAAAAGAAGACATTTATGCAGCCAACAGACACATGAAAAAAGGCTCATCATCACTGGTCATCAGAGAAATACAAGTCAAAACCACAATGAGATACCATCTCATACCAGTTAGAATGGTGATCATTAAAAAGTCAGGAAACAACAAGTGCTGGGGAGGAAGTGGAGAAATAGGAATGTGTTTACACTGTGGGTGGGAGTGTAAACTAGTTCAACCATTGTGGAAGATAGTGTGGTGATTCCTTAAGGATCTAGAACTAGAAATACCATTTGATCCAGTGATTCCATTACTGGGTATATACCCAGAGGATTATAAATCATGCTATAAAGACACGTGCACAAGTATGTTTACTGCAGTACTGTTCACAATAGCAATGACTTGGAACCAACCCAAATTTCCAACAATTATAGACTGGATTAAGAAAATGTGGCACATATACACCATGGAATACTATGCGGCCATAAAAAAGGATGAGTTTATGTCCCTTGGAGGGACATGGATGAAGCTGGAAACCATCATTCTCAGCAAACTATGGAAAGGACAGAAAACCAAACACCGCATGTTCTCACTCATAGGTGGGAACTGAGAAATGAGAACACTTGGACACAGGGCAGGGAACATCACACACTGGAGCCCGTCATGGAGTGGGGGTAGGGAGGAGGGATGGCATTAAGAGAAATACGTAATGTAAATGACTAGTTAATTGGTGCAGCACACCAACATGGCACATGTATATGTATGTAACAAACCTGCACGTTGTGCACATGTACCCTAGAACTTCAAGTGTTATAATAATAATAACTTGGTGTGGTGGTGCACACCTGTAGTTCCAACTGGAGAGAGTCTTTATTCAAGGATTGGAATGGAACTAGCACAGTTCATCTCCTTTGACTTTAAGGACAAATTCTGAGTCATATTTATCACTTCAAAGTTGTGCTCTACAATTGCACTGAAGTTAGGTCTCTTTCTGCAGTCTTGCTCCTGCTTGTCTTTTTCCTCTTCACTGTCCTTACTTCCCCCTTTCTTTCCTCAGTTTTTCCTGGTTTCCTGATATGGTTTTGCTGTGTCCCTACCCAAATCTCATCTTGAATTTCTACATGTTGTGGGAGGTACCCACCGGGAAGTAATTGAATTATGGGGGCAGTTCTTTCCTGTGCCATTCTTGTGATAGTGAATAAGTCTCACCAGATCTGATGGTTTTATAAGGGGGAGTTTCCCTGCACAAACACTCTCTTTGCCTGCTGCCATCCATGTAAGACGTGACTTGCTCCTACTTGCCTTCCACCATGATTGTGAGGCTTCTTCAGTTGTGTGGAACTGCAAGTCCATTAAACCTCTTTTGTAAATAGCCCTGTCTTGGGTATGTCTTTATCAGCAGTGTGAAAATGAACTAATACACCTCCCATCCTTGATAAATCAATTGCAAGCACATCCAGTCCTCAGGGTTGACTTCCTGGGAACCACACCCAAGTTATGGGTAGAGTCAAATGTGTTGTCCTCCAAGAAACTGAGTAATGTTTTGATCCCTGAGGTATGTTAAGAACCTTATCCTAAAGAAGGATAAGAGCCTAAGAAGTTTCATTTGGGAAGACCAAAGGAAAACTGTCTTTTAAATTAAAAATATTTCAGACCACTTACACTTTTCTTTCTGACATTTGCTTTTTATGAAAATTTTATGTACTACCATTCCATGACCACCAGTTGTATTCCTGGAAAGGGGTCTCCATCTAGACCCCAAGAGAGGGTTTTTGAATGTCATGCAAGAAATAATTAAGGGCAAGTCCATACAGTAAAGTAAAAACAAATTTATTAAGAAAGTAAAAGAAGAAAATAATGGCTACTCCATAGGCAGAGTAGTGGTATGTGCTGCTTGATTGAGTGTACTTACAGTTATTTCTTGATGATATGCTAAAAAAGGGGTGGATTATTCATGAGCTTTCCAGGGGGAAAGGGATGGAGATTTCCCAAAACTGCATTTCCTCTCCTTTTTAGACTACATAGGGTAGCTTCTGAGCATTGCCATGGCACTTGTAAACTGTCATGGCATTGGCGGGAGTGCCTTTTAGCATGCTGATGCATTATAATTAGCATCTAATGAGCAGTGGGGACAACCAGAGGTCACTTTCAGCATTATCTTGGTGTTGGTGGGTTTGGGCCGGCTTCTTTACTGCATGTTGTTTTATTAGCAGGGCATTTGTGACCTGTATCTTATGCAGACCTCCTATCTCATCCTGTCACTGAGAATGCCTAACCTCCTGGGAAAGCAGTCCAGTAGGTCTCAGTCTGATTTTACCCAGCCCCTATTCAAGATGGAGTTGCTCTGGTTCAAAGGCCTCTGACAGTTGGAGAATCACCTTTTGTTTTTGTCTCAATTTCTGAATAGCCATTGAATTTCAATGAGATATTGTTTTTGTTTTTGAGACGGAGTCTCGGTCTGTTGCCCAAGCTGGAGTGCAGTGGCCGGATCTCAGCTCACTGCAAGCTCCGCCTCCCGGGTTCACGCCATTCTCCTGCCTCAGCCTCCGGAGTAGCTGGGACTACAGGCGCCCGCCACCTCTCCCGGCTGGTTTTTGTATTTTTTAGTAGAGACGGGGTTTCACCGTGTTAGCCAGGATGGTCTCGATCTCCTGACCTCGTGATCCAGCCGTCTGGGCCTCCCAAAGTGCTGAGATTACAGGCTTGAGCCACTGTGCCCCCGCTATTGTTAATAAGGTAAATATATTGCAAAGTTGAATCAAATTGTTTTGTGTCTTACTTTTTGTTTTTCAAATAAAAGATCACAAATTTCAGATACAAAAAACTATTAAAATTTTTCATGTGCTCTGAAACACCTACTACTTCATTTTCCTGAGGACATTAATCTTTCTGTTTATCATCTTAGCTTTTTCATATGTTCAGACCTTGGCATCTTATCACAAATTCATAAGAACACAATAAAAAAATGCTTGCTGGTTTGTGTGCTGTAACAAACTGTTGCCACCTCCCCAAAGTGGAACACATTTCAACAGTTCCACTTAAAATCATGTTTTCAATAATATCATTCGTTTGCTATTATCTTGCTTTTTTCTCAGTCTTCACAGTCGCATATGGAGATATTATTCCCACTGTTCATTAAGGTTCCTGCTGTGCTTGAAAGCTACTTCCTGACAGCTCACAGTCACTCCTATGAGAAGAATCTAGGGCTCCCAAACTCTAAAACATGCTCGCTTAAGAAGAAAAACGCTATGTGTTTCATTTCTACCATGTTCCAACATTCCTAACGCTGATTAAATATAGAAAGAAGACAAATGAACGAGTTTCATGATAACTTTTGATGCTAGTGCAGACCTCCCACTGGGTCACATTTTCTGCCTGACAGGTGGTCCATTCAGCTGAAATACCACTGAGCTGGCAAACTTAAGCAAGAGTATATAACCCACCTCTCAAACCTGGGGCTGAAAGCAGCAGGGGTTGGATACATACCTAATAATCTCATACTGAAAAATCTTCACTGCAATGTATTTATTAACCTGCGCATCTGATCCTAGAAATTTCTATGGATGGTGAAGGTGGAGATAACAGATGAGTCTCTGTTCCCCACATTTTGTAGGAACTTTTCTTACCTGTGTCTGAAAGACTTCCAGTGGGTTCTGATTATAAATTTAAGAAAACCACGTTCACATCAGGAAGTGCTGTTTGTAATCTTTCCTTAGATTGGAACCATTTTTAGTTTTCATTTCCTTTGAGATTGGATAACACATACATGCTAAGGCTTCTCATTAGAGGAGAAACACACAATTATTGGCAAATTTTCAAAGCATTAGAATAAGTGAGAATTTCTTCTTTGTAATAATTATGTATAACAATAATTATTGGTCTGGGACTTGTGTGATTAAGTAGATTTCATACCTAGATTCTTCTGTAAGTCAATACACCTGAGTGTTTTCAGTTACTAAATATTTCTACTTCCTTAATTCTTATCGACCCCACTTCCTTTAAATTGTATCTCCAAGTGTTTGAAGTTCTCCAGAGCTTATCTATTTTATCCTCTTTAAAATTCACAATACAAGCCATGTCAAGGTGATTAACTGTGATAACCTATTTTGCATAAAGTTATTATAAGTGTACAAGAGCACAAAAACTTTCCAGAAATTCCCCCAAATTGTTAAGTTTCTAAATTAGAGCACATATGGCCCTCTTCAAGTGTTGAGTAATATCTGCTGTGAATAAACCATCAGGGTTTAGATAAGTTCTTGAAAAAGATACAATTTAATTATTTTTGAATAAAAAAATATTTTCAGTACATGATAACAAAGAGACTCTGAAGAGAGACTTAATTATCACGTTTTAATTTCATAGATTATAATTTAGTACATCGCATCCAAAGATCATCTATAATTTCACTTGTGCTAATACTTTCTAAAGTTGTGAAGCATTTGATGATGCTGAGTTTAAAAGAAACCTCCTGATTTTCCAAAGAGCCCTCAGCTTTTGGTTACATGACAATTGTTTGAGGTTTCTGCTTTGTAAGTTTGTTTCTTAATGTTTTTATTTCTTATTGGTGAGGACCTCCAGGGATGTATTAATTTGGTTTGTAAATCCTAGTTGACTGACTTCACAGATATTAGAAAGGAAAAAAATATTTTATCTTTAGGCACATTTTAAGCATAAAGCCAATATTTAGAAATGCTCACAAAAGAATGTTAAACAGGGTAACTGGAGGGACTACCAGACGATGACCAGCCATATGTTTATACTGTAATATAAGTTTTCTGCATGGGGAGCCATAATAGCTTTGAATAGCAGCATATTCTTCTTGGATTGGGAAGCTAAACTTTCTCGGTAATAACTAGAATACTAATTAAGTCTTCATGACAACATGAGCCAAAGTAAAGGAAAACTTGTTTTTGCTTCAGTTATAGACAAATACAAACAGACAAAGGTTTTTTTGGTCCTCTGTGTGTAGAACATTGCTAGTAATTTTTCAGGCGACAGCAGGGGATGTTTCCAAGTGCAAGCAGAAGAGAATGATTAGAAAATCAAGTCTGAAATTCTCTTATGTTGGTGCTTAATGAAGCGAGGGAAGTTGGTATTTTGTAATGAAACCCTCTAGGTTTTTTTTTCCCCCTTCTATCTATAGGGGCAAAGAAAAAGCTTCCCCTTTGCTTCAGAAGGTCCAATGAAAAATCAACTCACAAAAGGCAGATTAATAGGAGAAAAAGCATACACATGTATTTGATGATAGTTTTTCATGACACAGGAGCCTTCAGAATGAAGAACCCAACACCCCAATAAGGTGCAGAAACTTACATGCCATCTTCAGGTTAGAGAAAGACTGGGGACTCGGAACATGGCCCAAAACAGGTTAGGGTGATAAATCACATGGCAAGACAGGTTATGGGAGAGAGAGAAGAGGAGACTTGACTAGTAAAGGTAATCTTGTTATGTAGATAAAACCTCACAGGTCACAGCCCTCAGAAAGAATATACGGTAAGTGTTTTTGTTCGTTTGTTTGTTTTTTCCCAAACCTTTAAATCTGTAAGATTCTCAGTTCATCTTTCCTAGATCCAGACAAGGGAAGTCCTTGCTATATTATAGAAGATTCTCTACAGATGCAAAAGACAGTTTTACAGGGACCCTTCTATTTGCTGGCCCTCTGACAGCCATCACAAAATATGTCAAGGAAATATATTTTAGGGTAAAATATTTTGATTTCCTTCAGTTCCCTCTTTGAAACTTAAAAAAGTTTTACATACTAAAAGCCACACTGATAGATTTGAAGCTATAGGTTAGAGGTTATCTGATACAAATAGACAAAGGAGTTAAAAGACAAATTGGGATAAGCAGAAAAGAGCAAATTTAAATATATCATCCCATATCTTCTAGCTGTCTCTTGGTCCTGAGAACAGATCAGTTCAGTTAAACAACAGTGTGCCATTCCAGGAGGTGGCACTGCAAATAAATGGCCTAAGCCTCTATATATGATACAGGCAAACAGATCTTTGATAAGAGACATTTCTATGGAAATATAAGAAAACCAAAGGTTAATGTCTACAGTAATTTATAGACTAGCTCTTCCAGAATCTTCTAAGCATCTTCAAATTGCAGTGGCAATCTGACAGATTTTTCTTTTTATTTGTGAAAAGAAAATAAATCTCATGACCCCCAAATCACTAACCCAAAGGGACAAGTCAACCTGGACACTGAATGAGGCAAACCTGGCTCACATTTTAATCCTAAATAAGATATCTATAAAGGTAAAAGAGCTACTTACTTTCCTTACATATTTCCCTCTAGAAAATTCCCTGTGGGTCCCAAAATCTTTACCCTGAAATAGTTCTGTTGAATTTTGCCCCGACGATGTAAACTGTTAGCTTATCTTCACAGGTGCAGGACAAAGAACAGAACTCTAAGTCATCCCTCTGCTCACCTGAGACAAATACATAACTGATTGCTTCCTCTGATGTAAAAATGCAGATTCACCAAGCTAGAAGAAGGCATAAGTGAAGATTCCTCTATTCCTCTCTGACATATAAATTGTGTATTCATTGAAAGGCTGATCACAGACTCAAAAGAATGCAACTGTTTGTCTCTTTTTTTTTTTTTTTTTTTTGAGACGGAGTCTAGCTGTGTTGCCCAGGCTGGAGTGCAATGGCCGGATCTCAGCTCACTGCAAGCCCCGCCTCCCGGGTTCACGCCATTCTCCTGCCTCAGCCTCCTGAGTAGCTGGGAGTACAGGCGCCCGCCACCTCGCCCAGCTAATTTTTTTTGTATTTTAGTAGAGACGGGGTTTCACCGTGTTAGCCAGGATGGTCTCGATCTCCTGAACTCGTGATCCGCCCGTCTCGGCCTCCCAAAGTGCTGGGATTACAGGCTTGAGCCACCGCGCCCGGCCAACTGTTTATCTCTTATCTATGCATACATTTTAAACATTTCTTCCTCTTTTCCTAAATATCTGCCCTTTCCTGGTTAAATATTGAAGTCCTCAAAATCATCTTGGGAGACAGGTACAGACGTGTCTCCTGGGCTTGCATTCTTAACCTTGGCAAAATAAACTTCCTAAATTGTTTGAGGCCTGATATGATTTGGCTGTGTCCCCACCCAAATCTCACCTTGAATTGTAATAATCCCCACGTGTCAAGGGCAGGGCCAGGTGGAGATAACTGAGTCATGGGACAGTTTCCCCTATACTGTTCTCGTGGTAGTGAATAAGTCTCATGAGATCTGATGGTTTAGATCTGATGGTTTTATAGATGGGAGTTCCCCTATGCAAGCTTTCCTGATTGCCACCATGCAAGACGTGTCTTTCTTCCTCTTGGCCTTCTGCCATGATTGAGAGGCCTCCCCAGCCATGTGGACCTGTGAATCCATTCAACCTCTTCCCATTATAAATCACCCAGTCTTGGGTATGTCTTTATTAGTGGCGTGAGAACAGACTAATGTAATAAATTGGTACTGGGTAGTGGGGCGTTGCTGTAAAGACACTCAAAAATATGTAAGTGACTTTGCAACTGGGTTACAGGCAGAAGTTAGAACAGTTTGGAGGACTCAGAAAACAGGAAAATGTGGAAAAGCCTGAAAATTCCTGGCGACTTGTTGAATGGCTCTGACCAAAATGTGGATAGTGATATGGACAATAAAATCCAGGCTGAGGTGGTCTCAGATGGAGATGAGGAACTTGTTGGGAGCTGGAGTACACGTCACTCTTGCTATGTAAAGAGAGGGGTGATGTTGTGCCCCTTCCCTTTGACATACTTAAAAGTTTATGTAATAGTAGAAAATGTCCTTCTAAAAAAAAGTTTTAATTTTCAAAAAGAAAGCGTTAATAATCGATATTTAAGATATTTGAGTCATCTGGGTCAAATTAAAATAATGAATTAAAATTACTAAATGTCTGCTTTAAAATTTAAGGATGCATCTTTACCCATGTGTAACTGATTCTGCCAATTTGAATATATTTGACATTACAGCAAGTCAGTTGTTGGTGATACAATGTAATGAAAAATTTGATGTCTTTTTTTAAAAAAGCTATTTTAGCTTGAAATGCTGCCATTTGAGGGAGGGAAGAAGGAAGTACACAGAATTTGTTGTTAGCATGTACCAATATTTGGACCTGAATCCCGTGCATTTTTGTTTAATGCTGTTCCAATTGGAGGCATGAATGAGCTGGATGCATCATCTGAGGATGGCAGCTCCACAGGCATCCACCAGTTTGCTAAAAGGCTTTGTATGTGTTTATTTTTGCAATTGTATTTCTCAGTTTACAAATGCTTATCCAGCACCAGCGTTCTACAACTGGCAAGCAAAACTGAAGGCACATAGATAATATTTGAGTGTTCTAGTCATACTGATATAGTTTATTGGGAAATTAAAAACTGTAGATGAAAGTAGAATGGGGGAATCTGGTGATTTTTAAAGATTAATAAAATATACTTGAATAAAAATCAGCTGCTGCCTAATAGAGAATCACATGAGATAACTTTGAGAGATGGAGACTTACTATGTTATATGCACGCCATTTGTTATGGGAAAAGATGATGTCCACGTGTTAACAATGTCAATATGCAAATGAATGAAAATATAGCTTTTTTCTCTTGACCTTTGTCAGGCTTACACAGTCATGTTGAATTTTATTACTTGATCTACTTTTGAATCATATGTACTATGGTTTAGACATGGCCATAAGTCTAGGCAAATATTGAATGTTCATGCAGACAGACATCACCAGTAATTCTATGTAGAGAAAAGTTAAGAAGCTTGTTGTCCATGGTGGAGATTTCCACAGGTTGGGAGAAAATTCCAGTGACGGAGCAAACTGATGCACCAGTTATGTAAGCAGAAACACATTCATGAAAATTGTGGTAGTATTGTCTTTTCTAGACACATACTCATAGGTCTCCTATTTCTTGTGTGTGCTGCATGTTGTGATATAATTATTTTTCTAAAATATATTAGCTGACTCTTGTTCTAGCCCTCCACATTCTGTTCTTATTTTTTCCCTCCCAACTTTATCCTTCAACATCAGTTCTATCATCTTTTTCTCCAAGAAATAACAAAAACAAACAAACAAAAATCCCTGATCGGATACATAGTCTCTTGAATTACCTGTATCTTACTCAGGCCATTTTCCTCACTGATAAATATTTCTTTCTTCTCTACCTCTCTACACTTATTTAAGCCTTACATAGACCATATCCCATGGAATTTTCTTTGAAAACTCTGGGCAAGACTGACTACTCTGTTCTCTGAATCCTCTCCTCCCCCCACCCTTTGTTGTAGTGTGTGTGTGTGAGTGTGTGTCTGTGTGTAGTGTGTTAATGGCATCTTAGCATATTAATGTTCTATTACTCAGAATAAATCTCATATATTTAGTGGCTTAAAACAACACAAATTTATTAGTTTACAATGTTCTGAGTCAGAAGTTTAGGTGCAGAGTGGCTCAGCTGGTTCTCTGCTTAGAGTCTCTCAAGGCCAATATCAAGGTTTGACCAAGGCTGGATTCCTTTGCTGGAGGTTCTGGAAATAAATTTGCTCCCAAGTTCATGCAAGTCGTTCACAGAATTCAGATTCACGTGGTGGTCTTAAGGGTGAGGTCCTTGCTTTCTTGTTTATTGTCAGCTGACATCTTTTTCAGCTTTCTAGAGGCTCTTTGTACCTTGGCGAGTGGCTTTGTTCCTCCATCTTCAAAGTCATAACAGCAGGTAATGTCTTTTTCATGCTTTGAATCTCTCTGACTTCCCCTTCCACAGCATCTCTTCTGCCTCCAGCTATAGAATTTTCTCTGCTTTAAAAAAAGGTTCATGGAATTAGATTGGATTTAGCTGGATAATCCAGGATAATCTCTCTATTTTAAGAAACACAACCTTGACTACATCTACAAAATCCCCTATAATTGGCAGCCAGAGTAGCATTTGATTGAACAACAAGGGGGTAAAACTCTTGGAGGACATCTTTAGGATGCAGCCCACAGCAGTCATACTACAGGGATCCTCATCTTTATTCCTTGACTTTTGCCACTGTGGTATCTTTTTCAGTTGACTTTCTTTATTTTTTGTTCAGTGTTCTTGGTAAAAATTAAATTGTTCCAAGAAACTCTTTAATGTGAATTTGAAAGACACAACTTAGAGAAACGTGACTCCCTCTGAAACCCCATGCACATCAGCTAGTAAGGTAGTAATTTTCCAGAAGCAGGTTCCAGCATTTATTTCCAGCTTCCTGAGTGTCAAGAAACAGTGAGGGTTGCATTGGTTTCTTGCTCTGACACAGTAATTCTTTGGATCATGGCTTCAACTGCCTAACCTTTAGTTTCTTGTGGTCCAAGATAATAGGGTAGTGGTGGTGGCTGTAGACCTCAGTGAAACTGCTCCAACAGTGATCTCAGAGGAAGTAGCTCCATGATGAGCCAGTTCTCTACTCTTTTGGTTTTCTAAGAGACTTGGGCTAGAAGATGCTTCTTTATACTTTACAGGATTTTGTAAGAACCTATTCCACTATATTCCTCTTTATGTTTAAACTACCTAGAATAACAAGTTTATTTCCTCCACTGAAGTCTGCCTGACACATTATTTGAAACCAGAAATGAGTGCAAGAGAGCAGACTTAGAAATATGTGGTTTTGGCCTAGTGGTCACGTAACAGCTATAGAGAATCTGATGCTACAGGTTGAGACCTTGTGAGACCTTAGACAAACATTTGTTAAAATTGTCATCTACAGCTACATGGAAGGAAAATGCTCTACAGTGCCTTCGAGGGAAATGGCTACAGTGCTTGTAGCTTTGAGATGAGAGCAATTATATTGATATATCTTACCTGTTCCTGGTTGTTTTAACAAAGAACAGATGAACCTGGGTAAGAACTTTCCTGTGTGTAAACAGAAAAAGAAAGACATAGAAAGATCCAGAAATTTGAGGCTCCACAAAACTAAAAAGTCTGGCTACTTCTGTATCCCAAGAATCAAGCTTTAAGGAAAAAGAATGAAGACAGTAAATACGATGGTGTTTCCATAATTGTTAAGTCCAGAAAAGAAGTTTACCCATGGTTATTGACACACAGAACCAACTGCAAGCAAATAGACCAAATGCCTACTACATTTTGAGATCATTATATGTTATCAAAGAAACCACATTTCTGGGCTGAAAAATCTATTTTTTCAGTCCCAAAAGCAATCTTTAAGTTTCTAGTCATGAGCAAGCAGAAAGTGGATGGCAAAATTGAAGTCCCCAGGGAGAATTTACTTTCCAACATGTAATTCATACACATCCCCAAGGGATTTAGGAGAAGAAATAGCCTCCAAGATGCGAAAGTAGGGAGAGTCATGTACTGCATAACAATATTTGGGCCAATGACAGGCCTCCATATACAATAGTGGTTCCATAAGATTATAATGGATTTGCCCTATTATAATGGAGCTACCTATATAGGTATATCAATTTTTATTTTGTATATTGTAATTTTACTGTACCTTTTCTAAGGGTATCTATGTTTAAATAGATAGTTACCATTGTGCTACAATTGCCTACAGCGTTCACTACAGTAACATGCTGTTCAGTTTTGTAGCCTGGGAGCAGTATGCTATGCCAAATAGCTTAGGTGTGTATCAGGCTATATCCTAAGGTTTGTGTGAATATATTGTACGATGTTTACACAATAAGGAAATCACGTAACTATGCATTTCTCAGAATATATTCTCTTTGCTAAGCAATACATGATTGTAATGGAAAAGAAATTTTCCTAGAATGCTGAAGCAAGGTCTATATGAGGAACCCGTTTCACTTTCAGGAAAGTTGTGCAATTCTAGCTCGCCAGAATCTTTTTTCACTAGATACCGATTATCTTGAGGGTTTTTAACCCCTTCTTTTTTGAATGTCTAATTATTTTTATCTATTGCCTATTTTCCTACATCTCTTTCATATAAATAATTTATTCTGATAATACACAAACTGAAGTATTTTAAAATTATCTTGGCGTAGGAAAATTCCATGTTTCATAAAGAACAATGAACATGATCAGCATTATGTCTGCTATTTCTTTGCTTTAGAAACACTGTGATTTCATACTCAGTTGAATAATTTATGTAGGAGTTAAATTATCCATTTCCTAATGTAACCAATTTAGTGTTGTGAATACATTTTAACAAATGCCATGAATTATTCTATAATTTTTATATTTTCAAATTTCTGTGGTTTGTGGAAGTCATGCAAAATGTTACCTCTTTATCCCCTAAATAATTGAGAAATCGTGATAAAGAGATCTTGCCTTTAGGTGAATCTAACATCATGTGAATGACACAGAATTTGTATCCATTTGCATATTAAGGAATACTGTCATGATTACTTGATGGTTTTCACAGTTAATTTTTGTTACAAGCTAAGATAATCAGAATGCAGTCTTTGATGCATTAAGAGTAAACTAATACCATGATATACATTACTTTTAGAAACATGATGAATAAATAAATTTTTATTATGATGATGTCATACTCACATCTTCTCTAAAATATCCTTTAAAACTGTTTTTGGAGTTTATAATTATATATATAATTGATATATAATTGTTATATATTATTGTATCATCATATTATCTATCATACTCAAATATATGATGTAAAATTATTACAAATTCTTAAAAACCTATAATTAATAAAAATAAAACTAATAAAAACAAAAAGTGATAATTTATAATTAAAAGTAATTCTAAAAATAAATCTATAATTTATTTAAAACCTACAAAGTTCTAGACATTGTTAGGCATATTTAATGCTACTTATTATTAAGAATCTAGAATTAAATGCTGATAACTAAGTATTGATCTAATATTTCAAATAACATAATTTCACTTAATTTAATTTCTGCTGATACCACATATCTTTAAAATGAAACAAACGGCCGGGCGCGGTGGCTCAAGCCTGTAATCCCAGCACTTTGGGAGGCCGAGACGGGCGGATCACGAGGTCAGGAGATCGAGACCATCCTGGCTGACACGGTGAAACCCCGTCTCTACTAAAAAAAAATACAAAAACTTAGCCCGGCGAGGTGGCGGGCTCCTGTAGTCCCAGCTACTCGGGAGGCTGAGGCAGGAGAATGGCGTAAACCCGGGAGGCGGAGCTTGCAGTGAGCTGAGATCCGGCCAGTGCACTCCAACCTGGGCGACAGAGCGAGACTCCGTCTCAAAAAAAAAAAAAAAAAAAAGAAACAAACATAAAGGAGAGTAAATAGGAATGAGAAATTATTAGAGAAGACAAGGATCTTTAACCAAAGACAAAGGATAATCTGAGTTTACGTTTCTCTGTAAGATTTCCATAGACAGATAGATAGATAGATACATAGATCTGGATCTTGATCAGTTTGTTTTCAATTTGCAATTATGGACATTTTTGAACTATACAAAAGCCAAGAAAATTTTACTATAGACCCTTGAGAGTTACAAAAATTGTCAACATTTCATGAATTATGATTCATCTATCTCCTCCAATTTTCCCCATAGCTGGAAAAAAATCCAAGCCATCTTGACCAGATTACTAAGCCAAATTTAGTGAAGTAATATTTTATAGATGGAATTAGTTATTTATGTTTTCACATACACATCTCACCAAAAGTTTGAGAAGAATTTTCTTAAAAGGTTATTTGCCCTTAAAATTTATATTGTGTTCTTCTTTCTCATTAGTCATTGTATAATTAAATAAAGCCAGTATCCTCCCTTCTTCAATGTTTACCTTTGAATATTTACTTCTTATTTCTGTGAAATGTATTTGAATCAGGAAGAGAACTCACATTTTATCACCAATTCTTTGTCTGTAGAACCCTAAGAGGGACATTCCATTTAAATTAAAGGCATCCTACTCACTTCTTAGGGCTTGGAGTTTTCTCACTTGGGTGGGGTCAATAGATCCTAAGGAAAAGGACTGATTATAAACCTAAAATACAACTTTACTTTTGGTTTACATCTTAAGTTATAGATGTTACTTGGGCTCATATAGTTAGTAGAATCATTCATTCATTAACTCCAAAATATTTATTGAATTCCTGCTATGTTTCATACATTATGTTATGTAATGGATATATATCTATAAATAGCATATTTTCTAATTGATTCCTTCAACAAGCACTGAGACACAGTGGTGAACAAGGCTCTGATACTGTCCTAGAACAAATGGAACCACAGCTAGGAGAATAAATTAGGTACTGCATTAAAGTTAGGAACACAGTGCTGTGGGAACACAAAAAGGGCTAACAGTGTTATAAGGCAGAGGGAGTGGAGGAGGCGGTAATGTGTAAGAAGAGTTTTAAAGAAGAAATAATGAAGGATCTATGTGGTTTGAGAGGCAGAGAAGATTGTGTGGGAGACGGACATTCAATAAAGAGAAACTAGAAAAAAATAAAGCATCAGTGTGAATAAACTATTTGGAGTAATGAAGAAACTAGAATTAAATGCTGAGGAAGTTAGAGAAACTAGAAAACAATAAGGCATTAATGTGAAAAAACTATTTGGACCAATGAAGACTCTGGGATTAAATGCTAAGGAAGTTAGGCTTCAATGTATAGGAAAACATTTTAAGAAAAGAAATTACATGATCAAGTATAATTAATTTAACCAGAGTTCCTGTACCATGGAATTGAAACTAAGATAGCTACATTAAAAGTTTGTATCATTTACTGAGCCAGCTGACTAAATTAAACACAGGGTGAAAAGCCGCATAGATTCTACTATAATTTAGCTTGATTTTCCCATGTTGTTATTTTTGAAGTCTGTGACCACAGCTAAAATCCCCAAAGGGAGGGCAGTCATTTTCCTTTTTTCTCCTTGAATTTCTGCTCAATTCAGGTTTATTCTTCAGTGAGAGTAAAGAATTGCTGGTCGGCATCCTGCAGCCCTGGGCACAGCTGGCACCTGCAATGCTTTGGTGCGTGCCGGAGAGCCATGCAGAGAATGAATACAGGGGCCTTGGACGTGATTTCTCTACTCCCTAGAGAAGTTTCTACTCTGTACAGTGGCGGGGGCTCAAAGAGAAGCTGAAGGACAGTCATTTCCATGCACGCAGAAACCTTTAGCCAGGGTTCCATTCCAATGTTTAGGCTAGTCTAATGTCTGATTTCTTGGGTGAAATGATCAGGTCGATTTTTTTTTTCTATAATTACTATCTTGACTATAGTATTAGCTGCAGGGATTGCATTTGTATTGCTCCCCTTAGGAAAGTCTGTGGATTAATTTACTGATGGTTCTTTAGAGAGGGGGAAAAAATCACTATGCATTCAGGAGTGTGGTTCATAAATGCACCAGTGTAACTCATTGCTCTAGAGATTCCCCTGTGAGGAAGAAATTTCATTTGGGTGCAATTTTGTCGAAGCTCTAGGAACTGCTTCCAACTTTTGACATGTGAGACATCACAGCTTTGGGAAAAAGCTGATTACCAAGTCATATTTGTTATGGTTTTCCAGGTGGCTGGGTATTTCTAAAGCACCCTGCCTCAAATACAGCTGTACTCACACTGTTTCTTAAGAAGACTGAGTCTATGCAGCAGCAAGCAAAGTATTGTTGCCAGTTATGCAGATACTTTAAGAGCCGCAATGAGGAGAATCAGAGAGGCAGCGCAGTGCAGAGATTCCATGCAGATTACATATGATCTGACCCTCCTTGGACCGGTCATTTTTAAGCATTTTAAGGATTTTACTAAATTTTTAGAATTCAATTTGCATAACCTGTAATGTGGGGTCCTCCCTCATAGGTGCCATTCGAAACTGCTTGAAGCTTTTTAGTGTACGTACAGCATTTAGCCTAGGATCGGTCACATAATTATCTGTAAATGATTGAAAGCTTTTATTGATATATTTCATAAACCTAAATAGGTTTTAGATCTGGCATGAAATCTGCTTATGTATGTTGAGGAAATAAGTTTATGAGATATTTAAAGACCTATTCACTTCCTTTTTTCTCTGTAAAGCCAGCTTCCATTTATTTGCATTCTCCACTTTTCAGAAAAGAGGTATAGCATATCTGGGGTCTATATGGAGAATCAATGGATTCCACTCACTGGTCTTTTCACATACAAATCCTCCAAGAGTAGAAAATTTTTGTTTACTTCTTTTGCTCAAAATGAAGTTGACAATTAGTTTTATTTCCTTTAATAAATGGAGAGGCAGATTACTAAAATTTTAGCAAAGAAATGCACCAATTTTAATTCATTAAAAGAAGTAAGGGATTCATTGGAAAAATGCCTTACATCCCATTGCAAAACATTCATTAAATTGCTGTCATTACTATTAATTTTTAAAAACATTTTGACATATACCACATGTCTGGAACTTGACTTTATCAACAAGACTAGTGATGATTTACATTTATCAGTGCCTTGCTTAATCAATGAATTTATAACTAGAGAGTTTAGATTTGCTTTTGTAAACCTGTAAATCTGTATGAGTGTTTAAGTGTTGAGCATAAAATACAATAAAGTAGTTGGCAAGAATTTAGCTGGTTTCGATTTCAACAACCACTTATTTGTTTCCACTTGGAATTGTACTGTATCACACTGAATGCTATTGATCAAGTTAGTTGGGTGATGGGCATAAGTGTCTTTAAATATCTCATACCTAGCACTGCTTGATGCTAGATCATTCATCCCTGTGCACAGAGCATGACTGTCTGGGATTATTGCTGCTTTTTTGAGTGACAGACAATACTGTACTTAAATGAATAGAAGTGTTCGAGGGAAATTACCAGAATTTTTTCTCAGAAAATCTGAGGGGTCACTATGAAAATTACTGATCGGTTTGAAGAAGAAATAAGTAAATGATTATGGAAATCATGATTATATATTATAAATGCTATTTCAGAATTGGAATGTAATGCAAATCTTTATATATGTATATATTTTAGTTGGTTATTACTAAAGATATAAAACATATATATATACACACACACACACACTATACACACACATATATAAAGGGCAAAATGAAGGCTCTAAATTATACACAAACGAAATGATATGTCTCCAAATAAATAATAACCTTATTTATATGAAGTATTTAATATCCAAATATTATATTTTCACTAAATCATAATATGTAGTCCATTAATATTTTTAAAATTTAGAGAATATAATCATCAATCTATTTTATTTTTTAAGAAAATCTCTCAGAGCATAAATCCTCATTTACAACATGGAAATCATCATACCCACCTCATAGGATTCTCGCAAGTGTTAAAGGGTAAAACACATATCAGGTGCATGAGAGATGGGCGTAGAGAGTGTTTTTTCTTTCTTCATTACTACTGCCACATTCTTTCACTGAAAAACTAGGATTTATAATTTTTCATTATTTCCTCGCCAACCCAAACACTGTCAAGAAACAAAAAGGAAAACACACAAAAGTGATGCAGTGGGTGATTAAAATTCAATAGGCAGGTAAAGAAATGCAAATAAGATACTATTGGACTTCCTCCTGAGTCTATGGCCTTCCCAGTTGGAAACATTTCCATGAAGGTACTTCAGTTCTATACCAAAAAAAAAAAAAGTAGGAAAAATAATTACATTCAATTTAAAGAATAACTAGAGAAGCATCAATCAGACTGAATCTGATTCAATGCTAGACTCTTTCTGACCTCCAAATGAGTTTTCACATTGAGCTTTACTTTTAAGAATCTGTCTTCCCTCATCTGGTGATGATTTGAAATAAAATGTGGGAATATTTTAAGACTGCCCTGCTACTTTTTCAACAGAGAAAGATTGAGGAAGAAATAGACCAAGGTAGTCATTTGAAAGGCTGGAGGGCATCAGTAGTTATTTATTCTGGTAATTAAATGATTTTAATCTTTCTTTGAATAAAGCACCATAGAGGCTAGAATCATAGACAATGAGGGTCTATGGTAAAGTCTTGGATACACCTTGGCAACGCTCAGTCATCTATGATGTTCAACACAGACTGTGCCAGAACTGAGTTTAGAGTACAGGGATCCCCCACAGTAAGGGATGTGGGAGGGAGAGCCCAGGACAAAGTCAGATGAACTAAAGAAACTGACAGGTAATTTTGATAGTTGGTTTATGTCACTCTGGAACTTTCCAGAGCTTTAAAATACAGAGAAATATTGTGAATCTTCAAGAAGGGAATCTAGAATGCTTTACTATCTAGATTTGACCACAAAATGACTTTTTATAATCTAGTAATGTCTTATGGAATTAGTTATTTAGTGGGGCATAATTTTAAAAACATGGACCTAGAAAGTTCATAGCCTCTTGAGAGAAATCCTTTCTATTTGTCCTCTGTCTCTTGATACTCCCCAAACTAGGAAAGACTGTGCACTTTTTGGAGGGTCTAGTTGAGTCACAGAGCCATAATTTAGACAATAAGAAAATAAAAATATATATCAATTAATTAATAAAATTCCTAGCATGAATATCAAAGTAATTTTACATTTACTTTTCACCTTTCTTATGAAATAATTCAAGTAGAATTACAATATGAATTAACGAAAGCAACTTTTCAAAGTTGATTAGGAACTAAGAATAGATTTGACTGCTTGAATTATGTTCTAAAGAAAATAAGAATTATGTTGAAATATGCCTTAATTGTTCAAATGCATCTTTTTAAAGTTATATGTTCTTCATGAATATATGAAAATAAGGCTAACAAAAATATTTTGAAACAAGAATAAATTTGCCTAGTAAAACTTTTTATTGACGAATATCTATATCTATAGCTGTTTTTCTTGCTACAAAATTTTCAGGAGAAATTGAGGACATGACATGAGTTTTATTAAAAAGTACTTAGAATAGATATAACTGTTTGAAAGATCGGAACAGAAAATGATTCAGAATTTTACTTCAAAACGTGGGCAATTCTTTGTGTTGTAAAAGGATGTTCTGGAAGGCTGAGTGGCCCTGCCAGAACCAAACACATTGGAGAAATCTCGGGGGAAGCTTCGGCCTCCAGAGATTTGCTGTTTGCTTTTTAGTTCAAAGCAGTCAGGCTCAGCCTCTTGGTAATAAGCCAATGTGAACATCCAAACATCTGTAGTTTCTGCCTTCACACTCTTGGTCTTTTTGTTGGTGTATCAGAACATGGCAATGTGAATCATAAAGGAAATATTGCTCTTTTAAATACATCTTAACTTCACTGTATCATTCACTGAGTCAAATAATTATATTCATGTCACCTGTATGGAAATAAAGAAATAACTATCCGAAGCTGGATGGAATCACAGGTTTTGATTTTGTTTGCAGAGAATAAAGTGGGGCTCAGAAATGCTAAGTGGGTTGCCTAATGGCACACAGTGGGAAAGCAGATTAGCTTCTACTCTATCACGTGCGTCCTGCTTGTGAACTCCTCACCTCCTTTAGCTCACGACTTGCTTGTTGTCCACCCGCTGCTACAACCCAACCCATTGCCAGGCTCTGTGGGGATGCTAAATCCAAATGCGTGACCTTGCTTTGTAACTAGAGAAGCTAGCACTGTACTTTTTTTTTTCAACCAATGGTTTTGAAAAACATTGTAAAATTTTTTATTTTTCAAAGACATTCAGATAAATGTTTGCTTATGACAGAGAACAAAGGACTCAGAACTCAAATAATTTTGGCAGTGTAACAAATAAAGGGACCTAACGGTGATTTTTAAAAATTTTTCATTGAGGTACAATTTATATACAGTCAAATGTATTAGATTGATTTATATCTATATCTATATCTGTATCAGTATCCATTATCATCAGTCTCTCAACCATTTGAGCAAGCTATAAACATAATATGTCTTTACCCCTAAATACTCCAACATATATTTTCCTTAAATAAGGAGATTTTATTCATTACCTCCATACAACCTTCTGAATAGGTAACCAACATTTTAGAAGGCCAACTCAGGGCACAGCCATAACAGACCAATAAAATATATATCATATATAATTGATAAGTATACACATGTGGTTATTTTAACATAAATATAAGAAAAGGTGATGTTTATTTGAAATTATATATTATTCTGTATTTGCTTTTCTGTAGCATTTCTACATAGATGCCATTATTTTAACAGTGGCACTTTTAATTAATATGGTTAATAAAATAAATAATATGCCAATGAATACAACAATATTTTATAAGGTTTCTGTGTTCTGATAGAATCGTGTATTTGAACAAATTAAACAAATCATTATCGAATGTTTATACTGTCCAAGCGTGGTGGCTCACACCTGTAATCCCAGCACTTCGGGAGGCGGAGGTGGGTGGATCATGAGGTCAGGAGATCAAGACCATCCTGGCTAACACAGTGAAACTGTAGCTATATTATGTATTAAGATACATAAGTTTAAGTTTTTTAAAATGCATAATGTTAACACTGTAAAACCAATTAAATAGATATTAGTTTTACTTATTAAGAGGTAACAGTGACATGTTTCTTTCCTTCATATGATACAATAAGATATTTTTACTTTATATTTTCTTTTCTAACATTAGACCTCTAAGCCATCTGCAGCCTTTAGGACATATTTCGCTTCTTTTATATAGTGGTAAAACTGAATAGTCATAAACATAACCTTCACTTTGACTTGCAGGTCTGCTTTTGTCAAGTACACGCTCCACTGATTCCTGGTGTCAGTCCAACGTGATGACATTACACTAAATATCCTTTTAACAAAAGCACTGGAGCTTGGGATACTCAGAATTTTTTTAAAAATATTAATTAAAACAATTTTATTGAGGTAAAATTGTGTAATCATAATCTCTATCTAGTTCCAAAACATTTCAACAGCCCAAACAGAAACACTGTGCCTACTAATCAGTCAATCACTGCCTCAGGTTGTCAGGACTCCAATGACGAAAATACTATCAAGAGAGTGGCTTATAAGAAAGAGACTTTTTGTGTGTGTCACAATTCTGGAAGCAGGGAAGTACAGTATCAAGACACTGGCAGATTCAATGTCTGGTGAGGGTCTGTTCCTCATAGACGATAGCTTCCAAATGTGTCCTTACATGGTGGGAGGGCTAGATAGCTCTCTGCAGTCTCTTTTATAGGGGCACTAATCTCATTCATGAGGGCTGTGCCCTCATGATCTAATCAGCCTCCTAAAGATCTCGCTACTTAACCTAATGTTATCACTCTGCGGGTTAAGAATTCAACATATGAATTTGTGGGGGACACAAAGTTCATTCTGGGACATAGCATTCACCATTTTCCCTTCCCCGGGGCCCTGGCCAGTATTAATCTGCTTTCTGTCTCTGTGGATTTACCTATGCTGGATATATCATATAAATGGAATCAATACAATGCATGATCTTTTATCTTCTTAGATTCCTTTCACTAAAGAAACATCAGCATAATGTTTTTGAGGTTCATCTATGTTGTAGCAGATATCAAAACTTTACTCTTTTTATGGCTGAATAATATTCCATTAAATAATATTGCATGTGAATATCACATATTTTGTTTATTCATTTATTGCTGGGCATGTGAGTTGTTTCCACTTTCTGGTTCATGAATAGAACTGCCATATAGATGTGTATATATATGTTTTTCTGAATAAATATTTTCAGTTCTTTTGGATATATACCCAGGAGTGGAAATGCTGAATTATATGGTAATTGTAGGTTTACCTGTTTGAGCAACCACCAAACTTTTTCCTATAGTGACTAAGCCACATTATATTTCCACCAACAATGTACAAGCGTTCCAGTATCTCTACATCTTTGCAACTACTTGTTTCTTTGTTGTTTTGTTAAAAAAGTTTTTTTTTTTTAATTATAGCCATTCTAGTGGATGTAAAGTGGTATCTTATTTTTGTGTTGATTTGCATTTTCCTAATGACTAATGATGTTGAACAGCTTTTCATGTGCTTTTTGGCCACATGTGTTATCTTGTTTGGAAAAATATATATTTAAATCTTTTACCCGTTTTAATTAGATTGCTTGCTCTTTTGTGTTTGAGTTATAAGTGTTCTTTATGTATTCTGGATACTAGACCCCAATCAGATAAATGATTTGCAAATGTCTCCCATTCTGTGTGATATCTTTTCACTCCTGAAATTGTCCTTTGGTGTAATTTATGAAGTCAAACTTACCTATTTTTTCAAGTGCTTTTGATTGATGTTGCAATTATTTTATTGTGCTTTTGATTGATGTCATTTCTGATATTCCATTGCCAAATCCAAGATTATGAATAGATGTCACTGTTTTCTTCTAAGAATTCTGTAGCTGAAGATTTCAATTAGGTCTTTGATATGTTTTATATTAATTTTCCTATATAGTGTGAGGTAGAGACAATATTTAGGATTTTACTTACAATTATTACAGATATAGACTTGTAGGAATTATTGGTTTTCACCTCTTCAAACATGTTCAACCTCTGTGTATCTACAAGCTTGTTCTCGTAGACCAGCTATTTTTCAATCATTTGTTGCCCATCTACAAATTTATCATAATCATATAGGCTTTCCTTGTCTACATGATGAACTACATAGGATAAACCTCTCTTTCTTAGGCAAACTGGTTTTAAAGCACAGTGGTAATTGTAACCTATGACATGTAAGGTTGATTCCAAATACATTTTATTTTTGTAAAGAAATTGAAAACTTTTTAAAAATTGACTACACTTTTCTGTTTTTTTTTTTTAATTGGCTGTAATATTCTGGTGTCTTTTTTGAGTATTGAACCAATCTTATTTCCAAAAAATGATATTTTTCTACACAGGTTTTGTTATAACCCGCGTATACTACTGAAAAAGGAAGATGCAGTTAATTCTGCCTTTTCAAGGTTCCTTATGGCTTCTTCAAAAATCACCAACCAAATCTTGAAGAAACAAAACATAAATTTTTGTTTTTCTACCATCTTCTTAATGATTCTCATTCTCAATGCATTCTCAGATTGGAAGACATTGCTCTTGTCCCACAGTTTGAAAAATATGATGCTATAACAAAACAATAACTTACTTCTTATTATTGATGGCAATGATGATAGTCATCTTGTTGGGACCTGCCTAAGGAGGCTATCACCTTCAGTTTCTATAGTCAAACATCTCATTAAGTGCTTCCACACATACTGAGAAAACTAAAAATTACTAGAAAGATGATGAAAGTCTCTACACAGTAGGCAAACCAAACCCTGTTTTAGCAGCACTGTGTGCAAGGTATATAAGACATTTAGAAGAAAATATAATTTCATTCTGTAAGAAGGTTATACATGGAATAGAAAGTGCAAACATTTACACTTGCACCATCTACAGAATATGCAATAGGTGCAGAAAATCTAATTTTTATTTGGGCTAGGTATTAGCAATTTTTTTATGTTATGTTTTGTGCAGTTGTATTATAATTTTCATATAATTCAAGAATATAATTTGAAACTCCATGTTTCAAATCAGAGTATCTAAAAGCTAAGGGAAAAAATTTTGTTGTTGCTGTGATCTGACATATCACTTGGTATGCTATAGAAGGCATGATACTTGTTAAGCTCTGACAGAATCAATTCTTCACTGTAGAGGGCTAATGCATGTGTTATCCAAATCTCTCCTTTTGTTTGCCCTCAGATAATTTAGCTGTAACCTCTGATTCTGTTTCATAGATCAATAAGGGAATGACACAATGATGCCCAATGTGGTATGCCCAAGTTAATTCAATGCTGCTATTTCTAACTGAGCATTTGTGTCCTTTTGCCAGATGAAACATTTTTTATTGGTTTAGAAGAACTTTCCTGTCTCTTCCCAGTATTGTTACATTCAGTCCCCCTATGTGCTTCCACCACCCTTTTCTAGTGTTCCCAGTCCCAATTTTTTTCTACATATTGTGCAGTATGCTCTTTTGCATATTACCTACCTGATCCATTTGTGTGTGTTCCTCTGTCTTTAAAAAAAAGTAGGGTTAAATCTTTGTATTCTGTAGTATGTTTCATGATGGCATTCCTATTTTGTTTATTTCCATTTTTCTTATATAAACACTTACAAAATATGCTTCTAATATTTGCAAAGTTAAATACTGAACCAGTACTAGTAGGATCCAAAGCACAACAGCTAATCCACAAGTGGCATCAAAGAATGAATTGTTAACCTCATGATTATAACCTATATATGTTGCACACTTAGGTCACATTGTTGAGTGTGATGCAACCATGAGTGGTCCATAATTGAGATTCATAAATCCTGGTATCAATATTAGTGGCCGGGGTAAAGCAGCAGCAGTGACTATGAAAGACAGATAATCAGTGCTGTATTCATTAAACAGCATTACTTTTGTTTTCCATGTTGGGGGACTCATGATAGGGGTTTTGTAATAGTCTTCCTAATCTTTTTCATTTATTTATTTGTTTTTATTTTTTATTTTTGTCACCCAGGCTGGAGTGCAGTGGCATGATCTCCATCCCAGCTCACTGCAACCTCCGCCTCCTGGGTTCAAACAATTCCCCTGCCTCAGCCTTCTGAGTAGCTGGGATTACAGGTGCATGCCACAATGCCCAGCTAATTTTTTTGTATTTTTAGTAGAAATGGGGTTTCACCATGTTGTCCAGCCTGGTCTCGAACTCCTGACCTCAAGTGATCCACCCACCTCGGCCTCCCAAAGTGCTGGAATTACAGGCAAGAGCCACCGTGCCCAGCCTTCCCCTGATCTTCTGTACCTATAATCAAAACCAAGAACATTTTGAGTCTGAAAAGAGGTTTCCCAGGACACTGGATCTTCATTGGTAAAATCTGGATAGTCCTGGGCATACCAGGCAGGGCATACCAGGGCATATCATCCTACTTCTAAATTAGGAGATCAACTTTGATACACCACCACCATTCAATTCCCAGACTTCGTTCACATTTCTCCACTTATTTTCATTTATATTCTAATGGACAATGTTTATTTTGCCTTTTTGATCCTGGATATAATCCAGGATCACGTGTGATATTTATTTGCCATGTCATTTCAGTCTTTTTTTATGTGGAACAGTTTCTCAGTTGCCCCATTCTTTCAAAATTTTGACAGATTTTTTAATATAAACTGTTTATGTGATGTTTTCCTCATAGTCAACTGGAGCCATACATTGTGTGTAGGAATCTCATGGAAGTGATGCTATGCTTGTCTCAGGAAATTGCATCAGAAGAAAACATTCTGCCAATGGTGCTGGAAACCTCAATCATGTGCTAAATTTGGTGTCAACCAGATTTCTCCACCAGAAAGACAGCATTTTTCAATTTGTAATTGATGGAAAGTGTATTAGTCCATTTTCACACTGCTATAAAGGACTACCTGAGACTGAGTAATTTATAAACAAAAGAGATTTGATTCACAGTTCCACATGTCTGGGGAGGCCTCAGGAAACTTACAATGATGATGGAAGGGGAAACAAGGCACTTCTTACATGGTGGCAAGAGGGAGGGGAGAACTGCCACACACTTTTAAACTATCAGACCTTGTGAGAACTCATTCACAATCATGAGAACAGCATGCGGGAAACTGCTCTTGTGATCCACTCACCTGCCACCAAGTCTCTCCCTTGACATATGGGGATTACAATTCGAGAGGAGATTTGAGTAAGGACACAGAGCCAAACCACATTATTTCAGCCCTGGTTCCTCACAAATCTCATGTCCATCTCACATTTCAAAATGCAATCATGCATTCCTAATAGTCTTCCAAAGTCTTAACTCACTCCAGCATTTAACTCAAAAGTCTAACTCCAAAGTATCATCTGGCAGAAGGCAAGTCTCTTCCATCTACAAGCCTGTAAAATCAAAAGCGAGTTAGTTACTTCCTAGATACAATGCGGGTACATGCCTTCCAAGTGGGAGAAATTGGCCAAAACAAAGGGGCTACAGGCCCGATACAAGTCTGACACCCAGCAAGACAGCCATTACATTTTAACGCTCCAAAATAATCTCCTTTGACTCATATGTCTCACATCCAGGGCACCCTGATGCTAAGGGTGGGTTCCCAAGACCTTGGACAGCTCCGCCTCTAAGGCTCTGCAGGATACAGCCCTTGCAGCTGCTTTCGTGGGCTGGTGTTGAGTGCCTGTGGCTTTTCCAGGTGGACTGTGCAAGCTCGTTGGTGGATCTACCATTCTGCGGTCTGGAGGATTATGGCTCTCTTCTCACAACTCCACTAGGCAGTGCCGCAGTGGGGACTCTGGGTCAGGGCTCCAGCCCCACATATCTCCTCTGCAGTGCCCTAGTAAAGATGCTCCATGAGGGCTCCGTGTCTGTAGCAGACTACTTCCTGGACACCCAGGCATTTCCGTACATCCTCTGAAATCTAGGTGGACGTTCCCAAACCTCAGTTCTTCCTTCTGGCACCCACAGGCTCAATACGATGTGTAAGCTTCCAAGGCTTGGGACTTGCACCCTCTGATGTCATGGCCTGAGATGAGATTTGGTTGGGGACACAGAGCCAGACTATATCAGGAGGATAATCCAAATCTAGGCCAATATTCTGCTTCTCCTCAAACCTTTTCTCACCACCTAAGCATCCATAGATTTACATGTGAATCAAGCACCATTATACTTGTCAAATGGTGAATTATTATTTTCATTATTTTCCCTGTAGCGTTTAGTTGTCTTTTTAGTATAAGGATGTACTTTTTCTTCTCCTGCAGATGTTGGTTTCTTATTTATATCAGTATGGATTTATGGATTCCCTTTTTTTTTTTGAGATGGAGTCTCATTCTGTCACCTTGGCTGGAGTGCAGTGGCATGATTTTGACTCACTGCAACCTCTGCCTCCCAGGCTCAAGCAATTCTCCTGCCTCAGCCTCCAGAGTAGCTCAGATTACAGGCACATGCCACTAGACCTGGCTTTTTTTTTTTTTTTTTTTTTGTATTTTTAGTAGAGACAGAGTTTTGCCATGTTGGCCATGCTGGTCTTGAACTCCTGGCCTTAAGTGATCCACCCATCGTGGCCTTCTAAGGTACTGGGATTATAAGTGTGAGTCACTGTGCCTGGTCATGGATTCCTGTTTTAATCAATGAGTTTTTATTCTGTTACTATCACTATTTATTTTGGCACTCAAATAGTCTTAGACTTGGTTCGTAAGACCTTCTGTGTCTTTTGACATATTTCCATCATTTTTTTGGCACTCACTTTTTCTTGCACAAGATATTTCAGGCTCACCTTGTACTTTTCCTAGTCTGTCCTGGAGTCAGCTATTTCTCTCACAAACTCTAGTTTCTTTTAGTGAAAAATGACATATAGAAGCCAAAGTCTAAGGCTGGAGATGATGGCTCATATTTGTAATCCCAGCACTTTGGAGGCTGATACAGGAGGATCGCTTGAAGCCAAGAATTTGA
The DNA here is from genome assembly GCF_043159975.1 of Macaca nemestrina. Lineage (NCBI taxonomy): Eukaryota > Metazoa > Chordata > Mammalia > Primates > Cercopithecidae > Macaca > Macaca nemestrina. The sequence goes on from NC_092130.1 coordinate 150,310,863, forward strand.
GACCAGCCTAGGCAAGAAAGGAAGACTGCATCTCTACAAAAATAAAACTAAAATAACCAGGTGTGGTAGCACATGCCTGTAGTTCCAGCTGCTCAGGAAGCTGAGGTGGGAAGATTTCTTGAACCCAGGAGTTTGAGTTTGTGGTGAGATAGGATTACACAACTGCACTTTAGCTAAGGGGATACAGTTAGACCAAGGCTGTTGAAAAAATAAAAATTAAAAGTACTTGTGTTGATTGTTAGTGAGATGTCGTTGCTGCTAGATACTCTCAGCAGAGACAGCTATGAAGTATATGTGTGCATATATGCATACACATACATCTATATCTATTTCTTTATATTTAAAATAAAAACTCATTCACAATAATACCTCCAGTTCTAATGCAACATCTCAGCTATTTTCCAATTTGCCTACATGCCTTATTTGTAGATTCTTCTCTAACATTGACAAACCTGGTCATAACCCTCGATGTATTTATGTATTTGCTCAGTCCATCCCTCACCACTTTGGCTACTGGGTGCTCCATCACCCCTGCTCAGATACCCCCTCACTGCTGCCTACTTAGACGTGAGGTATAAGTAGGCTCCTCTCTGCTGGGCACTCACATCATCACACTTTCCTTGGCCACCAGGAATGTGGCTGCATCCACACAGCTTCCTCAACACTGCCAACTTCTTGGCACTTGGCCAGCTCATTCTTCAGCTTGTTGTCCACCTTATTGTCTCCACTATTTCACCCTCAGGGCTCATGGGAGGCTGCTACATCTGCAAAGTCCCCTACAGGCCCGTGAAGATACTTTAAAAAGTTATACTACATATTTTGCAAATTATCATTTATTCAACTTATCTACAACTGTTTCCTTTGTTTTGGAGAGTGAGATAAGGCCCTGCACACTGACAGGCAGCATTTATTCAGAATTATTCAAATAGTGTCTGACATTTAGAGAATAATCAATGGAAGGCTTTTAGCAATACATTTTACTACCTATGATGCATTGAATATTTAATTAATTTTTCTTTGAAGATGTTCTTTTCTTTCAGATTGGGGCATGAAAAAAATGTGATAGTAATCTTTTCAAGAGTGTTATTTTACTTTCCCGAGATTGATTGTATCAAAAGAAAAATATTTTTTTCTGTTAGACATGGACCATATAAAGTCAACACTAATTAAAGTATTTTCTGAAAGTGTCTTCCAACCTTCTTAATACTTGGCCCACTCATGAACAATAAAACCAGACATGTAAAAATACTAACCTTACTGTATGCAGTAAATAAGTGTCTACTTCATGAGTTCAAAACTACAAGAGAAAAGACTGAAAGTTTGAAAATACAGAATTTTAATTGCTTCCTATGACAATTGTAGTAAGTTATTTTAATAGCAATTTTTCAAAGTCGTTGGCTTAAACTAATTCATATTTCTCATTTTTTTTTCAATTTGTAAAAGGAATGTTTTTCTTATAAGACTTGCTAAATATTTATCAATTTTATTTATTTTGTCAAATAAAATAGTTTTGTCCTTTTTGATTTTTTCCTGTGTACTTTGTAATACCTCTGAATCACTGTAACATGGACTGAGTTTATAAAATATAGTTTGATTATTGCTCTGTGTTATTTATAATATGTTTATCAGTCAGCCTAAATTTAATTCTATGCCAGGCATTCTGAAATTGTATATGAACATGTAATATAAATTCTTATATATACAAATGTAACTGTCATGTTTGAAGTAAGCTTTGTGAAATTAAAAATATTGTAAAGGTCATTATGATGATGATAATGCAGTCTTAAAAAAAAAGAGAAATAAAAAGGAGGATATTCAGTTTCCTAAAAGTTGTAATACCTACTTTAAAAAAGTCAATGAAAATAAGTGTATCTTGTTACATCTTACATCTAACAAAGAATGTGAACTGATCTTCACAACTTAATACCTATCTAAAAAGAGTTGAGTGAGAACATATTGTTTGTGAATTCTATATATTATTGTGTTTGTAATTGATTTGTAAACTTATCAGTAATTGTAAATGTAATGCCTAACTTAGAAAACATTTGTATAAAAATTCAGGTTAATAAAATTAGGTACTCACAGTGCCACAAGAAAATTGACATCCTGCATTGTTGCTGCTATAAAAACACCCAAGAATAAGTTATTACATTAAATGTTGATACGAAAACTTAAGCAGTTTTGAGTATAACTAAAGTAAGTTTAAAAAGATTACTTTGTTGGCTTTCTAGAAAATGCTTTCAAAGTACTTAGATATAATTCATTTTCCAAATTCAGTAAATATATTTCTAGTATTCATTATTGATTTAATAATGGTTTCCTCAATTTATTGTTTAAATGGTTAAGAATTACTATTACTAGGCTGGGCGCAGTGGCTCAGGCCTGTAATCTCAGCACTTTGAGAGGCGGAGGCGGGCGGATCACGAGGTCAGGAAATCGAGACCATCCTGGCTAACACGGTGAAACCCCGTCTCTACTAAAAATACAAAAAACTAGCTGGGCAAGGTGGCGGCCGCCTGTAGTCCCAGCTACTCGGGAGGCTGAGGCAGGAGAATGGCGTGAACCCGGGAGGCGGAGCTTGCAGTGAGCCGAGATCTTGCCACTGCACTCTAGCCTGGGCGACTGAGTGAGACTCCGTCTCAAAAAAAAAAAAAAAGAAAAAAGAATTACTGGCCGGGCGCGGTGGCTCAAGCCTGTAATCCCAGCACTTTGGGAGGCCGAGGCGGGCGGATCACAAGGTCAGGAGATCGAGACCACAGTGAAACCCCGTCTCTACTAAAAATACAAAAAATTAGCCGGGCGCGGTGGCGGGCGCCTGTAGTCCCAGCTACTCAGGAGGCTGAGGCAGGAGAATGGCGGGAACCCGGGAGGCGGAGCTTGCAGTGAGCCGAGATCGCGCCACTGCACTCCAGCCTGGGCAACAGCGTGAGACTCCGTCTCAAAAAAAAAAAAAAAAAAAAAAAGAATTACTATTACAGAATTCCTTAGTTACATTATAATGTATTAGGACTTAAAGAAAATTCAAATGTTATAAACTTATTTTATGAAGTCTATTCATCAATTTTGTCTCCATCCAAAGCAAATATTAGTTAAATAACATCACATGCAATTGTGTGTTCAGTCATATCAAGACGTTTAGAAGCCCTGTTTCCTGTCTTCATTACAGCCATTACCTGTTTTGCCTCATTAACTTCTTCCCACAATTTCTGTGGAAATTGTCTTCTTGGCCTGGAGCTTTTGAGGCAGTTCATGAAGTGAGAGCTCATTAAAGCATCTGGCCTAAACTCTACCAGTATTGAGGATATTTGCATAACCTAAGTTTCTTTAGCATCTTCTGGGTCAGATTAGTAATTCTAATTAACTTAAGATACCTATTTTTGTATTATTAGAGCTAAATATGGGATAGGACCAAGTAGAACATGCACAGAAAATTCATTAAAGCAAATTGCTTGGGTGAAATTCTGAATTCATTGTTATTTTATCTTTTATCTATAGAGTAAATCTGTTTCATTTTCTTTGTGAAGACATGGGAAGCTTTGGTGTATACACTATACAATATATATAATAGTATATACTATGCACATATATAGATAACCCAATATTCATTATATATAACATATCATAAGACTTCTTTATAATTCTGTAGCAGATGCTGATGGCGCCTTGCCCAGACCCTGTAGCTTTTACTTTCTCAATGCATTAACTTAATTTCTCCTTGCTTTTTTTTTTTTCCTAAGGATTTTCTCTAGTAGCCAAAACCTTCTTTCCTTCCATCTGGTAAGTTGGAAATACAGGAAAAATCATGCCCTCTAGGAGTAGCCACCAACGAATGACTGACGGAAGTGGTCTATTAACACCTCAGTTCTCTCAGCCATTAAGTGGCATAATGCTAAAGCGCATGTCCTTTCCTTTTTCTCAAGATGAACCTGACGGTACCCACAGCGGCAACTTGCTGGATTACATACCTTTTGATTACCATCGTCTTTTGCCTTTTTCTACTTTACTTACCCCACTGCCTTAGTTTCCTGGAATGATCTCGCAGATAAACTCCTTGTGTTTAATCTGTGTTTCTCGTTATGTGTTGGGGGTAAACAAAATTAAGATAAATTTTATTCAGCAAATAGTTGTGGGTACCTTCATATATGAGTAAAACAGACAAAAATCTCTTTCTGTTTTTTTTTTTTTTTTTTTTTTTTTTTTTTTTTTTTTTTTTTTTTTTTCTGTTTGTTTGTTTTTTGAGACGGAGTCTCGCTCTGTCGCCCAGGCTGGAGTGCAGTGGCGCGATCTCGGCTCACTGCAAGCTCCGCCTCCTGGGTTCACGCCATTCTCCTGCCTCAGCCTCCTGAGTAGCTGGAACTACAGGCGCCCGCCACCGCGCCCGGCTAATTTTTTGTATTTTTAGTAGAGACGGGGTTTCACCGTGGTCTCCATCTCCTGACCTTGTGATCCGCCCGCCTCGGCCTCCCAAAGTTCTGGGATTACAGGCGTGAGCCACCGCGCCCGGCCAAAAAAAAATCTCTTTCTTAAGGGGCTTATATTCTAGCAGACAGAGGGTAACACAAATAATATACACACACAAACACACCACACACACACACACACACACACACACACACACACGATTATATTATATCATTGGGAAGCACTGAAGATAATATTAGATGAGAAAAGACCAGCCCAGGAAACATAGTGAGACCTCACCTCTACAAAAATTTAGAAAATTAGCCAGCCATGGGGGTGCACACCTGCAGTCCCAGCTGCTCTGGAGGCTGAGGTGGGAGGATTGAGCCAGGGAGGTCAAGGCTTCAGTGAACCATGATTTCCCGATTGCACTCCAGCCTGTGTGAAAGAGCAAGATTCTGTTTCAAAACAAACAAACAAAAATTAAAATAAAGGAAGATGGAGAAAGAGGATAGAGAGATTCTTTGTGGTTGTTATTGAAATGTATAACAGGGTTGGCAGAGAATCCCTCACGGAGATGGTGTTATTTGAACAAAGTCCCCTGTGGGAAGTAAATAGTATGTGAGGGGAGGAACAGTTTCCAATTCTAAGACACTTAAAATGATATCTTTATACATTTATTGCCTTACAAGTATTATTTTCTTTATAAAATATTATGAGAAAGTAATATTTTATTAAATGGAAATTTAAATCCCATATAACAAGGGGACAAGATCTTTAGTAATGAAAGTCAAGGTGCACTTTGACAGAGATATTTCAATTCATGACTGTTCCAAATGGCTCCATCAACGTTATTTCCACATTAAATATGGCTGTATCAGAATGTTCTGCTCTGAGTAAGGTAATACTCTTTCCCTCAAAAAGATATTAGATTTTAGACATGTAAACAAAGCAATACAAAAATGTAATTATGTTTAAAGAAAGAGCTCCAAGTAATAAAGGATTAATATATGAGATTATGATCAAAGAAATTCTTTGAGAGATACTTGTACGCAAGTAGCATACTGAAGATCAATCAGAGAAACAATCTGGGACATTCTGGATTCAGAACAATAGGTGTAGTGCTGTGAAATCATGTGGTGAATGCCTTATCTTTGTGAAGACTTGTGAGCACATACATTTTAAACATTATGTGATGAAAGGTGAGGCTGAAGAGGGAGGCAGAGTTGGGATCATGTAAGTACTTATGTGCCTGGCTGAGGGGCTCATGAATACCTTTGAATGGGACATCATTAAGCTGGCATGATGAACTCTGGCTGCAGTGGGAATGTGAAGTGGAGGAAGTCAAGAAGAGACTCAAGACAAGTGCAGGAGTTCAGACATTCAGTCATGGTAGATGTTACAGAGAGCAGAAAACAGATTCAAGGTATGTGTGAGAAAAACAACAGAATTTGATCCAGGACTGGAGTAGGAGAGTTGAGGGAAAGGGAGTTATATGTTCTGAATCAAAAGAAAATTAGAAATGTTTGCTCAAAAGGACTATGTAATGTATAACTATCTGAGATGCTTTAGTGAAGTTATTTTTATGTAGAAATATAATATAGAAATACATATTTTTCATATGATGCATGTGAAATTTACTGCATGTATATACACTTTCACACATATATATGTATGTGTGTATATATTTATTTTATATGTATAAAAGGTTGCTATTTAATTAAATTCATAGTAGCAGAGAGAAAACCCCAGGGGCACTTACTAATGTTGAGTGTTTATTTGTTTGCTCTCAAAAGTACATTGGCAAAAGCATAACCAACCTTCAATTATGTACAAATAAATTTTCATAGATTCAAAACCAAAATCCATTTTGATGGGTACATAAGAATTATTTAAGAAAGAGAAATTTGGCTGGGTTTGGTGGTTCACGCCTGTAATCCCAGCACTTTGGGAGGCCAAGGCAGGTGGATCACAAGGTCAGGAGTTCGAGGCCAGCTTGACCAACATGGTGAAACCCCGCCTCCACTAAAAAATACAAAAACATATTAGCCAGGCGTAGTGGTGGATGCCTGTAATCCCAGCTACTCAGGAGGCTGAGGCAGGAGAATAGCTTGAACCCAGGAGGTGGAGTTTGTGGTGAGCTGAAATCACTCCACTGTGCTCCAGCCTGGGCGACAGAGCAAGACTCCATCTCAAAAAAAAAAAAAATAAATAAAAATAAAAATAAAATAAATTTACAATAAATGTCATTAGATGTCCTTTTTGTACTGAATACAAATTTCCAACACCGTAAATAGAGGTCAATGCTGACATCACTTCTTACAAGGTTATTCATTATTATACAGAAAAACAAGGACTGAGGATTTTAGAAATCAGAACAAATATCACTGTTAAAAAAAGTGACTTCTTAAAACAGACCATTTTCAAAACAACTTACTTAACCAGCGAATGATGCGTAGGACAATTTTGGCTCTAGTACGTTGGTCCTGTCAGTCAATACAGGGTTAGAGCAGAAATGGGATTTAGAAGACAACGGGGAATTGGTTCCCTTGTATTTTCCACCGACAGAGACTTCCCTTTAAAGAATGTGACTCTCAGGGCCATTATTTGTATAGGAACATATTATATCTCATCCCTCCTTAAAATCATTTCATGACTCTTGTTTTATAATCTGAAATCCCAACATACTTTCAAAATTTCCAACATAGCCTCGAGCTCACCTTGCCACACTCTTCACTTCCATCATGTTATTTAAACCACTTGGGTTTTTCTGAGGTCCTCAAGGCTCTCATACTCTCATCGCTTTGGGACTGTCATATATGTTATTTCATCTTTCTAGAATACTCCTGTCTGTATTCCACGTCTAGTTAAACTAAACTATTTTTTTCAAGCCTCGACTTGAATCCCGTTTTCTCCAAAAGCATTCTCCTAATTCCACAGTTTGGGCTAAAGCCTCCCATGCCAATTGATGAAATACTATGAATGTTATTAGGTCCTATTTTAATTTGAAGATTACATAGCAACTTAGAAACACTTTCTTGATCTAATTCTAAGAAAGAAAGACCGATGCAAAGTAAACTGTCGGTTTATCAAAATATGCCTGTCTATGAGAAAATTTAGAAAAGAATATTTAAGAAGCAAAACTAGGTCTGTAATATAGTGATGGTGTGATTAAACAGATGGAAACAGAACTAATACAGTAAATAAGTGCTATTCATGGCCATGAGTACTGTAGGGAAGGTGATATGGTTTGGCGGTGTCTTCACCTAAAACTTACCTTGATTTGTAATAATCCCCATGTGTCAAGGGCAGGACCAGGTGGACATAATTGGATCATGGCGGCAGTTTCCCTCATACTGTTCTTGTGGTAGTGAATAAGTCTCACGAGATCTAATGGTTTTATAAGTGAGAGTTCTGCTGTGCAAGCTCTCTTGCCTGCCACCATGTAAGACATCCCTTTGTTCTTCCTTTGTCTTCTGCCATGACTGTGAGGGCCTCCCCATCCATGTGGAACTGTGAGTCAATTAAACTTGTTTCCTTTATAGATTACCCAGTCTTGGGTATGTCTTTATTAGTAGTGCAAGAACTGACTAATACAGAAGGAAACATATTTTTTTTTTCCTTTTTAGGTTCTTAGCTGAGATACTCTTCTGAAAACAAAAAAGTAACAAAAGAAAAATAAATAGAAGTTTATTAGCATGTGCTGTACCCATCAAATAGAAAAGACCTTAGTTCAAAAGCCTCCCTCTCAAGGTAATGGCTTAGGAGACTTGTTTAGATAGTATTTTACCAAAAAGTCACAACTCCTGTATGGTGACAAGACAAATGAGAGAATATCTTCTGGCTTCCAAAAGGTTTAAATATGTGGTAAGGTAAATTTATGGGAAGAGTAGAGCCTATTCCTAGATCTTCTGGCACCACTGTCTCTGAGTTCTGTTTCCGAGATTATAAGTAAGTGCTGCAAATGGGCCCATCTTTATGTGGGAAAGGCAGAGGGGAGGGCAGAGTTTGCCTCTGCCTTTTATCCTTTCTCTTAGCCTGACAATGCCTGGTATTTTAGAGGGAAATATTTTCATTTCCTTCTGTACCACAAAATGAGTTAAAGTAATGAGCTTCTATGCTGTATTCTAGAATTCATCATCTATCTGGAACAGAGTAATGTATACTCCTGCCCCCTCTATCACGGTTTCTCAGTTTCTGTACTATTGATATTTTCAGTCAGATAATTTTTGTGTGGGAGACTTTCCTGTGCATTGTAGGATATTTAACAGCATCCTCAGCTCTATCCACTAGATCCCATTAAGTAACCCTCATCCCCTATTGTGACAACTGAAAGGATATGAACTATTTCCCTGTAGAAGATGACTTGGAAAACTGGCCACAGACATTCCTCTGCCTATACCAACGTGTTTAGGATGTGACTTTAAAGCTCTTCTCAAGGTTTTCCTACCTTTTTAAGGTGGATGACCTTTGTGACTTCTTTTGGTCAATACAATGAGCTGGGTGATTACGGGTCCCAGTTCTAAGCCTAGGACTCATGAAGCTGTGTACACTTCCACTTGCTTTTTTTTTTTTTGCATCTTTGTCCCTCTTATCACAATAAGCATAAGCTAGGGGGCTGGAGCAATAAAGATGACATGGAACAGAGTTGAATTAGTGAGATGTCCCGGCTGAGACTCCATACATGTGAGATACCTGAGCCATGATTAACTAAAGACAACTCACAGGAAACCCACAGCTAACCACAATTGCATGAAGAATTCTACTCATGAGTAGAAAAGCATCCCAGTTAAGTCTAGCTTAAGTTCCTAAACCACAGAATAGCAAGCCAAGTCAATAGTTACTTTCAGCTACTAAATATTGGAATGCTTTGCTACATAGCAATAGGTAACTGATATGTTTCGTGACAATGCTTAACTTGACTGCTTCTTGAAAGTGTGTGCTAATGTCAAATCTCTGCGAAATGAAGTTTTGTGTCTTACAGCTTACTCTTCTCTCCAGATTTGCTCACAGGCATTTCCAGTTGGAATACACCTGAGTTTTCCACAAGATGTTGAATTTTCAACATATAGTAGAGACCATCACATCTTATGGATTTTGACTCATAACTAGCTAGATTTATTCTCTAAGATATAATATGTTTTATTTGATTAGAGCTGATTCAGCTTTATTTAATTTATTTCACAAAATTTTAAATTAATATGTGTTTTATGAAAGTAATGAAGTTGCAAGAAAAAACAGCCTATTACTTTAAGATATTTGTAAGAAGTAAGTTGAAACTGTTGGGATATTTTATGAAAGTAATTGGGTTTGCAGATTAATGAAGTAAAAATTATTATAATTGTATTCTAACAGTAGGACACTTTAGATGCTGGGATTGTTTGTACTGAAATATTTGTGTTGTATAAACTTTCCACTCTATCCTAGCAACCTGAATGGTAAGTGTTCTAATGGAGCCGTTTTTGTTTTTATATCTCATCTCACATTGCAGTGCTAAGAATAATTTTATTATGATTTTATTTTACTCTAGTTTGGCCATTGTTGAGTGTTGTTTAAAGCATTTCAAGGACATACTTGGCAACTTTACAGATACGGAGACAGAAATATTTCTAGATTTTAAATTATAACATTTATATTATTTTAATATATTTTCAAATGGTATTTTTCAAATGTCTAAATTTCTCTCTATTTTCTTATTTAAAATTTAGACACTGTGATCAATTGATTGTAAAGTGGCCCCAGTTCTTCCCCTTCCCCTATAGTCTTGCAGTGTGACTTTATAGCTTCTTCCGTCAAGAAGTAGAGTTTATTTTCCTACTTTGAATTTGAACTAGCCTGTGATTTATTTTGGCCAACAGAATGTGGGTGAAATGATGGGGTGCCAGGTCTGAGATTAGGTCTAGAGGTATATGCTTTGCTCATTCTCTTGGACTCCTGCCTTTATGTGAGAACCAATCTGGCCAAGCCCACAGGAGGAGAGACCACAGGACTGGAGCCATTGAATCACCATTATGAGGCCAAGCTGTACGAGCCAGCCTCCATCTGACTTGCCAGGTAATTGCAGATGGGTGAGCAAACCTAAGTGAGATCTGCCTTGCCCCACACAGGTAAGCAGAACCACCCAACACACCTGGAGTCTCATGGGCAATAATAAATCTTGTTGTTCAAGCCACTATTTTGGAGTGTTTTTTTTAGGCAGCAAGGACGAACTGTGTTATATGAAATAATTATAATAACACAAATTTTATACCTCATGTACTGTTGTGAGGATTAAATGGTTCCGTGTGTGTGTGTATAAAAATGTATATTTTTATATATATGTATTTAAAAACACGTACTTGATCAATATTATTTTATATAATATAGTATATTATCACAAATCATTTTATAATTTACATTGTATTACATTTTCTAAGTAAACAAATTTTATACATTATTTCATACATGATAAATTTTCAGTTTATCTGAATCTCAATTTTTACTAATTTTTAAAAAATTAACCATACGAAATGGGAATACTTATTCAAATTTATTCTTCATGTCCTTCAAAGCATTGATCTGTTACCTAAATTGTGCTTGAAAAAATATTACTGTTATAAAACTATTTTACAGTAGAAAATCCATTGAAATGTTGTCTTTGAAAAGTTTTAGAAATCCAAATTTGGTATATTGTGAGAATATAGACATTTCTCTTTGAAATAGGAAGTGAACACAAGTTAAGGAAACCAAACTAATTGTCCAAATTTCAGTGTGTTTCAGAATTTCTTTATTTTTTAAAATTAGGTTTTCAAAGATTTAGTTATTTATACCATTTATTGAAAATAAAAGTAGGTAAAAATAATGGGTCCTCAACAATGAATTAGAAAATTATACTTGTTACTTGAGTAAAAGGTGAACATTTTAAGCCCCTGCTAAATGATAGTATATTCTCTGTAAGACAACGTGTTTACCCTACTCTGATAAGGATGGCTATTACTGTAATTTTCCACCCTGAAAGAGGACATATGGGAAAATAACATTTACTTGATTTTATTGACTTGGCTCAAGAATTGTATTATTAGTACTGACTTCTGCTAGGAAAAGCAGGCAATAATTGCTTCAAAATTCTGCTGGAATCCTGTCTTGGGCTGGTGTTTGTGTGCTAACTTTTGCAGGTGGTATGCTTTTCAGGGGCTTCTGTGAGCTCCTGGCTTTCATTCATTTGCTCTTGTTTCTGTTGACATTGTCATTCATGATTACATGGGGCTCTACATGATGGTCCAATGTCACTTCTCTAATTACTTGGCATTCTGCACTAAAGTTTAATCCTCCTGGGTCAATAACTATTCTCTGTTTGGCATTCAACAAATAAGCATATGTGTATGGATCTATCTCCAGGGGACAGGTGTGTGGCTGATGCTTTAGGGCCTCACTAAGCATACATCTTTGATAAATCCATCCTGAATGAACAAAAATGTTGATTTATTAAGGGCAAGCTTTAAAAAATGTATTTAAATACAACTGTATCTGAACCAGAATGTGCCACACGAACTTAATTTATGGAAATGTGTTTTTCTAATGCTTTAACACATTTGATTAGTTGAACCACACCCAATTTCTTCAAGAGAAGTGTTTTTATTGTTTCCCTTTAGTAGATGAGAAAAGGAAATATTCCTCAGATGTTAGGCAGTTTGCCAGTTTCACACCACAAATCACCAGTGGGGCTGGGATTAGCATTCACTGAACTTAGACTCTATTCATAAATCCACATCCCCTGAATCTAGAGGTCTGATGAAGAGCTTTTAGAAGTTGAATTATGATTATGTTGTGAAAGATTGCATATCTCTTAAAATGCATTGCCTTTTAGAAGTCTAGGGAAAAAAAACAAAAAAACCTAACGAACTAATAAATAAACACAAACAAATTTTAAGCCCATCTCTTACTGTATTGAGAGAACTTTGTTTATACTCTATTCATTCAGTGCATTAAGGATTGTGTGTGTGTATATATATAAATTCCTGACATATTTAAGAAAAAAGTTGAAAAAATACTTTAAATATTAGCAGAAAATACAGAAAAAGAAGTTTATGGTATATCAATAGCAAATGTCATCTTAAATACAATATGAAATGCAAAGCAAAAGAAAAAGGGAGATCACATTGATAAACTGTAAACTTCTGATCCCAAAAGGAACAGCATCTAAAATGTTAAGAAGAAACACAACACTGACAGGAAAATACTTCAAATATTTAGAAGATGTCAAAAATATATCTGAATAAAAATGAAGTAAAAAAAATAGGCAATTTATTGAAAGGACATTCTAATTGTTAGTAATATATGAAAACATGTTTAATTTCATTGACAATCAAGAAAATAACAATACAAAATGCTATTATTTACCAATAAATATAAGAATAAAAAAGGTAGTTTAGATATATCAAAAGTAGGTCTCATTTGATGTAATTGTTGGAGCATAAATAGTTATAGGCATGCCAGAGGGCTATTTAATGATGATTTTTAAAGTTTCACATATTTGCATGTCTTCCCTTACATACATATTCAAGGCAACTTTCACAAAAATGACAGTGACAGCAAAACCTGAAATAATTAAAAAATATTGAAACAAATATAAAAACTCATTGATTAACAATTATTTGAATAAACCACATAGACACACATTCTATGGAAGAAATACAATGAAATAGTTAAAAATATTAGAATTTATGTATGCATATTTATAAAACTATTCTCAGTATAGTCCAGAAATGAAAACAATAGGTAATACTCACATAGCGCTTCTATATGCCAGACATTGATCTAAGCTCCAATCATATTAACAAAATCCTTCCAAAAACCCATGAGGCAAAACTATTGTTGTAACCATTTCACAGAGAAGTTATTTAAAATGTAAAAACAAACAATATTATCTTTTTTCTCAGATTCTCAGAAGAGTATGCAATTTTAGTGAACAATCTGTAAAAGGACATCAAATTTATCCTGATGATTATCTTTCCAAGAGTGGGTCTGAATTTGGCATGGTATTAAAGGGAAATTACATATGCCGATTAACTTTTTTGTTTAACCAAATTCATTTATTCAATTAATCAAATATTTAATGTACATAATGTAATGGATTTAGATCTATGAAATGCAGTTTACTAAATTTTATCTTGAAAATATAAACTTTATTTGCCTAGAATATACTCCTAATTAGTTATTGTATATATCTTCTTATTGGACCATTGATTTTAAAAAATTTATTATTGCTCAACATAGAAAAAAATACATAGTAAGTATCATAAATGTTCATAATATATATTTATAAATCAACTAGAATGCACGGTTGGTGTGAATAAAATTAAATTATTTTTGAAATGATGTAAATGCCAAAAGGCAGAGTAAACACATCTCAACACAAATGTCTTAGTACATTCAGATATCAAAATCTGCATGTATTTTACACAAAGAGAAATGAAGCATAAATTTAAGTTTGGTGTATTGCCTAGGGAATTACATTTTCTTCCTGATTAAGCTTTTCTGGTGTCATTATTTATATTGACTATTCCATTTTCCCCTACAATTGTGAGAATTATTGAATATTTTAAAATGATCGAGGAAGTACTCAGAAGTACAAAGTAACAAAGATATGTTATCCCGGCTCCCGGGATAGTCAGAGCAGGCCCTGGAGGAGGGGGTGAGAATTTGGGGAACAAGAGACACAGAAAACGGAGACAAGACAGTGCTCTGATCAAGTCTCGTTTAATGGCGGTAATGCAGTGCCTTATATACACTTGGAGGGGAAGGGGTTGGGCCAGAGGCGGAGATGATCTCATCGCAGAGGGCGTGACCAAGTAGGTATTGGTTTCTCTGGTCAAACGTCATGTTGCACCTACACTGTCAGTTGGTAATTTTCCCGGGCTCGGGATGGTGCCTGTGCTACAAAGTAACAATTTTCGCAGCCGCGGGGGAAAAACAAGTGAAGAAGAAGCAGGAAGAGCGCCATCTATTATGAGGTATTGATACAAAAGAGAAACAACAAATCTAGGGAGGAGGTAGAAGGTGGAAAGGAATAGAGCTCGGGCGTTTAATCATTAATTATTATTTGCTATGGCTGGGGCGCGCAGCTCCGGACAATATGTCACAGGGATACAAGGTCCAACCTGAAAGAGCTCCCAATAGCTAGAGCTGCAACATATTATATAATATGTTATTGGATTATGAGCTAAAATATCAAATAAGTATCCATGAGTGTCTATTGGTATAAATAATGATTGGATAATTAAATACATGGGGGAGAAGAGACAATCTCAATTAAAGAATATCAAATAACTTATATATGTACCCATTCCTCAAGGAGGTTGTGTTACTTCATTCTCACACTGCTATAAAGACAGACCCAAGACTGGGTAATCTATAAAGGAAAGAGGTTATTTGACTCACAATTCTGCATGTTTGGGGAAGCCTCAGGAAACTTAGAATCATGGCAGAAGGTGAGAGAGAAGCAAAGGCATGTCTTACATGGCAGCAGGCAAGAGAGAGTGAACCAGTGAAGAGGAAGGAGCCTCTTATAAAACTACCAGATCTCCTGAAAGAATTATCATGAAAACGGCATGAAGGAAACTGCCCCCATGATCCAATCACCTCCCACCAGGTCCTGCCCTCCACATGTGGGGATTATGAGGATTACAATTCGAGCTGAGATTGGTTGGGGACACAGGGCCAAATCATTTCAGAGGTGGAACTTCGAAAGTGAGCTGAGCTCAGTGCTTTGTTTCAAAAGAATAGAGCATTGAAAACAAAGAAAAACAAACACTGTACAATGGAGAAAACTGCAAACACTGTCTTAGCAAGGTGACCCGGTTAACGTTATCTGTGTTAAATCAAACTGAAGTGTGTACCCTTGATGTGATATCATGAGAATGGCACTTCACCTCTGTGGCCTTTGCCCCCAAAATCGTATTATTATTTTTTTTCCAACCATGAGACAGACAAACATTGAAAGCATTCTACAAATTAGCTGAGCAGCACTCCTTAAAACTCTCAGTCATTGAAAGCAAGGTAAGTCTAAGCAACTCCCTCATCCAGAGGAGGCAAAGGACACATAAAGACACTGAAGACTGATTTGGATCATGGAACAGAAAAGGGACATTACAGAAAAACAAATGGACTGCAAATAAATATGATGATAAGTTAATAAGAATGTATCAATGTTGATTAATTATTTGTGACAAAGATACCATAATAGTGTAAGAAGTTAATAGTAGGGCAAGCTGGGTGTGGGGTAAATGGGAAACCATTATGCCTTTGAAACTTTTCTGTAAATCTCAAACTATTTTAAAATCAAAAGTTTATTTATGAAATGAAGGTACAGTTCTGCTTGGGGATCATCGCCATCTAAACATCAGTGAACAGGGCAATCCACTTCATGGTAGATATGGGTATCAGGATATAAATGACTAGAAATTGGAATGCTTAGGAACAGCATAAAATGATGAGGTCATTTATTTAAAAAAATATAACATTAGGGTTTGTATTGAACCTTGCTTGTGTATTTGTAATTAAATATAACTATAGAAAGCAGTTTAATTTTAGGTTGATCATCTGAAATCTGCTTTTTTTCCCCAATATCATAACACATTTTGGAATCTACACGTACTTACTTTTATGTTAGCCATAGTTTAATCTCTTGGCAGATTTGATGAATCTAAGAATTAAGTTGCTCATGCCTGTAATCGCAGCACTTTGGGAGGCAGAGGTAGGCCTCTGAGGACAGGAGTTCAAGACCAGCCTGGCCAGTATAGGAAAACCCTGTCTCTACTAAAACTACAAAAATTAGCCAGGCATGTTGGTGGGTGCCTGTAATCCCAGCTACTTGGGAGGCTGAGGCAGGAGAATCACTTGAACCCAGGAGGTGGAGGTCGCAGTGAGCTGAGATCATGCAACTGCACTCCAGTCTGGGTGACAGAGTGAGACTGTGTCTCAAAAAAAAAAAAAAAATTAAATTGTTGGGTGTCAAATGCCACATATCAGACATTCATGAACTTGGATACCTCATTAACTTGTCATTGTTATGGCTCCTAAGATTGTTGGAAACTTTAGACACATTTGTCCTTGCATTTGCTTTCTAATTTTGTGAGTCATAAAACAGATGTACTTATTACAGATTCCAAGGAGACAAAGAATAGAAAGACATAAAATCATTTTTAGAAATCATCTGCTATCATTAAGTATCATGTAAATATATAAACAGAAAACAAAATAGTTTCGTGGAGTGTATTATCAATGCTTTCACAGAGAGAAATGCCAGCCTTTGCAACTATGATGTTATACAGAAATAAAATTTGTCCTGTTTAAATTGCTTGTTTATGAAATTTTTGTCACTTTTGCCTACTTTCAATGAAAACAAAAAGAAAACTGTGTTGAAATCACTTTGAAATGAGCAAGAATCCCATTTTCCTTCTCTGTAAATCAGCCCTCAATTTTTTTTTTAACAATTTTGCTGAACTTTGCAATACGGAAGTGAGTATCTGCTTGTATATCCACTTATAACGAATGAGAAAATGGAAAGATACTAATTTCTTCAAATTGTATTTTGTTATCCTTATAAAATGGCAAAATGACATTTAGCAGAGAAAAAAGGAAACTGAATAATTTATCTCCTCTCTCCTCCCTCTCTCTCTCCCCATTCCTTTTTCTCTCTGGCTGTCTGTTTCTATTTCTCTCTGCCTCTTACAGCCACTCATGTAACAGTCGCAGAGTTAGTGTAAAGCAGCCTGTGGTAGACTTCCAGTTGCAAAGCTGTGCATGTTGGGGTCTGAGGACTTTATTTGAAACCCTCTTTCCCTCTAAGGTCACACCAAATGCCAGGGAATTAGACTCCTGAAGCACAACCTTAATTCCATGAAGAACAGGAGTTGGTATACAAATGCTCCAGTATCTTCTGCCTTTGCCTAGGAATTTTCCTAGGATGGAAAGATCCTAAGATATGTGTTTACATAGTTCTCATAATTCTCCATGTGGTTAAATTACAGATGATCACTGTGGTTTTTAGCTTCCTGCCCCTTTTTCATCTCTCTTCTTCATTCCCCTGTGATTATGGACTCTGTCTTCCAAAGAAAGCCGTTGCACTGGAATCATTGTCTTGGGATTTAGTTTCAGGGAAACAGGCACTACAAAAGGTGGTCAGAGTCATTGTGGAGGAGAATATAGAAAAGTATAAGAAAATGGATTGCAAGATCCAGTGATTTATATAGAGTTTTCACACTGAGCAAATGATTCTGTGTCTTAATCTTGTGTTTAGAATAATACTTTTCTGACATGAGCACCTTTGTGGTTTTTTTTTGGTTTTTTTTTTTTTTTTTTTTTTTTTTTTTTTTTTGAGACGGAGTCTCGCTCTGCCGCCCAGGCTGGAGTGCAGTGGCGCGATCTCGGCTCACTGCAAGCTCCGCCTCCCGGGTTCACGCCATTCTCCTGCCTCAGCCTCGCGAGTAGCTGGGACTACAGGCGCCCACAACCGCGCCCGGCTAATTTTTTGTATTTTTAGTAGAGACGGGGTTTCACCGTGGTCTCAATCTCCTGACCTTGTGATCCGCCCGCCTCGGCCTCCCAAAGTGCTGGGATTACAGGCGTGAGCCACCGCGCCCGGCCTCCTTTGTGTTTTAATACAATCAAAAGTAATACATATTTTGATGAATGAACATATACTATAATAATCTCATTAATTGTTTGTGTCACCAAAGGTGCAGAATCTCTTTAAGAAAAAAGGAAAACAGAAAATATCAAGTAGGCATAAAGTAGATCCTGTCTCTTAGAACTTCCAAGGGAAGAATTCTCTAAGAATAACTAGTATATTACTTATATTAGTCCCAAACTCACCATTAAAATGTGGAAGACTTTATGGTCCAGTTGCAGCATGAAGGAAGGCATATTGAAGAAGTATTTCTCAGGTTTTTCACTTCATTTACTCATTCATTTATCAAATATTTGCTAAATATACCATTTGCACTTTGCTATATTATCACTCTGATATATAATTTGAAGATTTTAAAATTCAGAGTTTATTTCCTTCTACCGAGTAAACATTGAAATCAGTACCAATTTCAGAAACTTCAAAGATCACGTATATTACCACCGCAAAGAAGAAAGTAAGTGTATCCTTTCTATGTGTGAAGTGAAAGCTGTATCTCTTTTAGATTACTGTTGTTGCAGGTTATAATCCCAGCACACTGGGGTTTTCAGAAGTTTAGAGAGAACTATTGGATATAATGAAAGACAATTTCAGAAAGGACTAAAGAGGATATTGGGACTGATGCAATATTTCACAATAATGATAGTGTTACTGATAATTATGTTAACAGTAACCGTTTCTGTGTATTTTAAAGTTATATGAACCAGACATTCTGCAAAGCCCTTTATATGTGTTATCTAATTTAATTTTCAGAACAACACTGTGAGACAACTGTTATTTTGACCATTTTGTATATTAGAAAACTGAAGCTCAAAGCAGCGAACTAAATTGTCCAAGATTACACAGCAGGTTAGAAAAGTAATTAAAACGCAGGTGCTGCTAACCATAAAGCCCATACTCCTTAGTAGTGTGAGATGCCGGTGCTCACTTTGAGGTTAAAATAAAAGGATTTATTAAATATGTAAGCAACACATTAGCATATTTTTTTGTAAGTGATTAAAAAAAACCCCTGTAGCTGACATTTGAATAACACAGGATTTTATGAAGGAGATCCTTTTTATTCATTTTGGTAATAGACAAGACAAATATAGTCTCTAAAATTATTTGCTCTAACTTAATGACTTTAACATCATGTTTTTCTCCAACTGACATTTTTTCTTACCTGAAAATTTAGTATATTTTCCTCTCGTGTATTTTAGTAGTGGGAGCACAAAGAGGAGATGTGTGAATTTTTAAAGAAGAAAGCACAGTAATATAAAGCTCTCATCTGGCTGTGGGAAGGACCCAACTATTAAAACTAGTATCTCAATATGAATTTGTTCCTTATAAATGTCTAACTTGTGAATCATGTGACTAATTTGCATGAAATAAAAAAATCAATTTCCTTCATTTTATAAATGAGTTCTTATACTTGGCAACATAAAAAAATTGTACTTTTTTTCTGCCTTCTTCTAAACTTGGAGTCTAAGCTGCATGTTCAAACTGCACCTTCACTAAGGACACATTTATATATAACTAATATATCTCCATAAGTCTTTTCTCATAGGGAGGTGTTTATTAATCTCATTGTTTCTGTGTTCTTTTGCTATCTAAGCTTATTTTACATAATAAATGAGTTTGTAAAAGTCTTTAGGATTGTATCATTTAATGGAAAATTTTGTATGCTCATTTATATTATTTTATCTTGGTGGATTCAGTAATTCATTAGGAAGGGCTGTTTGTGGAGTTGCTAACACAGAGAGAGGAAATGAGAGAGAAGAATTACTCCTGAGTAAAAACCTTATTAACAACTATTCAATGAATTTAATCCTCTCTGGAATGCTGCCATCATTTAGTTTTGGCATGCTGACTTATATTAAATGTTATGCCAGTAGTTTTCACGTACACACCAGAAACATTCTTCTAATTATTAAGGCACTTGGGAAAATTTAACCTGATCTGACCTGAGATTCTACTGTAAAAAAAAAAAAAAAAATCAATATAACATTAAAAGTCATCAGTCTATCATTCAACACAAAAGAAGTAAGAGAGAAACTCATAAGTGAACTAAAATATACTCGTCAAAAATTAAGCAGTCTTAATTGCTAGCAGTGATTACTGTTCATGTAGAGACACTGAGAAAATGATATGTCAGTTATTTCCATCCAAAATATTAAGCATTTCCAAAATGACTAATTAAGAAATGCTGATTCAGAAATAAAATTTTCACTTGCTTTAAAAATGCATATAGCTGTATGCCATTGAATTATTGGGTTTACAGAGGTTTGTGTAAAATACAAATGACAAAAATCATAATTATAATTGTTTTTATTAATTTTTTAAGAAACATATCTGATGAAGAAAATGAAGACAAGAGGAATAAAAAGCACAATGACCATTTAGACAGTTTTTATTTAGTTAGAATATTTATTATTTACCATCGATGAGCAATGCATTTTATTGAGTGTACACTATGTCTAAAGACACATAAAATTTGGCCTAGCTTCTGTTTTAAATTGGGGATTAAGAAAAGTTGACAATTAATAGCAAAGCATACTAGGAAAAAACGTATCAATAAAGATGTACAAAGACATCCTGTTGTCTACTCACATCTCTGAATCAAACAATTTAAATCAACTTATTTATATCTTCTGTGAATACTAAACAAGGCAAGTTTATATTTGGTTTTGGAGAAAACGAAGAGGTGTTCAATGGTGGATCTGAAAAAAGGGTGAGATTGAAATAGAAAAAAATAGAAAAAGTAATATTCTGGGAAAGAAATATTGGCAAGCCTCAATTTATCAAGTTCCCTTGAACCATGCTGTGTGTATAAGGGAGATGGAAATATTTTACCTGCATTTTATAACCCATAATTTTGATAAATTTTATTTTCACTTTATTTTCCATAAATTCATGAAATTTGCTTTGTATTTCTTCTTTGATTTAAAATATAATTTTTATTCACCAGTGGAAGGACCTTTTTTATTTTTGATATGGTTTCAATGTAGGTTTTATTTCATTGTAGTCAGAAAATGCTGTTTGTGCTATTTGAATCTTTGGAAACTATTGGTGGGAGGGATGTTTTTGTTGCTTTTTTCTTTTGTGGTCTAATATTTGAGAAGTTCCTGATGAATGTTCCATGAGTATTTTAAAAAGTGTATTTATTTTTATCATGGCTCGTGTATATATGTATATGTAATAACACGCACACTTTTGATTATGTTTTTTAGGTTTTCTATGTTTACTTACGTTTTGTCTACTTAATTGTAAGAGATGTCTTAAAATTTTCTGTGACCAGTGAGATTCTTTCTACTTTTCCTTGCGTATGTTTTATTTCTGCTCTAGGAGAGTTTTGGGCTGTGTTTTAAGGTGCATAACTATCAACCACTTTTCATTTGCCTTCTCCTAGCATATGACATGTATAAGGAAACGTGAACCTAAGAGTAGTGTTGAATTAACTTTAACAAAGCAAGCACACCCGTGTATTATGCAGGTAGGCAATAAATAGAACATTGCCATCACCCAAGAAGGCTCTGGAGTCCTCTAAGTCACTGACCCCTCTCCCTAAGTAAAAGTATCCTGGTTTTGAACATCAGGTTCAACTTTTCCTGTTTTTGAACTTCATATAAATGAAATTATGCCATCTATTTGTTTACCTAACACGATATTTGTAAGATGTATTCCTATTTCATTTAACAATAATTTATTCACTGTCACTGAATATATGATATTCCATAATAGTAGTTGCTGACCTGGCAATGGGTGCTCAGAGCTGTCCAGTTGAAGGCACCAATGTCCGCAAACATTCTCCAGCTGTCATCTCCTTCATGCTCTGTTTTAGCTGCAGAGAACTCCCTCACTTATATTGTGTACTTCCTGGGACGCTCCACATCTGGTTACTGAGCATGATGAGTGTTACAAAACCCCATGAATTTAACCCAATCTAGACAACTCTGATGGGCAGTTTGCATGCCTGAGATCCTGGCCTGTTTCAGACTAAGGCTTTGATGTTCCTGCATCAGTTCGACTTGCCTCTCTGTTCAATGAGTATTTCTTTTTCCTTCCTTTCACAGATGTTGGTCCCCAATAATCATCTTGCACTCCAAACTCCATCTCAGAATCTGCCTCCAGAGAACTCAACCTGTGAAACCATTATGGAAGACGTTTATCCACTCTACTGTAGAAGGATATCTGGGCTGCCCTCAATTATTGGCTTTTTTCAGTGGAGCTACTGCAAACATTCTAGTAAATTTCTTTGGGATATATATTTAGGGGTAGGATTGTTGGATAACAGCATTTATTTGCTTACGTTTAGTAAATACATTTTTATAAAATGCTATACCAATTTACTACCAATGTACAAAAATTTTAGTTATACAACACTTCATTCAGTCTTGGTTGAGACAGAGACAGCATAGGGAAAAAAGACAAAAACCTTTGTATTTTAGTGTACTGTATTTTAGCTTTGTTGGTGAGTGTGGAGTGGTATCTTGCTGTGGCTTTAATTAACATTTCTCTGATGACTAATGCAATTCAGCAACATTTCAAATGTTTGTTGGATATCTGGACCTTTGTATATCTTTTTTTTTGCGTGAAGTGGCTGCTTGAAGTCTTTTGCTAGTTTTAATTGAGCTGTCTGTCTTTTTCTTATTGATTTTGGAGTCTTTCATTTTTCTGAATGTAGTTCTCTTTTCAGATATATGTATTGTAAATGCCTTCTTTTAATATGTGATTTGCTTTAACATTCACATAATGGTAATTTTGATTAACACAAGTTCTTAATTTTAATGTCATCCAATTATCATTTTACTCTTTAAGCTAATGGTTTCTGTGTTTAATTTAACAAATGTTTCTTACCCAAGGCAATGATAATATTGTTCTGTTTTCTACTAAAAGTGCTATTGTTCAGCCTTCTACATACTGTGGGGCAGTTTTCAAATTCTATTTTTTTCCTGCATATAGAAGTCTATTTGACCCAGCATCTCTTGGTAAAAATTCCATTTGTTACCCACTGTTCAAATGGGGGTAACAAATGTGTCATGGAGAAATTCATCATGAAGAAATTCCTCATGTCTGTGTCTCTTTGTAACACGCTTGACTGGCTTATTGTCTGATACTTCTGCTGTAGTTTTGTATGTTAATATTGAACTGTGCCAGTGCTCCAGCTTTGACAATTTTTCTTTTTAACATTTGTGGGTACATAGTAGGTGTATATATTCACAGGGTACATGAGATATTTGATACTGGCATACAATGCCTAATAATCACAGCAAAGTAAATGGGGTTTTCATCACATCATACATACTCATAGTCTCTTTGTGTTAAAAAAATCCAATTACACTCTTTTTGTTATTATAAAATGTACGATAAATTATTGTTGACTGTCGTCACCTTGTTGTGCTATTAAATATTAGAACTTATTTTTTCTATCTAACTATATTTTTGTACCCATTAACCATTTCCACTTACCTCTACCCACTACACTTCCCAGCGTCTGGTAATCAACATTCTACTCTCTATCTCCATTAGTTCAAGTGTTTTAATGTTTTTCAGCTTCTACAAATTAGAATGTGCAAAGTTTGTCTTTCTGGGCCTGGCTTATTTCACTTAACCTCCAGTTTCACACATGTTATTGCAAATGACAGAATTGTATTCTTTTTTATGTCTAAATAGTGCTCCATAAGGTATACCTACCATATTTTATTTATCCGTTTGTCTGTTAATGGACACTCAGGTTGCTTCCAAATCTTGGCTATTGTGGATAATGTTGCAATAAACATGGGAGGACAGACAACTCTTCAATATACTGATTTCCTTTCTTTTGGTTATATACCCAGCATTGGGATGGCTGGTTCATCTGGTAGTCCTATTTTTAGTTTTTTGAGAAATTTTCAAACTGTTTTTCATAGTGATTATACTAACTTACATTCCTGGCAACAGTTTATGAAGGGTTGCCTTTTCTCCACATCCTGGCCAGCATTTGTTATTGCACATCTTTGGGATAAAAGCCGTTTTAACCAGCAGAATATGATATCTCATTGGAGCTTCGGTTTGCATTTCTCAGATGATCAGTAGTAGTGATCACCTTTTTATATACTCCTTACCATTTGAATGTCTTCTTTTGAGAAATAGCTGTTAACATTTTTCTTTTCTTTCTTTTTTTTTTTTAAGACGGAGTCTCGCTCTGTCACCCAGGCGAGAGTGCAGTGGTGCAATCTCGGCTCACTGCAAGCTCTGCCTCCCAGGTTCACACCATTCTCCTGCCTCCGAGTAGTGGGGACTACAGGCGCCCACCACCATGCACAGCTAATTTTTTGTATTTTTAGTAGAGACAGGGTTTCACCATGTTAGCCAGGATGGTCTCGATCTCCTGACCTCATGATCTGCCCGCCTCAGGCTCCCAAAATGCTGCGATTACAGGCGTGAGTCACCGTGCCCGGCAGCTGTTAACATTTTATGCCAATTTTCTAGTTGGATTATTAGATTTCTTTTCCTATCAAGTTGTTTGAACCGCTTATATATTTTAATTATTAATTCTTTGTCAATTAGTTTGTGAATATTTTCTCCCATAAAATGGGTTGTCTCTTTGTTGAATGTTTCTTTTGCTGAGCAAAACTTTTTAACTTGAAGTGATCCCATTTGTCTATTTTTGCTTTGGTTACCTGTGCTTGTACGATATTACTCATGAAATCTTTGCACAGTTCAATGTCCTGCAGAGGTTCCCCAATGTTTTATTTTATTTGGTTCATGGTTTGAGATCTTATGTTTAACTTTTTAATTCACTTTGATTTGATTTTTGTAAATGGTGAGAGATGAGGGTCTAGTTTCATTCTCTGTATATAGATGTTCAGTTTTTCCAGCACCATTTGTTGAAGAGACTGTCTTTCCCCAGTGCATATTCTTGGCACCTTTGTTGAAAATGAATTCACTATAGATGTATGGATTTATTTCTGGGTTTTCTATTATGTTCCATTGTCTATGTGTCTGTTTTTATGCCAGTAACATGCTGTTTTAGTTACTATTGCTGTGTGCAGTAATTTGAAGTCAGGTAATGTGATTCCTCCAGTTTTGTTCTTTCTGCTTAGCTTTAACTATTCCAGGTCTTTGTGGTTTCATATGCATTTTAGAATTTTTAAAAAATTTCTCTGTAATCCCAGCACTTTGGGAGGCCGAGGCGGGCGGATCACAAGGTCAGGAGATCGAGACCACAGTGAAACCCCGTCTCTACTAAAAATACAAAAAATTAGCCGGGCGCGGTGGCGGGTGCCTGTAGTCCCAGCTACTCAGGAGGCTGAGGCAGGAGAATGGCGGGAACCCGGGAGGCGGAGCTTGCAGTGAGCCGAGATCGCGCCACTGCACTCCAGCCTGGGCAACAGCGTGAGACTCCGTCTCAAAAAAAAAAAAAAAAAAAAAAAAAAAAAAAAAAAAATTCTGAGATAAATATCACTGGTATTTTTATAGGGATTTCATTGAATCTGTAGATTGCTTTAAATAGTATAGACATTTAAACGATATTGATACCCCCAATACACGAGCACAGAATATCTTTTCATTTTTTGTATCCTCTTCAATTTCTTGCGTCAGTGTTTTATGGTTTTCATTGTGGAGCTCCTTCACTTCTTTGGTAAGTTTATTCTTAAGTTTTTTATTTTATTTCATTTATAGCTATTGTAAATGAGATAATTTTCTTGATTTCTTTTTCAAATTATTCACTGTTGACATATTAAAATGCTACCTATGTCTGTATGTTGATTTTGTATCCAGTAACTTAACAATTCCAATTTTTTTGGTGGAATCTTTAGTTTTTTCCAAATATAAGGTTATATCATCTGCAAACAAGGATAGTTTGATTTTTTTCCTTTCCAATTTGAATGCTCTTTCTTTCTTACTCTTATCTTATGACTTTAGCTAGGACTTCCAGTACTATGTTGAATAACAGGGCTGAAAGTAGGCATTCTTGTCTTGTTCTAGTTCTTAGATGAAAGGCTTTTGGGTTTTCCTCCTTCAGTATGATACTAGCTATGGGTCTATCATATGTGGCTTTTATGTGTTGATGTATATTCCCTCTGTACCCAGTTTTTAAAATATTTTTACCATAAAGGAATGTTGAATTTTAGAAAATGCTTTTCTGACATAAATTGTAACCATTATATGTTTTTAGTCCTTCATTTGGTTGATATGATGTATCACATTGAATGATTTGCATATGTTGAACCATTCTTGCATTCTTGGGATAAATCACACTCATGTGTAATGAATGGCCTTCTTAATATGTTGTTGATAGTATTTTGTTCAAAAATTTTGCATCAATGTTCATCAGGGATATTGGCTTGTAGTTTTTCTTTTTTTAATGTGTCTTTGTCTGGTTTCAGTATCATGGTAATACTGGCCTCACAGAATGAGTTTGGAAGTAATCCTTTGTCCTCTTTTTCAGAATAGTTTGAGTAGGATTGGTACTATTTGTTCTTTAAATATTTGGTAAAATTAACCAGTGAAGCCATTGGGTCCTGGGCATTTCCTTGCTGGGAGGCTTTTTATTATGGCTTTGATCTGAAGACTTCTTATTTGGTGGTTGAGGTTTTAGACTTCTTCATGGTTCAACATTAGTAAGTTGCATGTGTTTAGGTTTATCCATTTCTTCTAGGTTTTCCTATTTATTGGCATATAGTTTGTCATAGTAGCCTCTATTGATCATTTGCTTTTCTGTATTATGAGCTGTAATGTCTTCTTTTTCATCTTTGATTTTGTTTATTTTAGACTTCCCTCTTTTTTTATTTAGTCTGGCTAAATATTTGCCAATTTTGTTTATCTTTTAAAAAGCACATAACATTTTGTTTCATTAGTTTTCGTATGGTTTTCTTGTCAAATTCATTCATTTCCGCTCTGATTCTCTCATTTTTTACTAACTTGGGATTTGGTTGACTCTTGCTTTTCTAGTTCTTTAAGATGCATTATTAGGTTGTTTATTTGAAGTTTTTCTCCTTTTTTTTGATGTAGGTGCTTATTGCTATAAACTTTGTTCTCGTTGCTTCTTTCACTGTATCCCGTAGGTTTTAGTATGTTCTGTTTCCATTTGTATTTGTTTCAAGAAATTTTAAAATTTCCTTCTGAATTTCTCCATTGACCTGCTGCTAATTCAGGAGCATATTAATTTCCATGTATCTGTGTAGTTTATAAAGCTCCTCTTGTTCTTGATTTCTAGTTTTATTCCATTGTGGTCAGAGAAGAAACTTGATACAATTTCATTTTTTTATTTTACTTTTTAGTGATTTATTTTGTCACATAGCATATGACCTATCCTTGAGAATGATTTATGTACTGAGAAGAATGTATGTTCTTCAGCTGTTGGATGAAATGTTCTGTAAATATTTGTTAGGGTTATTGGGTGTATGGAACAGATTTTTTTTTGTTTTGTTTTTGTTTTTTGTTTTTTTTTTTGGTGGTGGTTGTTGTTTTTGATTTTCTGTCTGGAAGATATATCCAATGCTAAAAGTGGGGGTGTGGAAGTCTCTTGCTATTAGTGTATTGCATTCTTTCTCTCTCTTCAGCTCTAACAATATTTGCTTTATGTATCTGTGGTTTTCAGTGTTGTGTGCATATATATTTACAATTATTATATCCTCTTGCTGAATTGACCCCTTTCTCATTATATAATAACCATTATTTTTCTGTGTTTTATAGTTGTTGTCCTGCAACCTATTTTGTCTCATATAAGTATAGCTACTCCTGCTCTTTTTTGGTTTCCATTGCATAAAATATCCTTTTCCACCCCTTTATTTTCACTCTATTTGTGTCTTTATAGGTGAAGTGTGTTTCTCATGCTCAACAGGTAATAAATTTAATTTATTCAGCTACTCTGTGTCTTTGATTAGTTCAATTACATACCTTATAATTATTAATGAGTTAGGACCTACTCCTGCTATTTTATTATTTGATTTTTTGTTTTGTTTTGTTTTGTTTTGTGGTCTTCTTTTTCTCCCTTCTTTTATCTCTGTCTTCCTTTTAACTAAGGTAATTTTTTTCTGGTGGTGTGTTTTAATTTCTTACTTTTTATTTTTTGTATATCTGTTATACCCCTTTTTTATTTGAAGCTACCACAAGGCTTGCCAACAACGTCATTATTTTAAACTGATGACAACTTAACACTGATAGCAAAAGTAAATAAACTAGCAAACAAGCAAAGAGAAAATTAATAAAAACACTACACTTGAACTTCATCCTCCACTTTTTAACTTTTTGTAGTTTCTGTTAATATGTAGTTATTTTGTTTATTTCTTGAAAATTTTTTGGATGTTTTATTTTTTATAGATGCATGTTTCTGTCTTTCTACTCAAACACTCTGATACATTTTTCAGTATGTCAATTGCATTTTTGAATTCCAGAATGTTTACATAGTTCTTTTTAAATTATTTCAATCATTTTGTTAAATATATCTGATAGAATTCTGAATTTCTTCTCTGTGTTATGTTAGATTTCATCAAGCTTCCTCAAGACTACTATTTTTATGTCTTTGTCTGAAATGTCACATAACTCTGTTTCTGTCTTTCTTGGGTTGATCAGTGACTTATTTAGTTTGTTTGGTGAGTTCATTTTTCTGAATGGTCTTGGTGCTTATGAATGTTTGTCAGTGTCTGGGCTCTGGGCATTAAAGAATTAGGTATGTATTGTGGTCTTCACAGCCTGTGCTTGTTTGTACCCATCCTTCTTGGGAAGGCTTTCCAGGTATTTGAAGGGACTTGCATGTTGTGACCCATGTCTTTGGTCATTGGGACTGTATCTGCTTTAGGGGGCACCCCAAGCGTAGTAATGCTGTGGCTCTTGCAGACATGTAGAGGTACTGCGTTGGTGGTCTTGGATAAGATTCAGAAGAATTCTCTGGATTAGAAGGCAGAGACTAGTCTTGTCTTCTCTTACTTTCCCCAAACAAATGGTATCTCTTTCTCTTGATGCTGAGCTGCCTGGAGCTCTGGGAAGGATGACACAGGTACCCTGTGGCCACCACCATTGGGACTGTACTGTGCCAGATTTGAAGCCTGTATACCTCTGGGTTTTGCATATGGGCTTCCATGACAATTCCCTGGCTACTAGCTATGTTCACTTAAGCCCCAAAGGCTCTACAGTCAGCAGGTGGCAAATCCAGTCAGGCCTGTGTCCTTCCCTTTAGGATGGTGAGCTCCCCACCCTGCCACCCAGCACCAGGTAGGTCCAGGAATTCCATCTAGGATCCAGGTCCCAGAGTCAGGAATGCTAGGAACCTAGCTGGTGCTCTGTTCTACTGCAGCTGAGCTGGCACTTATGTCACAACACAAAGTCGTTCCCACTCTTTCCTCCCCTTTCCTCAAGTGAAAGGGGCTACCTGTGCCCCAGGCCCATGGCAAGTAATGCCTGGCTGCCCCATTGTTTACTCCAGGCTCAAGGGCTCTTCAGTCAGCTTGTGGTGAACGCTGCCAGTCCTGAGCCTCTCCCTCAGGGCAGAAAGCTGTCCTCTGGCCAAGGGCAGGTCTAGAAATGCTGTCCAGGAGGCAAAACCTTAAATCCATGACGCCCGGAACTTGTTGGTGCTCTACCCCACTGTGGGTCAGCTGGTAACCAAGGTGTAAGACAAAGTTACCCTTACTATTTTCTTTATTTCACTCAAGTAGAGGAGACTTTTCCCTTTAGCCACCATAGCTGGGAATGCTTTGGGTCACATCTGAAGTCAGTACAATTCTGAACCTCCCCTAAGGCCCATGGTGAGTATTACCTGGCTACCATTGCTGTTTATTCATGGCCCTAGTTAACAGGTCATAAATTCTTTCAGGACTGGGTCCTTCTCTTCAGGGCAGTGGCTTCTCTACTAATCCAGGGTGTATCTAGAAATGTCATCTGGGAGCTAGGGCCTGGAATGGTGGTCTTGGCAGTCTGCCTGATGCCCTATTCTACTATGGCTGAGCTGGTATCCAAGTTTCAAAGCAAAATCTTCTGTACTCTTCCCTCTCTTCTCATGCAGAAGAGTGTCTCCCAGAGTTGCAAGCTGTGCTGCCTTGGGTTGGGGGAGGGGTATCGGGGTGATGCAAGCACTCCGTCAGCTGTCCCAGCTAGTATCTCACTAATTCATGTACATCCCAATTCCCCTGGCTCTGGGCCCAGCACAGCACTAGGGCTTGCCCAGGAATTCCAGCCCTTGTGGCCTAGGCTGCCTTTCAAGCTTATTTAGAACCCCAGAGAGCTTTAGCCTGTGGTGGCAGAGCTTGCTGGAGCCCAGGTTTCTACTGTTTGCCTCTTCCTAGAGGACAATTTGCCTCTTCCTAGAACTGATCTGGATGCTCCCTCTATGAGTGCTGGCTGACTTCTGCCCCATGTTGCTTTCCATTGTGCCAGGCAGTACTGAGTTCCAATGGAAAGTCCCGCAATCACTGTACTCTTCTCCCAAGTGCAGAGAATCTCTCTCTGTGCCATACAGCTGCTGCTGAGGGATGGGGAAAGGGTGGTGTGGATGATTCAGAACAGTCTTTCCTACCTTGTTCAGTGTATTCTTTTCGTAATATGATTTTAAAACTAGGTACTGTGATCAACTGATTTTTGATTCTTATGAAGGTGCTCTTTTGTTTGAGTAGTTGTTTAGCTTGTTGTTCCTGCAGTGGGGATGATTGCTTTGGCTTCTATTTAGCTATCTTGCTCCCCTACATCTGGTCTAACTTTTTAAAGAAAGATCCTCTTGGCAATTTGTGTATGATTTTATTTATGTATGAATTGCAATCAACTTTTCAATTTCAGAAGAGGACTGGTGATACTTTGATAATAGATTTAATTTATACATATGTTTGTAGGGAATTGATATAGTGTAATTATTAATTCTTTAAATACTGGAAACTATATTCCTTTAAGTTTTAAAAATATTCTCTTAATGGTATTTCAAATTTCTCATTGAGAAATTAGGAATTAGATGTATTTGTTATGTATTTGGTTAGTTTTGTTGCTTTTACAAATGTGATATTTTAAAAGCAAATATACACTATTTTCAAACATTGATTTTGTATCTAAACAGCATTGATAATATCAAGTATTATTACCAATAATTATCTTTAGAGTTTTTAATTTTTCTCATATGTAATCATTTTACTTCAGTATAAGCACAGTTTTGTTTTTTCTCAATGAGTACATATTTTAGTCCTCTCTCTTTATCACCATTGCTTTGATTGAGACCTTAGGTACAATGCTGCATAGAAATAGTGACAGTAGGCATCCTTGTGTATTTCCCAATCTCAGAATAGAAGACTTGTTACTCTTTCGTTATGTGTGATTATGAATGGGTCTTGAATTTAAGCAAGTTTTTTACTGCATCTATTGAGATGGTTGTATGTTTTTTCTCCTTATAATCCGTTATTGTGATAAGCTGTGATTTGTTAATGTGATTTAGTAGCTATTTTGTTGTGTCCTTCTTATATTGTTAGATTAATTCAATTTTTGCCGATTACATTGTGACTCTCTTAACAATAAGAGGAATATGAATAAACTACAAAATAACAATTTTTTGAGCCCAACAGACAGCTAAGGGGAGTTAATAGACAGCTTGAACCTGGCATAGGGACACTCCAGTGAGAGACGATAAGGATTGGTTTACTTGCTACAGCACTCAGGAGGAAGAGTCAGTGATTACCACACATGTGGGGAAAAACAAGTTAGATACAATTGCAACAAATTGCTTACAGTTTAGCTTAACTTATATAACCCCTGGTAGTTTTAAACACAAAAGTAGTTTTCACTTGCTCAATCTTTTTTCCAAAAACCTCCACCACATATTCCAAAAAAAAAAAAAAAAAAAAAATGTTGAGAGAGGAGTGGAGACCACAAAGAGCTGCCTTTAGGGGGATGGGTGTGTAAGTGCTGCTTAAGAGTCATGAAACTATGCACGTTTTTTCTGGAAACTTCCCTCATGTCAGGCAAAAACATTAAACCACTGGGATAGTTGTAGTAATTCCATGCAAACATAGGACACAAACCCTGCCCAATTACTGCTGGAAGAAAATATGCTTATGATTCTGTAGGAGAGGACAAAGGTTGTCTTAGGCCTATGAACTTATGCCACTACCATTAAAAATCTCCTTTTTCTGGTAAAGGAAACTCTACCACACAAGACCTGACATAGATACAAGTCTGGATGCCACAAGCAGGAGGAAGAGGAATGCTGTGAAGGTATTATTTCTGACATTCAAGTTCACAGGTTCTTCCTGAGACTGAGGTTGGACAAAGAATGTAAGGGACAAGCCACTTCTCACCACAAACCTGGCAGGCATTATGTAACAAGAAACAGAAGCCTAGCACTGGAAGAGAGAAAAGAATCAAGAAGTAGTCTCCATGTGTGGTACAGGTAAGCAGGGATAGCTGAATGTGGGATAGGAATAATGAGAGAAGCCTTCCATTAATATAGTGCCTGCTGTGGATGTGAAGAGGGAATTTAAAATAATATAAATCATAGGTTAAGAATATAGTGAAATAGGTGGACAACATTATTAACTAGACAGAATTATTAACAGAAAGAGGGAATATATAATAATGAGTCAATTGGAATGGCTAAGAATAAAACAAACTAATATGCATCAGAGGTGAAAAATTCCTTCGATGGGCTCCATAATAGGTTTAACATAGTGGAGGCAAGGTTCACTGACCATGAAGACAGATCACTAGACATTACCCAAAGCAAAACTTGAAAAAGGAAAAAAAAAAAAGTTTTAAAAATAAAATGGCTGGGCACTGTTTTGTTTTTTCCCAATTACATGGCTCACGCCTGCAATCCCAGCAGTTTGGGAGGCCGAGGCAGGTGGATCACCTGAGGTCAAGTGTTCGAGTCCAGCCTGGCCAACATGGTGAAACCCCATCTCTACTAAAACTACAAAAATTAGCTGGGCGTGGTGGTGTGCACCTGTAATCCCAGCTACCCAGGAGGCTGAGGCAGGAGAATTGCTGGAACCCAGGAGGCAGAGGCTACATTGAGCTGAGATCACACCACTGCATTTCAGCCTGGGAGACAGAGCAAGACTCCATCTCCAAAAAAATAAATAAATAAATAAATAAAAACATAAAAATATAAAAATAAAACAAGCAAATATCCATGTACGTGTGACTGGATTCCCAAAAAGAATACAGAGAAAGCATGCATCAGGAAGAATAATTATTTGAAGATGTAATGGTTGGGAATTTCCTACAAATATAAACAACCCAAAAACACAGATTCATAAGCTTCAGATAATCTCAATCAGAATAAAAACATAACAACAGCAATAAAACACACTTAAACACGTAAGATTCAAACTTCTGATGATTAAAGGTAAGGAGAAAATCTTGAAGATAGTAGTAAAACAAAAAAAAGATGCATTACATACAAAAGAAGAAACACATTAATTATGCAGATTTCTCAATAAGACTATGCAACCCAGAAAACAATTGAGTGCCCTCTTCAAAGTCCACTGTTGTTCTGTTCCTCCTGGACTCAAATGCCACACATATTAAATAGTTTGATATTATCTCACAGACTCTGAGGCTCTGTTTATTTTTTTTTTCCATTTTTTTTTCTCTTTCTGATTCCTCACATTGGAGATAAATTTTCTGTTTCAAGCTCACCAGATATGTCCTCTATCACTTCATTCTGCTGTTCCTTCCATCTAGTAACTTTTTGTTTATTTTAATTTTAGGTAGTCTTTATTTGAAGTTTTTTTTTAAATTTCTGTTGATTTCAATTTTTCTGCTTGAATTTTCTCCCACTTTTCTCTATCATTTTATTCATTGTCAGACTAATTTGCTTCACTTAATTTAGAATAGATAAGGTAGACATTACACAAAACATAACAAAACAAAGGAACATTTCTGGTCCATCTCAGTGTCAGATTTGGCAGATTTATTTTTCTCTAGTATCAGGGGAACCAGTCCCCAATATTTCAATGTACGTTCTTTCTATTTTCCCTAAGGGTCAGGTGATCTGATAAATAAAGACAAAGAGTACAAAGAGAGGAATTTTACAGCTGGGCCTCTGGGGGTAACGTCACACATCGGTAGGTCCATGATGTTTCTTGAGTCACAAAACCAGCAAGTTTTTATTAGGGATTTTAAAAGGGAATGGGTATATGGACAGGGAGTAGGTCACAAAGACCATGTGCTTCAAAGGGCAAAAAAGATCACAAGGCAAAGGGCAAAATTAGAATTACTGATGAGGGTCTATGTCCCGCTGTGCACATATTGTCTTGATAAACATTTTATCAGAAAACAGGGTTTGAGAGCCCAGAACTAGTCTGACCAAAATTTTCCAGGCTGGAATTTCCCAATCCTGGTAAGCCTGAGGGTACTGCAGGAGACCAGGGTGTATTTCAGTCTTTATCTCAACTGCATAAGACAGACACTCCCAGACTGGTCATTTATAGACCTTCCCCAAGAAATGCATTCCTTCACCAGGGTATTCCTTGCTGGGAAAAGAATTCAGTGATATCTCTCCTACTTGCATGTCCATTTATAGGCTATCTGCAAGAAGAAAATATGGCTCTATTCTGCCTGAACCCACAGGCAGTCAGATATCTTCCCTTGTTCCCTGAAAATTGCTGTTATTCTGTTCTTTTTCTAGGTGCACTGATTTCATATTGTTCAAACACACATGTTTTACAATCATTTTGTACAATAGTGGTCATGAGGTGATGTACATTCTCAACTTATGAAGATAATGGGATTAAGAGATTAAAATAAAGACAGACATAAGAAATTATCAGAATATTATTAGGGAAGTGATAAATGTCCATGAAATCTTCACAATTTATGTTCTTCTGCCTTGGCTCCAGCCATTCCCTTCATTCGGGGTCCCTGATTTCCTGCAACACTCTAGAGTATGCATTCAATTGTTGCTCTTGTTCTTTTGGGGCTTTGTGAATTACATACTGCTCATTATTCACGTTAATATGTGAGATTGTGGATTCTGGTGTTTCTATAATTATTATTTTTCTTCTCTTGACATTTCCTTAATTGGAGTTGAACTACAAACTCTAGATCTTCAGTGGCATTTCTGGCTTCAGTTGAGATCTTCTTAACATTTTTCTTTTTTTTTAGTGGGTATATTGCGTGAGTGATTTGGGGGTCAGTCAAACTTGTAGTTAGACAGGATTTAGATACCCCTTTTTTGACTCTTTCCTTATAGCATTCTTTAGTCATTTATGATAGCCATGATTTCTCCGGCTTTGTTACACTAACAGTCTCATTAAGAAAAATCATTCTTTTTCCCCTCACACCCCTGCTAACTTGCGTATGTCACATTGGGACTGCATGTCGTTACAGGTTATATGCCTCAAAAATGTATCTTATTTAATGCAGGTCTTTCTAACTGTCCTTCAAGAATATACATTTTATAAGAGTTTGTCTGCTTCTGTCCACTACCCAGCACTTTTAGGTAGCTGCTTTTTAATTTTAGCCATGTGTGATAGATGTTTTATTCTGGTGAGCTATCCAAAGACAGTCTATCACTCTCAGAAAGGAATTTATCTTTTTACGACTAAAATATCTGTAGTGCACTTTTCTTTTAATTTCTGATACTTCTAACATGTTATTTATCTCCTTTTTATGACCTGACACCTATCTGACTTTATTTTTTGTTTTTTTAATTCATAACTTTAAATGTATCATTCATTTTTTTGTAAGGCTGTCTTTTTTCTAATGACTACATTTAAATATAAAACTTTAAAAATGCTCTTGGTCTTATTCTTATTATTTACTATTTCCTCACTTTCATTAATGTTGAAATTATCTAGTAATCTTTCTTTCCTTCAACAAATCTTTCATTTTCTCCGCAATTTGATTTGAAGTGTTTTTTTCCTTTCAAGTAATCTCTATTAGAAATGAACCATTATATATCAATATCACTTTCATTTGAGGCTCAAAAATACCTGTCATATTTCAACTGGTGAAGGAAAAAGTAAAAAAAAACCTGAGGTATACTACTATAGTATAATTTGGGGTATTGGAGGAATGATGCTTACAATGGTTTAAATATAAATTATGCTTAGAATTTTTGCCATGGGTAAGAATTGAATGGCAGTTTACGACCATGCCCTGAAGGGCTTTGAGTTCCATATTTTTATAATATTAACCTGTTTTTAGATCTTGGGTAGTTTTAATAAAGATAAAACTGAAAAATTCAGATGGTTTTCTTAAAAAAAATTAGGTAGTATTTAAGTGGTTGTTTTCGCTCAAACTTTTCTTTTTTCTTTTTTTTTTTTTTTTTTTTTTGAGACAGAGTCTCGCTCTGTCGCCCAGGCTGGAGTGCAGTGGCGCGATCTCGGCTCACTGCAAGCTCCGCCTCCCGGGTTCACGCCATTCTCCTGCCTCAGCCTCCCGAGTAGCTGGGACTACAGGCGCCCACAACCGCGCCCGGCTAATTTTTTGTATTTTTAGTAGAGACGGGGTTTCACTGTGGTCTCGATCTCCTGACCTTGTGATCCGCCCGCCTCGGCCTCCCAAAGTGCTGGGATTACAGGCGTGAGCCACCGCGCCCGGCTCGCTCAAACTTTTCTATGTCTCATTTCTCTATTTTCAAAAGATATCTGTCTTAAATTTGGTTTTCTGACAGCACAGTTTTAGGTGAGAACTCACTTGTCAGTAATTAATTTAGGGACCATTTTCAGGCAAAATTAGTGAAGAAATAGCGGAAGGAGAAGATAGAAGGGGAATAAGCCAAAGATGTCCCAGACTCAGCCATAAATACAACAGAATTTTTTTTTCTTTCTTTTGCTCTGGCTATGGTGGCTGAGCTTACACCTGCATTCATCATTTATTGAGTAAAGATTTCTTCTGCTTTCGCTGCTTATGTAAGCAAATCTGCTCTAGTACCTGGAGTGCAATATCACAAAGACAGTCTGAGATGAGGGCTTGCTTATGCAATCAGACACATGATAAAGCTAGGCATCACAGAAAAAGCCTCAGGGATATGAAGGGACCCACACCTGGAACTGATAGTTTCTACTATGTTAATCTTTAAAAATTGTTATTCTTTTTATATTGGCAAATAACAATTGTACGTATTTATGCTGTACAAGGTAATATTTCACTTTATGTATATACACTATATAATAATCAAATCAGGATAATTAATGAACTGTAACAAAAATTCATCATTTATTTTTGGTAGGAACACTCAAAATCCTCTCTTCTTGCTATTTTGAGGTATACAATATCTTTTGGTTAACTCTAGTCACTGTACTATGAAAAAGGATACTAGAACTTTTTCTTCCTTACTCATTGTAACTTTGTACCTGTTGACCAATCTCTCCCCACTCCCTTCATTCCCCTCATTCTCTCATGACCACAGTTCTATCCACTACCTCTATGAGGTCAACTTTTTTGGTTTCCACATGAGTGAGAGCGTGCTTTTTGTATTTCTGTGTCTGGTGTATTTCACTTACCATATGTCCTCCAGGTTCATCCACATTGTTGTAAACGACAGGAATTGTCTCTACATCCACACCTAATCTTAGATATCATAGAGTTTGCTCTTTATGGATAGTTTGAAATGCAAATATTTAAGTCTGTTTTATTAGTATTTTTATCTCTATCATCAAATGAATGGAGAACCATGTTTTCAAAGAGATTTAAAATGCTTAATTATATCATTATAGATGCAAGTAATCGATAATTCAATGGTAGTGTTTTAAAATTGCTAAACAGGCTTTACTATATAAAAATGTACCTAGATTACCATGATTTTCCATTTTAAGAAAATCAATTTTATTATAAATAAAATGAAATGGAGAGGTCTTAAGGATTTTATAAAATTCTGTTTCTAAAGTCAATCAACTAGTTAGTATCAGGACCAACTGGTTAGTGATAGGCTTATATAAATTCATTTAGCAATTCTTTTCACAGTTCTGTGCTGTGATTGTTCGTAATTCCAAATATGTAATGTTCAAATCATCATCAGCTGAAATCCAGCCATTGAATGCTTTTGCGTGATAGTGGTGGTGTGGAGGAACATGAGAGAGGAAAAAGAAGGTACTGTTTTCTAAGATAGGAATAGGTTCATTAATGCTGAGTGAGCATTATGAGAATCATAATGCTGAGTTCATTAATTTTGATGAGAATGAATTCTTTTGTTAGCATATCTGTGAGTTACTTTATATTATCTATGCTGCTCTAGTCCACTTTCATTTTCTTGAAATAAAAGCAGCAAGATTTAATAGTTGTATTATTAAAACTCTTTTACCTACATGAACTAGGATATAATGGCTCAATAGTAAATAAGGGAAGATTCCTGTAAAGATAGAATCTTTGAAAATTTAGCTGAATTTCACTAAACTATGAAAACTTTTAATTTTAAAAGTAGGCCAGGACTGTCTCAAGATTAGATTTTAATAAAAGATCGAAAATACCATATTCCTCTAAGTTTTGATGCAGTTAGCAAAACTGTAGGAATCTGAAAATGAAGAACACTTCCAAATAAAGTTATCTTATTAATTGCAAATATGTAAGTAAAAGAGATATTTTCCCAAATTCATTTAAACATTTGGAAGGCATTTTATTTTACCTGCATCTGTTCATATATTTTCTGGTTATCATTGCATATTTATTCTCGTGGTTCAAAGGAAAAAATATACTCAACACTTTTTCAAATATATTTGAAAGAGAATTTTGAGCAATGTTTGTTGGTTTGATTTTAACCAGGGCTAGGGAGAACAAGAAGCACCCAAACTCTCCAAATGGTGATAGCAGCCCGAGACAGTTCAATCGAATCGTTAAACAAAATATACTTGTCCACTGTTACTGGAATTTTCAACTCTGCAGCTATGACCTCTGGGTAGGAATGATAAAGCTATTTGAATGCATGAACACCTCAGTTATTTAAACTATGACCTAGTCAATAGAAAATGTTAATAATTGTACCATACCCCCTTACATATTGAACTTACTATCTCAGTATGATGTCTTACTGATAAATCAAGACTACCCTCTTGTATTTCCAACATCTCTACCTTGAATAATTAGTCACAAATCCTTGCCCTGTCCCTTCAAGAAGTTTGTCTAAATAGATCACCCATTTTTTCCATATCCCATTACTATTTATTTCATGTGAATGTGAACTTTGGCCAATAAAGGTAAAGAGAATCCAAAAATGTGAGGGTGAGAAAGTGATGGCAGACGTGACAAATTCTTAGGTGAGCAATGCACTTTAAATGCACTTTAAAATGCCAAATCAATGTGCTTCATTTTTAATAAAGGTTGTAGGAAATGAAGAAAAAAGCGTGGTGTGAGAAGCAGAAAAGAACAGGTTTTACAGTGATTCACACAAATGAGCCATACTGGAAAGATGCTGCCTGTCTCTGAATTAGCAGAGAAGGAGGAAAGCTTTGGTTATGCATCATTTCACTATTTCATTTCCACAGAAACTTTCTGCAAATATATGGTTTAAGATAATCAGACTCATTTACTAATTCATGCTTTGAAACAGGAAAAAATAAAGAACTGGTACCATAAGGGAAAATGTAGATGACATTTTACAACATTTATCAAAATCAATTGATACTGACCAGAAGAATATTTTATAAAAAATGAAAATGGTCTTCTGTAAATAATAGTAAGAGGGAGGAGGAAGAGGAATAGGAAGAAAAATTATATCTTTGAAAAATATCTTTGAAAGAAAATTTCAATAATAGGTAGGAGATCATGAAACAAAAGCAAGAGATGAAATGTAAACTAGGGCAACTAAGGAAGAAAGTAAAATAAAATCTGCCCCAAACCACCAAAAATAAAAGAATAAGAAGGAATATATACACATGGAAAAGACAGTAAGGTAATGAAAAATGGAAATAAGGAGATCCACTAACATAAAAAAGATACAATTGAAAGAATAAAGATAAACTATCTCTCTTTAGAGACAGAGCTAAAGCTAGACATAGAAGATGATAAGAGATGGCCAATATACAGAGTCCCCCAAATACAATTAAAATGACAAAAAATAATCATTTGAAGGTAATTTTAAGGCCTTTTGGAAGTTTTCTAAAGAAAGTACTCCATGTGGTTGAAGGTTCAGACTCCTATTTTGTTCTTATAAAGTCTTCAACATGTGATATTTTCATGATTAAGGATAACTGATTCTCTTCCAACAGTGTATCTGAACGCAGGGCAATGGGATTAGGTAAAGGTGTGTAAGCAAGAGAACACTCTACTTTTTAATTGTTCATATCTGTTCCATTCACGTCGGTTACTTTAACTTAGACATAATGCAGCTGTGAATGTAGCTTCTAGGTTTTAGCAAGGTAGTCCTAGGTCTAACTAAAAGATATTTTACTAAGAAAGAAATAGGGTAGCTACTGAGGGGACACTCATTATCTCCATCACAATGCATTAAACATGTACATGGAGGGATGTATAACACTGGGGGGATGAATAGATGAGGGGAAAACTAGGCAAATGAGAGACAAGTATGGGGAGGAATTTAAGTGGATACTTTCACTGATTTTTCAACCATATGAATGCATTGCTTACTCCAAAAAAAAATTTAGTAAGGTATGGTGATTAAACATACAGTAAAATAACAAGCACGCAGTGTCATTAAAGGCATATAAAAGAAGAGGAGATATGCATATGTGTGTTGAGAAAAAAGACCATTATGTCTGTACTTGATGCTTGTATTAAAGATGGTTAGTAAAACTGAATACCTCTAATATTTGTTTTCAGATTTCTTGTCTGAGCAATTTCTTTTCTATTTACTCCAATTTTTCTTTGAAACATAAATATTATCTCTGGAGTATATTAAAACATTATAACAAAATACAAATAAAAGTATCTATTTTTTTGAATTTGTCATGATCTTTGATATTCAAGTATAATAGTTGTTATATGAAACTGTGAGGTGTTAAATTAACAAATGATTTTGTTTTTAATTCTATGCCTATAACCCATCAGTTTGAAGGTGCTGAGCTGGAAAAGCTACTGCTCTCAATGCTCATGGTCATTAGTGCTGGGGGAACAGACTGCTAAATCATTCAAATTCCAGAATGATCCAACAAATTCTTTTATCAATATAATCAAATTTCCCACATTGTTTTAAGATCTGTGTATTCTATTCATTACAGCAATGGGAAGAGATTAACAGCATATAAATTTCTACATATACATGCAAAATGAACTGGATAATGATTATGTTAATCCATTTGCATTGCTATAAAGAAATACATGAAATTGTAAAATTAATAAAGAAAAGAGGTTTATTTGGCTCACGGTTCTGCTGGCTGTACAAGCAACATGTTGCCAGCATCTGCTTCAGGTCAGGTCTTAGGAAACTTACAATCATGGCTGAAGGTGAAGGGAGCCAATGTGTCACACAGCAAGACAGGGAGCAATGGAGAGGGAGGACATATGAGTCTCTTTTAAACAATCAGATCCTGCATGAATTCAGAGTGAGAACTCACTCATTACTGTGAGGACAGCACTAAGCCATTCGTCAGGAATTCTTCCCCATGATCCAAACACCTCCCACTAGGCCCACCTCCAACATTGGAGGTCACCTTTCACCATGAGATTTGAAGGGGACAGAACATCCAAAACATATCAGTAATCGTGTATCAGCAGCTAGATCTATTTAATATCTGTGATGGTTAATTTTATGTGTCAGTTTGGCTAGGACACGATGTCCCACGATTTAGTCAAAAAGCACTCTGGATGTTGTTGTGAAAGTGTTTAAGGTAAGATTAACAATCAAATCAGTAGGTTTTGAATAGAGAAAATCACACTCCACAATGCAGGTGGGCCTCATCTAGTCAGTTGAAAACTTTGAGATAAAATAAACAGAGGTGTCAGGGAAAAGAAATAGCTTCTCAAAACTGTCATCAGACTCAAGCTGCAACATCAATTCTTTTTAGGCCTGCAGCCTGACAACCTACCCTGCAGATGTTGAATTTGACAGCCTCCACAACCATTTGAGCTAATTCCTTAAAATAAGACTCTCTCATCTTCTCTATCCCTTGCTCTCTCTCTCGTGGGTATTTGTTTTGTATGATATGCTTTCTTTAAAAAGATTATATTCTGTATTTGAGTTTAGCTTTTATTTTTGTCTAAAATTTCAATGAATTGAAAAGTGCTCCATGAACACAAACAAAATAGTTTGAATAAAGCAAATTTAATTTAGTCTAACAATTGTTGACAACAGAATATTTCACTTTTAAGAATCACCTGTCATGTAAA
Organism: Macaca nemestrina; assembly: GCF_043159975.1. Lineage (NCBI taxonomy): Eukaryota > Metazoa > Chordata > Mammalia > Primates > Cercopithecidae > Macaca > Macaca nemestrina. The sequence continues at coordinate 150,353,095 of NC_092130.1, forward strand.
TGTGATTGATTTACACTTTGAGTGATTATAAGATGACTGGATGATCTGACATTTCAACTTTGTCTAATTCCTAGTGTGATTAAAAAACTATAACTGAAAACATGGGAGTTAGTTATTCCAACGACACAGGGCTTTCTCAGAGTAGATATTAAAATTGTGAAAGGATACTGAAAAATTAGAGAATACCTTAGGCCTCTTGTCTGAAAACACTTTTTAAAAATAAAATGCACACATTTTGGTTAGCATACTTTTCATCCTCAGATAGAAAAAGCTTGACTTCATGGCAGTGATTTTTTAATAAAAAATAAATGACTTCTAACTGCATTTAAGGAAGAGTAGGATATTTATGGGGAAAAGAGCTTTAGGAGAGCTCAAGGGGAAATGTCACTGCCTGCTCAAGAAGAATGGAAATGTCATTTTGCATTAAAAAACACACGATTATGGCTTTTCTGTAAAACTCACAAAACTTTCTATTGCAAGGGAAAACTTTACTTGATTAAGTGGCACCAGACATAGATGTATATCAAATCATAACTACGATGCCAACCAGAGAAATGTCCTTTGACATCCAGGGCAGACAAGCTCTTTAGTATTGCAGTGTGATTTGCACTTGTATTTGTGTGGAAATGCACCACAAGGCCCACAGCATTAAACTCTGTCAATTCTTGAATTGTGATTGTCTGCATGAGTAAAAGTCATTTTCTAATCATAGTCAGAAAGCCTGTTTTTATTTGCAAACACTTTTCCTTTTGAGGGAAAAATACTATTTGTGTCCTTAAGAAGTGCGAACACCCCTTGTCAAATCCACTCTCCTCTGTTTTTAGTTATCTCAGCACTGTACTTATGGTCAAGAAGTTGAGCAGTTTAATAAAAAACAGGCTGCCCAAATGAGTGCCTTTCATATCACAGACACTGAGGGCCTATCTATTGAGTAAAATAATGAGTATTTGGAAAATCTTTCAAAAGCAAAGCTTTTGATTTGTATTCATTTATGTATATTTGCCTTAATTCATTGGCACCATTCAAATGTCAATGGCAACATATGTCTTCTAATTGTTATGTTCTTTAACAATAAACTGTCTTTAGCTAGTACTGTTGTAGGGTGTCCTGTGGCAAATTGCACTTATTGTAATATTTGTGTTTAGGATATTACTGAAGAAGAGGTAGTTTGAGACAAGTATGGGAGTGTTTCTATTCTAGTTGACTAGAGTAGCAAAATGTATGATTTTGGGGTACCTTGTTCAGTGTAGAGAGATCTCATAATGTGACTAGATATATGGGTGTTACAGTTAATGTAACTCTGAAATAAAGTGAAATGGGCTTTTGGTACTAAGTTAAAGAATTAAATATACCTTCCCATATTTGAGATAATTTTTATGGGCTTGTGAGGAAAATACTTGATAGTTAAGAAGGTGTTGTGTTCCTTTTCTTTTGTGTCTGTTTGAACTCGGTTCAACCATTAAAAACTGCAGTGAGTTCAGGGCTAGTTTGATGTTTCATTGGTAATCAAGATCTTAAAATAGTTATTTTAAATATTATTTGCTTACCAGTTTCTCTTTTGCAATCATGAGTTTCTCCAAGGTTAAAACTTTTTAATTTTATTTTTACTTTTATTTTTTGAGATGGAGTCTCTATCACCCAGGCTGGAGTGCAGTGGTGCAATCTTGGCTCTGCCTCCCAGGTTCAAGTGGTTCTCCTGTCTTAGCCTCCTGAGTAGCTGGGATTACAGGCCTGCACCACCACGCCCAGCTAATTTTTGTATTTTCAGTAGAGACAGGGTTTCACCATGTCGGCCAGGCTGCTCTCAAACTCCTGACCTCAGGTGATCTGGCTGCCTCAGCCTCCCAAAGTGCTGGGATTACAAGTGAGAGCCACCCCAAGCCCAGTCAAGACTTTTTTAAACATAATTTTCTTTCCTCAGTATATGGTAATACGCATTCATTTTAGCAAATGATCAAAAATACATTGAATTCAATTGACTTCCGTTAATTTTTAAATAAAAGTTTTATATGCACATAATGAAAGATATTCCAAGATATTCTAAGGTGATACATGGGAAGTGAAATAGTACTTTTTTCACCCAAAAAAGCTTTTAAGTCTTTCGATTTTTGTGGTACAAACTTTACCAAACTTAAAATAATGTGCACATATATAAGAGATGAAGAATTTATTTACTTAACACAAAGGCTGATCTCACCATCCCAAGCAAGTTCTTTAAATTAAATGTTAATGTTTAATCCTTCTATGAATACCGTTGCAGATTGGTTTTCCCAGAAGCAGCCTGAGATGGAGATTAGTGTGTGGGAAGTTTATTAGGAAGTGCTCTGACAATCAAAGGGAAAGAAGAAGGAAGAAGCAGAGGCAAAGTTAGGGTGCCATGAAAACTTGACTAAAGCCTCCACAGGCTCCATGTAGCCTTTGAAGCTGGAATGGCCTTTCAGAGTTATCCCTAAATGGTGTATCAAGGCCTGGGACTTATACCCTCACATGAACAAGTAATTGGATGGTGGTTGCTCCCAGAAAAGGAGTGTGATTTTGGGTAGAGTGATTTTTTCAGCCAAGGGCAACTCTTGGAGTTGGCAGGAGCCAAAGGCTACCAGCTGCTTACAGTCCCAGCAGTGAAAGGTTTACATTCTTCAGTGCTGAGGAAGAAGCAGAGCAGTGGCTCACAGTGTCCACTACACATGACTCTATCATTTTAACTAAAGAATAAAATTCCATTTTCGTTTCTCCATCTTTGATTGCAACTCTTGACTCTTAACAAATGGCTCTGTATACAATTATTTTATTTTCTTTCGCATAAACAAAGAGAGCATTAATAGGTCCTGGATACTATATAGTGGCTCTACAGTAATCAGGAACATAGGGACCTTCTGTCTTCCAGCTCTTTCTTCCCTAGCCTGGTTTCTGAGTTTCAGGTTACTTCACGCCTAAGATAAATGTTGAAACTTCTTTTCATTCCATTCCAGGAAGCAGAAAGAAAGGGCCAAATGGTATGTCCAAGTTGGCTCTTTACATAATCACATAGCTCATCCAGCATCAAGAAAGACCAAAAATGTCATCTTTAAGTTGAGTATATTGCAACATTAAAATAACATTGGATTTTGTTATTTTAATATAATAACAAAGAAGAAGGAGACATTGAAAACAGGGAACCAGCATTCTCTGAAACATGTTCATCTAAAATACTATTTTATATATATTTATAATGTATATTTGTTGTATTTACATATAATGTTTTCTAGTTTTAGCAAACAATTAGATAAATATCTGAATTGATTTAAGATATTGCTTCAAATTATGTGGTAATTGAATAGCTTAAATGTTATATTCATTACAATTTTTTGACACTGATGAGAAATAGTGTAAACTATGATGTTCTATTTAGTTTATTTAAATACAAATATTTGAAACTTCTATATTTGGGAGAAAGCGTTTCTTTTTAAGTCGCACCACATAGGCAATTCTAATTGCAGGAGACTTATCCAAAAAAGAATAACAATGGCCACATGTGTGATAAGTTTTTAAATCAAATGTACAAAATGCCGGCCGGGCGCAGTGGCTCGCGCCTGTAATCCCAGGACTTTGGGAGGCCAAGGCGGGCAGATCACAAGGTCAGGAGATCGAGACCCTCCTGGCTAACTCGGTGAAACCCCGTCTCTACTAAAAATACAAAAAATTAGCCAGGGGTGGTGGCGGGCGCCTGTAGTCCCAGCTACTCGGGAGGCTGAGACAGGAGAATGATGTGAACCCAGGAGACGGAGCTTGCAGTGAGCCGAGATTGCGCCACTGCACTCCAGCCTGGGCGACAGAGTGAGACTCCGTCTCAAAAAAAAAAAAAAAAAAAAGGTACAAAATGCTGAAAATATTTAAAGTATTAAGAGTGGTTCTGACTATGGTGAGCTAAGGAGCTAAGCATCCTTGTTTAAAAATTACTTGATGATAAAATATAAACAGTGACATAGATAAAAAGCAGAAAACAAAAAAGTATTACTAAAGAAAAGACAGAAAAAAGAATCAAAAAAGTTTTGATAACATATATTCATTTATTTAACAATACTCCAGGCCAGGTGCAGTGGCTCATGCCTTTAATCCCAGCATTTTGGGAGGCCAAATCGGGTGGATCAACTGAGGTTAGGAGTTCAAGACCAGCCTGGCCAACATGGTGAAATCCCATTTCTACTAAAAATACAAAACATTAGCCGGGTGTGGTGGTGGGTGCCTGTAAACCCAGCTACTCTGGAGGCTGAGGCAAGAGACTCGCGTGAACCCAAGAGGTGGAGGTTGCAGTGAGCTGAGATCCGGCCACTGCACTAAAAAAAACCCCCAAGAACAACAACAACAAAAACAGTACTTCATTGCTGTTTAGTATGTGTAAGGTTTAGCCACTTTTAAGTAGGAGTGTACTGTAACAGTTGTGAATTTAAATTGTAATTAGAAAATATGGCAAGGTAGAAAAAGAAACAGCTGCCAAAAAAAGGGGGGGCTTAAGGAGGTGTTATCTTCTTAATTAAAATAAAATCAAATATATTTTATACACTCTTTGCTAATTACTAGAACAGTTAATATTAGTTCTAAACCAAAAATCTTCTCATTGTCATAGTACTTTGAATTTTATCAGTTGAGCGATATTCCAAAGTAAGAAATGTAAAGTAGGAAAGCATTTAAAGGAAAGGAAAGAGTTGAATAAAATTAGAAAAATAAAGAACTAGGAATTTAACTATTGAAGAAGGATTCCGAAGATTTAATAAATCCTCACATATGTGAAGGGCTTTGTACAACTATAGGAATAAATAACTTTCTTATATTAAAGCCTAGGAAACTAGGTTTAATATTAAGCATGACATATTTGAATCAGCAAGTAGTAAAGTCTTTTCTGACAGTGAGAAAGTTACAGTGAGTCTCTTTCCAAGGTTCTTTTGACGAGAATGGATTCTAACTTTTCTGTGATTCTTTATGTATCGCCTGAGTAATGAATGAAAAGTGGGTTATATTATCCATCTTCACACATAAAATCTCATTATAAAAACTTGGATTTTGTGTGAAATATCATTATCAAAACCCCTCCTCTAATGTAAACATTATCTTTTTATAGAAGAAAATTGACAATAAAATGACCTGGAATTATGCTATGATTCTATTTGGTGTAGTAGGATCCTAAGTACATCATTTAAAATTTGGAACATTAACAGAGTTATGAAGAGACAAAAACAAACATAAAAACTAAAAGACAATGTTATTTAATATGTTTTGCAGTGAGTAAATATATTAATAACCTTTTGAGAATCAATATTATATACTTATACCAGTGAGTTTCTGTTTTTTCCAAAAATAGTCAATATTCTTTTACCAACTGAATTTTTAAAAAATTAACTCTTTTACAAAGATGAATTTATTTATTTTTTTTACTTATAAATAGATTACAGATGATAAAAGTATTTGTGACATAAAAGAACAACCCATATCTGTTCCATGTTTGTTCAAAATTCATGGTTTCTTCTAAGAAACTCAGAGACATTCTCATGTGCTATTCTCACTTAGGAAGAAAACAAAACTTACTTTCCCAAAGATCTTTCATGTGCAACCACCCATTAGGAAGAAAATTCTTTACACTATTCTATGATGTCGACCCCCGCATAGGCTGCCAACTTTGATTAAACTTTCTAAAAACAGGATATCCCTGAGCAGTCTTCTGTAGCCATAAGTTTCAATAGTAAAAATGACAGGATGAAGTTTACCATTATTCATTGTTATAAAATGGCTCCTTTTTATTAAATTTCATTCAATAGAAAGAGACTGTATCTTTTGGTCTGAGGTCATTGAGGGCAGAATGGGCTGGATGTGTGTAAAGGACAAGAAAATAATTCTTTCTAAGGCTGGTAGTTTAAATGAACTTAGTTTAAACTGATAATGAATTACTAGAACTTCTTAAAGTTAAGTTAGAAGCCTGTAAATTGAATTTTTGTTCTATCTTTACATATCATAATTGCATAAAGCATATTTTTTAGACTGTCTGCAAAAAATCATTTTGTTTATCATCCCCAGGCTAAGACATTTTTTTTTCTTTTGATTAGGAAAATTCTCATAAGCTTCCCATTCTAACTTAAAGAGCTTTCATGAGATTTAGGCTTTGGGCATGATCGAAGATGCTTCCAGAGACTGGATTTTAGCTGTCCTTGATAATTACTTCTGAAAAGCAATGACTAATTCTATCAGCTTCCTGAAAAGGGTATATAAATCTTGATGCTATCAGCTATTTTGTCTGCGGAAACAACTAGAGAAAGAAAAGCAAAGAGCCTACTTTCATTCTGTTTAGAGTACTGTGTTGAATTCAGGCATTTTCTCTGCTTCATATCTGTAAAGGTAAGGATGTGTGACAATTTTGAACCCTCACACAAATGCTTTAGTCTAGAGGATTCAAGTAACTCTCGACCCGAAAGGGCCTATGAAAGAAGTGTTAAAAATCACTTAAAAGGGAATCAGGTACAAAATAATAATGTCAATGTCTAAAGCATGAGAGAGAAAGCAAGGGAATAAAATACAAAAGAGGTTCATAGAAACCTGTTAATGCCCTCCTAGATGTACTTAGGAAGAAGAAAGTGCCTTCATTTAACTAGCAGTAGGATTAGTTGCAAACCAAAAGAGCCAACATAAAACTTAATGTTAAAAGTCAGGGTTATTTTTCCCCTTGTATTGGAGAGTTGGGTAGTGATTGAGCAGAGCATAAGGGGAATGTCTGGAGTGCTTTACCTTGTTTGTGGTGGGTGGCAATTTCTTAGATGGGTTTAGTTTGTGATAATTCTTCAAGTTGTAGACTCTTAATTTGTTTATGAGAAGGTGATTTTCAATATATGCCTTTTACTTTGCTGAAAAGTTTATTAAGTGCTCATTCATTAATAAAATTTAGACAATTTTCTGATTCATATGCTAGTGAATAATTGATAAGCCTAGGAGAGCAACATCTGTGTATATTTGACAGAAATCATTATCATCACTTAAAATAATTTGGCATGCAAAATATAATTGGATTCGAACTTAATTTACATGATCAGTGAATTTCTACTAAGAAAGTTCAATAAGACATTTGTGAACTAATAAAATTAGAAGGTATTAAAATAATCTCAGTGTGTATCTATTGTATATGTGAGTTTTTAACATTTCTTTCACCCAATAAGGCATTTGGAAAATGCACCCATGTTGTTTTATGTATCAGTACTTTTATCATTTTTGTTACTGAGTATTCCATTATATGAATATATTGATTTATCCATTTTGCTGTTAGCACATATTTGGGGTATTTCTATTTTTGCCAATTATTAATAATGCTTCCATAAACATGTTGGTACATGTCTTTTGATTCACATACGTACGAATTTCTACATTCCTATGTGAAATTCTTGGTCTTAGGGTGTATATGTTTTTAGCATTAGAAAATACAGTTTTCCAAAGGTTATACAAATTTTATTTCCTTCTAGCCCCATTTTTGAATTCCTGTTGCTCTACATCTTTGCTGGCATCGGTATTGTCAGAATTTAAGCAGACCGCACTGCAGTGTATGCACAGTGTTATTTTCATATTGCTTAATAAAATTAAAGTTGTGGTCAAATTTTACACATAGATAGCATTTCAGTGAACAAAACAAGTTATTACTTGAATATCAAATTGTTCTTGGACTACTCTAAGGTAGTGTTAGTGTCTGTAATATCTTATGTGCTTCATAATATTCATTTATCATGCTGAACATTTTAGGATTTTATTTTCAATTGCTTTATTTTTATATATCTTTGTGCAAGAAATCATCTTTTTTATCATTTTTCTTCAAGGATTTTAACTAGTGCTATCCGCTATGTACTAACCTCAGTTGATAAATATAGTACAATAAAAATGTCCATAGCAAATGCAGAATTTTACTCATGATAACTACGTTATTACTTAAGTAATAATCTCACTAACTGAAATGAACCAATGGAAAGGTCAGAGAAACGTGCAGCATGGTATAGCGGCCACAGAGCGGTTTATGTTGGTGGGTGTTATCTAAAAAGTCTTACAAGCATAATAAAAATGTAAAAAATAAAAAGTACATGAAATGAAAAGCAAAGCCAAGTATTTTAAATGTTCACATAAAAAGAACTTCACTGATGATTACAGATGAAATTGAAGTCATAAGACTACCTGGGATATTAAATGTGTTACTCAGGGGACATGTTCGGTTTTAACGTTGTAGAGATTTCTTTGGTGGTGCATGCTAAAAATAAAGACTTAAAGAGCAAGATAATAATTTTTAAATACAAGAGTTTGCAGAGAATGCAATACATGCAGTATTCAAATGTAAATTTTTCAATGGATGTAAAAACTATCTAAATCTCCCAACAAATTTGTAAAGCGCTGTGTAACACCATGGCACACTGGTTGGGAAGCTCTGAATTTTTTATTCAGTTCTTTAAAAAAAGAAACAAAGAAGGAAAGAGAAGAAAAACAGATATGTCAATACGTTTTAATGTTATAGCCAAATGGTGGTATGTGCCTGTAGCCCCAGATGAGGCCGAGGCAGGAGGATGGTGTGAGTCCAGGGGTTCCAGGCTTCAGTGAGCTATGATTACAACACTATACTTCAGCCTTGGCTGACAGAGTGAGACCCCATCTCTAAAAAGAAATATATATGAATATATTCTTTAATGTTATAAAAACTTAATGCTAGCAAAATGAAGTAAATTTAATGCACTTGAAAGAAAATTTTAGACCTCCTCTCTCTGTCTTTTAATCTTGGAATACATTTACCATGAGTCAAAATGTCTTTAATTTCCGAGCATAAACACGTAGACTTCTGATTATTTAAATTCTGTGGTTCACAAACTATAGTGCAAGTGAAAATTAACATATCAAGTTGTTATCCCAATAACCTATACTGTAATTTATGGTTAGTTTGTGGCTATTTTTTCAAAGGTAATTTCACAATATGCAAATTTTATAATTGTTTTTTCAATTAGAAATTTCATTTGAGAAACTGACATGTACTAAGCTATGACTTCACTAAGCTAGCTTCTAAGTAGGAAGTAGTGGTATTAGTTAGCAATATTGCTGTATGGATTATACTATAAAGCCATCACCAGAACCAGTAAATTTTAAAATTCAGAGAGCTTTAACACTATACTTTGATCATAACCTTTTAATCCTTCCAGTTAATAAACAATGAATACATTTCTCTACAGCAGCAGAAACATTTAACCCAGAAAGTATATTTTTTGAAATAAATGTGCCACATTCTTATAGAAATTAAATTTTATTTATAACGTATAAACATTGTGAACCACTTCAATATTAAATGATGAATTTTTAAATTAGTGGCCTTTGTTCTTTTTTTCTGAGACAGTATATACAGCTTCTCATTCTACCAATAATTCTGACTTTTATGTACTATTTACACATTACTACAGAGTCTTAGGGGTCATCAAACATAATTTGAGTTGTAGGTTAGTGCAAAGGCTAAAACAGATAAGACAATGACAGAAATCCCTGCAGTTCTCAATCTGAATGAATAAATTAATCAGAAATATTTACCCACTTATCCTAATGTTTAAGTTCCTTCATAATCAGATTCTCTTACATTTCAAGCATACTTCTTTGCTAATCCAGCATTTTCAAATTTTAAGCCTAGCAGGCCAACTCCTTTTTTCTGAGAACTTGTTTTAGGCATGCTGGCCTTTATGCCTTGAACATTACTTCCTTCCCTCTTCTCTCTTTCATTTTCCATTTAACCCAACCCGTTTAAGAAGTTTACATCAATAACATTTAATGTCACAGTGCCTTGTTCATTCTGCCCCCTTGGACAGCCACACTATTTACTGTCTGTGCTACATCATTGACCTATAAAATCTGAATTGAATACTTGGATACATTGAATACTAAGCTTAATCTGACCAATTTGATTGTACCTCCCTGAGGGTAGAGCTTGGGTAATGTTTTTTCTTCTTATCTTATAGGGGCTAGCAATGAAATATGATGTTTTAAGTGAGTTTAAGGCCAGAAATACTGTGAATATCTTTTTTTACTGTTTCACTGAACTGAATTCCTTGCAATTATTACCATTAGCTAGTAAGATGTCTCTTTTTAAACAGTGAACACTTAAGCCATTCCAGATTCATCAACGTTCGTTCTCAATTTTTCTTGGTTTCTCATCTTGCCACTTTAAAACAATTGTAAGATGGGTGACACCAATATCACCCTCTAGGATGTTCAAATAATGTTAATAGCTCAGAGTGTGGGAGAAAATCTATGGTCTGTGCTGTATTGTGGGGCAATTTGGCCAACTTCCCATAGAAAATGTAACATTAGAAAAACACTACAATTAGACAGCGATTTTGTATTGCCCGTATGCATTCAAAATGTATTTGTCAAAATGCGTTGAGTGCTCCATAGGTACTAGGTGCTATTCTAGGTAGTTAGGATTTACTTGCAAAAAGTCTGCACTTTCATGACCACCAGAGTGGATGATCCAAGAAGTGAGGGGAAAGTCACAAGAAATGAGGTAACAAGTCTGGTCAAATCATGAGGGCTTTGTTGGAGATGGTAAACCCGTTTCTATTCTACGTGTGATGGAAAGCCATGGGGAGATTTTGTGAAGAGATTTAAATGGCCTGTCGGTCTGAAATGTTTCCCTTGGTGGCTGCATGATTTTCAGGGTTGAGTTCTCTTGTTGATTAATTTTCCAAAAGTTTTAGATACATATATATACATATGTATATATTCAAATTACATATTTTTAAATTTACACATTTAAATAATACACTCAATTATGTAAAGTTACACTCTATCCTGTATCAGAATTTTCACATGGTTGCCTTTAGTGATGGGGCTGAAAGTACTAGCTAATCTCTGTGGCTACAACATTTGGATGCTGGGGAGGCGACCACATGCTTAATACCAACAGTGTTTAATTTGTCACTATACTTTTGGTGCAATTTAAATCCATCAAGTTGATCTTTATAAAGGAAGATTTTAATATCCTTTAATGGCACTCTAATGCCATCATGTGAAAACTCACGAATTTTAGTGAAACATAAGAGCCACCAGTCTCTTATCTTCTTATTGTCTTCTTGACACCATATTTAAATCAACCCACTCTCCTAGCTGTCTCCAATGTTTGAGATCTTTCTAGCCTAGGCATTCATCATTTTGCTAGGATATTTTTTTCTACACGCTTTCCTCTGTCTTCTTGTTAATATTTATGTTTCCTCCTTTAATTATTTGATGTCAACTCCTCGGAGAAAATCTCCCTATTTGTCCTAGCATGCTTTTTCAGCCTAGACATCCACTGCCAACCTCTAATAATGTATCTACTATATTGTGTCACAATTGTCTATCTTCCTGTCTTTGTTCTCTCTGGTTTGTAACCTTCATGGGGTCAGAGATTATATCTTTCTATCTTCAAATTTCTTTATTCAGTTTGATTTTGTGGGGTTCTGTTTATATAGCACTTATTAATAGGGGCACAGAAGGCTACAACTAGAACAAAGGCCAACTTGATTAACAAGAAATTTGGGGGACATAATCTAAAAAACATGTTAAAGCTATATTTGATGTTGCATAGCATTATGAACAAACCTTCCTTTCTGAATGGGTCCAGGTTTTATCCCTCCTATTATAATTCAACCTGCATATAAGATCGGCCTCGTGTGTCTTCTAAAGAAGAAAGGTATTCCAATTTATGAAAATCTTCAAAGACTCCATATAACCTATCTCTCAGTGTGCAAATATGTTATGATTGTACTCAGTCTTCCACACCTGGGTCTTTGCCTGTGACAGTGGTGAAAAAGAGATTACTCTGTAAAAATTACATCTGAATTTCTGTTTCCTATGAGAAGAAACAAAAGTATTCACTTGGGCATATGCTCTTAGTTAAGAAAAACACCAAGGTAGGCTTTATTTGCCACAAATAGTAAATCATCAAGGCATTGTCTAGAAGGCAAAAGTGAGATAAAATTAAGTAAATTTCTTTGCACAACATATTAAGAAGAGATTTTAGCTTATTAAGGCAAGTAGGAACAGTAAGATCTTGGAGGTGGTGCGAGTACAAGGTTCCCCCATACACACACACACACAGACACACACACACATACACACACACACACACACACACATATATATATCAGAGTATAGAAGAGACCGATGCATTCTTCCTATTGCTTCTGATTGTCAGAGTCATAACTCTAATTCCTAGCCTCTCTTGCAGCTAAATCTCTCCAGGACACTAATGGGGCCCAGTGGGTTTTGCACAGAAGAGATATATATAGCTGTGAGTCATATGTATAAAGAAGACCCCAGTTTCCCTGGGCTTCCTCCTTCAGCATTTCCATAGGTTTGGAAATGGTGGGCAGAAGAAACCACCCTTTGGGCATAAAAACTATCATACTACCCTGATTCTCCTCAACTCTGTACTTTTACACGAAATTGAAATAAAGTTCTATTTTGCTTGAGCCACTGAATTCTGGATTCATTTTGTTTCTGCAACTTAATCTATAATTAGCAAGAATTACTAATTCTAATTGTAAGTCCTTTTTTAATGCTTTACTGCAGTTTATTCTTCCTGCTACTTCAACACTTCAATAAAAACCTCCCACATTTCAATTCTTAGTTAAGTGATTGGCATGTTTCCCAAAAAAGGGCTATTTGGAAAAGAATAAAACTTGCAGAAATTAAGAAGTAAGTAGAAGCAGAAAATTAGAGTCAGAAGTGAGGATGAAAAGCCTCAGTTCTCTTAGAATCCCTGGAGAAAAGCATAGGAAAATAACGAGGTTTTTAAAAATTTTATTTGACATTCACATGAGTGGTTTATTTAAAACCTAAAGATGAGCTAACCTTGCAGACTACAGGACTTAAGCTTCTCACCTAAGTAATTCTTCAGTTGCATTACTTTTCCTACCTCATCTCATTAATTAACCCTTTGCTTTACTGAAAACAAGTACCATCCTCTGGCTTCAGAACATATCACACTCTTAAGTAGACTATTTTCTTCAAGCTTCCCTCTTCATCAGCACATGTCCACTTCTGTCTCCCTGCCTTTTATTACAATTTCTCTATTTGCAGTTTGTTCTCTGGAAAATGTGCAGACAAGCATTGTCTATAGATACCAATAACATCAAGGATATTTTAAAGGAACTTCTTAATATCCCTTGTCTCCTTTTATAACATCTGTTATTTATTACAAAAGTGTGTCTTTGACTTTAGCCATGTAGAACTGAGGTGATGTTGAAAATCCATCAATATGTACAGGTCACAATAAGCTTATAACATTTTGCACACATAAATTTAATAATTTTATCTTTAAATTATATTAGAAAATGAATGACTCAGATAATGGGGCATGCACCTTGACTCCATAGCCCAGAGAAAGTAATTATCTGTTATCAAATACTTATCTGTATAGTATGGATAAAAGTAGTTAAACTATAGATTTCTGCTTTTGATTATATAATCCACTCCCTAACATTAATATTCTTCATTAAACCTACTTGGAAGATATCATAGACTTTGATCAGATCATTGTTATATTTTGATTTTTTTCTTTTTTGTCAATGTATGGAAAGATGATTTTAGTGTTATTTTCCTCCTTGAATTTGCCTTTATCTAAAACAAGTGAGATTAGTAAAATGATTTGTTTATATATTAATGACTTTTTAAAATGAAATCTCACTGATTATTTAATAGATTCCAAAACCTGTGGATGACACTGGAGACACTAAGAAAATAAGATCTATTTCCTATCCTCCAAACAATTAGAGTAGAGAAGGGGTAAACACGTCAACAGTGAATTATAATGAAGTAATATTTAAGTAGGATAAAGTAATATAAATCTTGACAGTATGAACTTTAGTATAAAAACTATGAACAAGCTGGGCACAGTGGCAAGCACCTGTAATCCCAACACTTTGGGAGGCTGAGATGAGATCACTTGAGGCCAGGAGTTAGAGACTAGCCTGGGAAACATAGTGAGACCTCATCTCTCCCAAAAAAGTTAAAAAAAGTATCCACTTGTGGTGGTGCAAGCCTGTAGTCCCAGCTCTTTGGGAGGCTGAGGTGAGAGGATCACTTGAGCCCAGGAGACTAAGAATGCATACAGTTAGCCATGATCGTGCCACTGCACTATAGCCTGGGTGACAGAGCAAGACCCTGAGCATATGTATTTAATTTTCCAGTTACTTGCTCAAGCCCATAATGGCCTGATATTTTATCTTGGTAGCCCCACTTGCATTTCCTCTAATTCCTCTTGAAATTGGCTTACAGAGTCTAAGTAGGGAAGCAGTCAGCCACTATGATCAAGAAGATCAATTGCCCACTTCTGCCATTGACTCCCACAGCCACAGCTGTTGAAGTCCTCCATACAGAGGCCAAAGATACCGTGTCAGTGTCAGGGTGACTTCTGGTCATCATTCTAGTCAATGCTGCAGTGCTTCTTCAGTGAAATTGTTTTCATTCATTGTAACCTTCTGTCATAACCATGGTTAGTCTTCTAAGACTGTAGTTCAGATCTATGAACTTCCATTCAAAGGTATCAGTTAGAATGCTCCCTTTTCCTAAGAATTTGCTTTCAAATTTAGTAATGTTCCAACATTTGTTTATCTCAGTAGCCATGTCTTTATTTTCTTCCTGACATTTTTCTTTCCTTTGAATCTAAACTACTATTCCATCTTCCAAAGACAATTATCCTTAAGTCTACTGTTCTACATTGTTTTTTTGGTGAAAGCTAGTTCCAGAAACTCTAAGGTGATTTTGATGATCTTCTAGAGCAATTCCCTTTAAAGATTATTTAGCATCTGTCTACATTAGGGAAAATTAAAAATCTAATTTTAATCTCTGGTGGGGTAGCCTACTAGTATTGTAATTGCTATTGCAGATGTACAGGGACCAGAAGTAGAACAGAAGAGTGTAATCAATTGGTTGATTACAATCAACCAATGCTTGTAAGATGGTTTTAGAAAAGATTTCATACAGAAGCCGATATATAAAAGAAATATTGAAATATTATTATTGGTTAGGTAGGGCTGGACATGGAAGTCAAAGATATTTCAAAGTGGGTCCTATGGGAATAGGCTTAGAGGTTGACAAAGATAATAGTACTTTCTGAAAATTGTAAATAGTATGTGTGGCTGGCACTTTGAATGTGAGCAGAGATCAGTGTAAGACAGGGCATAGTGGCAGGTAAGGTTTAGATTTTAGATACTTTGGAATGCTTTGAAAGTACTTTGGTAATAATCCTGTTGGCAACATAATGACCAGTAAATTTAAAGCCTTTAATTAGATATTTGGCATGATTTATCTTTAAATTTTCACTTAACGGTAGTATGAATGATGTATTGGAAGGATTTTAGATTATTAAGCTTTTCCAGTTAGGAGACAATTATTGCCTGAATTAAGAAGAAGAGTTCAGCTTACATATAAAAGTTGTATTGACAGGTCTTGGTCAGGTTCGAAGCCCCTCATCTACATAAGTAAGACAGGTGAGTATAATTTTGCTGATTTTTATGCTTTTGTTTCTTAACTAGATTGGATGGTAATTTTTGTTTTCATCCAGGTCATTTATTTTATCTTATTTTCTGTCTATGCTGATAATCTGCCCTCAGATCCACTCTTCACTCTTCCCTGTTTGCTATTTTTGTAGTGATCTAATCCCTGCAGTCTCCTGTTCCAGATTTTTCCTGTCAACAAGATTCTATCTAATCTCTCCCAATAGGAAGGCGCTGGTAGAAAGAATTAAAAAGTCAGAGTTTTTATTTCCAACTTCTCTGCTTCAGGCACATCCCCAGCAGTGGCTACATCTTCTCAGGCATTCCAACTTCCAGTTAAAACTCTTTTTCCCGTTAGTTCATCCTTTTTCTTTTTTTTCTTTTCTTTTCTTTTCTTTTTTTTTTTTTTTTTTTTGCAAACCAGTCACCTTGTCCTCTCAGGTCTTAGGCTTTAACACCGACCCCTGTCCGTGAACTTTGATTCCTGTAGAGTTGGGTATATCATGGGGACTGCCTGGTAAACTTTCGTTTGCCTCACAGTCTCCATTTTGGCCTTTCAGATCATCCAAGACTTCAGCAACTAGTTCCCCATAATAAGTAATCTCTTTTGAACTATTAAGCCTGAGCTCTGTTTTCCTGAAACACTCATTGAATTTTATTAAAAGTGTTATCAGTATTCAGTGACTGGAAGGGCTATCAATAGTCTCTGTGTAGAGAGATCATTCATGTATAGAACTTTACGTTCTTCAAGCAGTTCACATGCCTTCATACTTTCTCCCTATTTTATCCTTAAAAACAATCTGAGAGGAGAGGTAGCAATACAGAGATATGTGATGCCTTCCAAAAGTTTATAACAAAAAATATTAACCCCATAAGAACAACTGTAAGGCAAAACAGTTTCTGATTCAGCATCTGAAACTACACTCTAGTGCCTTTTCTTTGTGGATTAATGTCCTTGACTCCTTCTCACTATGCTGTATATATTGCCTTGCAATTTCTAAGAAACGCTTTTCTCTGAAGTCAGAGAGAAAAGTGAAATTTAATATATTTTATCACATAATTGATGCCAATGTTGAAAGATTTTTAATAGACTATTTGGCTACAAATCAGCTTCGTGTGATCAAAATATTTCTTATCAGAACTTAGAAGTTTGAAAAACTTTCTGGTAAAATATAAAGGGAAAATTTGAATCTTCAACTCAGATTTAGATTATAAGTTCCTGGGAGCAAGGAGTGATGGCCATTTTCCTCTATTACTCACACAACTCTCATCACCTCCGTTTCTATCCTGCCTCACAGAACCCTAGGAATCACAAGACACTCAACGTATTTATAATAGCATATAAACTTAAACATAACTCTAGGGAACACTTTCTTAATCTGGGGCTAAAACATCTTCAAGATTGTCTAAAGCATTAGGCTGGAACTATGAAATCTAGAAAGCATAAATTTTCTTGATTCTTAAACTTAAGTCTTCAATCCATTTTTATTTGATTCTTATAGACAGGGTAAGATAAGGATCTATTTTCATTCTCTGTATATAGATGTCCAGTATTCCCAATACCATGTGTTAGTGAGACCATTTTTCCCCATTGAGTGTTCTTGGCACCATTGTCAAAAATCAATTGATCCTAGATGTGTAGGTTTATTTCTGTATTCCCTGTCCTATTACATTGGTTGATGTTGCTATCTTTATGCCAGTGTGATGTTGTTTAGATTACTATAGCCTTGTAATATATTTTAAAATTCAGTACTGTGATGCCTCCAGCTTTGGTCTTTTTGGTCAGGATTTCTTTGGCTATTTGGGGTCTTTCATGGTTCCATATGTTCCATTTTTGAGTTTTCTATTTCTGCGAAGAATGACATTAAAATTTTGATAACAATTTTATTTAATCTGTAGATTGCTTTGAGTGCTATGGACATTTTAACATTAGTAATTCTTCTAATATATTAATATGGGATATCTTTCAATTTATTTCTGTCATCTTTCATCAGTGTTTTATAGTTTTCTATAAACAGAAAATTCTGTCATTTGCAACATCATACTTGAAGCTAGAGCTCATATGTTAAGTGAAATAAGTCAGGCACAGAGAGACAAATACCATGTTATCTGATTAATATGTGAAATCTGCAAAACTTCAACTCACAGAAGTAGAGAGTAGAACGATTGTTACCAGAGGATGTAAAAGGGATGTGGTGGATGACAAGAGAGAGAGAGGTACAAAGATTCAGTTAGATAAAAGAAATGAGCTCTGGTGTTCTATTTCACAGCGTGGTGACTATAGTTCATAATAATGTATTGATATTACAAAGTAGCTGAGGAGATTTTAAATGTTCTCATCATAAAGTAATGACAAATATTGTATTTGAAGTGATGGATATTCTAATTAGCCTAATTGGATCATTCCACAATGTATACATGTACTGAAACATCACATTCTGCCCTATAAATATATGCAATTATTATTTGTTAATTAGGAATAAAATGAAACCTAAAAATAAAAATAAATACAATTTAAAAGACCAGCAACAACAAAATTTCCCTGGGGTTATCACACAGTCTGAAGACTTTTGAGTACAGACACTGAAGTTTCCTCTCCAAAGCTGCTCTGAGAACTGCCCTCCGAGGCTGCTTTATGCCAGAGGGCCTGAACTCTCTCTATGGCCAGCTGTCTATTGCGGTTTCCACTGCTGGCATTGTTCTGATCACCATGACTGGAGATCTTGGAGCCATTTTTAACTCATCTTTCAGTCTCTATTCTCCACTGGTGTCCTGTTCTAAACAAAAAGCAAGTTTACCTTATTTATTTCCTAAATATTTCCGATATCTTCTCCCCCACCCCTGATGCACACACACTTTTAAAAAATCTTTACCAGGCAGGGCGTTGTGGCTCATGCCTGTAACCCCAGCACTTTGGGAGGCCGAGCTGGATGGATTGCCTGAGGTCAGGAGTTCGAGACCAGCCTGGCCAACATGGTGAAACCTCATCTCTACGAAAAATACAAAAAATTAGCCGGGTGTGGTGGCGTATACCTGTAATCCCAGCTACTCGGGAGGCTGAGGCAGGAGAATCACTTGAACCCGGGAGATGGGGGTCGCAGTGAACTGAGATCGTGCTATTGCACTGCAGCATGGGCAACAAGAGTGAAACTCTGTCTCTCTGTCTCTCTCTCTATATATATATCTTTACCACTAATTTTTACATTCTTACAATTTCAGTCTCATATCCCTCTGGAAATGTCTTATTTCTTCTTCTTTTCTCTAACTGGTGCAGTTCATTCTAAATCTCTTTCATCAGACTGTTCCTCATCAGAAATAGCTTCAGTGGTTTCCTATTGCCTATGGGATGAACGTCAGATTATGCCTTTGGTATAATCTCCATCGTAAGGTCACTCATAATTAGATTTTGCCTGCTTTTGCAAAATTATCTGTTCATACTGCAAAGTATTTCCCTCAAGAATTCCTATTCAAGAAATATAACATTTAGATAGTGCCATTTAAATGATATGTATGTACTTGTGTATGTATCATTTTCTCAACTAATTTTATTTTTGCCCCGTTTTCCATTCTTTGAGTGTCCTTCTCTTCTGAGTTCATTATTACACATCTGTCAAGTTCAATCCAAATGCCACTTTCTTTTTAATTATTTCCTATTTACTTATCACTTGATGTAAGGATTTTATTAAACTCTTCTATAGTACTATTGTGTATGTGCGTGTGTGTATGCAAACAGAATACTGATATGTTGAAGTCTCATGTCTTCATTTCAATTGTAAACATTAGAAATGGGAAGCCATAGTGTAGACTTCCTTGTGTTACCAGCATCACTTAGTCTGATAGTTTGAATTTCTTCATGTAATATGAGTCAAGGGAATATTTGTTTATGTTTTAGCCCTGATTCTAAACTCCAATAACATTCTACTCTGTTAGAACCTAGAAGATAAGTGTATATATAGCATTTATTGTTTGGGTTGCAAATGAAAGCAGATGTTTGTTCAGCATTATTATTTTATTTAGTATTTTTAAATTCATTTACTGATTTTGGTATGCCTGTGTCATCTTTGAACATTTTGAGAACTTGTCAGCCCTCCCCATTTCTTCCATTAAAATGCTACCAAACCTTAATGCATATATCCTTCAATTTGAATGCACAAATGCTTATTTTAACCTTCTCTTTACCATTTCAAATCCAAGATTTGTATACACAATTTAAATGGGGTATTTTGATAAATGACTTATTATAACTTGTTTATTGGTTAAATTACATAGAAAATCCATATATTTCCACTGTATCTCTAATAACAGATTGGTACTTGAAAGAGCCAAAATCCCAGTAAAAGCAAACAAAAGCAACACCAAAGATTTGTTTTGTATCATTTGTTTTCAATGTACTTTAATTGCACTGGAACTTTAATTGAGCTGTAATTGCACTTTATTGCATGCATTTGTATGAATTAAAAAATACTTAAATTTGAAATGTGGTGGATGAAACAATTTTGTGCATATAGTGAAACAGTTACCATAAAGAAAAGTTTTATCATTGCTTTTTAATAGTATCACTATCGTGTACTTTAAAAGTTAAGTTTGCAATCCAATCACATTTTATTCATCTGTGCTTTTCATTTTGTTTATCCTCTCTCCCACCCCAGAACTCCTTATTCAATCCCAGCTCTTCTCTATACTGCTCTGTGGCCTGGGAGTTTGAACCTTAGAGATTCTGTCAGCTCCTTGTCCTCTGGTTTTCTGTTGTATTCAGCCAATGGGAGGTATGTGATGGAGATGACAGCTAGGAGGAAAGACTGGTCTGGGTATTAATACTTACTGCTCTCTTGTTCTGTGAGTGGTTATCTTCCTCCGTGCCTTCAACTCCTGTTGGCTGTCCACTTGCGTAGAGATCTCTCTGGTTGGACTTACATAAACACTACACTCTCTTTTAGCCCCTTCAGCTCAGGGAGCTATTGGTTTTCTGCTGTTGCTATTCCCTTGCTGTTTCTCTAGCTTTCCTTGTTGTTCTTAACTTCACCCTCACCTCCATGTATAGACACCCTCTATGAAATTTGTTTCAGTTAAACACTTTGAAGACCATCTGTTTCATGCTGGGACTTTAACTCATACATCATCCATGTGAATTCATAAATCAGTTTATTTTATGCATCTTTAATATACAATGTATGATATGAATGATGATCAACTGGGAAATAAATGAACTATTTACTAAATACGGTATGTGAGATTAGTTCCCAGACTAAACTTTCACATCTTGATTCATCAAATGCCAAGAAAATGTAATATTTGCAAAAATGTTGAGTTCAAATTCTTAGGTCAGATGAAGAGCTCTCCTATTATTAATTTCTATCAACATGTATGACTTTGTTGAAGTGGGCTGGCATTCAACTTCATTTTTAACACTGAGACAGACTACCAGTAAAGTTAGTTACTGCCGTATACTTAGGTGAGAAAAGGTGCTACTACTGAGATAAGGCGAACTGAATATGGGGTTTCAGTTTAAATATTTTCATTTTCATAGCTCTCTATTATGTTTTGCTATGATCAATCTAAAATTTATCTAAGAATATTATTTGTTTATTTATTTTTCTTTTTCAAAATGTGACCTCTTTCTCAGCTTGCTATGAGCATACTTAATGACCAGATTTCTTCAGGTCCTACAATTCTTGCTTGTTTCTTCCGCATTTATGTAATTAATGGGCCATCAGCTACTCCCTGCAAGGTTTTAGCAGATGTAGCATTATTTTCCCAGGTTAAATATTTGCAAAGCAATAAGCAGTTTATTGGCCATTTCTAACAAAAAACAATTCCTAAAATGTTTATATATTTGGTTTATGGCATTAGTTGAGCTCGGTTTGGTATGCATAGCCATTAATGTTTTCACAGCCAGGCACGAATAACAACTGTTGAAAAGGATCTGCCAAAACAGTGTATGTTGTAGCTTAAGAAATGAGACTTATAACTGAGACAGCAAATGGCCTTCAATTAGTGTTGAAGTATTTAATTTATATTTTTGTCTGTATTTATTATAACCTGTGAACTATAATAATAATGACTGATGTTTTATTGAGGTCTAACATGTGTCAAGTGTTTAAGTGTTGTTTACATCACCCTGTTTAAATCTACTATTTTAGCATATATACTAATGAAATCTTCAATTTTAGGAAAAGAAGTCAAAAGATTAGGGTAGTTCAGTAGTTCGGTAATATGCCTAAAATCATACAGCCAGTAAATGGTTGAGAAATATTTCAAATTAAGCCTGTGATAACCCAGAATATCATAGGTTCTCATAAGCACTTACTGAGACCTTTCCATATGCTGGTAAGCTAAATTGTAGCATAATCATATAAATATTAACAGAATAATTTGGAGCACATTTGACCAGAGTCGAGGTACTTAGGTAGGTATTAAATATATTAGATACATAATTTATTTTCATTCCATGTCTGACAAATAGAAATAAAAGAAGAATAAGAGAACATCCTAATTGAAAAATAATCAGTATTCTTTCTAGCTGTGTCAATTTTTCATTATTATTCAAATATTCTTTTTCAAATTGTAATATAGGTCATAGATAGCATTTTCTGTTTCTATAGAACTGCAAGTTGCTGCCTCACTTTTTTCTCCTCTAGCTGTTTCATTTCTGGAATAAAGGCCTTTTGCAATATCAAGATCATCTCATATTCATTAGAAAAAACATATGTGATAATGTAAATGTCATTTATGTCAGTGGCAAGTTTTTTTTTTTTCTATTTGCACTTATGTAGGGCTTTAATTTATCATGTCATCTACCATCTGGTTCTCAGAAGAGATTTTTATTACATTTTAATAAAGAGCATATTGAAGAAAGTAATTTTTGTTGCTTAGTAAAATATGCAAGCATTTACTTTTTTTTTCCTGGTAACCTTTCATTGATAATTATTTTCACAAGGTCAGGAGATCGAGACCATCCTGGCTAACATGGTGAAACCCCGTCTCTACTAAAAATACAAAAAAACTAGCCGGGCGAGGTGGCGGGCGCCTGTAGTCCCAGCTACTCGGGAGGCTGAGGCAGGAGAATGGCGTAAACCCGGGAGGCGGAGCTTGCAGTGAGCTGAGATCCGGCCACTGCACTCCAGCCTGGGCAACAGAGCGAGACTCCGTCTCAAAAAAAAAAAAAAAAAAAATTGTCATTTACACTTTTAGTTAGCCTATTTTATGTTACATAGAAAACTCATGTGAAAGTCTTTGATGTATGTTGAGAGTCATATAAGAGACCGTATCAGATGCAAAATATCTATTAGATAAAAGTTATTTATTTAATATTTCAAATATATTTTAAGTTTATCTTTATGAATCTTGGAATAATTATATATGCTTGGAGGGAGAAAGATGTAGTGAGTACATCCTAGCATATTTTCTTTAAATATTTAAGAATTTTTTCAAAGTCTTCTTCAGCCAAAGCATAATAGTCTTAAAAGAGAAGGCCTTTTCCAAATCCATTACTTATTGTTCACCTAATGAGAATAATCAATATTGACTCACCCCGAAGGAATCAGGATTAGATCATCTCTTTGACATTGGAATTTCCTGTAAACAGTACCTCCATTGTGAACAATCTATGGATGGATTCACAATTCTAAAGTAGGAGTTTAGTCACTCAAGACCAGCCATATATTATTTTAATGCATCTTCTTCTATTATATATTATTGACTTACGAAAATGCATGTGTCAGGGTCTTTTTTGTACCTAGAAAGTATTCATCATAGCATTTTTGGACCCTAGTGCAATGTCATCTTTTCTACACAAGTGAAATGTCTGGTATTTCTATTTTCTGAACTTCAGTCTTCCCCAAGTGTGAGGACGAAACAATTAGCTGATTAAAGAAAAACACAAACAAAAGAAATATGAGCAACATTCAGAGGCTGCCCTGGCTTTATTTTTATTTTTCTAAAGGTAAAGAAACCAAAAAGAGAGCTCAATCTCTGGAACTTCTGATACATTTTTCCTACACTTCTTGTTTGCTTTCAGTTCTGGAATACCGTGAGACAGTCAGACAGACATTGGTGAACCTTTGATCTCACTCTATTTAATTAGGGAAACCAACAGGATCTTTTATGTTTAGAGGCCAGCGATGTGTAAAAAGCCATGTATAATGTGAAGCCTGACAAATTGTGGTGAGTATTTTTGGACAGCAGACTTAGCAGTCCCTTTGTTGTCTGTGCACTGTCAGCTTTTGACTCAAAGAGAATGGATTAACATAAAAAGAGAATCCTCCATCATTCCCGGGGCATGCCTGGAAAGCATGAATCTGCCTCTTTTGATTTTTTTTTTCTGAGCTAGGTCAGGTACAATATAAAATCATCTAGAATTTATAGCTTTCAGCTTTATTTTAAATGGCTTTAGATAGGTAGCTACGCCATGCCTCAGTTTTTCCTGAGATAAAATAATATGTTTCCCTTCTGTATCTTATAGTAGTCTTCCAAGGATTAATTCATTAATGAATTTCAATTACTTTCTGTTCCTCAATTACATTATCACATATTACAATATATTAGATTTAACTTACACATAACCTCCAGGGGAGACATGAAAATTACTCTTTTTAGGAAATTTCAATACAAGGTATAACTTCAAAGTAATGAGTTTGACTTTTTTTCAGGTAAAGAGAAGTGTATGTGATATTCACTTTTATGGTACCTGAAAACTGGAGGAAGTACACCTGTTTCAGCCCCTCTTAACCACTGTTGAGTCAGAATCTAAGCTCATGTGATCCTTGAAGTCAGGCAGCTTTATGGCTTTGTCAAGCTGAGATATTATAATCTTCATGCTTGCAAGCTACTCTGTTCTCTGGTCTGCTCTCCCAGGGGCACTTCCCATAATGCCCCAGGATGTTCTGCTCCATCCCTCCGTTATTGCCAAGGAGTAAATGCTGTCTCCAAAACATTGACAGGACCTAGTGGCCTCATTCCCTGGAATGGCCTGGAGACTCCCCTTTAATCTTTCAATGGACACAATGCTTAAAGTTCAGATTTTTATAATATTTTCAAAAACTCCGCTTGCAATAAAGTCATAAATCCCACCTCTGTCTTTAGTCAACATAACTTAACTTTCATGCAGATAACTCTTCCCCAACCACAGTTTTTATCTGTGATTTATTTCAGCATCCTGTGCTGTGAATGCATATGATCCCTGCAGAAGCAAGGGGAAAGAAGCTTGATATTGATCTTGACTACATGTCACTTCTTTTGTATTCTTCTCTCGCTAGGTTTCCAAGCCTCATTGAAGAGAATCAAAACAGGTGAAGACTCCTTTTGTTACAATGCATTAGAATGTCGTGTTATCCAACCTTGGCTCAGCTTTCCATGATGTGTGCAAACTGTCAGCACTTTTTCAGGAATTTCTACACATTTGCTTTCTTACCAACCGTATTCTCGCAGCCACACCATCCTTGCATACCTAAAATTTCTCACTGTATTTGCATTGTTTCTCCTTTTCACTATTATTATATCCCCAATTTATTTTCTCTAATACTATTTGTGATACCCTCTCCATCCCCCACTTCTGTTGTCTTCCTCCATTAAGTATTCTTGGCTTCTTCTATATTCTTACATTTTTAAAAATAATCATCTTTGCTTATACTTTTGCCAAAATTGATGTTGTTTAGTTCAAGTCGATGTATATTTTTCAACACTCAGTGCAAAAAAAACCAAATTTCCTATGTATCATAGGATATACAAGTAACTCATAGTATTAAAAAGTCTTTTGTAGATCTGGTTTACACATTAAACAGGACTTCCTTCCTTCCTACATCTCTGAATATCTTGAAATACTAACAGTATATTTTGTATTTCTCCTAAAACACTTATTACTCTTTGACTTTAGGCCCTATCACAAAGTGAAACTATACTGAAGGTCAATAATGAGCTTCCTTGTACAACACTTTCAGCTCTCTGAATAATATTGTTTTAAATTATCTCTCTACTGCATGTGACACTATAGGACAAAGGTTATATTTAGCACTATAGTTGACCCTTGAACAACCTGGGTTTGAACTGTGTGGATTCACTTATACACAGATTTTCTTCTGCCACTGCCACCCCTGAGACAACAACACAATCCCTCCTCTGCCTCCTCCTGAGTCTATTCAATATGAAGATGATGAGGCCGAAGACCTTTATGATGATCCACTTCCACTTAATTCATGGTAAATATATTTTTCTTACGATTTTCTTAAAAACATTTTTTCTTTCTAGCTTGCTCTATTGCAAGAATACAGTATACCATAGAAAATGCATGTTAATCAACATTTATGTTATTGGTAAGGCTTCTGGTAAACAGTGAAATATTACTAGATAAGTTTTTAGGGAGTCAACTGTTACATGTGGATTTTTTTACTGTGTAGGGAGTGGTATTCCTAACTGCCTAACCCTCTATCCCCCACGTTGTTCAAGGGTCAATTGTCCCTTTTCTTTTTTTCTGAAAGGGTGTACGTTCTTACTTTTTTTTTTTTTCCTTGACACAGAGTTTCACTCTGTGCCCAGGCTGGAGTGCAGTGGCATGATCATAGTTCACTGCAACCTAGACTTCCTGGGCTCAAGTGATCTTCCCACCTCAGCTTCTCCTTTATCTGGGGCTACAGGTTCACATCACTTTACCCAGCGAATTTTTTGATTTTTTTGTAGAGTAGGGGTCTTGCTTGTTGCCTCAGCTGATCTTGAACTCCTAGACTTAAATGATCCTTCCACCTCCGCCTCCCAAACTGCTAGGATTACAGGCTTGAGTCACAGATGCCTGGTCAGGTGCACATTTTTGAATCTGCTATTATTGTGCTGACCATTCCCTCTCAGCTTTTCTATGATTTTCTTATTGCACAATCTCTTCCACTGGCATATTTTTTTCTAGGGCACTTGTCTGTGTCACTGATTCTTTCCTCTCATTCTAAGTGTTTTCTCCAGATTTTATCAACATCTACATGAGGCTTTAATTAGAGGCTTTGTATATATTTCCTTGGACTATCTTCCCAATTTGGGTTATATTCCAGTGTTTCTGATTTGCAGTGGGGCTTTACATAGGGCATTTCCAAACAGTCTGCCTTAATCTACTGGTCATTGAGCTCCTGCTCCAACTTGAGCTCATTATTTTCACGGAAATATCCTTCACCCATATTCAGTGCTGCATTAATGGTATTATTCCAACCTATCTAGTAGAAATCATTTGCCCCTTGCAGAAAACACAATTCATATACAACAAAGATCTGGTTTGTTCACACTCAAAATTGTTTTGTAAAAAAATAATAAAACAATTGATTAGATCAAAGTCACATAATTTTTGAGCTAAGAGGTTTGATCATTAATGTTCCCATTGTTTAGTTGAGAACACTGTGGCTTCTGGAGGGGGAAAACATGTCTCTGAGTTATCTAGTGGTGAAATAAGGTTTAAGTTTCGCTTTCTCCCAATCTGATAAATCTATTGTTTTTTTCTATGTCATAGTTTATTACTTCATTCTTAACTTCCTAGAGGTCATCTAATAGATCCTTTCCTCCACCCTCTTTGTTTGATTTATCAAGCATTTATTTGATACCTCCTAAATGTCCGAATTAATATATTCTTACTATAGTGCTTATCACATAATTTTTCTACTTGTTAAACAAAAATAATGACTCCACAGCTTCTTAAATATAGCTTAAATTCCTTAGAGAGATGATCTATGACCTGGTCCCAAGTCTTCTTTTCAGTTTAATTTGCTACTACTGTTCTCAGGAGCTCTACACAACAACCTCATAAAAATATGTTCTTTAATGAGATCATATTCTCCCTCAGGGTCTAATGCACATCTTCCAATTCAGCAAAACCATTTACATTTTTTCATTAAAGTGAAGTTTGGACACTATTATAGCAACGTGGATAAAATATCATCCTTTTTCCAGTTTATCTAGCGACTGTTTTCAGAACACAGTTTTGGGTTTGAATTCTGACCCTGACACCAATATTGTGACCTTAAACAAGTACTGTAACAATGCTGACTGAGCATTTAATTAGTGGTAAATGACATTACTGCTATCTACTTTTCCAGAGCAGCGTGAAGATTAACCAAGATGAAGTGTGTGAAAACCTAGCTTTGCTATTGTTACTAGGAAAAGAATTGGTACTATGAGGGAAAAAAGAGGAGGAAGAGTAGAGGACAAGGAGGATATTGTATATTATCCTGTTATTGAGAGGTCCTGTATACTAATATATCTCTGAGATTTAGACACAAATTCCACTTTTTGTATCTTCAAAATTTATTATACCTAAAATGTGATTGATAATTTACAAAAATCACATTGTGTAGGTTTTGTCACATATAGTCTCTTCAACTTGAGTATATGTATTGCAAGTTTTCAAACATAAAAGGTCATATTTTCAAGAAAAATTGTTCCTCAGTAAAAATGTTTTGAGTTGCAAATAAGAGATGCATGGGAAAGCAACATATTTGCTAAATGAATTAGAGATCTGTATAGATTAACTTCATGTTTAGCAAGATGGATTTATTCAATATCTTTCTTTTAAAGAATGGGGAAAAAAATGGGATGGAAGAATAGGAACAGCTCTGGCCTGCAGCTCCCAGCATGATTAACACAGCAGATGGGTGATGTCTGCATTTCCAACTGAGGCACTTGGCTCATCTCACTGGGACTGGTTGGACAGTGGGTAAATCCCACGGAGGGCAAGCCAAAGTAGAGTGGGATGTTTCCTCACCTGGGAAGTGCAAGGGATCAGGGGATTTTCCTTTCCTCACTAAGGGAAGCTGTGATAGACTATACCTGGAAAATTGATACACTTCTGCCCAAACACTGCACTTTTCCCATGGTCTTAGCAACTGGCAGACTAGAAGATTATCTCCCATGACAGGATCAGTAGGTCCCACAACCATAGAGCCTTGTTCACTACTAGCGCAGAAGTCTGAGATCAACCTGCAAGGCTGCAGCCTAGCTGGGGGAGGGGTGTCCACCATGGCTAAGGCTTGAGTAGGTAAACAAAGTAGCCAGGAATCTCGAACTGTGCGGAGCCCACCGCACCTCAGCAAGGACTACAGCAAGGACTACTGCCTCTATAGACTCCACCTCTTTGGGCAGGGCATAGCTGAAAAAAAGGCAGCAGAAAACTTCTGCACACTTAAATGTCCCTGTCTGACAGCTCAGATGAGCAGTGGTTCTTCCAGCATAGCATTTGAGCTCTGAGAACAGAGAACTTGCCTCCTCAAGTGGGTCCCTGACCCCTGTGTAGCCTAACTGAGAGACACCTCCCAGTAGGGGCTGACAGACACCTTATAAAGGTGGGTGCCCCTCTGGGTCGAAGCTTCCAGAGGAAAGATCAGGCAGCAATATTTGCTGCTCTGCAGTATTTGCTGTTCTGCAGCCTCTGCTGTTGATAGCCAGGCAAACAGGGTCTGGAGTGTACCTCCAGAAAACTCCAACAGACCTGCAGCTGAGGGACCTGACTATTAGAAGGAAAACTAACAAACAGAAAGGAATAGCATCAACATCAACACAAAGGACATCTACACCAAAACTTCATCTATAGGTTACCAACATCAAAGACCAAAGGTAGATAAAACCACAAAGATGAGGAGAAACCAGAGCAGAAAAGCTGAAAATTCTAAAAACCAGAGTGCCTCTTCTCTTCCAAAGGATCACAGCTCCTAGCAAGCAACAGAACAAAGCTAGATGGAGAATGACTTTGATGAGTTGACAGAAGTAGGCTTCAGAAGGTCAGTAATAACAAACTTCTCCAAGCTAAAGGAGCACGTTCTAACCCATTGCAAGGAAGCTAAAAACCTTGAAAAAAGGTTAGATGAATGGCTAACTATAATAAACAGTCTAGGGAAGACCTTAAGTGACCTGATGGAGCTGAAACCATGGCACGAGAACTTCATGACACATGCAAAAGCTTCAATAGCTGATTCAATCAAGTGGAAGAAAGGATATCAGTGATTGAAGATTAAATTAATGAAATAAAGTGAGAAGACAATATTAGAGAAAAAAAGAGAAAAAGAAATGAACAAAGCCTCCACGAAATATGGGACTATGTGAAAAGACCAAATCTACATTTGATTAGTGTACCTGAAAGTGACAGGGGGAATGGAACCAAGTTGGAAAACACTCTTCAGGATATTATCCAGGAGAACTTCCCCAACCTAGCAAGGTAGGCCAACGTTCAAATTCAGAAAATACAGAGAACACCACAAAGATACTCCTCGAGAAGAGCAATCCCAAGACATATAATTGTCAGATTCACCAAGGTTGAAAAGAAGGAAAAAAATGTTAAGGGCAGCCAGAGAGAAAGGTTGGGTTACCAACAAATGGAAGCCCATCAGACTAACAACAGATCTCTTGGCAGAAAGAGAAGTGGCTGAAGAGAGTGGGGACCAATATTCAACATTCTTAAAGAAACGAATTTTCAACCCAGAATTTCATAACCGGCCAAACTAAGTTTCATAAGTGAAGGAGAAATAAAACCCTTTACAGACAAGAAAATTCTGAGAGATTTTGTCACCACAAGGCCTGCCATACAAGAGCTCCTGAAGGAAGCACTAAACATGGAAAGGAACAACCGGTACCAGCCACTGCAAAAACATGCCAAATTGTAAAGGCTGTCGTTACTAGGAAGAAACTGCATCAACTAATGAGTAAATAACCAGTTAACATCATAATGACAGGAACAAATTCACACATAACAATATTAACCTTAAATGTAAATGGGCTAAATGTCCCAACTAAAAGACACAGACTAGCTAACTGGATAAAGAGTCAAGACCCATCAGTGTGCTGTATTCAGGAGACCCATCTCACGTGCACAGACACACAAAGTTTAAAATAAAGGGATGAAGGAAGATCTACCAAGCAAATGGAAAGTCAAAAAATGCAGGGGTTGCAATCCTAGTCTCTGATAAAACAGACTTTAAACCAACAAGATCAAAAGAGACAAAGAAGGCCATTACATAATGGTAAAGGGATCAATTCAACAAGAAGAGCTAACTATCCTAAATATATATGCACCCAATTCAGGGGCACCCTGATTCATAAAGCAAGTCCTTGGAGACCTACAAAGAGACTTAGACTCCCACACAATAATAATGGGAGACTTTAACACCCCACAGTCAATATAAGACAGATCAATGAGACAGAAGGTTAACAAGGATATCCAGGACTAGAACTCAGCAATTCACCAAGCTGACCTAACAGACATCTACAGAACTCTGTACCCCAAATCAACAGAATATACATTCTTCCCAGCACCACATCACACTTATTCTGAAACTGACCACATAATTGGAAGTAAAGCACTCCTCAGAAAATATAATAGAACAGAAATCACAATAAACTGTGTCTCAGATCACAGTGCAATCAAATTAGAACTCAGGATTAAGAAACTAACTCAAAACTGCACAACTACACAGAAACGGAACAACCTGCTCCTGAATGACTAGTGGGTAAATAATGAAATTAAGGCAGAAGTAAAGATTTTCTTTGAAACCAATGAGAACAAAGACACAGCGTACCAGAATCTCTGGGACACATTGAAAGTAATGTGCAGAGGAAAATTTATAGCACTAAATGCCTACAAGAGAAAACAGGAAAGACCTAAAATTGGCAGCCTAACAGCACAATTAAAAGAACTAGAGAAGCAAAAGCAAACAAATTCGAAAGCTAGCAGAAAGCAACACATAACTAAGATCAGAGCAGAACTTACAGAGATAGAGATACATAAAATCCTTCAAAAAAATTAATGAATCCAGAAGCTGGTTTTTTGGAACAATCAACAAAATTGATGGACTTCTGCTCAGATTGAAAAAAAAGAAAAGAGAGAAGAATCAAATAGACACAATAAAAAATGAAAAAGGGGATATCACCACCAAGCCCACAGAAATACAAAGTACCATCAAAGAATACTATAAACAGCTCTACACAAATAAACTAAAAAATCTAGAAGAAATGGGTAAATTTCTGGACACATACACCCTCCCAAGACTAAACCAGGAAGAAGCTGAATCTCTGAATAGACCGAAAACAGGCTCTGAAATTGAGGCAATAATTAATAGCCTACCAACAAAACAAAGTCCAGGACCAGATGGATTCACAGCCAAATTCTACCAGAGGTACAAAGAGGAGCTGGTACCATTCCTTCTGAAACTATTCCAATCAATAGAAAAAGAGGGAGTACTCCCTAACTCATTTTATGAGGCCAGCATCATCCTGATACCACAGCCTGGCAGAGACACAACAAAAAAAGAGAATTTTAGACAAATATCCCTGATGAACATGAATGCAAAAATCTCCAATAAAACACTCGCAAATCGAATCCAGCAGCACATCAAAAAGCTTATGCACCACGATCAAGTCAGCTTCATCCCTTGGATGCAAACCTGATTGAACATACACAAATTGATAAATGTAATCCATCACATAAACAGAAGCAATGACAAAAACCACATGATTATCTCAATAGATGCAGAAAAGGCCTTTGACAAAATTCAACAGATCTTCATGCTAAAAAATCTCAATAAACTAGGTATTGATGGAATGTATCTCAAAATAATAAGAGTTATTTATGACAAACTCACAGCCAATATCATATTGAATGTGCAAAAATGGGACGCATTCCCTTTGAAAACTGGTACAAGACAAGTACACCCTCTCTCCCCACTCCCATTCAACATATTGTTGGAAGCTCTGGCCAGGGCAATCAGACAAGAGAAAGAAATACAGGTTATTTATTTAGGAAAAGAGGAAGTCAAATTGTCCCTGTTTGCAGATGACATGATTGTATATTTAGAAAACCCCATGATCTCACCCAAAATCTCCTTAAGTTGATAAGCAACTCAGCAAAGTCTCAGGATATAAAATCAATGTGCAAAAATCACAACCATTCCTATACATCAATAACAGACAAACAGAGAGCCAAATCATGAGTGAACTCCCATTCACAATTGCTACAAAGAGAATAAAATGTCTAGGAATCCATCTTATAAGGGATGTGAAGAACCTCTTCAAGGAGAAATACAAACCACTTCTCAACAAAATAAAAGAAGATACAAACAAATGGAAGAACTTTCCATGCCCATGGGTAGAAAGAATCAATATTGTGAAAATGGCTATACTGCTCAAGGTAATTTATAGATTCAATGGCATCCCCATCAAGCTACCAATGACTTTCTTCACATAATTGGAAAAACCTACTTCAAAGTTCATATGGAACCAAAATAGAGCACACATTGCCAAGTCAATCCTCAGCCAACAGAACAAAGCTAGAGGCATCATGCTACCTGACTTCAAACTATACTACAAGGCTACAGTAACCAAAACAGCATGGTACTGGTACCAAACAGAGATATAGACCAACAGAACAGAAAGGAGGCCTCAGAAATAATGCCACACATCTACAACCATCTGATCTTTGACAAACCTAACAGAAACAGGAAATGGGGAAAGGATTCCTTATTTAATAAATGGTGCTGGGAAAACTGGCTAGCCATGTGTAGAAAGCTGAAACTGGATTCCTTCCTTACACCTTATACAAAAATTAATTCAAGATGGATTAGAGACTTAAATATTAGACCTAAAACCATAAAAACCCTAGAAGAAATCCTAGGCAATACCATTCAGGACATAGACATGGACAAAGACTTCATGACTAAAGCACCAAAAGCAATGGCAACAAAAGCCAAAATAGACATGGTATCTAATTACACTGAAGACCTTCTGCACAGAAAAAGATACTACCATCAGAGCGCACAGACAACCTACAGAATGGAAGAAAATTTTTGCAATCTACCCATCTGACAAAAGACTAATATCCAGAATCTACAAAAAAATGAAACAAATTTACAAGTAAAAAACAACTCCATCAAAAAGTGGGTGAAGGATATGAACAGACACTTCTCAAAAGAAGACATTTATGCAGCCAACAGACACATGAAAAAATGCTCATCATCACTCACCATCAGAGAAATGCAAATCAAAACCACAAGGAGATACCATCACACACCAGTTGGAATGGTGATCTTTAAAAAGTCAGGAGAAGACAGATGCTGGAGAGGATGTGGAGAAATAGGAACACTTTTACACTGTTGGTGGGACTGTAAATTAGTTAAGCCACTGTGGAAGACAGTGTGGTGATTCTTCAAGGATCTAGAACCAGAAATACCATTTTATATATACCCAAAGGATTATAAATCATGCTACTATAAAGACACATGCACACTTATGTTTATTGTGGCGCTATACACAATAGCAAAGACTTTGAGCCAACTCAAATGTCCATCAATGATAGACTGGATTAAGAAAATGTGGCACATATACACCATCGATTACTATGCAGCCATAAAAAAACAATGAGTTAATGTCCTTTGCAGGGACATGGATGAAGCTGGAAACCTTCATTCTCAGCAAACTATCACAAGGATAGAAAACCAAACACTTGCATGTTTTCACTCATAGATGGGAACTGAACAATGAGAACACCTGGACACAGGGTGGGGAGCATAACACACTGGGGCCTGTTAGGGGGTGGGGGACTGGGAGAGGGATAGCATTAGGAGAAACACCTAATGTAAATGGTGGGTTGATGGGTGCAGCAAACCAACATGGCACGTGTATACCTATGTAACAAACTTGCACTTTGTACACATGTACCCTAGAACTTAAAGTATAATTTAAATAATAATAATAAAATAAATAAAGAATGGAAAAATGACATACATCAATGTCTCCAGGTACCAATTTCAATTTTAGGCTTGAATATCCTAGTTTCTGCTTATTTTGTCAGTAGAGATGCTCAGCCTCATTATGAAACAGTCAAATTTGATTGGTAGAACACATTTGAATTATTTTTTTCTATATACTTTGTTTATGTGTGAGTTGAATAATTATTTACTTACTTTTTTTCAAATTATTTCAGAAACTTTCTTAATAGTAAATGATTTTCTTCAGTAAGATGTCAGTCATGATTTTGTAAATTTTAATTTATTTGTTATTGTTTGACATGTATTTTTGTATGTATTATTTTAGCACTAAAACAATACTGTGAAGGAATTTTGCCTTTAAGTTAACTGGGACTCCCCAGGTCTAGCGTGGTTAAGTGGTTTGATCAAAGCCTTATAACTAATAAGTGGCAAAACTAAGATTTGAAATGAGATTTTATAACAACATAACGGTTGATTTGGTCTTTCATTTGTTCACGAATATATTCTTGTGAATCAGGAAGAACTACTTTAAGTACTAGGATTATATAATGGAAACAAAACAGATGAGTTCAATGCTCTCATTGAATTTACAAGGGGAGAAAGATAAACAAATATCTTGAAATAGAAAATAGTTTCATAAACATAATAAAAATGAATAATATGATAAAGGGTGACCTGTGGAGAGTAGGATCATTCTTGGATGAGAGAGTGTCAAAGACCTCTGAGCTGAGAAGCCTTTGGTGATACACACACAAAAGCCATCTACGACAAGATGCAGAAGAGGAAAGAATTTAGTTCATTATTGAAGTAAAATCTTCTACATACTATTGCTTTTCTTTGTATACAATCTAATATGCAGTAGACATATTAAATTTCATACATGATATATTTTTACACACAGGTTCTAGAAAATGGGCAAAAATATATGGTACACTTCCCTATCACATGGTGCAATATGTTTCATGGATTAGAATTTCAAATGAATCTCTCAAAGTCTCTGTCAGAACCTTGCTGTATTTTAGATATGCTAATAGAATTTTTAAAAGCATGACACAATTTCAAAAATCCCATTTGGAACTCATGCTATTTGCCTGCAAACATAGTATTCTATCAGAAAACAGACACACAAATCATTGTTGTTAATTTCCCCAAGTTGAATATTAAAATAATACTAACTGAATATTTAAAATTTAAAGTCACCTAATCATGGACCATAGCTTTGGCATAAATCTCAGAGGTCATCTAGTCCAATATTCCACAAGATAAAAATATATTTTCATTTGAGCATATCCAATCACATTGTTTTCCAACAAAACAACTTGGTGACTTGTCGTCCTTAGTATGAAGCTTAAAGTCATCAATGCGACTTACAAGACCATATATGAGAAGGGATTCTAACTTACTATGTCTGAATACAATTGACAGGTCCCTTATACGATATCTAGATTGAAAAAAAATTTGCCCTCTGAAATTATGGGGAACATATTCTTTCTTTGCAATAATAAGAGAAATGTTTAAAACACACATATATATTAAGTTAATGAGAAAATAATGGCTTAATATTAGGAAGAAAAAAATTTAATTCTCTAAGCTTCAATTTCTTCATTTGAAAAATGTAGATTCATTGCTTTCTTTCTCCTTCTTTAGGCAAATATTCATTTACTTGTCAAATACTTTATGACAGGCACTGTGATAAGATTACAATACCATAGTAAACAACATAGTTGGAATTTCTACTCTCAAAGATCATACAATCTACTTACAGTCTTGTGAGGATGATAAGTAATACACACATAAAAGAAAGAGTAAACTAATCAAGTTTTTATTAAGGAAATTAATGGACTTATGTAATAGAGAAAAGCTGGCAGGTTTTACAGGTTAAGCTGAAAAGAAGTTTAGATTGTGAGAAGCTGGAGAAGAATATTAAAAGGAAAAGTACAACTAAAGGGGAGTCTGAATGTAGCAAAGAGACTAGTGTTTTCTGGGAAGTGACAGAAGTAAGCCAGTGATACGGTCTGGCTCTGTGCCCCTACCCAGATCTCATGTTGAATTGTAATCTAAATTGTAACTCCAGGTGTTGGGGGAGGGACCTCGTGGGAGGTCATTAGGTCATGGGGGCAGTTCCTCTATCATGTTCTCAAAATAGTGAGTTCTCAAGAGATTTGACAGTTTTATAAGGGGCTTTTCCCCACTTTCCTATGCACTTCTTTCTCCTACCGCCCTGTGAGGAGGTGCCTTCTGCCATGATTGTACATTACCTGAGGGCTCCCAAGCCATGCAGAACTGTGATTCAATTAAACTTATTTTATTTATAAATTACCCAGTGTCAGGCATTTCTTCATAGCAGTGTGATAATGGACTAATACAGTAAATTGATACTGCGGGGGTGGGGTGCTGCTATAAGGATACCCAAAAATGTGGTAGCAAGTTTGGAACTGAGTCACAGGCAGAGGTTGGAACAGTTTGGAGGGTTAAGAAGAAGACAGTAAAATGTGGGAAAGTTAGGAGCTTCCTAGAGACTTGAAAGGCTCAGAAGAGAAAAACATATAGGAATGTTTAGAACTCCCTAGAGACTTGTTGAATAATTTTACCAAAGTACTGATAGTGATGTAGACAATGAAGTCCAGGCTGAGATGGTCTCAGATGGAGATGAGGAACTTGTCAGGAACTGGAGCAAAGGTGACTCTTGCTATGCTTTAGTGAAGGGGCTGTTAGTATTTGCTGCTGCCCTAGAGATCCGTGGAAGCTTGAACTTGAGAGAGGTGATTTAGGGTATCTGGTAGAAGAAATTTATTAGCAGCAAAGCATTCAGGAGGAAGTAGAATATAAAAGTTTGGAAAATTTGCAGCCTGATGATGCAATAGAAAATAAAAATGCATTCTCGGGAGAAATTCAAGCCCTCTGAAGAAATTTGCATAAATAACAAGGAGCTGAATGTTAATCCCCAAGACAATGGAGAAAAAGTCCCCAAGGCACATCAAAGACCTTTGCAGCAGCCCCTCCCATCACAGGCCCAGAGGCCTAGGAGGAAATAATGGTTTCCTGGGCTGGTCCAGGTCCTCTCTACTGTGTCCAGCTTCTAGACTTGGTGCCCTGCACCCCAACCACTCCAGCCATGGGTAAAATGGTTAAAGATATAGTTCAGGCCATTGCTTCGGAGTGCACAAGCCCCAAGCCATGGTGGCTTCCATCTAGTTTTGAGCCTCTGGGTGCACAGAAGTCAAGAATTGAGGTTTGGAAACCTCCATCTAGATTTCAGAGGATCTAGAAAAATGCCTGGATGTCCATGCAGACGTCTGCTACAGGGGCAGAACCCTCATGGAGAACCTTTGCTAAAGCAGTACAGAAGAGGAAATGAGGGGTCTGAGCCCCCACACAGAGTCCCCACTGGGGCACTGCCTATTAGAGCTGTAAGAATAGGTCCACTATCCTCCAGAGAGACCCCACAATGGTAGACCCACAGGCAACTTGCAACATGTGTCTGGAAAAGTCACAGACACTCAATGCCAGCCATGAAAGCAGCTGGGAGGGGGACTGTACACTGCATAGCCATAGGGACAGAGCTACCCAAGGCCATGGGAACCCACCTCTTACATCAGGATAACCTGGAAGTGAGACATGGAGTCAAAGGAGAACATTTTGTGATTTTAAAGTTTAATAAATGCCCTAATGGATTTTGGACTTGCATGGGGCCTTTAGCCCCTTTGTTTTGGCCAAGTTCTCCCATTTAGAATGGATGTATAACCAATGCTTATATTCCCATTATATCTAAGAAGGAACTAACTTGCTTTTGATCTTACAGGCTAATAGACAGAAGGGACTTGCCGTATCTCAAATGAAATTTTGAATTTGGACTTTTGGGTTAATCTTGGAATGAGATAAGACTTTGGGAGACTGTTGGAAGGACATGATTGTGTTTTGAAATGTGAGGACATAAGATGTGGGAGGGGCCAGTGGCAAAAAGATATGTTCTAGCTCTGTGTCCCCATCCAGATCTCATCTTGAATTGCAATCTGAAATGTAATCCCCATGTATTTTGGGAGAGACCTCATGGGAGGTGATTACATCATGGAGGCAGATCCCCCATGCTGTTCTATGATAGTGAGTGAGTTCTCACAACATCTGATGGTTTTATAAGAGGCTTTTCCCTGCTTCACTCTTCACTTCTTTCCTGCCACCCTGTGAAGAGACGCCTTCCCCCATAATTGTAAGTTTTCTGAGGCATCCCCAGTCATGTGGAATTGTGAGTCAATTTAACTTCTTTTCTTTATAAATTACTCAGTTTCAGGTATTTCTTCATAGCAGCATGAGACCAAACTAATATAGCCAGTGTGATGTGATATTAATGACTGATGCCTGCATTATCTGAAGAGCTTGGAGATGTTGGGAGCTCAGGCCAAACATAGGAAGGGTTTAGGTTTAATTCTAAGAAAAGGTGAACTCTTACAGGGTTTCAGGCAGGAGACATTCATTCCATTTATATTTGTAAAATAATTACTCAGATTGTGGATAGTGGATTTTGAAAGTAAGAGTGAAACTAGAAAGACCAGCTTGAAGGCAATTGCATAATTTCTAGGGCTCGAATATAGTGTGGAGGATGGTGATTGGCCATTGACTTGTTATACAAGTGGGTTTGGGAAACATTTTGGAAGTAGAATCAACACAAATTGATATATAAGGAGAGGGAATTTTTCAAATATGAACTCATTACTTCTGACTTTAGTAAAATAGATTAAAGGTGGTATTAATGAGAAAAAAATATATTTGTAGGTCTTTGCAAATATGTATTAGAAAAGATCTTTTGAGTCTGATAAGAAGAGGCAAAATAATTAGAAAAAGAAAGATGAATGTAAATACATAATAGTTTAAAATTTACACCTAAAATGATTTTTGTATGTTAATAGTGAATGTTTCTAATAATAATGTGAAATCTACACACAAGTAAAAAAATCTAAAAAGATTAACATTTAAGGAAAATAAGGCTACTGTACACTAGCCTTATTTAAAGAGAGAAATTTAAAATTTCAAATAAGAAAAATAAGCATTCTAGTAAAATAGTGAGCAATAATCATCCTAGGCAATTAAAAAAAGAAGAAATATAAATGATGGATATAATCTGCCTCATTGGAGATCAAAACAATAAAATATTTACCAATATAACTCTCAGAATACAATATAAAAATATTTGAGGCAAGAGTTTGAAAGAAACAATCATTATAATTTACTATAGGGAGAGTGTAACTATGATGTAATCCTTTGTAGAAAAATATGTCAACATTGACACAATAATTTCTGCTCTAGGATATTAGCAATAAATAACTATATGTGCAAAAATTACCTATACAACTGTGATATTGTTTATAATAAAAGAAGCCTTGGAAACAGCTAAAAGATGGTCAAATAAATTACTTAAAATGCATATCATAAATGTATTTTATAGAAAGTTGACATGTAAAGATATCCACAATATGTTGTCATATGAACATAAACATTTATAAAACATTGTACACACCATATTAGTGTCTATGACACATGAAATAATGTACAGATAAAAGGAAGACAGATATGATGGAGAGCGATGATAAAGAGGTGAATGGATGGATAGATGGATGAATAAATAGATAGGTAGACAGAAAAATAGATATAGAGAGACAAGTAGGCAACATAAGTGAAACGGAAACAAATCTAGACATTTCAAAGAAAACCAATTTATTACAGGTAACTATTTACAAAGTGGTATAAAGATAGAAAAGATGAAGGGAGAGGGAAGGGGTAGACCAGGTGCGGGGCCTGGAATATCAGACAGGAGAAAATGGTGAGGCCAGTGGTGAGAAACTGCAGATGATCCTGTGATGAGGGCTACAAAGCTACATCTATGGCTGTAATGTTGGAGATGTTTTTGTGATTGGTTTTGGATCCCCTGAAGTAGTGCAGCTTCAGTCAAAACTAGAACCATCCAAAGGTCAGATGTCTCCTCTCTTCTCTCCCCACCCCATCCCCAACTCCTCAAGTTATATTGTTAGCAGATTCCTGGTATTGGTGGCAAAGTTCACATATCAGAACCAGAAGATGATATCTCCTGTCTTCCTTTTGCCATTTGATCTCTTGCCAGTGCTTCTTGTTGTCAGGAGTTAGTAGGAAGCTACTATGGTTTGGCTGTGTTTCCATGCAAAATGTCATCTTGAATTGTTGATATGGTTTGGCTGTGTCCCCACCCAAGTCTCAACTTGAATTGTATCTCCCAGAATCCCCAAGTGTTGTGGGAGGGACTCAGGAGGAGAAAATTGAATCACTGGGGACAGTCTTCCTATGTTAATTTTGTGTTAGTGAATAAGTCTCACAAAATCTGATAGGCTTATCAGAGGTTTCAGCTTTCGCTTCTTCCTCATTTTCTCTTGCAATTGCTATGTAAGGAGTACCTTTCACCTCCTGCCATGATTCTGAGACCTCCCCAGCCATGTGGAAGTGTAAATCCAATTAAACCTCTTTTTCTTTCCAGTCTCAGGTATGTCTTTATCAGCAGCATAAAAACGGACTAACACAGTAAATTGGTACCAGTGGAGTTGGGTACTGCTGAAAATATACCTGAAAATGTGGAAGTGCTATTGGAACTGGGTAACAGGTAGAGGCTGGAACAGTTTGAGGGGCTCAGAAGA
Source organism: Macaca nemestrina (assembly GCF_043159975.1). NCBI lineage: Eukaryota > Metazoa > Chordata > Mammalia > Primates > Cercopithecidae > Macaca > Macaca nemestrina. The sequence continues at coordinate 150,393,964 of NC_092130.1, forward strand.
CAGGAAAATTTGGGAATGTTTGGAACTTCCAAGAGACATGTAGAATGGCTTTGAACAAAATTCTGATAGTGATATGGACAATGAAATCCAGGCTGAAATTCGGGTGGTTTCAGATAGAGATGAGAAGCTTGTTGGGGACTGGAGCAAAGGTGACTCTTGTTATGTTTTGGCGAACAGACTGGTAGCATTTTTCCCCTGCCCTAGAGATTTGTGGACCTTTGAACTTGAGAGAGATGATATAGGTATCTGGCAGAAGATATTTCTAAGCAGCAAAGTGTTCAAGAGTTGACATGGGTGCTATTAATGGCAATCAGTTTTAAAAGGGAAACAGAGAATAAAGTTGGGAAAATTGCAGCCTGACTATGCAGTAGAAAAAAAAAAAATTTTTCCAGGGAGAAATTTAAGCCAGCTGCAGAAATTTGCACAAGTAGCAAGGAGCCTAATGTGAATCTCCAAGACCATGTAGAAAATGTCTCCTGGCCATTTCAGAGACATTCATGGCAGTCACTCTCCTCACATGCCCAGAGGCCCAGGAGGAAAAAGTGGTTTCATGGACCAGACCCAGGGTCCCCATGCTATGTGCAGCCTAGGAACTTGGTGCCTTGTGTCCCAGCTGCTCCAGCCTTGGCTGACAGGGGCTAAAGTACAGCTCAAGCTGTGACTTCAGAGGATGGAAGTCCTAAGCCCTGGCAGCTTACATATGATGTTAAGCCTATGGGTACACAGAAGTCAAGAATTGAGGTTTGGGAATCTCCACCCAGATGTCAGAAGATGTATGGAAATGCCTGGATGTCCAGGCGAAAGTTTACTGCAGGGGTGGGGCCCTCATGGAGAACTGCGAGGGCAGTGTGGAAGGGAAATGTGGGATCAGAGCCCCCACACAGAGTCCCTACTGGGGCACTGCCTAATGGAGCTATGAGAAGTGGGCCACCATCCTCCATACCCCAGAATGGTAGACCCACCAACAGCTTGCACTGTCACCTGGAAAAACCACAGACACTAAATGCCAGCCCATGAAAGCAACTGGGATGGACGCTGTACCCTGCAAAACCACAGGGGTGGAACTGCTCAACACCATAGGAACCCACCTCTTGCATCAGCGTGACATGGATGTGAGACCTGGAGTCAAAGGAGATCATTTTGGAGCTTTAAAATTTGACTGCCCTGATGGATTTCACACTTTCATGGGCCCTGTAATCACTTTGTTTTGATCAGTTTCTTCAATTTGGAATGGCTGTATTTACCCAATACCTGCAATCCCATTGTATCTAGGAAGTAACTGACTTGCTTTTGATGTTACAGGCTCATAGATAAAAGGGACTTCCCCTGTCTCGGATGAGACTTTGGACTGTGAACTTTTGGGTTAATGCTGAAATGTGTTAGGACTTTTGGGGACTGTTGGGAAGGGATGATTGATTTTGAAATGTGAGGACATAAGATTTGGAGGGGTCAGGGGTGGAATGATATGGTTTGCAGTTTCCCCACCCAAATCTCCACTTGAATTGTATCTTCCAGAATTCCCATGTATTGTGGGAGAGACTTGGGGGAGGTAATTGAATCACAGGGGCCAGTCTTTCCCATGCTATTCTCATGATAGTGGCTAAGTCTTACGAGATCTGATAGGTTTATCAGGGTTTCCACTTTTGCTTCTTCCTCATTTTCTCTTGCTGCCACCATGAAAGAAGTGCCTTTCACTTCCCACCATGTTTCTGAGGCCTTTCCAGCCATGTGGAACTCCAAGTCCAATTAAACCTCTTTTTCTTCCCAGTCTTGAGTATGTCTTTACAGTATGAAAATAGACTAAAACAATTGTAATTCCCATAATCCTCATCATCCCCATATGTCCAGGGGATGATGAGGATTATGGGAAGGTGGAGGTAACTGAAACATTGAGGCAGTTTTCCCCCGTGCTGTTCTTGTGACAGTGAGTGAGTTCCCATGAGATCTAATGGTATTTTGTGTTTGATAGTTCCTCCTGCATTTGTTCTCCTTCCTATCGCATTGTGAAAAAGGTATATTGCTTCCTCTTCACCTTCCACCATGACTGTAAGTTTCCTGAGGCCTCCCCAGCCATGCTGAACTATGTGAATCAATTAAACCTCTTTCCTTTATAAATTAACTGGTCTTGGGCAGTTCTTTTTTTTTTTTTTTTTTTTTTTTGAGACGGAGTCTCGCTCTGTCACCCAGGCTGGAGTGCAGTGGCCGGATCTCAGCTCACTGCAAGCTCCGCCTCCCGGGTTCACGCCATTCTCCTGCCTCAGCCTCCCGAGTAGCTGGGACTACAGGTGCCCGCCACCTCGCCTGGCTAGTTTTTTGTATTTTTTAGTAGAGACGGGGTTTCACCGTGTTGACCAGGATGGTCTCGATCTCCCGACCTCGTGATCCGCCCGTCTCGGCCTCCCAAAGTGCTGGGATTACAGGCTTGAGCCACCGCGCCCGGCCAGTTCTTTTTATCAATGTGAAAATGCACTAAAACACAAGCCATCAATTATCTGGCAATGAAATAAACTGTGCAGATTCCCAATTCTAGAAAATAGAGAGCATAGATAGGCAAGTATGAAACACAAGACAACAAGGAAATATCCAGGAGAGATAGGCAGACAGACAGCAGGAGACTATAAGGTGGGAAGAGGGATGGAAGGAGAGAAAAAGAAAGCCAGAAAAAAGTCAGACAGGAAGAAGGATTGAAAAGAAGAAGGAAGAAAGGAAAGGAAGAAAAGCTACAGTCTAGAATCAATATCACAATATGTAGGACAATATCACATTGAAAACTTCATTGTGATTATCTTTGAATCCTCCTAAAGGAATTTTTTTCATATTTTTTCAATGACAGTATATTTTTGTTTTATTAACAAAAAAATGTTGAATTTTCAATAGATTACCAATTTTTTGTTTGTTTGTTTGTTTTTGTGAAATGACATAGTGTCCAGTCCTGGCTTTGCCCTAAAGTCTATAATCCTAAGTAATACTCTCATACCATTAGCCAGTTAATTTTTTTTGCTATAGCCTATGTGGATATAAAAGTATATAATGTTTAGTGCAACTATAATGCCAATTTATTTAGAATCTGTTTATTTAAAGAGACTCTATTTTGTCAAAATTCATAGAGGGAATGAAGTATATTTCCTGCAAAGGATGTTTCTTGGTAGAAATGGTTTGTAGCAGATCACTAACACTATATTTCCATTATAGTAAAAAAATAGAATCAAGTGTATAAACACATAGTTCTTATATTCATGTTCAATATTAGCTTTGGATAAGATAGTGACTTTGAATAGGCATATGTATATATTCCCATAATAGCGATCTTAATTTTTTACCTAGTAATTACTTGTTTTAGGCCAAATTAAATATATGCACTAGATTCAAATTTATTATTTGATTGTTAAGCCAGTGTTCCTTTCTGTAAGAGAGCTTTTGAAGATTATACTCTTGCTTACAGCTTAAAATGGGGCAAAAGTCTGCAGACATATAAAATATTTGAATCATTCTTTATTCTATTACTTAAGATCATGTTATTTATATTTATGTAGACTGCTTTAAAGAAGCAAAAAAATTGAAAAACAATGTGTTCTGCTATTTGATATTAACACTCCAACATTTCTCCTTAATGCTGCCAAATAAAATAAATAAAATTGATATTATAACAAACGGGGGGAAAATGTATCATTAACTGCTGTAGTGTATGCTTGTCCTCCACATGGTTTTCATTTTTGTTTGTATAAAATAAAATAGAATTCTTGGACTTGAAAGTCACAAATAGAGCATTTAAAAGGTTAAAAATTTAAATGCTCTATTTGTGATTAATGTATAGAGTTCTTTGGAAAGATATTTTATTTAGTGAAATAATATAGAAGTCATAACAAGTCCCCCAAATAGTATTGCAATTAATTCATGAGATTAACTTAAAAACAGAAAAAGTGGTTTCCAAAGGATTTTAGTTTTTAAATTTTGTTCAATATAAATAAAGGAGGTATGTCTTAATTTTGTCTTAAATCTAATATTTATAGACATTATTTGTTTTGATGTATTTACTTACTATATATTCAACAATATTTTGTTTTATATTACACTTTCTAATAGAACTCTGAATTGCGTTTGCAATTACAGGTAAGGTTTATAAAATTCTCTTTCTCTCTCTCTCTTTTTTTTTTTTTTTTTGAGACCGATTCTCGCTCTGTTGCCCAGACTGGAGTGCAATGGCATGATTTCGGCTAACTGCAACCTCCACCTCCTAGGTTTAAGCAAATATCCTGCCTCAGCCTCCTATGTAGCTGGAATTACAGGTGTCTGCCAATACACTCGGCTAATTTTTTGTATTTTTAGTAGAGATGGCATTTCGCCATGTTGACCAGGCTGTTCTTGAACTCCTGACCTTAGATGATCCACCCATCTTGGCCACCAAAAGTGCTGGGATTACAGGCATGAACCACCCCGCCCAGCCAAAGTTTATGAAATTCTAAGTGTCGTGAAGGGTGATGCCAAGAACTCATCTTTTGGCAGCTCAAACAATTCAGGAGTAAGAGAGAAAGAGAGAAGGTGCTATAGAGGAGAAGCACATTATGTGAGGAAACAGTCAAATCAATGGATATATTCATTTGACATAGTAATTGGAAAGAAGTCTATAGGGCGAAATGGAGAAAAATTGAAATTAATTGAAAAGGCATATTTTTCTTTCACATTTAATTATTTTCAAAATAAATGAATTATTCTGAAGTTCTTGTTCAAAAAACTGAAACCGCTTGTTCTTATAGAGTTATGCTTTAAAATAGTGCACATTATTGGAAGTAATTTTCCATAGCTGAGCCTACCACTGTTAGTCCTTATAAATTTCAATAGTGATATATTCACCAAAAAGAAACAGCTTATTTTCCCACAGCCCCCCATAAAAGCACCAGTTTGTAGTGGTAATAGCACATCAGCTCTTTTAAATTGTATTTATTTCTTAAGTACTGTACAGATAATATTTCCTCAGGATTTTCCATGAAGTAAATATTAATTATGGAGTAAATAAATAATGCTGGAAATAAAACCAATTTTATCCCCATTTTGAAAGTAAAGAAATTGAGGCTTTGAGAGGCTTAATCACTTTCCCAGTTGAATTCCTTTGGAGAGTATTTGGGCAGGCCTTTAAATCCAATTACTTCCTCTTCAGGGTTAAAACTTGTATATTTTCATGGTGGGCATAATGTGATATATATTCATATTAGACATTAAAGATACATTTTATGCTTTGGAATTCCTAACAGTTATAAAAATTAGCAGACTAATAGTTTGAAATTATATTGACAATATATAAAATCCGGAGCATACATAGATACTTATTGTTCATATTGCCTGACAGATAAAAGCAGCTATTGGCTTTTGCTTTTAGTTGTTATTATTACAGCTATGTAAAAATTTATTCGTTTATATATGAAGGTCAATATATGATGAAATTTGAGTTGGGGGAAAGGATAAGGATGATATTATCATTGATATTAACTTTTTTAGTTATAAATAAAATAAAAATATCAATAAAAGTAACAAGTAGCTGAAGTTAATGTCTAATCTGATTTTTTTAATCAAGCTAGATTGCAAGAGAGAACACGCGCTCATTTTACTTCTGTTCTAGTTGAAAAGGAGCATTGTCAGTGTTGCTGAAAAAGAATCTATGCTGTTTTCACATTGTCTGGTCATATTCTACCCTACTCAAGGCAAATCTCCTTTGAGCTGTTTTGTTGCTTTGTTGCTGTTGTATGCTTGAAGTTGCTACAGCTCACTGCTTGATGGTCACAGACAATAACCCTGAACCCTGAGCTGCAGCCAGAAGACTTTCTTATTGCTCACATGGACCTCTGAACAAGAAGCTTCATTTTTCTCTATATGAGTTCTTAGAATCCCACTCCCAACAATTGCAACCCGCTGACTACTGAGTGAATTTACACCGAATGCTGACATACTGGGAAATATAACTAGATCTCAGAGGCAATATCCACAGACCTATAAAGAAAACATATGAGGTTGAAATTCAAAGTGCTTGCACTTACCCACAGTGCTAGTCATTTACAAGACCCATAGATCAAAATGCTTAATGATGCAATCTTGAGAGCTTAGTGTGAGTGTGGACAGACAAAAGAATCCATGTCGATACCTGCAGTGTGGAAATAAAGATTAAAATATCCCGTTTATTCCCATGGCTCTTTCGAATCATTACAATGGTTCTTTGGAGGTAGATAATATCATATTTACTTATTCCCCAATGATATTTAAACCAAAGCTTTCCTTTTCTCTCTATTTAAATGGCACACAGAAGAAAAATTGAAAATGATGGTCTTTTTTTCATGGAAGAGGGATATACAGAAGTATTGATTTTCTCATGAATGTGAAAATATCTAGTAAGCTAAAGATATACACGGCAACCATGATATGTACATGGCATGGTACACACCTTGTGCTTGCGTATAAGTTATTACTTCTCTCAAGGAAAAATATGATTGGATTGTTTAATTTTTTATTGGCTGACTCCAGTACTAATAAGGTGGAGACACTTTACTTACTAAGAACTGTTATAATGCTTTCTAAGCGCAGGGATGTCCCTTTAAGGAATCTGCAGCTCAGCATAGACATCTTTCAAAACTAGATGTTATTAAGGATCTGACAGAATTAGAATTTATACCTTTTGGTAGGCTACCACTCATTTTTATGGCTAGCAATTAAGGGAAAACTTTTAGAACATTTATAATCTGTCTAGAGACTACTCCAGGATTTTTTGAAAATATTTATATATTAACCACATTGTTTTATTTGTCTGCTTGTGATCTTTTGTCTTGAGGTTTTACATGGGTACGCATATCTCAACCCTGCTTTTCTTCACAATATATGTAAAGGATATTTACCACAAGGTGATATTCATTCTAACTCCTTTTATTTCTCTTAGGACAGACATCGGCCATGGTGAGGTCCACTCAGAGCTCCATGGCTGCATTTGGGGCTGTTAAAGTGGACAGGTCCTGCTGTGTGTTTTAATAGCAACTTTCACAGCAAGTCAACACATTTTTAGACAATTTGTCCCATGGAAATTTTGTAAATATTACTAATTCTGGAATTTGCTTATATACCTTGATGTCTCTTGAGATAGAACACTGCCACAAATTGCTTTTATGTGGCCACTACTTTTTTATTTAAAAAGGGAAATAAAGAAACATATTAAATACAGAATGAGGAATAAGGGGTTTACAGTACTATAAAAAAGGAAGTAATACAGTTCACTGTTACACTGCGTAGCATGAACTAAAGTAGCATGTCAATTTGGTCAACTTCGCTTAGTGTTTTTTGACAGATTCAATATATTAGACCATGACAGCTAAGTATTCCTCTAAAAGATGTAAGGCACCCAAAAATCATACCAACTTTGGTGATGATATTTCATCCTTATTGGAGCAAAACCATTATGGGGAAACAAAGATAAATTACTAGGAATTTTTGTATTAAACTCTTCTCTGTTAGGCCATGTGGCACAGACTTTTGATTTGTTTGATATGGTTTCTTTCCTCAGTAATTACAAATGGGTGCCAATGAGCTTGATGGGAGGTAAAAGTAATCTAATCCAACACATTTTATCTAGCAGTGACTGGGATAGCTTAGGGCCTTTTGAGGATAAAGTGTTTTAGTGGACAACAATAAAAGTGCATAAATACAACACTTTTGTCATGTTTCCAATAAGATGGAGCACAACGGAGACTGGCAATTATCATGTACTTTTTTGAATCAGTATTCTACTAAGAACTTTCCATACATTTTGTTACTTCATTTAGTTAATATTATGTTTAATTAAATTAATTGAGACAGTATTTCTCAAGTGCTGAACATAATATCTGATGCAAGAAAACAGCAAATACTTACCTATGACCTTCTTTTGGTCTTAGGAAGTGTCATTAGTATATTCTGTAAAAAGATATCAAAACTCAGAGAGTTTAAGTAGTTGACCCTAGGTTGTATTGCTAATGCAATTGTTTATGTGAACACACATTCCTGCAAATATTTGTAATTTTAAATAGTCATACTGTATAAATCTGTAATTAGATAGGCACTTTATGTAATGTTTCTGTAAAATAATGGCAAGAAATATTATTATCTGCATTATAGAAGCTGAAAATTTTTGCTTTGTAATTTATTTTCCTTTTGTCTATAATGTAATGTTAGAATTATTTTTCAGCAATCCCATGGCCCATAGATTTAAAATGAAGATGTATTTACATTAATGTGTTCATGTATCAAGTAGTAGTTCATGCTAATGCTTATCGGGATGTGCGTAAGCATAGCTAACATATGGCTTGTTTTCTATCATCCAACATTGTGACAGAATCCTCTGGAAAAAATAAATTCAGGGTCTAAAAATTTGGTTAGAAGAGAGACAGTACTTTACAGTGCATGAGAGATTGGCACTGTGCTTCAAGAAGGAGATTTATCGACCTATAGATTTTACTCAAAACATTAATGTGTAATGCTGCAGGCATAAAGAAGCATTAAGTTATCAAGATGGATAGGCACAGAGTACTGTTTTCCTTGGTTCTACTTTCTTCAAGATAAATGTAGTAGTAGAGAGGCAAAGAACAATGGGCATTGAGTAGTTGAAGGAAGTTGAATTTGACAGATCTTAGCTAATAGAACATAAGAGCAAACTTCTGAAACTCCTTTTTCTCTACATCAGACAATGCAGTCTGTGCTAACTATATTATTACTTTTTTCTAGTGAATGTTTTATCTGTCTTTTAAACATCATAATTTCTCTACTATTATTTATTTTACTATTTGGTTGAGTATTTCTTCTGCAATAACCCGTTAATACAAATTATTGGTGGACTTTATTGGAAATAGTCAATTGTTACTTGGGCACAAATTCAGTGGTCAGTAACTTCCATCCAAATTTAAGATAAGTTTGAGAATATATCAGTAACTATTAATACATTTATAACTATATTAACTAAGCTGTTGAATTAGACATGCATATGTAAATTACTTAGAGGTATGTAATATAATTGATAAATATAAGTGACTGGTAGTAAATAGATACGTTTCATATTTTCTCTATAATAATCACTTAATCCTATTAGTTATCCATTATGACAACAAAGTTGAATATCAAAGTGCTTCAAACGAAGTGGCTTAAAACAACTTATTCAAATGGTTGCTCATGAGACTATGGATAACTAGAACTTTTGTTCTGGATTCATTTGAGCTCACTCACATGTTGGCAGTCAGCTGTGAGTCAGGTAAGGGGCTATGCTAACCTAGGTTTGACTCTCTCACTGGCTTGGGGTGGATGTCAGCTGGCCATGTGTTTCCTCAGCTTTGTTAGTCACATCTTCTATTATCTAGGAGACTAGTTCAGGCTTTTTGACATGGTGAAAGCAAGGATCTAAAAGAGACAGAGGGTATGAGTCTTTTCGAGGTCACACTGTCATTTCCACCACATTCTATTGGCTGAAACAATTCACAAAACCTACCCAGATTCAAGGGAGCAGTGTAAGATAAATGCTACCTCTTGCAAAAACATAGATTTAATGAGAAATAAAGAATTGAGGTAAATTTTGCAATTAATCTACCATGCTGACTCCCTTTTTTCTTATTTTTCCAAAGTCATCTTTATTCAAAAGTGGTAACAGTGGGCATCCTGGCCTTATTTTAATTCTCTAAGAAAAAGATTTTAATATAATACTACACTGGAAAGTTTCTGATGTAGCTTATGTGAAACAATCTTTATCATATTTAGTAGGTTTCTATATTATTTCTCATTTGCTAAAGGTTTTTTCATGAAGTTATTGAATTTTATCAAATAAATGATTTTTTCTACATCAAAGTTATTGATCACGTTTTATTATTTCTTGTAAAAATCACACTGTTAAAATTTTTGAAGGCTAACTCACTTTCATCTTTTGCATTAGTTTTCTATTGCTGCTACAAATTTAGCAGCTTAAAAAACACAAACTTATTATCTTAGAAACTCTGACTCATAGGTCAGAAGTTTAGTATAGGTCTCGGGGGTTAAAATTAAGGTGCTGGCAGTGTTGCATTTCATTCTGAATTCTCTAAAGGCCCTCTAAAGGAGGGTCTGTTTCCTTCTCATTTAGATTGTTGGCAAAACTCAATTATTTGCTGTAATGGGACTGAGCTTCCTCTTTTTTTTTTTTTTTTTTTTTTTTTGGAGGCTATAAATTGATGTCTGTTTCCAGCTTGTAAAGGCCACAGACATTCCTTGGATCCTGGCCCTTTCCTCCATTTGCAAAACCACTGATGATAAGTCATGTCCTGCTCAAATCACATGTCTCTGACCCATCCAGGGAAGGTTCTCTTTAAAGATCCATGTGATTTTTAAAGATCCATGTGATTAGACTAGGAAGCACACAGATAATCAAGAATAATCTCTTCATCTCAAATACTCCTACCATAAGCATATCTGCAAAGTCCCTTTTGTCATGGAATGTAACATATCCACAGGTTCTGGAGCATTAGGGTGTGAGTATCCTACCAAATCTTACTATAAAAGACTGATTTGTTCCTAATATATTAATTTCTTTGCTAACATATTTTGTTTCAGATTTTTGTCTTTTATGAGAATGACTAGTTTAAATTTTCTTTTTTTAATGTCTTTTTTGAGGTATAATGGAGATACCAAAAACTGCACATATTTCATGTATACAATATGATGAATTTGGACATATGCATACACCCATGAAACCAACACCATAATCAATGTAATAAACATATTCATCACCTCCAAAAGCTTCCTCCTGCTCCTTTGTGGTTCTTGTTGTTTTGTTTTTCTGTGGTAAGAACACAACATAAAATCTACCCTCTTAACCAATTTTTAAGTGTACAACACAGAATTTTTAACTATAGGCACTATGCTGTGTAGCAGAACTTTAAAACTAATTCATCTTACATAACTGAAATCTTATGTCTCTTGAACCAAAATGTCTCATTTGTTCTTCTCTCCAGGCCCTGATAACTACCATTCTACTCTCCGCTTCTGTGACTTTAAGTATTTGAGATAATTCATATAAGCAAAATCATGCAATATTTGTCCATTGAAGTATTACTCATAATAAACAAGAGAAGGGAACAACCTAAATGTTGATCAATGTGTAAATATATTAAAAAATTGGCATATATGTACAATGAAATATTATTCCACCTTAAAAAAATGGGCATCCTGGCATTTGTGACAACTTAGTTAAATAAGCCAGTCACAAAGGGACAAATACTGCATGATATTTTATCTTCTTAAATCGAGATATTTGTGAGTAAAAACTTCCTTTTTAGTATGGATTTTGCTATATGCCATATGTTTTGGTGTATTTTATTTTCATCTTCATTTTATTAAAGATTTTTTATTATTCTCTTTTGAATTCTTTTTAAATCCATTGGCTATTTAGGAGTACATTATTTAATTTCCACGTATTTGTAAATTTTCCAATTTTTCTTCTGCTGTTGACTTCTAGTTTCATACTATTGTGGTCAAAAAAGATACTCAGTGTAATTTCAATCTTCTCAAATATGTTCCAACTTATTTTGTGATCTAAGACATGATCTATTTTGGAGGATGTTCCATGTGCATTTGGCAAGAGTTGTATAATCTGCTGTTGTTGAGTAGAATGTTCTGTATGTATCTGTTAGTTTGACTTTTTCTAAAGTTTTGTTTACATTCACCATTTACTTATTTTCTGTCAGCATGTTTCATCCATTATTTAAAATGAGATGCTGAAATCTCCTACTATTATTGTTGCTGTCTAAACCTCCCTTCAGATATGTCAGTATTTGTTTTGTAGATTTAAATGCACTTATGTTGGGTGTATATATATTTATAAGTGTCATATCTTCCAGATTAATTGGATGTTTATTAATATAAAATGTTCTTTATCTTTTGGTACAGTTTTCAACTCAAAATCTATTTTGTCTAATATGATTATAGCCACCCCTTCTTTATTTTGCTTCCCATTTGCATAAACTGTCCTTTCCATGCCTTCACCCTACAGCTTAAGTGTATCCCTAAATATAAAGCGAGTCTCTTGGAAAAAGCATACAGTTGGGTTTTGTTTTATTTTTAAGAACAATTAAATCACTATATGTATCTTGATTGGAGAGTTTAATCCACTTAAAATAATTTGTGGTAGAGAAGAATTGCTATTGCTATTTTGTTAACTGCATTCTATCTTATAGTTGTTTTCTTTTTTTCTTCTTTTTCTCTCTTGTTGTTTTCCTTTGTGTTTCATTGATATTTTTGTAGTGATGCTTTTATTTCTTCTCTTTTTCTTTGGATATCTTCTATAGGTGTAACCTTTGTGATTACCATGAAACTTACCTGAAATATAGTTATTACAGTCTATTTTAAGATGACAACAATCAAATTTTGATCACATATAAATAACCAACACTTTTACTTCCCCACCCTCACATACTTTGTTATTGATGCCACCATTTACATTTTAATATTGCATATCTATAAAAAAATTTGGTAGCTTTAATATTCTTAATATTACTGTCTTTTAACTTCTTTTTATTTCAATGTGAAAAACACCCTACAGCATCTCTTATAAATCAGGTCCTCAGCTTTTGTTTTTCTGGCAAAATATTGCTTCTTCATTTATGAAGGATAACATTTTCGGTCATAGTATTCTTCTTTGGCAGACTTTTTATTTCAGCCCTTTCCATATATTGTCCTGCTTTCACCTGGCCACATAGCTTCTGCTGATAATTTAACTGATAATCTTATGAAACCCTCCCATATGACAAGTTGCTCTTCTCTTGTACTTTCAAAATTCTCCTTTTGTCTTTTACTTTTGACAATCTTATTTTAATGTGTCTTGGTGTAAATTTTTTTGGTTTCATTCTCTTTGATATTTTGGCCTCAAAAATATGGATCTGCATATCCTTTCTCAGCTTGAGGAGTGTTAAGTCATATTTTCCTCCTTTCAATAAGGTTTCTACCTGTCTCTCTCTATTCTTCCTGAGCCCTTAATGCATTTGTGGGTCCGTATGTGGGTCCTATAAACCCTTTAGGTATTCTTCATTCTTTTTCATTCCTTTTCTTTTTGTTTCTCTGGCTGACCTATCTTTAAATTCACTGATTTTTTTCTTCTGCTTGATCAAGTATACTATTGAAGCTCTCTATTAAATTTTTCATTTCAGTTATTGTATTATTCAGCTTCATAGTTTTTTCATTATTTGTTACTGTTTATCTTTGTTGAAATACCAATTTTCTTCATGTATTGCTTTCCTGATTTTGTATTATTGCCTATGTATATTCTCTTGTAACTCACTAAACTTCCTTAAGACAAATATTTTGAATATGTCATCAGAAAAATTTATAAAATTCAATTTCTTTAGGGTAAATTACTGGAGATTTATTTGTTCCTTTGGCCTTGTTCCCTTATTCTTCATGTCCCTTGTAGCTTTGCAGTGGTATATACACATTTGAAGAAATAGCCACCTCTTCCAGTCTTTACATATTGTCTGTGACAGGGCAAAGACCTTCACCAGACAGCCCAGCTAGAGGTTCTGGGAGCCTCTCAAAAATTTCCTATGAATATTCATGCTCTATTTCTCTCCCTCTCGTTTAAAGGAGAAGTCTTAAGTTATGTATCTTCTCCCCACCTTGCAGAGCTGTACCAGCTGTAGTGAGCCACTCACTTTTTTTCTTTTTTCTTAGCTGTCTCTAAGGGTTTAAATTATGCCAGTTTCCTCAGTGCTGCAGATGAAGTAGAATAAATAGAGATCTCCTCAGGTTGTGGCGCAAAATGCCAGGGATGTTGGAAGTACACTAAAATCTCTCTTTCTCCCTAATGAGGGGCTGAGGTGACTTCCCTCTGCTTTGAGTCCTTTGTCCTTGAGGTAGGAGCTGATGTGAACAAAATGATACTGCTTTTTTAACCCTTTTTAATGTGGCTGTTTTGGGCTTTGTGTTTCTCTGGAGTATAGCAACTTTTTAATTGGATTCTGGACTTCTTATAAGTATATTTTGCTCTGTATATCTTTGTTAAATTGATCATTGTTTCTGTGTGGGGATTAGGATTGGGACTTCCATTCAATCATCTCGACACAATTCTCTAACTTTTCTTTCTTGTAGTGTCTTATCAGGTTGGTTATCATGGTGAAGCTGATCTCATAAAAACCTTTTCATATAAATGTTTCTATTTTTCTGTGCTCTGGAAAAGTGTTTGTAAGATGGATACATTTTCTTCTCTAAGTGTTTCATAGAATATACAAGCAAAACCCATTGGGTCGGTGTTATTTTGATAGTTTTTAAATGAAAATATAACTGAAAATTAGTATTTTTCAAAATTTCTATTTAGATTTCTGTGGTTTTAATAATGTGCCCTTTTCTGGGAACTTAATCTAAATATTGAAATTAATTGATACATAATTTTTCAAATAATCTTATTTTTATAGGAGTTTTGTTAATATTTCCTTTATCATTCTCAATATTAGTTATTTGTGCCTATCTTTTGTCTTTTTAATTTTGTCAAATAATTTTTACTATTTAACTCATTTATAAAATAATAATTTTTCATTTGTTGATCTTCATAGTATATTTATTTTATATTTTATTATTTTTATACCTATATTGATTATTTTTTCAACTGCTTGGTTCAATTTAATGTTCTTGCTTCATAACATACATGTACAGAAGACTAATTTTTTTGTAATTTTGGAAATTATATTTTATTATTTAAATCCTTTGTAACTCTTAAGACTTGTCTTCTGACCCAACATATGGTTAATTTTGCTAATTTTTCCATTCTGATTTAAAAATCAAAGTATTCTATCTCGGAATGTGGTATTATACATAGACTAATTAGTTCAAGCTTGCTACTCATGCCATTAAATTTTTATAACCATTTACTGAGTTTTGGTGTTCTTATTCTATAATGTGAAAAATATGTGTTAAAGCCTTTTTGTTATGTTTATGAATTTGTCCAGTTCTATTTTTATTTCCATCAAATTTTCTCTGATTAGTATTACCTAAATTAGAATTTAACTGCTTTGGGCATTGTCACTTTTATTATTAGACATATTCCTCTTATACTCTAATAGTGCTTCTTGCTTTAAAGTCTAACAATTTGTATAATATTACTGTAGCTTTCTTTGGGCTAAAATGTATGCAGTGTATTACATCTGTCCTTTTATATTTAACATTTTTATGTTATTTTTAAAAAGTTCTATCTCTTTTAAGTGGCAAATGGCACTTATTTATATTTTGATTAGAATATTTTAACCATTAGCATTTAGTGTAATGAAGATATTTTTATTTATGTATACAATCACATTCTTATTATGTATTCATCACATGTATTTAATGCCCCTTTTTTCTTTCCTTTCCTTTTATAAATTATACTTTTAGAATTTATTTATTTTACTCTCAATTTTTTGTTTCTATATTCTTTTAGTACAGTCATCTCTCAGTATCTGCAAGGGATTGGTTCCAGGATCCCCCTTGGATACCAAAATTTGGGATATAATATTTGCATGTAACTTACACACATCCTCCATATACTTTAAATCATTTCTAGATTACTTGCAATACTTACTTTAATGTAAATGTTATGTAAATTGTTGTTATACTGCATTGTTAGGGAATAATTACAAGAACAAGTCTGTAAATGGTCAGTATAGTTGCACTTATATTTTTGTTCATTTGTGGAAATATATTTGATCTCCATTGGTTGAATCCATAGATGTAAAAAACATGAATATGAAGGGACAATTATATTATTAAATTATTTTCTTTGAGGTTACAAGATCCATCCCCAACTATGAAAGAATATTATAAATTAGTATTTTATTATGTATTTTGCTCCATTTAACCTCTTCTGCCTTGAGTTCTCTTGTTCAGTTAAAACTTTATTGAATTTGTAACCTCACAATGCATTGCTATTAATAGTACTGGCTCATTATGTTTGGTCAAATATTTGAATTTTCATTTCTTTAATTTCTTTCTTTTTTTAAACTTCTTTTATATTTTATATTTCCATATAATTAAATGGTATTAATTTCTTTCTGTTGGTGGTAACATGCTGTCACTTTCTTGGGTTGCTTGAAATATTTTTATTTTTTTCTTTATTGTCCAAAGGTGTTCACAATGGATACAGCATTCAACATTTTTCATTATTATTTTGAATCACTTAAAACATTGGCCATTATCTTTCAAAAATTGTCTTGATGATGTCATTCCTTTGTCTTTCATATTTTGTTTTCTTTTGTTTATTTTTTTGTGAAGTTAGTTTTCAGTAAAATCATTTACTTTTGATGGTAATGAGCCCACCCCACACCATTTGGGTTCTTTTAGTTTTCTTTTTGTGTTTGGTTTTCGCAGTCTTTAATGATGTGCCAATGTGAGAGCTTTATTTATTTTAAAAAAGCTTAAAGAAATTTATCGTTCCTGAAGTTTATAACTGATCTTGAATTTGCATCTTGATGCATTTTAAAATACTGCTTCTGCATCATTGTTTATATTTCATATAACTAAGAATAAAATCATTATTATTATTATTATTGAGGCAGAGTCTCACTCTGTTGCCCAGGCTTGAGTGAAGTGACTCGATCACGGCTCACTGTAGCTTCAACCTTGTAGGCTCAAGCAATCCTCCCACCTCAGCCTCCCTA
The DNA here is from genome assembly GCF_043159975.1 of Macaca nemestrina. NCBI lineage: Eukaryota > Metazoa > Chordata > Mammalia > Primates > Cercopithecidae > Macaca > Macaca nemestrina. Next base: position 150,410,607 of record NC_092130.1, read on the forward strand.
GCTGGCACTACAGGCATGTGCCACCATGCTTGGCTTATTTTTTATATAGACGAGGTTTCACCATACTGCCCAGGCTGGTCTCAAACTCCTGAGCTCAAGCAATCTGCCTGCCTTGGTCTCCCAAAGTGCTGGAATTACAGGTGTGAGCCACTGCACACAGCCCAGAATGTAATTATTTATGTATTTGTTTTACTGACCTCTGCCAACTTTTCTCATCTTTTCTCTTAATTTCGTGACTATAAATCATTCTTTTTAAAGTCTTTGGCTGATAACTCCAATATCTGCCTCTTCCCCTAGGTCAGATTTTATTGTTTGTTTTGATAGACTATTATAAGTTAAGTCTCATCTTTCTGTACTCTGAGTGGTTTTGATTAAAAGTTGGACATTATTTAAGAAAACTAGAGAACAAATATAATGTTCTGGATGGTAAGATTAGATTGGATATTCTCTCAAGAAAGAAGAAACTAAAGTTAAATCAATATGTGTTAAGATTCTAAAGTTGTTTTAAATTACTTAACTAGGATTTGCTTGGGCTTGATTAATTTGAATCTATGGATGGGTTCATAAGTTCTATTAACTTACTGGAATTATGAGCAAATTATTTCATCTGTATTTGCTTTTAAGTACATGGGCCCCTGGAGAAAAGTTTAACTTTCACTGGTTGCACTAAAGGTTCATTAATGAAAAAGCTTTAAGAACAATCTTTAGGTAGGTTGATTATGTAGTTTTAGAATGAAATTTTTCAACCAGACTTGAATATGTAATGAAGATAATAAAAGTTGGTTATTTTCTGCAGATATCTCTAAAAAAATGCACTTTACTTGCTATTACATATAACTAGCCTATATGCTGATTCTTAGAGCTTTTCCATAGGAAAGAAAAAAAAGAGAATGAGTTAATGCTCAAATTAGAATAAATTACATGATCTGAGAAAATAATTAAGTAAAGAGAAGGAAAACTGAGGAAAGTATTAGTAATATTACTTGGTTTTGTCTAAGAAATCCTCTCAGGTCAGCATAATGCTATTTGACTACATGTGTTCACCATTTATTATTTTCTCCTTCAAGCACTAGAAAATATTCTGATTTATTTTTTAAAGTGTTTTTGATTAATATTCTATCACCTTAGTAAAGAAAACACTCAAATTATTACAGTTACTAGAATCTAGTTTGATAACACATCAAAATCCATGTTTCACTTTTAGTCTCAATTTTCTTCGCCTGAAGCCAATGGCAAAACTGTAAAACAAAAACAACGGGGGGCGGAGCAAGATGGCCGAATAGGAACAGCTCCAGTCTCCAACTCCCAGAGCGAGCGACACAGAAGACCGGTGATTTCTGCATTTTCAACTGAGGTACTGGGTTCATCTCACTGGGGAGTGCCAGACGATTGGTGCTGGTCAGCTGCTGCAGCCCGACCAGCGAGAGCTGAAGCAGGGCGAGGCATCGCCTCACCTGGGAAGCGCAAGGAGAAAGGGAATCCCTTTTCCTAGCCAGGGGAACTGAGACACACAACACCTGGAAAATCGGGTAACTCCAACCCCAATACTGCGCTTTAAGGAAACGGGCACTCCAGGAGATTATATCCCACACCTGGCCAGGAGGGTCCCACGCCCACGGAGCCTCCCTCATTGCTAGCACAGCAGTCTGTGATCTACCGGCAAGGCAGCAGCGAGGCTGGGGGAGGGGCACCCACCATTGCTGAGGCTTAAGTAGGTAAACAAAGCCGCTGGGAAGCTCCAACTGGGTGGAGCTCACAGCAGCTCAAGGAAACCTGCCTATCTCGGTAGACTCCACCTCTGGGGACAGGGCACAGCTAAACAACAACAACAAAAACAACAAAGCAGCAGAAACCTCTGCAGACGCAAATGACTCTGTCTGACAGCTTTGAAGAGAGCAGTGGATCTCCCAACACGGAGGTTGAGATCTGAGAAGGGACAGACTCCCTGCTCAAGTGGGTCCCTGACCCCTGAGTAGCCTAACTGGGAGACATCCCCCACTAGGGGCAGTCTGACACCCCACACCTCACAGGGTGGAGTACACCCCTGAGAGGAAGCTTCCAAAGCAAGAATCAGACAGGTACACTCGCTGTTCAGAAATATTCTATCTTCTGCAGCCTCTGCTGCTGATACCCAGGCAAACAGGGACTGGAGTGGACCTCAAGCAATCTCCAACAGACCTACAGCTGAGGGTCCTGACTGTTAGAAGGAAAACTATCAAACAGGAAGGACACCTACACCAAAACCCCATCAGTACATCACCATCATCAAAGACCAGAGGCAGATAAAACCAAAAGATGGGGAAAAAGCAGGGCAGAAAAGCTGGAAATTCCAAAAATAAGAGCGCATCTCCCCCGGCAAAGGAGCGCAGCTCATCGCCAGCAACGGATCAAAGCTGGACGGAGAATGACTTTGACGAGATGAGAGAAGAAGGCTTCAGTCCATCAAACTTCTCAGAGCTAAAGGAGGAATTATGTACCCAGCGCAAAGAAACTAAAAATCTTGAAAAAAAAGTGGAAGAATTGATGGCTAGAGTAATTAATGCAGAGAAGGTCATAAACGAAATGAAAGAGATGAAAACCATGACACGAGAAATACGTGACAAATGCACAAGCTTCAGTAACCGACTCGATCAACTGGAAGAAAGAGTATCAGCGATTGAGGATCAAATGAATGAAATGTAGCAAGAAGAGAAACCAAAAGAACAAAGAAGAAAAAGAAATGAACAAAGCCTGCAAGAAGTATGGGATTATGTAAAAAGACCAAATCTACGTCTGATTGGGGTGCCTGAAAGTGAGGGGGAAAATGGAACCAAGTTGGAAAACACTCTTCAGGATATCATCCAGGAGAACTTCCCCAACCTAGTAGGGCAGGCCAACATTCAAATCCAGGAAATACAGAGAACGCCACAAAGATACTCCTTGAGAAGAGCAACTCCAAGACACATAATTGCCAGATTCACCAAAGTTGAAATGAAGGAAAAAATCTTAAGGGCAGCCTGAGAGAAAGGTCGGGTTACACACTAAGGGAAGCCCATCAGACTAACAGCAGATCTCCTAGCAGAAACTCTCCAAGCCAGAAGAGAGTGGGGACAGTATTCAACATTCTTAAAGAAAAGAATTTTAAACCCAGAATTTCATATCCAGCCAAACTAAGTTTCATAAGTGAAGGAGAAATAAAATCCTTTACAGATAAACAAATGCTTAGAGATTTTGTCACCACTAGGCCTGCCTTACAAGAGACCCTGAAGGAAGCACTAAACATGGAAAGGAACAACCGGTACCAGCCATTGCAAAAACATGCCAAAATGTAAAGACCATTGAGGCTAGGAAGAAACTGCATCAACTAACGAGCAAAATAACCACTTAATATCATAATGGCAGGATCAAGTTCACACATAACAATATTAACCTTAAATGTAAATGGACTAAATGCTCCAATTAAAAGACACAGACTGGCAAACTGGATAAAGAGTCAAGACCCATCAGTCTGCTGTATTCAGGAGACCCATCTCACACGCAGAGACATACATAGGCTCAAAATAAAGGGATGGAGAAAGATTTACCAAGCAAATGGAGAACAAAAAAAAGCAGGGGTTGCAATACTAGTCTCTGATAAAACAGACTTTAAACCATCAAAGATCAAAAGAGACAAAGAAGGCCATTACATAATGGTAAAGGGATCAATTCAACAGGAAGAGCTAACTATCCTAAATATATATGCACCCAATACAGGAGCACCCAGATTCATAAAGCAAGTTCTTAGAGACTTACAAAGAGACTTAGACTCCCATACAATAATAATGGGAGACTTCAACACTCCACTGTCAACATTAGACAGATCAACGAGACAGAAAGTTAACAAGGATATCCAGGAACTGAACTCATCTCTGCAGCAAGCAGACCTAATAGACATCTATAGAACTCTCCACCCCAAATCAACAGAATATACATTCTTCTCAGCACCACATCGTACTTACTCCAAAATGGACCACGTAATTGGAAGTAAAGCACTCCTCAGCAAATGTACAAGAACAGAAATTATAACAAACTGTCTCTCAGACCACCGTGCAATCAAACTAGAACTCAGGACTAAGAAACTCAATCAAAACCGCTCAACTACATGGAAACTGAACAACCTGCTCCTGAATGACTACTGGGTACATAACGAAATGAAGGCAGAAATAAAGATGTTCTTTGAAACCAATGAGAACAAAGATACAACATACCAGAATCTCTGGGACACATTTAAAGCAGTGTGTAGAGGGAAATTTATAGCACTAAATGCCCACAAAAGAAAGCAGGAAAGATCTAAAATTGACACTCTAACATCGCAATTAAAAGAACTAGAGAAACAAGAGCAAACACATTCGAAAGCTAGCAGAAGGCAAGAAATAACTAAGATCAGAGCAGAACTGAAGGAGATAGAGACACAAAAAACCCTCCAAAAAATCAATGAATCCAGGAGTTGGTTTTTTGAAAAGATCAACAAAATTGACAGACCACTAGCAAGACTAATAAAGAAGAAAAGAGAGAAGAATCAAATCAACGCAATTAAAAATGATAAAGGGGATATCACCACCGACCCCACAGAAATACAAACTACCATCAGAGAATACTATAAACACCTCTACGCAAATAAATTGGAAAATCTAGAAGAAATGGATAATTTCCTGGACACTTACACTCTTCCAAGACTAAACCAGGAAGAAGTTGAATCCCTGAATAGACCAATAGCAGGCTCTGAAATTGAGGCAATAATTAATAGCCTACCAACCAAAAAAAGTCCAGAACCAGATGGATTCACAGCTGAATTCTACCAGAGGTACAAGGAGGAGTTGGTACCATTCCTTCTGAAACTATTCCAATCAATAGAAAAAGAGGGAATCCTCCCTAACTCATTTTATGAGGCCAACATCATCCTGATACCAAAGCCTGGCAGAGACACAACAAAAAAAAGAGAATTTTAGACCAATATCCCTGATGAACATCGATGCAAAAATCCTCAATAAAATACTGGCAAACCGGATTCAGCAACACATCAAAAAGCTTATCCACCATGATCAAGTGGGCTTCATCCCTGGGATGCAAGGCTGGTTCAACATTCGCAAATCAATAAACATAATCCAGCATATAAACAGAACCAAAGACAAGAACCACATGATTATCTCAATAGATGCAGAAAAGGCTTTTGACAAAATTCAACAGCCCTTCATGCTAAAAACGCTCAATAAATTCGGTATTGATGGAACGTACCTCAAAATAATAAGAGCTATTTATGACAAACCCACAGCCAATATCATACTGAATGGGCAAAAACTGGAAAAATTCCCTTTGAAAAGTGGCACAAGACAGAGATGCCCTCTCTCACCACTCCTATTCAACATAGTGTTGGAAGTTCTGGCTAGGGCAATCAGGCAAGAGAAAGAAATCAAGGGTATTCAGTTAGGAAAAGAAGAAGTCAAATTGTCCCTGTTTGCAGATGACATGATTGTATATTTAGAAAACCCCATTGTCTCAGCCCAAAATCTCCTTAAGCTGATAAGCAACTTCAGCAAAGTCTCAGGATACAAAATTAATGTGCAAAAATCACAAGCATTCTTATACACCAGTAACAGACAAACAGAGAGCCAAATCATGAATGAACTTCCATTCACAATTGCTTCAAAGAGAATAAAATACCTAGGAATCCAACTTACAAGGGATGTAAAGGACCTCTTCAAGGAGAACTACAAACCACTGCTCAGTGAAATCAAAGAGGACACAAACAAATGGAAGAACATACCATGCTCATGGATAGGAAGAATCAATATCGTGAAAATGGCCATACTGCCCAAGGTAATTTATAGATTCAATGCCATCCCCATCAAGCTACCAATGAGTTTCTTCACAGAATTGGAAAAAACTGCTTTAACGTTCATCTGGAACCAAAAAAGAGCCCGCATCTCCAAGACAATCCTAAGTCAAAAGAACAAAGCTGGAGGCATCATGCTACCTGACTTCAAACTATACTACAAGGCTACAGTAACCAAAACAGCATGGTACTAGTACCAAAACAGAGATATAGACCAATGGAACAGAACAGAGTCCTCAGAAATACCACACATCTACAGCCATCTGGTCTTTGACAAACCTGAGAGAAACAAGAAATGGGGAAAGGATTCCCTATTTAATAAATGGTGCTGGGAAAATTGGCTAGCCATAAGTAGAAAGCTGAAACTGGATCCTTTCCTTACTCCTTATACGAAAATTAATTCAAGATGGATTAGAGACTTAAATGTTAGACCTAATACCATAAAAATCCTAGAGGAAAACCTAGGTAGTACCATTCAGGACATAGGCATGGGCAAAGACTTCATGTCTAAAACACCAAAAGCAACGGCAGCAAAAGCCAAAATTGACAAATGGGATCTCATTAAACTAAAGAGCTTCTGCACAGCAAAAGAAACTACCATCAGAGTGAACAGGCAACCTACAGAATGGGAGAAAATTTTTGCAATCTACTCATCTGACAAAGGGCTAATATCCAGAACCTACAAAGAACTCAAACAAATTTACAAGAAAAAAACAAACAACCCCATCAAAAAGTGGGCAAAGGATATGAACAGACATTTCTCAAAAGAAGACATTCATACAGCCAACAGACACATGAAAAAATGCTCATCGTCACTGGCCATCAGAGAAATGCAAATCAAAACCACAATGAGATACCATCTCACACCAGTTAGAATGGCGATCATTAAAAAGTCAGGAAACAACAGGTGCTGGAGAGGATGTGGAGAAATAGGAACACTTTTACACTGTTGGTGGGATTGTAAACTAGTTCAACCATTATGGAAAACAGTATGGCGATTCCTCAAGGATCTAGAACTAGATGTACCATATGACCCAGCCATCCCATTACTGGGTATGTACCCAAAGGATTATAAATTATGCTGCTATAAAGACACATGCACACGTATGTTTATTGCAGCACTATTCACAATAGCAAAGACTTGGAACCAACCCAAATGTCCATCAGTGACAGATTGGATTAAGAAAATGTGGCACATATACACCATGGAATACTATGCAGCCATCAAAAAGGATGAGTTTGTGTCCTTTGTAGGGACATGGATGCAGCTGGAAACCATCATTCTTAGCAAACTATCACAAGAACAGAAAACCAAACACCGCATGTTCTCACTCATAGGTGGGAACTGAACAATGAGATCACTTGGACTCAGGAAGGGGAACATGACACACCGGGGCCTATCATGGGGAGGGGGGAGGGGGGAGGGATTGCATTGGGAGTTATACCTGATGTAAATGACGAGTTGATGGGTGCTGACGAGTTGATGGGTGCAACACACCAACATGGCACAAGTATACATATGTAACAAACCTGCACGTTATGTACTGTACCCTAGAACTTAAAGTATAATAATAATAAATAAATAAATAAATAAAAAACAGCACTTCTACATTAAAAAAAAAAATGACATAAAGCCACTACAAAATAGGATATCTTTTGTTATTTTTAATTAATTAATTAATTTATTTATTTATTTGAGATGGAGTCTGGCTCTGTCGCCCAGGCTGGAGTGCAGCGGCAAGATCTCGGCTCACTGCAAGCTCCGCCTCCTGGGTTCAGGCCATTCTCCTGCTTCAGTCTCCTTAATAGCTGGGACTACAGGCAGCCGCCACCATGCCTGGCTAATTTTTTGTATTTTTTAGTAGAGACGGGGTCTCACCGTGTTAGCCAGGATGGTCTCGATCTTCTGACCTCATGATCTGCCCACCTCGTCCTCCCAAAGTGCTGGGATTACAGGCATGAGGCACCGCACCCGGCCAAAAATAGGATTTCTTATCTAGTTATGTATATTTTTTAGATAATGATAGAACCGAAGTATGAAAGAGAATGATGAAAAATAACTACTAAAGTAAAACTTTCATCATACAATATTTATTTTTATAAATTATGTAATTTAAAGTTGCTGTGATAGTCAAATGCTCATTTAATGGAAATAGATATAATATTTACTTAAAATTGTTATATAACAGGTAATATATCATCATGTTGATTGCTGGCATATGATGGACACTTACATAACCATAAAAAGAAAAATATTGCCTGGCTATTTAAAAAATACTCTGCCTCTTTTATACTTATCTATATTCTAAACTGAAGCAGATTTTTGAACATTTGCATTCACATCTACCTGATTCAGAAGGATAAATGTATTTTCGGCTTACCTGCTTTATTGACCTGCAGAAGTAGCAGATAATGATCCTAAAACTGGCCAAATGAAGCAGGCTAATTTGCCACCAAAACTTTTGTTTTACTCTGTTGCTATCCTAGTTCTCCTATAATTCTTAATTTGAGTAGCAAGAGCCCATAGTTGAAAAATAATATACGTATATTTAATTTGAAGTCCTGTTTTAAAAAAATTCTAGCAGTGTTTTGTTTAGCATGTAGACAGAAAGATTCTTTTCCCCCACGCAGAAGTAGTAAGCACAAATCAAAAATATATAATCATTGTGAAATTATAAACTAAACATGGAATCTTTTACTTTTCAATATTCAAGCCCAAATAATTTTTTCTTTCTCCTTCAAAACAATAGATAATAGGGTAGAGATATTTACAGACAAAATAGGAATTTCATGCTTGTTTTTTCTCTCTGCAATGGGGAAGTGGAACTTAAATGGAAGAAATAATGTCTTTAACCAAGACATAAGCCCCTACTGGCTTTGTTCTGTCTTTTCTGGAAGTCTGCTTAGAAAGATACTTTACTAAGCTGTTAAATTCCATGTGGCCGACTAGGTAACAAATAGTAAAGACAGAAGCTGAGGGCCACAGGGGTTTGCAGTTGTCAGCATGGTGATGAGCCAGAGTTTTATCATCAGAAACTAAAGAGTACTTAAATGATACTGGCTGCAGTTGTGGTCATAATTTATCAGCCTCAAGTGACTCTGTGTATATGTGTGCCTGCCCTTCCTAACTTCAGTTTCTGTTCTGCTGGAGTCTGCATTATAAAACTTCAGTGACCCTCCTGCACAGTCTTTATTTTTCTAACATCAAAAGAATCAGAAAGGACACATGGAATGAAATATAAGAAAAACATTACTGCAAAAGCATAAAGTCAGAAAGTTAGTGCAAATAAAATGCTACTAAAAAGGCTGTAGACAGATGACTATCCAAATAGAAAAGTGGAGCATAGTCAGACTCAAGCAGAACTATAGAAATGATGTTTTAAAATAATAATTCACTCTTAGGTTGCAACATGAGTTAAAAGAGGTCAAATAATGTTTTGTTCTTTTGTAAAGTGCATTTTCCAAAAGGAATTAATTTGGATATCTTTATGTAGTAGGTCAGGAAAAGTTTTAAATAAATAAATTATAAACAAGTGTTTAAAAAATCTTTTTTAATCTTCTGATACAATGAGTTGATTTTTGTTTAAACTGTGAGCCAAACATTTTTGTCCATCCTTTTGCCATCTTGAAGCTACCATTAATGGAGAAATTTTTTGGAAAAAAAAAAAAAAAAAGAAGAAAACACAGGTAAAATATTTTTTCTATGAACAATCATTCTATAATTTGTTTGTTCCATGGTTTTGCTCTTTTTTTTTTTTTTTTTTTTTTTTTTTTTTTTTTGAGACGGAGTCTCCCTCTGTCGCCCAGGCTGGAGTGCAGTGGCGCGATCTCGGCTCACTGCAAGCTCCGCCTCCCGGGTTCACGCCATTCTCCTGCCTCAGCCTCCCGAGTAGCTGGGACTACAGGCGCCCACAACCGCGCCCGGCTAATTTTTTGTATTTTAGTAGAGACGGGGTTTCACCGTGGTCTCGATCTCCTGACCTTGTGATCCGCCCGCCTCGGCCTCCCAAAGTGCTGGGATTACAGGCGTGAGCCACCGCGCCCGGCCCATGGTTTTGTTCTTATCCAAAACTCAGTGAGGAAACCTGAATTAATTAATTCTTTAGCTCTTCCTTTTAAATTTATGTCACATTCTGTAGGTTGCCTGTTCACTCTGATGGTAGTTTCTTTTGCTGTGCAGAAGCTCTTTAGTTTAATGAGATCCCATTTGTCAATTTTGGCTTTTGCTGCCGTTGCTTTTGGTGTTTTAGACATGAAGTCTTTGCCCATGCCTATGTCCTGAATGGTACTACCTAGGTTTTCCTCTAGGGTTTTTATGGTATTAGGTCTAACATTTAAGTCTCTAATCCATCTTGAATTAATTTTCGTATAAGGAGTAAGGAAAGGATCCAGTTTCAGCTTTCTACTTATGGCTAGCCAATTTTCCCAGCACCATTTATTAAATAGGGAATCCTTACATATACACCATGGAATACTATGCAGCCATAAAAAAGGATGAGTTTGTGTCCTTTGTAGGGACATGGATGCATCTGGAAACCATCATTCTTAGCAAACTATCACAAGAACAGAAAACCAAACACCGCATGTTCTCACTCATAGGTGGGAACTGAACAATGAGATCACTTGGACTCGGGAAGGGGAACATGACACACCGGGGCCTATCATGGGGAGGGGGAGGGGGGAGGGGGGAGGGATTGCATTGGGAGTTATACCTGATGTAAATGATGAGTTGATGGGTGCTGATGAGTTGATGGTGCAGCACAGCAACATGGCACAAGTATACATATGTAACAAACCTGCACGTTATGCACATGTACCCTAGAACTTAAAGTATAATAATAATAATAATAAAATTTATGTCACACAACATATTAATTAAACAAGAAGATAGAATCAGGGTAGCTGATCTCAGTCAGAACTTGCTTAAAATATGAAGTTAATTGTAGGGTATATGTGCATTTGTTGTGTAAGAAATTGAACAGTCATGACCATTCCGAGCATAACCCATTCCCTGACAGTTTCTTATCCCAAGACACAGATGAGAAGTCAGAAGTCATAAGTCAGTCTTCTTAAGATAGATGCCGACGTGGAGACTTACAGGCAGGTAGTTATTAGGGAAGCACTGTCAAAAAACATCACTTGTAAGAGCATATATCACCCATGCAAAACCCTGGCCAACAAAGAAAAGCCACCATTGAACTTCTCAACAGTGCTTCTGTCACCCTTATCAGCTCATTCTTTGTCACATTGGAAACAAAGGATTCCTCTGACTCCCCTCAAGGAACATAGCTAATGATTGTTTTGGTCACATATAGTCACTGGCTATAGACTGCACTCAAGGTGGGTGACAACCTGGGGAAATAGCAATATCCAGGGAGGGACACAAGTGTGAGATGTCAACAAACAACATTTCTAGCCTGCAGCTGGGGTAATGAGTGCTTAGTACCCAAGAGTGGGCTTTGGGTGAAAGACCATAGCATGAGCAACATGAATCCTGAACTCACTTCTTCAGGTACATCTACTATTACCACCTTATCCACCATATGTTGTAGGGTCCAGCCCCACAGGGTTGGTGGGTATTTCTCCCTGTGTGCGGAGACAAGAGATTGTAAAAAAGACGCAAGACAAAGAGATAAAAGACAGCTGGGCCCAGGGGACCACTACCACCAAGATGCAGAGACCGGTAGTGGCCCCGAATGCCTGATATTTATTGGATACAAGACAAAGGGGCAGGGTAAGGAGTGTGAGCCATCTCCAATGATAGGTAAGGTCACGTGGGTCACGTGTCCACTGGACAGGGGGCCCTTCCCTGCCGGGCAGCCGAGGCAGAGAGAAAGAGAGGAGAGACAGACATCTTACGCCATTATTTCTGCATATCAAAGACTTTTAGTACTTTCACTAATTTGCTACTGCTATCTAGAAGGCAGAGCCAGGTGTACTGGATGGAACATGAAGGCGGATTAGGAGTGTCACCACTGAAGCACAGCATCACAGGGAGTCAGTTAGGCCTCCAGATAACTGCTGGCGGGCCTGACTGATGTCAGGCCCTCCACAAGAGGTGGAGGAGTAGAATCTTCTCTAAACTCCCCAGGGAAAGGGAGACTCCCCTTCCTGGTCTGCTAAGTAGCAGGTGTTTTTCCTTGACACTGACGCTACTGCTAGAACACGGTCCGCTTGGCAATGGACGTCTTCCCAGATGATGGCGTTACCGCTAGGCCAAGGAGCCCTCTGGTGGCCCTGCCTGGGCATAACAGAAGGCTTGCACTTGTCTCTGGTCACTTCTCACTATGTCCTCTCAGCCCCTATCTCTGTATGGCCTGGTTTTTCCTAGGTTATGATTGTAGAGCGAGGATTATTATAATTTGGAATAAAGAGTAATTGCTACAAACTAATTATTAATGATATTCATATGTAATCATATCTATGATCTATATCTATTATAACTATTCGTATTTTATATATTTTAGTAGACTGTAACAGCTAGTGCCCTCGGTCTCTTGCCTCGGCACCTGGGTGGTTTGCTGCCTACAATATGTGAATATGTGCACTGTGTATATGATGCAACATCTGTGTGTATTTGTGTTTGTGTACACTGGAGAGGGAAAAAGTGAGGGTCATTTCTGCTGTTGATCAATTGCCAGGATGGTTTTGATGTCATTCACAGATGATTTCCTATGATGTAAATTTCTTGAGGAGACATAATTTACCATATAATATTTGTGGGTTTTTTATCTACCTAGAGATTTGTTAAAGAATAGGCAATAACTCTATATGCAGAAAACAGAAATTGGACCCCTTCCTTTCACCTTATACAAAAATTAACTAACGATGGATGAAAGGCTTAAAGGTAAAATCTAAAACCATAAAAACCCTGGAAGAAAACCTAGGCAATGCCATTCAGGACATAGGCATGGGCAAAGACTTCATGACTAAAACACCAAAAGCAATTGCAACAAAAGCCAAAATTGACAAATGGGATCTAATTAAACTAAAGAGCTTCTGCACAGCAAAGAAACTATCATCAGAGTGAACAGGCAACCTACAGAATGGGAGAAAGTTTTTGCAATCTATCCATCTGACAGATGTCTAATATCCAGAAGCTACAAGGAACTTAAACAAATTTACAAGAAAAAAACAAACAAGAAAAACAACGCCATCAAAAAATGGGCAAAGGATATGAAGAGACACTTCTCAAAAGAAGGCATTTATGTGGCCAAGAAACATGAAAAAAAGCTCATCATCACTGGTCATTAGAGAAATGAAATCAAAACAACAATGAGATACCATCTCATGCCAGTTAGAACAGCAATCATTAAAAAGTCAGGAAACAACAAATGCTCGCGTGAATGTAGAGAAATAGGAATGCTTTTACACTGTTGCTGGGAGTGTAAATTAGTTCAACCATTGTGAAAGTCGGTGTGGTGATTCTTCAAGGATCTAGAACCAGAAATACCATTTTACCCAGCAATCCCATTACTGGGTATATATCCAAAGGATTATAAATCATTATACGCATGCACACGTATGTTTATTGCAGCACTATTTACAATAGCAAAGACTTGGAACCAACCCAAATGCCCATCAGTGATAGACTGGATAAAGAAAATGTGGCACATACACACCGTGGAATACTATGCAGCCATAAAAAGAATGATTTCATGAACTTTGCATGAAATTTGATGAAGCTGGAAACCATCATTCTCAGCAAACTAACACAGGTACAGAAAATCAAACATCGCATGTCTCACTCATGAGTGGGAGTTGAACAATGAGAACACATGGACACGGGGAGAGGAACATTACACACTGGGTCTGTCAGGGCATGGGCGGGGGGAAGGGGAGGGAGAGCATTAGGATAAATACCTAATGCATGTGGGGTGTAAAATCTAGATGATGGGTTGATAGGTGCAGCAAACCACATGGCACTTGTATACCTATTTAACAAAGCTTCATGTTCTGCACATGTATTCTGGAATTTAAAGTAAAATTATCTATATGCAAAACATTTTCTGATATTCTGAATAAATAGCAATGCATGTTTTTCATTGGGCACATTATTGTAAATTGCTATGGGCCTTTTTTTCTTATTTTTTTCTTCTTTCTTTTCTTTTTTCGTTCCCTTCTTTTTTTTATTCAGTCTCTCTTTCTTTCCTTTACATTTTTTCTCTTCCTTGTTCTTTCCCTCTATACACCTTTGTTTCCTTTCTCACTCTCTAATCAGCCAGACATAAGGTTGTATTATGGAAATTTTTTATGTTCAGATTTTTAGTTTAATTTATTTTAACTTACATTTTTGATATTTTATTGCAGAATTGCATCTAATTTTGAAAAACTGACAAAACTTGTAACTGTTCAATCATGATGAAAAAAATAAAGCTCTTAAATTTTAAAAGCAACTTTTTAAAGAACAGAGTGGAGAAAAAAAACTAGTAGCTTTCAGGGGAAGACCTCTGGCAGATACTTCCTTTACCCCATGGTGAGTGATGTTGATATCATGTTAATATCATGTGCCCCCATAGAGCACAATGATGAGGGCTTTCATGTTTGTGTTCTTCTTCCTGAAAACACATACTTCAATTCTAGTCACACACACACACAAAATCAAAGGGACCCAAATTGAGAATTGCACTGAAGAAATATGTGATGAAGACTCTTTAATATTGTCCTCATTGACCACCCCACTCGATGACCCTTAATGTCATGGGGTGGGGGGAAGAAAATGAAAAGCACAAATACAAAGAAACTGTTGCAGATTGGAGGAGACTAAAAAAAAAAAAAAAAAAAAAAAAAAGTAATGATTAAATTTAATATGGTTTCCTGGATTGGTCTCTGGAATACACAAAGGACATTAGTGGAAAAACTGAAAACTGGTAACATCCAAATAAAGTCTGCGATTTAGTTACTGCTAATATAGTGTTAATTCCTTACTGTTGACAATGGTATCATGGTTATGTAAGATGGTAATATTAGGAAACTACTGACATAAGGGAACTTTTATATTTGATGACTTTGATGGGGGCTTAGCTAAAGTGGTAAATAATTAGATATTCACAGAACTTTTTTTTTCTAGACTGATTAGACTTACTAGACTTTCTATACTTACGAGGCTTCCATGTGCCAGTCAGTGTTCAACCAGTGAAGCAGCAATAATCATAGACTGATAGATGCTAGATGACAGATTTATTACAGGAAGTTGGATAAAGCAATTAGTAGGACTAGCGAAGCAGTCTCTGCAGGGCTGTCTCCACCTGTAAGGCTGGAGCACAAAGCCGTCAGTCCATTAGTCAGGAAGGGAATGCCATGAGCCAGCTAGAACCCAGTGAACACAAGCTGGGAACCCCAGCATCACTAGCAGCAATGCAAACAGGATGAGGTAGAAGCCTGGGAGGACAAGTTTTCATTTATATCAGCCTTGTTGCCTCTTCCTTGTGGAGCTGAACGTATATGCTTCTAGTCGAGGAGTCAGAGACAATGAAGAAAGCATGAGTGGGGAAGGGAAAGAGAAATGCAGGCCCCACTGATGCTTTATGCCAATGAGGTGAAACCAGCAACAAGGTGTTTATGCTACAAAATGGCTGACACCTTTCTTCTAGTAGTTTCCTTGACAGGATTATTATGCTTTAGCCGATAGACTATTTTTTTAAATTCTATGCTGTCTCCCTGGAACCTTGTTTCATATAGCAAATGTTCAGCTTTCTTAATATGCTGCATTTGTATCTAAATATATGCCTCATTTTCTAGTTTTAGTCTAAAAATAAGATAATGTAAGTCACCTAATTACTCTAGCACATTTGTATTTTGCTTTTCATTAGATGGAATGAAGATGTTAATAGAGCCCTTGATATTTCTACTCATTTTATTAGGTTTCAAAAGTGTATTTATAAACATAAATATCTAACAGAATGTGTTGAATATTTATGCATTGCTTTGCTGCCAAAGTCCATATACATATATCCATGGATTTTGAGATAATTTTCTGAGTTGATGGATCTATCCTTATAACACAAGGACTCTTTCTGTATTACTAGCCTTTTAGTTACAAATAGCTGTAAGCTATTAAGCATGAGGAATTAACTCTCAGATGAATTTTGAACACAAATAAATGCTGGTAGTGCTTAAGATGTATTGTGAAATGTTTTGATGATATACCATTAAATTTATTCCAAAGTATATTTCTAAAATTGCCAGTGGAAATCTAAGACTGCTTTTTTTTTCCTTTTTAATCATGAAACTTGCCCCAGGTTGCCAAAAATGCAGCCATCAGCATTCCTTCGTGAAGACAGCTTAGTGCTGTCAGCCATCTTATCTCCCCTGTTGTAAGGCTGATTTTCTTCTTTTATCAGTGAATACAAACATTAAAATGGACCCATAATCTTACCTTAGCTACACAGAAGTTCTCCAGCTGCTTCTACGATACTTGGAAAGTATCTGCTAAAGAAATTAGGCCCATGTGCATAACAGAACATACTCACAAGTTATACATATTGCAAAGTAATACAATTACAATAGATGAAAATAAAATGATGAAGGAATAAAGTCTAATTAAAAGAAAAATAATTTTAAAAGACAAATATTTTAGTAACTTTAGAAACAGCAGATTAGATCTTGGGAGCTGAACCCAAAATATAATACCTACCATAGTTCCTAAATCAGGTTATTTTCCATAAGGATATCATTAGCTCATGTTACAGTGTGATCATGTGCATACATTGACTTCTTAAACCATGCATAAAAACCTCAGGATATTTTATTGTGATCTTTATACAAAGAACCGGAAGACATTATTTGAGGCATAAAATGACAAAGAGAGGAATAGCAGCTATAATAGTTATGAAATCCTAAAACTTATAGTATACAATAGGTTTTAACTTTGCTTCTGAAGCAAAGGGAACTTCATAAAAATTTCACAAATACTGTATTGCTGTATTGAAGCAGAAAGTTATTTTTACATAGGCAGTTGAACAAAAGTGAATAGATGAGGATAAAACCCTGAAATTTTATAACAATATCTTATATACAGCTATATCAATGTGTCAATGTGTACCTTATAGTCACACCTGCTTTAAAAGCCAGGATCATAATGATGAACAATGAGCTTTCTCTGCCTTTTATGAGCTCACAGACTAGTGGGGTGGCACACATACATAGCTAATTATAAACTTGATTTTACTGTCTTTTTTTTTTTTTTTTTTGAGACAGGGTCTCACTCTGTTGCCCATGTTGGAGGGCAGTGACACAATCTTGGCTCACTGCATCCTCAACCTCCTGGGCTCAAGCGATCCTCCTGCCCTGTCAGCCTTCCAAGTAGCTGGGACTACAGGTTTGAGCCACTACACCCAGCTAATTTGTGTAATTTTGGAGAGACAGGGTTTCAGCCTGTTACCCAGACTGGTCTCGAACTCCTGAGCCTTGGCCTCCCAAAGCGCTAGGATTGTAGGCGTGAGCCACCACGCCCTACCTGTCCTCTCTTAAACTCAGCAGTGAGCGCATGGGTGATTCTACGATTATTTGTTAAACCGCCCACACACATCACACACACACACACACACACACACTCACACTGTTTAATATATATGATATATTTCATAGTACAAACTAATATTGAAAATGCAGATTCTTCCAGAACAGAGCCATGATAGCTAAGTTTTCCATATTTTAATTTGGGAAGAACTGCAAATTAAAAAGAACAACAAACAACAAACAAACTCCTACAGCATACTGTGTTCACAGTTATTTACCTATGTCTGCTAAACATCTCTGTGTGGTAAATTATACGTAACTAAATGTCACCTTATTTTCCATGCACTTATTAATATAATTTGTAATTGTCAAAATAACTAGGTTTGGACTTAGCAAAATGTACTTGTGTGTGCACTCAGAGAGTTATTTGAATTGGCTGTGTTTTTTTATCCTTAAAATATCTAGGTGATAACAACTATTACACTGCTCCCTCCTCCCTTGCCCTTCCATCCCTCACTAAAACTGCACAGCTTTTTGTCCTCAAATACTTTTCTCAAAGATTCCTACCACACCCTCTTCCCCCAGTGTCTAACTCAGAGTTCCAGGGAGACTCTCCTAGCCCTTAAACATCGAGTCCAAACTCCGACTTACCATCACCCTATCATAATACCATTTTAATTTCTTATCAGAGAAGTTAGTACAATCTGAAATGATTTTGCAGTTTATTTATTAATCCTTTATTTCTCCATGCTGGCCCTTAAACTCCCCAAGAGTGAGTAACTTGCCTGTGTTGTTTTTTACTACATTACCAGCTCCTAGCCTAGTGCCTGGTACAAAATGGGGCCATGAATACTCGATGAGCGGAAGAGTAAACATACGTAACACATACTAAACATTCAACTTGACACAACAAAATTAAATACATGTTATTGTCCTTGCCGGCAAATCCATTCTCCCCGATTCCAGGTTAATCTTCTTAAAATATGATTTTTTTTTACATTACTTTATTCCAAACAGATGTTTTGATAGGCAAAACTTAAAACTTTTTATTATGAAAGGTTTTCCAACATGTAAATCTGAATTTGCATCCTCACTTTATCTTTGGCCATGTTCCCTAAGGCTGTGCTCTCCACCAAATTAATCTCTACCGTTTTGCTTCCCACAGTCCCTGTACCTGAAATGCTACTTTCTTATCTCTACTACCTTATAACTCCTTCAATTCCAGCCTTAATCTGATCATGGGAAAATTTTCCTTAGGGGAAGGACCCCTAGAAAATAAGTGCCATATAGTAGAAGTTTCTCTCCTCTCAAAATAAAGCCCAGCGTTTGTCCTGCAATAAACAAATGAAGAGTAAAATTAATGTCATCAATTTGAAGCTTAAAAATGTCTAAAGATATTAACATAATGCACGATTAAAATTTTATAATTTCATCTAAAAGCGTGCCCTAATTATCTGGTACCCTTGATCGTATCCCCATTCTAAATGCCTTCCACTGTCCTCTGAACTTTTCCTAACCCTTACTCTACAGCAATTTCTATCCACTCTGCAATCTTAAAGCATTATTGCTTACAACAATCGTTTTCACAATTTATTTCTCTATAACTGCTTTCAAGGAATATCCTCTTCTTTTGTATATTCTAAATTAGGCCTTGTACATAATAAATGCTTAATAATTTGGGGTTAATTAGATGAATTCTATGCCACACCATGCAATGCCAATTCAATTTTGTAACCTGTCTTTACAAGACAGATACTGATCCCATTAACAGAATTGCTTATGTGGCAATTAGCATTATTAAGATAAATTAATGAATCAGATGTCCATTTCTTTAGTCTATAAAACTGGCTTTAGTGATTGGAAACTTTTTTTTTTTTTACCAAATTAACAACACTCATCAAATTATTATTCCTATGTTTTTATTCATCCAAAACGTATTTATGTAAAAAAATAGATTAGATCAGTCTAGGTGATACTAAAATTGTATCCACTATTAAATTCACTTAAATAAAACCTTCTGTAAATTAATTCCAAAGAAAATATTTCCTAGAGATAAAGTAAACTCCTGCTTATATTAGTATACTATGAGTTTTTTTTTTTTAAATAAACTAACAGTTTATTCCATAGAGGTTTTACATAGATGCATTGCATTGCTTAGTAAGGAAAATTCTTTTAGTTCACAAAAGGATTTAGACTGAAAATTTCAAAGACTGGGCATTTTTATTTATTTATTTATTTATTTATTTTATTTATTTTGTTTTTATTTTTATTTTATTTTTTTTTATTATTATTATACTTCAAGTTCTAGGGTACATGTGCATAACGTGCAGGTTTGTTACATATGTATACTTGTGCCATGTTGCTGTGCTGCACCCATCAACTCATCAGCACCCATCAACTCGTCATTTACGTCAGGTATAACTCCCAATGCAATCCCTCCCCCCTCCCCCTCCCCATGATAGGCCCCGGTGTGTCATGTTCCCCTTCCCAAGTCCAAGTGATCTCATTGTTCAGTTCCCACCTATGAGTGAGAACATGTGGTGTTTGGTTTTCTGTTCTTGTGATAGTTTGCTAAGAATGATGGTTTCCAGCTGCATCCATGTCCCTACAAAGGACACAAACTCATCTTTTTTGATGGCTGCATAGTATTCCATGGTGTATATGTGCCACATTTTCTTACTATGAGTTTTTATTAATTTATTTGCTAATTTCATTTGATCTACTGGGATTAAACTAATATAAAAATACAGATATATCAACTTGAACATTGATGTTATGTTTTGATTAAAAAAATGAAAATATTTACAAGAATATTTTTTGACATGAATGATGGACAAAGCTTATCCTGAATTATTGATGGAGATTCGTAGCTTTTCTCCACCATAACAGTCATAACTAACTGAAGAAAATTTTTCTCCCATTACTGTTTTCAAATGTGCCGTGTTGGAGTTTCTTTCCCTTACCACTAAACATTTTGAGCAGTTTCCATGATATTTTGATTAATTTTATCATTAAGAGGAAACCTAATTTTGTGTAACAATTGTTAACAACCTAATTATATTCATTGAAAACATATGTTGTATCTGATTCTACATAGATTTTTCTCCTAATTTCAGTACTGACGGGCTCAAAAATTCCTTTTGAGAAGATGAATAAACTCATGTTTTGTCACCTTTTGGCTTTTTCCTTTGTGTCTGCCCATAATCTTTTAGACTTTGTACTGGGGAAGGTTTGGACCGGAGAAAAAGAGGCAAACATCAATTTGCATGCTATTTCTATTTATATTCCTTTCTTAGCTAGTATGGATGGGAGGTTGTGCTCCATTTTGTGTCAAGCATACAATCAGCTCTATCACAGATTGCCTTTGTTCATAGTTACACGGCCACTCAGAAGCACAGCAATGCCGGGTTCTCAGCTTTCTGTCATTGGTGATAAAGATTTCAGTTAATTTCCTGACACTTCCCTTCACGCTATGGCCGTTCTTAGTGGTCCATTTCGTAATAGGCAACCTCTCCTCTCCAGCAGATGTAACATGTGATTGTGGTGTTGTTAGCAGTATTATTATTGTTAGGCTGGTTTTATATAATGAATTGAGGCATATTTTATCTTTTTCTGTTTTCTGAAATACTTTGTAAAAAATCGAGATGATGTCTTGAAAGTTTGGTGGAATGTACTTGGAGAAAACAACCTGAATCTTCTGTGTCCTTGTTGAGAAGATACAAATATAAATGTAAAGTATTTCTTTTATTTTGTTAAAAGTCAGAGCTGTGCTTGTGCTTTATGTTTTCCTTGACACCATTTTGGTGTCTAACTCTGTTATGAGAGAAATATTTTATCTGTAATTTAATTCTGTAGTGTCTAATCTTTCATTATTATTAATTTTAAAGCCAAAACTAGGCTCCTAAAGCAACCATCTTTAAGGGTGTCTTTCCTGAATAAGTTTTAAATACTTCACTTGAAATTCTTTTGTATGTGAGCACAACTTCTGAGGCTTGTATTTCTCTAGTCCTGAGAATATTTTCATCATGATTTCATATTTGAATAACAGTTTGGCTGGCTATAAAATTCTAGTCTCAAAGATATTTTCCTCCCATACTTTGAAAATACTATCAGTCTGTCTTCTTGTACCAAATACTGCTGTGTAAATATACATTATTGGCTGGGTGTGGTGGCTCACACCTGTAATCCTAGCACTTTGGGAGGCTGAAGTGGGCAGATCACCTGAGGTCGGGAGTTTGAGAGTAGTCTGACCAACAGGGAGAAATCACGTGTGTACTGAAAATACAAAATTAGCCAGGCATGGTGGAACATACCTGTAATCCCAGCTACTCGGAAGGCTGAGGCAGGAGAATCGCTTGAACTCGGGAAGTGGAGATTGCAGTTAGCTGAGATTGAGCCATTGCACTCTAGCCTGGGCAACAAGAGTGAAACTCCATCTCAAAAAAAAAAAAAAATTATAATTCTATGTACATTCTGTTTTTGCTCTCTGAAAGCTTCTAGAATTTTCTCTTTCTCTTTTATATTCTCAAATTTTAATAAAATTGCAAGTGAGTTTTTTTTGTTGCTCCTCTTTGTTATCTACAGGTGCTCTTAGTTTTATTTTGTACATCAGAGAAATTTATCTCTATTATTATTTTTCAAATATCATTTTCATTTGTATTTTTACTCCTTCTGGGACTTATATTACCTGATGTTTAGTATTTTAACTCTCTTCTCTTTTTTATTATACTCACTATATTTTTATTCTTCTCTTCTTTTGGGAGTAATTTTCTCAATCTTCTTTCATAATTAACTAATTTATTCCTCAGATGTGTTCATGCTATTATTTACTTCAGCTGTTAACCAAGTGCATTAACCTCTAAGCGCTCCATAAGTTGCACAGGTAAAACTAATTTATCTGAGGAGTTTGGAGGAAAATAGTCAATAGAATGCATATAGTTCGCTAAACTCCTGCCATCACACTGAAAGGACTACTTGGACCTGCTTTTTGTTTGTTTGTTTTCTATGAACTGTTATACTCCAGAAAGACACATTCGTAGAAAGAGTAGAGAGAGATCCACATGATATTTGGAAATGTCTAAAATTTACAATCTGTGTTACCATCTTGCTGTTCTGCAAAACATTCTTTTCTTGGTTTCAGCTGACTGCTGAGTCTACATCTTCCAAGAACGGTTGTGGCTGAGTTACAAACATCACTCAGAGATAGAGTGGCTTGCCTTTCCACACTATCTGTTATGTTCTTTGTTTCAACTATTACATTCCTTTCAGCTAAATCTTTTTAAAATTTCTCTTTTAGTTTCATTTTGTTAATATCATCTCAGTTTTTAGTATGTTAGCTAAATTATTGTGAATCGTTGATCCTTCTATTCTAATATGTCTGTGTTAGATGGCATGCCTCATTTGCTCTTTTTCAGTTGAAAGAGTTAGCTCCTCAAATTTCAGATTACTTAGGCCTGTGAGTTTACATTTCCATTGAGGATATTGAGACCCATGCTCAGTATTCAATAATGTGCATAAGAAAAGGTCCCAAGGTCTGAATCAGCTTCAATAAACTAAAGGTAAGTAGCAATGAGTCCTACAATAGAAATCTACAGATGATAGGAATACAATTAATCTATTCTCAAACCAAGGAGACAACTCATTCCTTCAAGGCTTTCCCCTGCACCTGCGTAAGAAGCAGACGTGAGGGAAGGACTCCACGCCTTCGATTGTTCTTCCTCAGCCTAGGATGTTACTACGACTAGTGTTGGGAAAGCAAATTCCAGAAGTTGGTCAGTTCCCACACATTTTTTTCTCCCAGCAACTAACCCACAAAATTTTTAATTTTATTTCCATGTACACCCACCACAGAGGTCTTATTTGCCATAGGTGTATGATTAGACAGTGACAATTTGAAGGCAAGGTAGGCTTAGATATAAAAAAGAATATCACAGAATCTATGTTATCTTACTAGAATGATAACTGTCTGCCTCTTTCCACAAGCTAAAACAACTACCACTAAGACATACCTGTTCAAAAGGCAAACATTTTCCCCACGAGTTTTACCTCTCATGGCACTTCAGTCTAATTTCTCTAGGGTTGGTTTGGGAAAGATGCCAACATTTTTTGCTAGATCAGCATAATGATAGAAACTGGTTGTTCTAAAATTTCTACATAAAGAGATTCATTGAAGTTTACTTTCAGTCAATTTTTATGACTATTTTATGTCATCTAAAACTATTTACTAGGTGTCATCCGAGTTTAAAGAGTGATATGTTTACTAGAACAATGCATTATATTATTCAAAAACTTTATTATCTCTGTTATCTGAACTCAAAGTAGTTAAGTTTTCCTACTGTAGACTTTACTGAGTCTCCCTTGCACTTCCTTGATTTTTGCTTTATATTTTCATATTTTGTTTTAATTTGGTAAAAAAAAAAAAAATTATAGTGCTTGTATCCTTTGTGGCTTTATCTCTTTTGTTATCTTTTAAATGTCAATTTCTGAATTCATATTTGTCTAATATATTGTGATTCAAACTAAGTTATAAACTTAATAACTGTCTTGGTTTTTAAATTATTTCTGATATCTATGTTTTTGTGTGGTTAATTGTTTACTTGCTTTATCTGTTTAATTTCTTGCCTTTGTGTTCATTTGAATAAATTATACTATGATTTTCGTAGAGTGGGTTAGACTTATATTTTTAATTTACTTAAAATTTATTGTTTATCAACTTTAAAAGTGAAACAAGTGTTCTAGATTTTCTAGTACAATAGCATCAAATGAAATTATAATATATCAATATATCTTCCTAAAATTCAAAAATCAAATCAAGAGAAAATAAAACCATCTGTAGACCATGATTTTATGTTAGTAGGAGACAAGGACTTTCATTTTATTTATGTAACTTTTATTTACATATAAGTGGGAAAAACATATCTGAGACTTACAAAAATGTGTACAGAGCCTACGTTATGCCCCCATGAATGTTAAAGGCAATAGGGAAGAGAGCATAGTATATTAAGGTCCTCGAGGTGAAAATGAGTATCTCACCAATGCCGTTTTATTCCCAGAAGAAGACTTTTCCATGAATGGAAATACTACAAGCAGGTCTGAATTGTAATGAATCAAAGTGTTAGCTACTGGTGATCAGAAATTTGGAGAGTCTGTGAGACCACAAATGGCAGTCTTAGAAAGATGCCATTTCATGACGACAATCGCATTTTGGAGAGGAGAAATGTTTCCTTGTAGGCTTAGTGCTAAAATAGAAAAGCCAATGTTGAATGACCATAATAAAACAAGATAGAATAAACGAAGCAGAAGGTGAGATGCAAAAAAGAAAAGCACTATACATTGAAGAAATGGTGCTTTGTTGTAGCAACAGAACTGTCTGCTCTTAAACTACAAAAGCTTTCCTAAGCTCCCCTGCTACTGCTAGTTTAAAAATCTTAAAAATGAATATAAACACCACCAGAAAATTCATTAACAGCACAGTTGTTAAAAGAAAAATGAAAATAGGAATAAAAAAATCATTAGCAGAAAATACACAAGCATGCACATATGCACATACATACAATATAAACCCATGAAGCAAATTATAATAACAAAACAAACAAATTTACGTATGAAAGCAAATGTAGATACAGGGTAATTTAAACCAAGCCAAGTAAATTTTAGGAAAGATACTTAAGAATAAGAAAAAGAAATCATTTCAGAAAATAAGAACAAATTGCGAAGTATGAATGCATATGCTGAGAATTCAATAAGAAAAACAAAGAATTGCATAAAAAGATTCAAGAAAATGACACAGGAAAAGAAGGATTTAAAAAATAGAAATAAAGTGATAGATGTTGAAGGCAGAAATGATTCAAAGTAAATATGATTGGACGTTCCAAAAAATAGAAATAATCACAATGTAAAAAGAACTAATTTTTATCTTTTTATTTTTATGAATACATAATAGATGTATATATTTATGGGGCACATGAGATATTTTGATACACACATGCAATATGTGATGTTCACAACAGGGTAAATGCAGTGTCCATCACCTCAAGCATTTATAATTCCTTTGTGTTATGAACATTCTAATTATATTCTTTTAGTTATTTTTAAAGGTACAATAAATTATTTTTGGCTATAGTCACCCTGTTATGCTATGAAATACTAGATCTTACTCATTCTAAGTATATTTTTGTACCCATTAACCCCCTCCACCCACTACCCTTCCCAGCCTCTGGTACCCATCATTCTACTCTTTATTTCCATGAATTCAATTATTTTAACTTTTAGCTCCCACAAATGAGTGACAACATGCAAATTTGTCTTTCAGTGCCTGGCTTATTTCACTTAACATAATGGTCTCCAATTCTGTGAAGAAACTCATTGGTAGCTTGATGGGGATGGCATTGAATCTATAAATTACCTTCGGCAGTATGGCCATTTTCACGATATTGATTCTTCCTATCCATGAGCATGGTATGTTCTTCCATTTGTTTGTGTCCTCTTTGATTTCACTGAGCAGTGGTTTGTAGTTCTCCTTGAAGAGGTCCTTTACATCCCTTGTAAGTTGGATTCCTAGGTATTTTATTCTCTTTGAAGCAATTGTGAATGGAAGTTCATTCATGATTTGGCTCTCTGTTTGTCTGTTACTGGTGTATAAGAATGCTTGTGATTTTTGCACATTAATTTTGTATCCTGAGACTTTGCTGAAGTTGCTTATCAGCTTAAGGAGATTTTGGGCTGAGACAATGGGGTTTTCTAAATATACAATCATGTCATCTGCAAACAGTGACAGTTTGACTTCTTCTTTTCCTAACTGAATACCCTTGATTTCTTTCTCTTGCCTGATTGCCCTAGCCAGAACTTCCAACACTATGTTGAATAGGAGTGGTGAGAGAGGGCATCCCTGTCTTGTGCCAGTTTTCAAAGGGAATTTTTCCAGTTTTTGCCCATTCAGTATGATATTGGCTGTGGGTTTGTCATAAATAGCTCTTATTATTTTGAGGTACGTTCCATCAATACCGAATTTATTGAGCGTTTTTAGCATGAAGGGCTGTTGAATTTTGTCAAAAGCCTTTTCTGCATCTATTGAGATAATCATGTGGTTCTTGTCTTTGGTTCTGTTTATATGCTGGATTATGTTAATTGATTTGCGAATGTTGAACCAGCCTTGCATCCCAGGGATGAAGCCCACTTGATCATGGTGGATAAGCTTTTTGATGTGCTGCTGAATCCGGTTTGCCAGTATTTTATTGAGGATTTTTGCATCGATGTTCATCACGATTCCTCAAGGATCTAGAACTAGATGTACCATATGACCCAGCCATCCCATTACTGGGTATATACACAAAGGATTATAAATTATGCTGCTATAAAGACACATGCACACGTATGTTTATTGCAGCACTATTCACAATAGCAAAGACTTGGAATCAACCCAAATGTCCATCAGTGACAGATTGGATTAAGAAAATGTGGCACATATACACCATGGAATACTATGCAGCCATCAAAAGGGATGAGTTTGCGTCCTTTGTAGGGACATGGATGCAGCTGGAAACCATCATTCTTAGC
Source organism: Macaca nemestrina (assembly GCF_043159975.1). Taxonomy (NCBI): domain Eukaryota; kingdom Metazoa; phylum Chordata; class Mammalia; order Primates; family Cercopithecidae; genus Macaca; species Macaca nemestrina. The sequence continues at coordinate 150,437,473 of NC_092130.1, forward strand.
AAGCTATCACAGGAACAGAAAACCAAACACCGCATGTTCTCACTCATAGGTGGGAACTGAACAATGAGATCACTTGGACTCAGGAAGGGGAACATCACACACAGGGGCCTATCATGGGGAGGGGGGAGGGGGGAGGGATTGCATTGGGAGTTATACCTGATGTAAATGATGAGTTGATGGGTGCAGCACACCAACATGGCACAAGTATACATATGTAACAAACCTGCACGTTATGCACATGTACCCTACAACTTAAAGTATAATAATAATAAATAAATTTAAAAAAAAAAACAAAAAAAAAAAAACATAATGGTCTCTAGTTCCATCCTGGATACTGAAAATTACAGGATCTCCTTTTTATGGCTTTGTAGTACTCCATTGTGTATATGTACCATATTTTGTTTATTCATTCATCTGTTGATGGGCACTTAGATTGCTTCCACATATTGGCTACTGTGAATAGTGCTGCAATAAACATAGAAATGCAGAAATTTCTTCAATATACTGATTTACCTTCTTTGGGGTAGATACCTAGCAGTGGGATTGCTGGATCATATGGCAGCTCTAGTTTCAGATTTTGAGGGACCAGTCTACTGTTCTCGATAGTGGCATTATTAATTTACACTCCCACCAACAGCGTAAAAGGATTCCCTTTTCTGCACACTTTTGTCAGAATTCATTATTGCCTGCTTCTCGGATAAAAGTCATTTTTACTGGAGTAAGATGATATTTCATTGTAGTTTTGATTTGCATTTCTCTGATCATCAATGATGTTGAGCATCTTTTTTATAAACCTATTTCCCATTAGTATGTTTTCATCTAAGATATGTCTGTTCAGATCTTTTGCCCATCTTTAAATCAGATTATTAATTTTTTCCTATTGAGTTATTTGAGTTGCTCACATGTTCTGGTTATTAATACGTTGTTAGATTAATAGTTTTCAAATATTTTCTTCCATTCTGTAGGTTGTTTCTTTACTTTGTTATTTTCTTCTTTATGCAGAAACTTTTTTTTTTTAAGATGGAGTCTCGCTCTGTCACCCAGGCTAGAGTGCAGTGGCGCGATCTCGGCTCACTGCAAGCTCCGCCTCCCAGGTTCACACCATTCTCCTGCCTCAGCCAGCCTCCCGAGTAGCTGGGACTACAGGCGCCCGCCACCACGCTCGGCTAGTTTTTTTGTATTTTTAATAGAGACGGGGTTTCACCATGTTAGCCAGGATGGTCTTGATCTCCTGACCTCGTGATCTGCCTGCCTCGGCCTCCCAAAGTGCTGGGATTACAGGCGTGAGCCATCGCACCCAGTCCAGAAACTTTTTAACTTGATGTGCTCCCATTTGTTGATGTTTGCTTTGGTTGCCCATGCTGTGGGGTATTACCCAATAAATTTTTGCCCAAACCAATGTCCTGGAGAGTTTCCTCAGTGTTTTCTTTCAATAGTCATAGGCTGAGATCTTAGATTTAAGCCTTTAATTCATTGTGATTTGATTTTTGTATATGGTGAATGATAAGGGCCTAGTTTTATTCTTCTGCATACGGATATCCAGTTTTCCAGAACCATTTACTGGAAAGATTGTCCTTTTCCCAATGTATGTTCTTGGCACCTTTGCCAAAAATGAGTTCACTACAGATGTATGAATTTATTTTTGGGTTCTCTACTCTGTTCCGTTGGTCTATGTGTCTGATTTTATGCTGTGCTGTTTGCTTCCTATAGCTATATAGTATAACTGGAGTCAGGTAATGTGATTCCTCTAGTTTTGTTCTTTTTTTCTCAGGATGACTTTGGCTATTCTGAATCTTTTGTAGTTCCATATAAATATTCTATTTTTTTTTTTTTTTTGGCCGGACGTAGTGACTCATGTCTGTAATCCCAGCACTTTGGGAGGCCGAGGTGGAGATCATCTGAGGTTGGAAGTTCGAGACCAGCCGGACCAACATGGAGAAATCTCATCTCTCCAGAAAATACAAAAAATTAGCCGAGCTTGGTGGTGCATTCCTATAATCCCAGCTACTTGGGAGGCTGAGGCAGGAGAATCACTTGAACCTGGGATGTGGAGGTTGCGGTGAGCTAAGATTATGCCATTGCACTCCAGTCTGGGCAACAAGAGAGAAACTACATGTCAAAAAAAAAAAAAAAAAAAAGTAAAAGATTTTTTTTTTTCTATTTCCATAAAGAATGTCATTTCAATTTTTTTTTTTTTTTTTTTTTTTGGTATCCTCTTCAATTTCTTTCATTTGTATTTTACAGTTGTCAGTATAGAGATCTTTCACTTCTTTGGTTATGTTAATTCCCACATATTTTATTTTATTTGTGGCCATTATAAATTTCATTACTTTTTAAGTTTCTTTTTCAGATTGCTCATTGTTGGCATACAGAAATGCTACACACTTTTGTATGTTGATTTTATATTCTGCAAATTTACTGAATTTGTTTATCGGTGCTAATAGTGTTTTTGATGGAGTCTTTAGGATTTTCCAAATATGAAATTATATCATCTGCAAATAAGGATAATTTAACTTTATCCTTTCCAGTGTGGCTGTTCTTCATTTCATTTTTTTCTCTTGTTAATTTGCTCCAATTAAGACTTCCAGTACTATGTTGAGCAATGAAAGTGGGCATCCTTGTATCATTTCAGGGCTTAGAGGAAAGGCTTTCTGTTTTCCCCCAATCAGTATGATACTAGGTGTGTATGTGTTGTATCTGGCTTTTATTGTGTTAAGGTATGTACCTTCTGTACCCAGTTTTGTGAAGTTTTTTAATCATAAAGAAATGCTTAATTTTTATCAAATACTTCTATAGCATCAATTGAAATGATCACATGATTTTTGTCCTTCGTTCCATTGATATGATATATCATGTTGATGGATTTGTGTAAAACCATCCTTCCATTCCTGCGATAAATCCCACTTTGTCATGAGAAATCATCTTTTTAATGTGTTGTTGAATTCAGTTTGCTAGTATTTTCTTGAGGACTTTTGCATCAATTACATCAGGGATATTGGCCTGTAGTTTTCTTTTTTATAATGTGTCTTTGTCTAATTTTGGCATCAGGGTAATACTGGACTTGTAGAATGAATCTGGAAGTATTCCCTCTATTTTTTAGTGTAGTTTTAGTAGAATTGGTATCTTCTCTAAATGTTTGGTGGAATTCAGCACTGAAGCCGTCAAGTTTCTTTGTTGATTTTCCCTTTGGATGATATGTTCAGTGCTGAAAGTGGGGTGTGGAATCTCCAGCTAATAGTGTAGCTCTAATACTGTTTGCTTTTATGTCTGTTTCTATGTTATATGTGTATATATTTACAATTATTATATATTGCATATTACATTACAAATATTCAATTCTCCTGCCGAATTGACTCCTTTATCATCACATAATGACCTTTTTTTCTCTGTTTATAGTTTTTGTCTTGAAATCTATTTTGTCTGATATAAGTATAGCTATTCCTGCTGTATTTTGGTTTCCATTTGCATGGAATACCTTTTTCCATCCCTTTATTTTCAGTGTATGTATGTCTTTATAGTTGAAGTGTGTTTCTTGTAGGCAACAGACTCTTGGGTTTTGTGTTTGATTCATTCAGTCACTGTATGTCTTTTGACTGGAGAATTTAGTCCGTTTGCATTCAATATTATTATTAATAAGTGAGGACTTACTCCTGCCATTTTGTTATTTATTTTCTTGTTGTTTTGTGTTTTTCTCTTCCTCCATTCTTTCCTTCCTGTCTTCCTTATTATTTATTTATTTATTTATTTATTTATTTATTTTTGATATGGAGTCTTGTTCTTTTGCCCAAGCTGGAGTGCAGTGGTGTCATCTCGGCTCACTGCAACCTCTGCCTCCCAGGTTCAAGCAATTCTCCTGCCTCAGCTTCCCAAGTAGCTGGGATTACTGGAGCATGTCAGCATGAATGGCTTATTTTTGTATTTTTAGTAGAGATGGGGTTTCACCATGTTGGCCAGGCTGGTCTTGAACTCCTGACCTCAAGTGATCCACCCACTTTGACACCCCAAGTGCTGGGGTTACAGGCATGAGTCACCACACCTGACCCTGTCTTCCTTTAAATGAAAGTAATTTTCTCTGGTGCTATGTTTTATTTTAATTAAATCTGCTTAGTGTCCTGTAACCTTCTTGTAGTTGAATATTGATATCTTTTTCTAGGTTTGGTACATTCTATTCTCTGTTATCATCCCTTTGAATAACTTTCTACCCTAATATCTCTTTTCCTCCTCTTTAAGGCAAATAACTCTTACATTTACCCTTTTGAGGTCAATTTTGCAGGCATTCTTTATTCTTTTTTATTCTTCTTTCTTTTGTCTTCTATAACTGTATTTTCAAATAGCCAAATTTCAAGTTTACTAATTCTTTCTTCTTCTTGACCAATTCTGCTGTTGAGACTCTGATGCATTCTTTAGTCAATTGAATTTTTCAGCTCCAGAATTTCTGCGTAATTTTTAAAAATTACTTCAATCTCTTTGTTAAGTTTATCTGATAGGATTCTAAATTCCTTCTCTGTGTTATCTTGAATTTTGTTAAGCTTCCTCAAAACAGCTATTTTGAATTATCAGCCTAAAAGATCACACATCTCTGTCACTCTGGGATTGGTCAGTGGTTTCTTATTTAGTTTGTTTGGTGAGATCATGTTTTCATGGATGCTTTTGATGCTTGTGGATATTTGTAGACGTCTGGACATTGAAGAGTTGGTATTTATTGCAGTGTTTGCAGTCTGGGCTTGTTTGTCCCTATCCTTCTTGGGAAGACTTTCCAAGTATTTAAAGGGTATTATGTGTTGTGATCTAAATCTTTGGTTACTGGAGCCATATCTGTATCAAGGAGCACCCCAAGCCCAGTAATGATGTGGCTCTTGCAGGCTCATGGGGGTACCACTTTGGTGGTCTTGGGTAAGATCCAGAAGAATTACCAGAATTACCAGGCAGAGACTCTTGTTTTCTTCCCTTCCCTTAAACGGATTACTCTCTTTCCATGATGAGATACCTGGAGGTGGGTTAGGGATAATACAGGCGCCCTTGGGGTCACCATCACTGAAAATGCAGTGGGTCAGACTCAAAGACAGCATAGCACTGGGTCTCATCCAAGGAACATGGTGACCACTGCCTGGTCACTGTCAGTGTTCATTCAAGACCCAAGGACTCTTCAGTCAGCAGATGGTAAAGCCAGCCAGGCTTGTGTCTTTCCCTTGGGAGTGGCGAGCTCCCCCTGGTCCAGGGCAGATCTAGAAATGCTGTCCAGGAGCCAAGACCCACAGTTGGAGATCTTAGGAATCTACTTGGTGCTCTATTCTATTCCAAGTGACTTTGTCACTCTTCCCTCTTCCTTCTTCAAGCAGAAGGAATCTCTCCCTGTGGCCACCACTGCCCCAGACCTGTAGTGAGCACTGTCTGGCTACCACCAGTGTTCTTCAATGTCCAAGGCTCCTCAGTCAGCTTTTGGTGAATGCTCTTAGGCCTGGGTTATCCCTTCAGGGAAGTTGGCTCCCTTCTGGCCCAGGGCAGATCTAGAAATGTCACCCAGGAGCCAAGTCCTGGAATTAGGGACCCCAGGAGCCTGCTTCATGCACTACCCTACTGTAGGCAAGCTGGTGCCCAAGTTGGAAGACAAAGTTCTCTTTTCTCTTCCTTCTTCTTTCCTCAACAAGGAATCTTTCCCTGTATGCACACACTGCTGGGAGTATGCTCTGTCACACCAAAAGCCAGCACAGCCTTGTATCTCACCCAAGGCCTGCACTGAGTGCTGCCTGGCTACTATTGCAGATTATTCACGGTCCTAGTGCTCTTTAGTCAGCAGGTGATGAATTCTGCCAGGACTGGATCCTTCCGTTCAGGCAGTGGGTTTCCTTCTAACCCAGGCTGTGTCTAGAAATGTCATCAAGAAGCTAGAGGCTGGAATGAGGGCCTCAACACCTTTCCTGGTGCCTTAAGTTTCAGTCACTGGGATGGATCATTCACCTCTGTCTAGGTCTGGTCTAAAGACTTTCTCTGTGGGCACAAGCTGAGTTCTTCCCCATATTACTTTTGGCTGTGAGAGGGCAGTACTGAGTTCCAATGCTGTCTCACAAGCTCTCTCTCCCAAAACACACATATTATCTCCCTGCTGTGGAAGGATGGTGAAGGATGGCATTGGGAATTCAAGACAGTCTTTCCCCTCCCTCTTCAGTTTCTCTTTCCTTGTAACGATGTTAAAACCAGGTACTGTGATTACTCACTTGATTTTTGGTTGTTATCAAGGTGCTTTCTTGTGTAGATGCTTGTTCAATTTTGTGTTCCTATGGTGGGGAGAGGAGATGTTTGGAGGGTTCTGTTTGTCCATCTTGCTCCACCTATCAATAGTACTAATATTTAATGTTAAATGAATTTCTAACTACGTTTCAGAAATAAAAAAATAAGAAACTTCATTTTGAATGGAGCTAGTTATTCCTTTTTTTCTTTCTTTTATTTTATTATTATTATTTTTGACAGTCTCACTGTGATGCCCAGGCTAGATACAGTGGCATGGCCTCAGCTTACTACAACCTCTGCCTCCTGGGTTCAAGAGATTCTCCTGTCTCAACCACTTGAGCAGCTGAGATTACATGTGTGCACCACCCATCTTGCTTATTTTTGTATTTTCAGTAAAGGCATGGTTTCACCATGTTAGCCAGGCTGGAATTAATGGAAGTAGTACTTAACTAGAAAATTTAGCTAGAAAGATCAATTCTGAAAAATAATTTTTCTATCGTTTAACTTTGACATGAGGAAAAACGTCCTTTTGGGTGTTCATGCAAAACATCCAAGAAAAGAAAAAATCAAAAGAAACAAAAAATAAAGCCAAACAGGTTTAGTATAAAATGTCTTAATGATATCCTTTATAATTTATAACTTTAGAGTAACTTTTTTTTTAAAATTCATGATGAACATTTTAAGAATCAAGAATATAGAAAACTAGTTTCAACATGCAATAATTTGGTGGATATTATACTTATGAGCTGTTCAGGTAAAATTTATTGTAGATGATTTATTATAGAAGAGAATTTCTTTTAACCAAAGAATAACTGGGAAAATAATTCTAAAGGATTGGTGGTGAGAAATTCTTTTCACAGGCATACACATGTTAATTCTATGATTATAACAAAGATTGAAATGAAGGTGAAAGAGTAATCTGTAAAAATTCTATAATTTGAAAAAGTAAACATTACGATATGTTTTTAACTAGGGAAAGATGCTATTAAAAAGAGAAATTTAATGTTGTAATTTCACTAAAACAATCTGTCACAACTTTTATGTAATAAACTTTCGAGTTATTTTTTAGTTGCTATGAACCCCCAGGTTGAAGGTCACATGAACTGAGCATGTCCATATGAACCAAGCACATAACCACTTAGGTGAAACCCAAGTGCTCCAAACCAAGGAGTGGGGACTGAATTAAGAGCTGGATACTGCATGGCAAGATCTAATATTCAATCAGATCAAGTCCTTTCTTGTATTGCCCTAGGGAATGATCCAGTTAGATTATGTCTCCTGGCATCACCTTATTGCAAGATCCAATCAGCTCACACCTCATAACCTTGCTTATATATCCCAATTCATCCTTCAACTTGGGAGACAGATTTGAGAGTTTCCCCTTGTCTACCTGCCAGTCAACTTGCAATGAAGCTTCTCTGTTCTCAAAATCTAGTGCCATGGTATTTGCTTCTATATGCAAATATTGTTTGGTAACAATATTGCTTGGTAACAATATTAGCCTATTGATACTATTTAGATACTATCAATACAATATTAGCGTATTGATAATATTTGGATACTAAGTAGGAATACAATAAGAATAAATAGGAATAAAATATTAATTAATATGTCAAACCAAATATTATAAGTCTAAAAATTGAAAACAAAGCGACTAAAGACATGAAAGATCATATATAAACTGGTTATTAAAAGTGTGTATAGATTTAACTCAACTAAAGCTGAGACTCAGTAATTTATAAAGAAAAGAGGTTTAATTGGCTCACAGTTCTGCAGGATGTACAGGAGGCATGGCTGGGGAGGCCTCAGGGAAATTACAGTTATGGCAAACGGAAAGGGGAGGCTGCCACATGTTCAAATGGCAAAGCAAGAAAGAGAGAGAGCAAAAGGGGAAGTGCTACACAGTTTCAAACAACCAGATATCATGAGAACTCCATCATGAGACAGAACTAGGAGGATGTGCTAAACCATTAGAAACCATCTCATGATCCAGTCACTTCCTACCGGGCTACACCTCCAACACTCAGGATCAGGATCACAATTCAACATGAGATTTGAGTGGTGACACAAACCAAACCATATTCTGCTCCTGGCCCCTCTCAAATCTCATGTCCCTCTGACATTTCAAAACATGATCATGCCTTCCCAAGAGTCCCCCAGAGTATTAACTCATTCTAGAATTAACTCAAAAGTCCAAGTCCAAAGCCTCATCGGAGACAAAGCAAGTCCCTTTCATCTATGAGCCTGTTAAAAGAAGAAAAAAAAAAGGTACCTCCAAGATACAATGGGAGTACAGGCATGGGTAAATTCTTCCATTCCAAGAGGGAGAAATTGGCCACCCCCATGATCCAATCACCTTCCACCAGGCTCTACCTCCAACACTCAGAATCACAATTCAGTGTGAGATGTGAGTCAGGACACAGAGCCAAACCATATCAATGATCTTAGAGGAATATTTATATGTTATCAGAGAATTGTCAGCAAATATGGAAAGATGCACACAGGATTGTATTTTCAGATTTTAGAAAGGAAGATCAATTGCTTCTAAGTCTCTAAATGGGAAAGTGTTAGAGCAGTATGGGTAGGTTTTGAAAAAAATAATTCTGAATGCATAATTATGAATGACTCATTGAGGAAGAATTTTGGAATGTATTGAAATATAATCACCTTAAATGTTTTGTGGGGAAAAGCAAGGCATAAATCATAAATATGTAAAGAGGCTGATCTTATTTTACAAAAAAAAAAAAAAAAAAAAAGAAACAAAAAACCTCTGGGTTAAGCTCAGATGGAATTTTTTTGCATAAAACCTGAAAAAGATATAATCAAGAATCAGTCACATCCCAAATGATAAACTGACATTTATAGGAAAAGATGAAAACTAATCAAGAATTTAAAAAGGTGATTTTAGCAATACTAAGAGAAAGAGGAGCCAAAAAGCTGTCAGCCAACTCCTTGAGAAAATATTACTAATGACACTGAGGAAAGAAATATTATTTCACTAATGTTGTGCCCTCTCTTTTTGTTGTTAAAGAAAATATTTTACACTAGAATGGAAAATGTAGCACTGGCTATTAGTAAGAGGAATTCGAGTCAAAAATAAAGAAATTGTGAGAATGACAAAATTGTTTTTCATATTCTGCACTGGACGAATTAAATTTTGAGTCACTAAAAGATATGGCAATTAAAATGTGGAATTTTTACTACTAACACTTAGTCGAGTAGCATAGGAGAAATTAGACTGCCAAAGGCATTTGCAAGTTTTGAGCCCAAAAACAAGGCATATTCTGCAAACCAGAGATCTTGATGCCAGTTTGAATAATTTCCCAGAGTCTATTAATAAAAGAACAGTGTTAGAACACCTATAAAGGAGAGTGGTGATGATGAGGAACTAATATAAGCCATTAAAGAAGTCACACTAAGCTAGTTCAATTGTCTTTTTTGATATGATTATGAGACTCTAAGCTCAGGGAAGTGCTGCAGAGAAAATGAAAATGGTGTTCAGAAAGCTGCTTGACAAACCTTCACATGATACCCTGTTGAGTAATATGGAGAAATGTACACAGTATGGCAAATTGGGCAAATGAGTATAACCAAAGACTCATCAACAGGGTTCAAGTTCAACTCATTTTGACATGTTCTGTGATTTTCCCCTGACTCTCTTCTTTGCCATATCTCTATGAATTGGATGCAAACTTTGATAAGATCCTTACTAAACTTGTGCAGGCATGGAGTTGGAAATAATAATAGATATTATGGATAACAAATAAAGCATTTGGAAGGCTCTTAGCAAGCTACAAAGATAGGTCAAATGTAAAAGTTTGAAATAAAAAAATGGATAGTGATGGGTAGACAAAAGCAGCAGAGATAAAAGTAGAAGGAGGAGGAGGAAAGGAATGAGGATATTAAAGGCCAAGAAAAAAACAAATTTTAATAACACAATGTTGGAAAAATAAACATTTTAGTTAGGGGATAGATTAGCCTAAACTAAAACTATACTCTAGATATGCCAACTAAAGCAAAACTATTTTTTAAGTACATTTACCCAAAGATGGATACCCAATGAACCATAACTCCCAGTACTTATATAAATCTCTTCCATATGAATTTGGGCTGGCTCTATGACTCATTTGTAACTGATAAAATGTAGTCAATGTAACATTGGGATGACAACTGGGGCTAGTCAGAAAAAGTCTTGCAGGTTCTCATTGCTCTCTTGGAATGCTCACTCTGGAAGAAGCAAGCTGCCATAGAAGTCAGCCTGCCCTGGGACCACTATGCAGTGAGGGGTGTACACCAGCCACATTGAGAGAGAGATGAGTAGACAGGCCTGCCATGAGGCATGTAAACGGAGAAGCCTCCAGCTGACTCCAGCCTCAGCTGCCACCTGGTTACAACATATCTGATACCCCAAGCAATAACTGTTCAGTTGAGTCTGTCAATCTTTAGAACCAGAACACATCATAATAAATTGTTGCAAATTGTTGTATTTAGGCACTCAACATTGGAGTAGTTTCTACACAGAAAAAGATAATTGGAATGATCCAAAACTTGATTTGGACTTAGGCCACATTACTATAATTGTGTTCTCATTTAGAGCAAAGATGGCAGGGAAGGGAGCTGTTTCCCATTCTTCTTACTTCAGGTGAAACAACACTCAGTGTGTTGCTTCATTTTGATGATTCTGCTTTAACAAGTTTACTCACAAACTGGATTTCACCAGAAGAAAAGAAAAGGATGCTGAAATGAGCTATTTTGTATAAGAATTGCCAAGCCACTAAGAGTGTTTAGCTTGGAGAAAGAACAAACACAGATGAGGTAAAAATGAATCCCCCTCTTTACCTGGGTCTATTGCCTCAATTCCTCTTTTATTTATCATTGAATCAATTCTTCATTGCATTAAAATAAACCCTGATGAACTTATTTTTCTCATTTTGTACGTCTGGTTTCTATCATGGTCTCTTTTGGTAGTGTATGAGACCTCTGCATTAAACAGAATTCTCACTGTGGTTTAATTTGAACAATAATCAGAAATAACTTGAATCTTTTCTCAGCCTTTTCTACGTATAACATAACCAACATCTTCCTTTCCAAAACATAGCATGTTACACTAACAAAACTAAATGCTTTTGGACACAGGTACCTAAGAAAAGCTAAGTCATTTGGACTCAGACTGTGATCAGAGAAATGCTAAATGTGCACTGATCCTGCCAGCAGTGAAGTTGAGGTCTGGGAGGTCAGTTATTAGGTTGCAGTCAGCAGTATCACTTGAAAACAAAATAAACTACAGGTTACAGCTACCCAAGATGTGCATGAGAAATAGAAGATGAGCAACCCTATTAAGTAATGAATATAGGGAGATAAATTTGAATGTCCTTGATTTTTTTTTTCATAGATTGTATTGAACATTATGGTTTGATATGTGCAGCATCAAATGTTGTCATTACATATCATACTGTAAAGCATGACTTTCCATTTAGATCAAATGCCAGGTTTTCCAAATTACTCTTACTCCGTTTTTATTCCAAATTGTCTTGCACATGTAAAAAGAAATGAAAATGAAATTAGTATGTTGACTCTGTTAGAAGAAGTTCATGAATTCTTCATTGACACCAGTGACATCAGATTCTTCAAAACTAATTCCAGTAATGGTTTGATTTTTTATCATCCAATTCATTGAATAGAGATTTTAGAGGTTAATTCTGTCAATGATAAAATATCCAATATTATTGTGAATTCTATTATAAATTTATTTAAGATATTAAGTATTGAAGCTACATTTTTTCTGACAATAATAAAAAGAGAAAATTTGGAGTACTATTATGATTGCAACTATGATCGCAACTATGATCTTAGAATAAACAAACAAAGAAAACCAAGAAGACTAAAACCCCAAAACTTTGAGACAGACATGTATTTGAAGCTGGTTGAATGCTCACATATTTCTTATTGTATCCAGAAATTTCAATATTCTGGAAATAGAGACTCTGATTTCAGCTCTAACATATAAAGAGCTTAGCAATTGTTATCTCTATCCTTACAACAAGAAGATAGTTAAGCAAACTGAAAATCAGCTTCCTTTAAACTCATCAGATAACTGAGGTGACAGGACAAATTGTCCCACTGAACGCTGGAGAAACTGATGTTTTTGTCTATTTGAGCTAATGTAGCAAAATATCATAAGCAGGTGGCTTATAAGAAACAAAAATTATTTCTCACAGTTTTGGAGACAGGAAAGTCTAAGATCCAGACAAAGGAAGATTTGGTGTCCAGTGAGGGCCCACTTCCTGGTTCATAGAAGGCTGTCTTCTCTCTGTGTCCTCACACAGTATAAGCGAGAAGGGAGATCTCTTTTATTAGGACATGAATATCATTCATGAGAATTATACTCTCATGACCTAATCACCCCCCTAGGACCCCACCATCAAATAACATCATATTGGGAATTTAGTTTCAACATATGACTTTTGGATGAATACATTCAGTCTGTATAATCTGGCTAATAAAGTCAGAGTCAGAATCTACTTACCAGGAGTAGAAGATGCTGGAGCCATAAACTGGTAAGAACATTTAATAAAAATGTTGAACAATTTTCTGGAGGGTAATTATGGACTAGCATGAGAAACCAATGAGGAATGTGTTCTTAGATGGTCTCCACACGTTTGTGAGTTTTACATTCAATAACCTAACAGGTCCTTATGCTGTGGAGTCAAGAAAAATCCTTCATGGCTCTACCAGAGGGATGGGAGAGTAACAATTTTAGCATAAGGTTAGAATATTCCAGACAAAACAAACCTACTCTAAAGGGGAAATATTTTGCCAGAATCTTATTCCACCTTCAGGAAGGGCAGATACAACACTTCTACACCCCTCTAGAATTCTTGTCTCACCTAAGGGAATGAGAATAAGAAACTCTTGTGAAGATCACAGTCCAGCAGGGACACAGACTAAAAGACTGAGACTAAATCAAACGATAATGGAGCACATTTTCTTCCAAACATCTCACAACCACATCAAGAGAACTACAATATAACAACACTGAATAATAGTAAAAACAGCTACAAGGTATAGTATCTATAGAAGAGGGATGCTTAGTGAAGCCGAAAGTCTAGAGGAGAGATACAAATACATTGGAGGTAGTTGAAGCCTTAGGCATTTATACTTATAGCAGACTTCAACAAAGCCCAACTCCTACTCATGTTAACATAAAATTCTAACTAAAGGCCTATTTACCACAGTTTCTATTACTTGATAAAACATCCATGGATATCAATAACAATTTACAAGGCTAGCTAAAAGACAAGACAAAACAGTCTGGAAAAAACAAAGCTAAGATTAGAACCAGATTCAGGTATGACTTACATTTTGGAATTATCAGGCAGGAATTTAATATAACTATAATTGATATGTTAAGAAGCCTAATGAAAAAAGTAAACAACAAGCAAAAGAGACTTGTGATATAAGCAAAAAGATGGAAACCCTAAGAAAACCAAAAAGAAATGCTAGACATAAAAACAACAGCAGAAATGAAGAATGCCTTTCATCAACTCACCATCAGATAGGATATGGCTGTGGAAAGAGTTAATAAGCTTAAATATATGTCCATGAAAACTTCCAAAACCAAAATAGAAAAGGAAAAAGAAAAGAATTAAGAGATAAACAGAAGAAAATATTGAAGAATCATGGGACAATCCCAAAAAGTGTAGCCTATGAACAATTGCAAAATTGAGATCCAAGAAAAAAAATAGAAATGAACACAGCTAAAAATATAGGTATATTTGAAGTGATAATGGCAGAGTAATTTTAAAAATTAAGGACACACAACAACATCAAGCAAGATAAATACCAAAAAATCTACACCAGAAATATTATTGACAACACAGAAAACCAAAGAGAAAGAAAACATGTTGAAAGGAACCAGGGTGAAGGAAAGATGCCTTATAGAGGAACAAGATAATAATTTTTGTCTAAAACTATGCAAGCAAGAAAAGAATGAAGTAAAATATTTACCATGTTAAAAAAGAAGCTCACCAAACTTGAATTCTATATCCAGCAGAAATAGCTTTTAAATGTGAAGTAGATTTTCTCAGAAAACAAACACTGAAAGAATTTGTTACCAGCAGACCTGCCCTATAAGATATTTCCAAATATGCTTCTCATAGAGGAGGCAAATGATATAGGTCAGATAGTCAAATCCCTGTAGAGAAAGAAAAAGTGCTGGAGAAAAATAAATGAAGTCAAAATAAAATGTTTTATTATTCTTATTTTTAATTGACCTAAAAATCAACTGTTTAATAACAGTAATAATGTATTAACTGATTATAGCATATATATTGGTTAGATGAATAAACTAAACTTATGAGGCACAGGAAGTAGGATTTGAACTACTCTCTCATAAGGTACTTCCACTGGATATGAAGCATCATGGTGTTATTGGAAGGTGGACTTAGATTAGTTATAAATGAATATTGCAAACTCTAGAGAAACCAGTGGTTTTTTTTTTTTAAGTTAGGAGATAAAATGGAAATATGAAATGGTCAATTAAAACCACAAAACAGAAAAAAAGAGTGGGGGTATGGACAAAAACAAATTCAACAAATAGAAAACGTCCTAAACTTTATAAATATTATAATAGTTAATTTCGTATGTCAACTTGACTGGGTCATCGAGTTTCTAGATATTAAATTAAACATTCTCAGTGTTTCTGTGATGATGATTTTGGTAAAATGAACAAAATTGGCATTGAAATCAGTAGACTGAGTAAAGCTGATTGTCAGTCCTCTTATGGGTGGGCCCAATTCCTTCAGTTGAAGGCCTGAATAGATCCAAAAGTCTAACCCTCCCTTGAGTAAGAGGGAATTCTTTCGTGCCTTACTGCCTTTGAATTGAGATATCAACTTTTCCCCTGACTTTGTTCCAGAGCTGGAACTTCAGCTCCTTGTGGGTCTCAGGCCTGCCAGTCATCAGATGGAAGCTACAGAATCAGCTTTCCTAGGCCTCAGGCCTTTGGACTCTGACTAGAACTCCACAATCAGCTCTCCTGGGTCTTTGCCTTGCCATTTCACTCTGTGGTTATTGATACTTGTCAGTCTTCATAATCACTTGAACCAAACCTTATAATAAATATTTTTGTGTATGTTTGTGTGTGTATGTGTGTGTATCTTATTGGTTCTATTCTCTGGTGATAGAAATGTAATGAAGTTATATCAGTAATCACTTTAAATTTGAATTATCTAAATGTGCCAATTAAAAGAGAGATTATCAGAATATATTAAAGAAAAAGCTATATTAATTTCAGACAAACTGGACTTTGGAACAGGAAGATTATCAGTGATAAAGATGGGCATTATCTAATGATAAAGGAATAAATTTTTTAAGGAGATATAACAATTCTCAGCGTAAATGTTTCTAACAAGAGATCCTCAAATGTGAGACAAAAACTGACAGAACTGAAAGGAGAAATAGACAAATCCAGTGTTACAGCTGGAAATGCCAAAACCTCTGATTTAGTAACTGATAGATCAAGCAGGCAGAAAATTTGTAAGGATATATATAGTTGACATGAACAGCAAAATCAATCAACTTGATTTAACTGACATTTATAGAATATTCCTCCAACCACAAAACACATATTCTTCTAAATATAATATGAAACATTCACCAAGAAAAACCAAAGTTTGGTTCATAAAAACACTTTAACAAATTTTAAAGAATAGATACCATAGAAAGTATATTCTCAGGTCACAATGGAATTAACCTAAAAATCAATAATGGAAACATAACTGGATATTATAAATATTTGATAACTTAAAATATAATTCTAATGAGCAAAATGATCAAAAAGAGTGCTCAAGAGAAGTTAAAAAATTTTATTCTAAATAAAAGTAAAATGCAACTTATCAAAACACGTGGTATGCAGTAAAAACAGTCAGTAGAGAGGGACATTTCTAGTGTTTAATTAACATATTAGAAAATATCTAAAATCAACACCTCAAGATTTTAGGTTTATGAACCTAGAGTAAGAAGAACAATGTAAGCCTAAATTGAGCATAAGGAAGAAATGACAATTAGAGGTGAAATCAATGAAATTGAAAACAGAAAATAGCACAGAAGTAAATGAAGCTAAATGCTGATTTTTTGAAAAGATTAGTAAAGCTGATAAACTTCAATCAAGAATAACCAAGACAAAAGACACAAAATGCCATACCAGGAATAAAAGAGGGGCTATCAAAACTGATTCCATAGACATTAAAAGGATGATAAAGGAAGACTTTGAATAACTCTGTGCCCCTAAATTTAATAATGTAGATGAAAGGGACCAATTCTTGGAAAGATACAAGCAACTCAAACTCATACAATGGGAAAAGGATAATTTTAATTGCCCTATATGTATTGACTAAATAAATTAAAAATTAATAATCTTCAAACAAAAACAAAAACAAATCCTCAGGCCCAATGGTGAATTCTAACAAACATTTAAGGAAGAAATGATACACATTTTCCACAATCTATTTCAGAACATAGGATGAGAGGGAACACTTCCTAAACTCATTATATAAGACCATCATTATCTAAATATCAAAATTAGGTATAAGAATTACAAGAAAGGAAAAGTTTGGGTCAATATTTCTTTTGAATATAGATGTGAAAAATCTCAACAAAATATTAGCAAATAAAATCCAACAATATATGGAAAGAATTATACACCATGACAAAGTACAATTTGTTCAGAATACACAAGGCTAATTTGATATTTGAAAATGAATTGGTATTTTGCACCAAACCAAAAAGCAAAAGAAGAAAATTTATCTATCATATCAATACAGAAGAAGTATTGAACAAAATCCAAAACACGTACATGTTAAAAATCTTAGCAAACTAGAAATAGAAATCTTTCTAAATTTGATAAAGAATATCTACAAAAAATCTTAAAGCTAACACCATACTTGATCCTGAGGAACTGGATGCCATGATAGAGAATAAGGCAGGATGTCTTATCTCACCACTCCTATTCAGTATCATATTGGAAGTCCTTACTAGTGCAACAAGACAACAAATAAATGATATATAAATAGATGAAGAAGAAAGAAGTAAAACTTTGTTCACAAATGATATGATTATTGAAGTAAAAAATTTCAAATAGGCATGTCTTATAAGCTTGTAGGATACAAGGTGATATAGAGAAGTCAATGCTTCTTTATATACAAGCAATGTGCAATTAAAATATAAAATTAAGAAATTATATTATTTGCCATAGCATTCAATAGAATAAAATACCTAGGAAAAAAATTAACAAAATATGTAGAAAGCCCAGATGTAGAAAACTGTTGCGGGAAGCCAGGGCAGAAGAACATAAATTGCGAAGATTTCATGGACAATTATTAGTTCTCCAAATTAATACTTTTATAATTTCTTGTGCCTGTCTTTACTGCAATCTCTGAACATAAATTGTGAAGATTTCATGGACACTTATCACTTCCCCAATCAATAGCCTTGTGATTTCCTATGCTTGTCTTTAATCTCTTAATCCCGTCATCTTCGTAAGCTGAGGAGGATGTATGTCAGCTCAGGATCCTGTGATGATTGTGTCAACTGCACACAATATTTGTTTGTATAGTATGTGTGTTTGAACAATATGAAATCTGGGCACCTTGAAAAAAGAACAGGATAACAGCAATCTTCAGGGAAGAAGGGAGATAACCTTAAACTCTGACTGCCAGTGAGCCGGGTGGAACAGAGCCATATTTACCTTCTTTCAAAAGCGAATAGGAGAACTATCACTGAATTCTTTTTCTCAGCAAGGAACATCCCTGAGAAAGAGAATGTGCCACTGAGGGTAGGCCCCTCAAAGGGCTGCTTTAGGGGCAGCTGTCTTTTACGGTTGAAGACAAAGGGATGAAATAAGCCCTGGTCTCCTGTAGTGTTCCCAGGCTTATTAGGATGAGGAAATTCCTGCCTAATAAATTTTGGTCAGACCGGTTGTCTGCTCTCAAACCCTGTCTCCTGATAAGATGTTATTAATGACAATGTGTGCCTGAAACTTCATTAGCAATTTTAATTTCACCCCGTCCTGTGGTCCTGTGATCTCACCCTGCCTCCATTTGCTTTGTGATATTTTATTACCTGTGAAGCATGTGATCTCTGTGACCCACACTCTGTTCATACACTCCCTCTCCTTTTGAAAATTGCTAATAAAAACTTGCTGGTTTTATGGCTCAGGGAGCATCATGGAACCTGCCGACATGCGATGTCTCCCCGGGACACCCAGCTTTAAAATTTCTCTCTTTCGTACTCTTTCCCTTTATTTCTCAGAGCAGCCAATGCTTAGGGAAATAGAAAAGAACCCATGTTGAATATCAGGGGTGGGGTTTCCCCTGATATAAAACTATGAAAACCTTGTCAAAGACATCAAAGGAGATTGAAATAAATGGACACCAAGAATTGGAAGACCCAATTTTGTAAAGATGTTAATTCTTACCAAGTTGAGCTATAGATTCAATGCAGTCTCAGTTAGAATCCCAGGATGCTATTTTGTAGATAGTGTCAAACTTATTATAAGGGTTATATGGAAAGACAAACAACCTAGAAAAGCCTAGACAATAGTAAAAAAAGAACCAAGTTGGAGGGCTCACATTACCTATCTATATTTACCATAAAGCTACAGTATTTATACTGTGTTTATACTTAATATAAAGCTACAGTAATCAAGATAGCAAGGCATTGACAAAATAACAGACATATCGATTAGAGTGACAGAATAGAGAGCACATAAATAGGTGACCATAATGGTAGGTAACTGATTTTTTGACAGAGGAGCAAAATCTTTTGAACAAATAGTGCTGGAAAAATTGAACACCTGTAGGTGGGAGTGTGGGAGGGAGGGGATAGGGAGGGATGTATCTTTCTATCTATCTATCTATCTATCTATCTATCTATCTATCTATCTATCTATCTATCCTTTCTCAAAAATTAACTAAAAATGTATTATAGTTCTAAGTACAAAACCCAAAACTATAAAACTTCTTGAAGAAAGCATGTAAACACAAAACTAAGTGACCTTGAATTTAGCAGTGAGTTTCCTCCCCAGAAACACATAACTCCAGAGTAATCATAAGAAAAACATCAGACAAATCAAAACTGAGTAGCATTCTACAAAATACCTGACTAGCACTCAAAATCGTCAAAGTCATCAATCAAAAAAAGAAGGACGGTCTGAGAAAATGTCATAGGCAGAAGGAGCCTGAGGAAATTTGACAACTAAATTCAATGTGGCATCCTGAATAAGATCCTGGAACAGAAAAAGAACAGCAGGATAAAACTGAGGAAATAGAAAAAAGTAGGGAATTTAGTTAGTTATAATGTATCAATATTTGTTTATTATTTGTACCAAATGTACCATACTAATGTAAGATGATAGTAACAGGGGAAATTAGGTTAGGCCCACATGAGACCTCTCTGTATTTTGTTCCTCGCATTTCTTTAAATCTAAAACTGCTCTAAAAATATCACTTTTTAAAACTATAAAAATATAGAAGCTTTCATTGTGAACATATATAAATGACTACGTGAATATTAATAAGCTGCAACATTTGTCAAAATGCTGATGTAGAACACACAAAAAAAATTGTGAAAGCAGTTTGTATGTTTTTTTCCATTATTAATCAGAACTTTACAATTTTGAAACCTATTTTCTGAATGAATCTGAGGATCCTACAAAGTATTAAACATCACTGTGAGCTCTTGAAATTTGGTTATAATTTCTTCAAAATCAGTTGAGAATTTTTAATTATGGAAGTCAAATACTATCATCCCAAAGATTTGTGTTTTGAAGCTTTCTGAGAATTACAATTGTTTTGAAAGCAAACCTTGAAATAAAAAAGACTTTCAAATATATCTCTACAAAACCAATAAAATAATTAAATAAATTAAAGAATGAAAACTGAAGGGCAACACAATTAATTCAGGATATGTGTAATCGAACTAGGAGGATACCATTTGATAAATAAAATTTATGCTTCATATTGCACTGGAATGAAATTGAGAAGATCTATAATTGTGCCCCATTTACTTTTGGTAAAATATTTAAAAGAATCATAAATAGATATAGTAATGTCTTTGATTAGTTTTGTCTTATGAAAGTATTTTTGAAATCATTATTTTACGTATAGACAAAAGATACCATCTGTGAAAAATATATGAATTATTCTGTGATTTAACTTATGTGTAATGAATGATTAATTGTATGACTATATGCTCCATGGGGGTCATAACAACCGACTTGAGATAAGTGAAATATTATGAAGTGTTTAGAATTAACTATTTGTGGCCAAAAGATGATTAATAATGTTTTTAAACAGTGACATATACATCAGGAAGATATACATTGCATTTGATGTCTTTCATAAAAATAATATTACAGCTATCACAAAATGGGTTGATGAACAAATACCTTTAATATCTTCTTTAAATCTAAGTTCTATAATTTTATGAAAACAATTATTGTGAAAAGATCAATACACTGTGGTTCCAAGTGGGTGTACATATTGGGTATGTGGAGGTAGAACTCAGACTTTTCTTATGAATAGATTTTATTTTGTATTACTGTCTCTGGATGTTTAACAGTTGGAATGATTTATGATGAGATTACTAAAATTCTCAATTCTAGCGGTGTTCACAGCAAGAAAGCTAGCCAGGATTATAGTTACATATGCTTACAAAATATACAGCCCACATAAATCTCCATAAGCAAGATTCTGATATCAATGGAGTGAGAAAAATAACAGTCTCTATTCTGAACAGTGGGGAAATTTTCTCTGGCAGTGTCCATATAAAGCCTACAAAATTACTACTGTACAATACAGTAACAGATATATTTAGGCACAAATGTGACTTGACATTTGCTTGACTTTTAATAAGTTAAGTATTTCTCTAAATGAGTTAAAATGACAAATCCAATTAAATTATTCAAACACTATTTTTTTCTACATTCCTTAAGATCTGTTTCTCTTTGAGTGACCTTGTGAAGACAGGTTCTGTAAAAATTGGCTGCAACTTTTTTCACTAAGATGGTGGAATTTGATGACACATAAGATGAGTCTAACTGGAGTAGAAAAAGAGGGAAAATTCAATGGAGGACTTGTCTTTGTTACCACTAGTTTACTGAACCTAGTCTTATAGAAACAAACGAAATACAACAAATGTAAAAAGAGACAAAGATGACAAATAAAAAGGAAAGAATACAAAAAAATAGATGCAGTATTTCAAAGTAGAGAGATTGTTATATCATTGTGTTAATGGAAAACACTATTTTAAAAAAGAAATATAAGCTAACTGAATATTGAAAATTCTATAGAATTAAAAAACTGATTAGAATAAATTATTGAAGTAATGAATAGTTGGAAAAGAGTATGAGAGTAAAAAGTAGGATTTATGTGTAAATAATGGAAAACATTTAATATATAGAAACATTCTAGTAATTCCACATTAAGAAACAGAAGGAAAAATCAGTGTTCATTTGAGGGTAGGTCTTGAGGCAACCATAGCAGAGAAAATAAAAATGTAGGACCACACATATAACTGTTAGCTAATGAGGATCATCACCAAATAAGATTATAAAAAAATACTTCTGGGAATTTTTAAAAACGTTAATAAATAATATAAATTATTTAAAGAGAAATGGCATATCTTTCTAAAATTTGAATTCCCTTTATTACAATAAAACCATTTGGATACTTCATGCAGTGATAAACTTTTTCAGTGTTTGTTTAAAATTATGCATTAAAAATTTTGCTTTAATATTTTTTGTTTAAGTAAAAACAATTAGGTGTTCACTTTCTACCAGGAAAAGTTAATTGATTTAGTGACAATAACTAAAAGTTAACAAAAGTGACAGTAACAAAAAATGCACAGATACATATAAAAATCATATAAATTGACTACATACAATGTTAAATTTGCTTTTACACACATCTCTTTTTAACCTCAAATGTGTAAGAAATATATCACAGAAATATCCTGTATATAAAAAACATATATTTACATTTTTCTTTCTCTTATGTTGCTTTTCTATTAATAAAAACATATATACACAATGGATATTACAGTGTTCACATTGTCATAATATAAATGGAAAATAGAAATTTCATTTAGTGACCAATTAAAAATATTATGAAATGCAATTTTCAAATCCACAAGTCTCTTGCACAGAGTACCCACATAGAGGTCACTTGTGTACCAACTTTGTTGCCTAGTTTGTATCTTTCCAAACTCTGGCCACTGAATCCCTCATTACACATTATTGTTGAGCCTCGGACATTAGAGTTGATGTGACTGGCTATTCCCCAGGCTGACTCCCTGTTCTATCCTAGTTCTATCTTACTCAGAGCCTATCCAATTTTCTGTTGGTGTTCAAAGAATAATGCTGGCCTATTGCTCAGAAGTGTCCTGTCATGATTTTATATAAATAGTGGATGCACAGAAATGATTTAGACTATTATAAAATATTTTATAAATTACAGCTATTTATAGTGCCTTTAATTATAAAGGACAAATATAAACTATTGTTTTTAAACTTTTTCTGATCAGCAATGTTGAAGAGGTGTAACCCTGCTTATTTTGTCAAATCAAGTAAATTTGAATCAAGTAAATTCTATGATTGGTAAACTACTTTTTTCTCCATATCTGAATCCTATGCTTGTCTTTCTTGCATCCTCAGAAACTGGCAGTTTTGTGTTTTGTTTTACTTTCCTTTTTTTCTCTTATTCACCCAAAGCTTTGGTGATTGCCTCTAATTCAATCTTGGAACACCACACTGCAACTCTTTCAGAATGAGAATCTAATGCTAACCAGTCTACATTGGCTGTTTGAAAGCACACTGAAAATCAAGCCACCTGTAAATAGATCAGTGTAGAATAGACCTGTTGATCTGTGGAATGAATATATGAGTAAAGGAAAGACAAGGTGAGGAAAGTTAAAACGGTGTGGAAGCAGGAAGGATTTCTATGAATACAAAAGTGATAATGAATTTTCCCCCTTTCAAAACTAGGACTTAATTATTTAAGAGTGGGAAACCATAATCAAATAAAGTGATTTTTAAATTTTTCCTATATCATTTTTAAGCACAAACTTTTTGATCTTAGAAAAGTTTTAGATATAGGGAATTATTGCATAGATAGCGCTGACAGATCCCATATACTCCACACTTGCTTTCTTATTCATAATTACATTAGTATGGTGCATCTGACATCATTAATAAATAGATACTGATTCATTGGGATTAAAAGTTCACACTTCCTCAGATTTCCTCATTTTTTTTCTTCCTAATGGCCTTTTTCTGTTCCAGAATCCAATCCAGGATGCCACACTACATTTAGTTGTCACTTCTGCTTAGGTTCCTCTTGGCTGTGACAATTTTTCAGTCTTTCCTTTTTTTGGATGACGTTGGCAGTTTTGAGGGGTGTTGGTCAGGTATTTTGTAAAACATTCCTCAACTGGCATTTATTTGGTGGTTTTGTTATACATAGGCTGGAAGAAAGACCACAGAGATAAAGCGTTATTCTCATTACATTATATCCTAAATATGATTTATCATAGTGGATACTAATCTTGATCACTTAGGTTGATGTTAGTCCCCTCAACTGAAAAGTTACTACTTTTCTTCTCCCTTTCCATACTCTACTCTTTGGAAGACCTCTACCAAAAATCCACAAGTCTACCAAAGAATAGAAGTCTTCCAAAGACTAGAGTATGGAAAGGGAGAAGAAGTAGTCATTGTGTGAAGCCCACATTTAAGGAGTGGGAATTTATACCCATCATTCTATGAGAGAAAAACCTAAAGAAGTTAGAATTCTTCTGCACAGGGAAATTTTCTATTTCTTCCCCATTGATTTCTTTAGTCATCATTTATTTTTATTGGTATACAATCACAGTTATTTATTTTCTATTTTCTATTAAAATCCTATACAATGTCATTTATTTTGTTGCTCAACTTGTTACAGCTTTGGCCATTGGGTATGCTTTCAGTTGGCTCCTGTATGTCTTTAGCAAACCCTCATCATTGAAGGGATTTTTTTGTTATTGTTGTTGGGGGAAGGGGGAGACTTTTCTAATTTTTGAAGCTAGATGTTGTTCCAGGCTCATTGTGTAAATTTCTTGCATCAGGCCTAGAATCACCTATTTCTCCAAAGAACCCTTGTTACTTTTACTGTGGAATGGTATTAGAAACCAAGATTTGTGTACTAGGTGTGCTTGAGACTTCTGGAGTGTGCTTGTTGTTATGCTCTCAAGGGGACATATGTGTGTAACCTAATCCATGTAGACATACGTTTCTATAAATATTTCTGTATATAACCATTTGTTTTTCGTACTTACCCTGCTTAATGTTCTCTCCACTTCTTGAATCTGTGGTTTGGAATTTGTCATGAATTTCTGAAAGCTTTCTGTCATTATTACTTCAAATATTTCTTCTGCTGTGTTCTCTTACATTTCCTTCTGGGATCCCAACTTTGTTTGCGCTATACTTTTTCAGATTGTCCTGCAGTTATTTGATGTTTTCTTCTACTTATTTTTTTCATTCTTTTTTTCTCTTTGTATTTCAGTTTGAGAAGTTTCTATTGACATATCTTCACCTACTCGTCAGTGATGTTCATTTTATTGGTGAGTTGATTGAAAGCATTCATCACTTCTGTTATAACAGTTTTGATTTCTAGCATTTCCTTTTGATTATTTCTTAGATTTTCCATCTCTTTGCTTATATTATCAATCTGTTGTCTCCTTTTTCCATTAAGGCCCTTAACATATTAGTCATATTTTAAATTCCTGCCTGATAATCCCAGAATGTGAGTCTTATGAGTCTAGTTCTAATACCTGCACTTTCTCTTCAGACTGTTTTATTTTGCCTTTTAGATTGCCTTGTAACTTGTTCTTGACATGCAGGCAAGGGGATCTAAGGTTAACAGACCTTTAGTTGAAAATGTACGTTCATATTGGTAGGAGCTTTGTTGAATGTTTGCTGTGGGTATATCTAGAGGCTTCAACCACCTCTAGTGACCTTGTATTTGTCTTTCTTTTTATCTGTGCCTTGCAACTCTTTCAGCTATTTTCCATGATTATTACACTGGAGCCTTGATAATATTGAGCTAGGTGTTGTGGAGGGTGAGTTTTACATATTTGTTTCAGTTGAATCTCAGTCTTTTATTTGTCTGTTGTGTGTTACTTTCACCAGTGTTTCTAGTTTGATGAGAAAGAAAGCTTAGGGACTAGTGGAGGGAGAGAATGCTCTTCCTTCATCTGACTGGGGCAAGTCTCTGGCAGCCTTTTTCTCTGGAGAGTAGGACTTTTAAATGCAAAAGGCTCTGGGTGCACTTCCCAAGGATTGCTCTTCCTTTCCTCCTACTCCAAGCACAAAGGACTATTTCCTGGATCTTCCTTACAAAAACCTGGTATATTTCCTGAAGGTAAAAACTCATAAAAGTGTGAGGACTCTGCTTCACCTGCACCTTTCAGGATTTTTCATTTATACACCAGTTCCTACTTAGCATCCAGAAATCTGGCCAATTCACCACTTATGTATTATTACCAGTCTATGTCTCCAACAGCTTCTCTTTCAGATAATCAGATTTTGAGTGTGACTTTTCTGGATTCACTTGTCTTTCCAGATTTCGTTGTGGTAATTTGCCCTGCAAACTCATTTCTCTGTGTCCAACAACAACAAAAAAATCACTGGTTTTCAGTTTGCTTGCTTTTTTTCATGTCGTAAGAGTGAAAGCGAGAACTTCTAACCTTGTTACATGTTGGACTAAAATGGCAAGTTCCAACTAGCTTTAAAATTCTTTTTTGTTTTCTTCATTTTCTATGAGATTGCTCAGTTGATAGTGGCCTCTAGTGGAAATTACTATTTCCTCTTCCCTCTACTTATGCTTTATCTTCGTCTTCCTTTTGAAAGTTCTTACATGGTTACTTGAATTTTTAAAAATATTGCTTTAGTTTTATTTTATAGTTGGCATTTGTACTCCCTTCTTTCTCCTGTTTTGATGTTGAAAATCTCTGAATTGCCTAATGGCAACTTCCCCATTCAAGTGTCCTTTCTTCCACCTATAATATGGTAGCTGGGCACTGATTTAAAATAGAAAATTTTAACTCAGGTCTTTGAGTAAAATTAATTCTGTTGATTATTTCTAGGCTTTCTTTGAGTGAAGTTCTTGAAATATTCTAATTATGAGG
The DNA here is from genome assembly GCF_043159975.1 of Macaca nemestrina. NCBI lineage: Eukaryota > Metazoa > Chordata > Mammalia > Primates > Cercopithecidae > Macaca > Macaca nemestrina. The sequence goes on from NC_092130.1 coordinate 150,463,918, forward strand.
TTTAGGTGTATTTACTTATTTATGCTTGTTTGCTTTCTTTTCATTCCTTATCACCATATTTCCATGTGTATAAATCACATGAATGGAAAAATTGCTAACACAAATCCTTTCTTGAAATCTTCTTTGATACTTCAGCTTAACATTTTTCAAAATTATGCTTATAAGAAAGCACAAAGTAATTTTTAAAAGACATAAAGTTCCGATATTTTGTTTCTTTGTGGTCACACTCATATATTTATATTCTATTCCATCAATTAAAAAAAACTATAGAAAAAGAGCCATTTGAAAATTTATAAACTCTGATAAGATTTATGCATGTTTTTGAAAGGGATAATGGATATAAAAGTGAATTGTTGCAAAACTTTGAAAAAGAGCCACATTTCTATGGGGCTAAAATTCTTTAGATACTGAAAAAAGAGAAGATTCTAGGCTTGTCATGTCATATGTTGTATGGCATCTGCAGTATGCTTTGTTAGTTAGCTTGTGAGTAAAACATGTGTTTTTTTTAATCCTCTGGGTAGTACTTCATTACCGTAGTAATTATTACAATGAATCTGTGGTGGCCTGAAAGGGGAGGTACATAGTCTATATTATCTCTGAAAGCAACATATACAGAATATGTAAATTAATTTAGTTTGGTGGAGATTCTGGGTAAATTCCAAATGTGGATTAGTGAAACAATTAATTTATCTTAAAAAAATGTTTAAAAATATACAATACAAACGTATCATTTCAGGTTACTAGTACTTTAAAACTAAATGAAAATATTGCAATATAATGATATTTCAATAAAAAAGTCTATTTGCAAACTAATGTAGTAGAAAACATACATCCTTATTCTACTTTGTATATCACCTGTAAGAAGGTAAATCACAAAGTACAAGGGATTAATTATATTCAAATTACCTGATACATTGATCTAGGCAATTACTTTTAAAATCTTTGCAAGAAAGCCCTCAAAATGCAAATAATTTATATTCAGCTATGGTTTTTAAAAATGAGAACACTTAAAAAGTATATTTTAAGACTTGAGATATTTATATTCTGATATTTGACACATAATTATCTCTGTTGTTGGTAGATTTCACTAAATTTGGTATTGAAATGGAAAAATAAAGCAAATACAAAACTGTGCATAGACACTAAGAAGAAATCAGGAAAAGAAAAATAATATTTCCAAGTCCATATGTTTTAAATATATTATGTCTTATATAGCAAATATAATGTTAGTGTTTAAAACCTGAGATAAAATTTTCTTAGAGATGTAGTAATATTTTTATAACATACAGATATGAACATAAAATACCACATTCTAAAGAAAAACTCAAAGTTAAGAAGTTAAATTTTTTTTAAAATAAAAAATGCCAGAGAAGTGTAATATAGTTCTCAGTGAAACACATCAAATCTAGGATAGAAAAATCATTTTAAAATTTTTAAAACTTGGAAAATTAATTAAAATGAAATTTCTTTAAAAAGAAAAACTCAGATATTGACAATCAGGCTAGGTTTAGTTTCTAGATTAATATATTAAATGTTTATGGCAAGTATTATTTTCACTGGAAAATTTTCATTCAATTTTTTTCATATGTGTTTAGTGAATTATAAAAATAATGTAATTATCTATTCAAACTACAACTGGGCCAGCCAAAATCAATCATAGCAGTAGGAGAGAAAAATGACAATAAATAGGAATTAACTCACACTAAGACTTAATTGAGCTGACTCCAGGGGTTAGATATATATCTCTACATGTAATACATTAATTTTATATTGCAGTAGCATTGTCAGGGATGAAAGTCTTGGACCCAATATTGACTTTGAAAACAAAACCTTTTGTTTTCTAAATTATAATAGTAATAAGTGACAAAATATTTATAGTCAATTGGGGAAAATTTACAGTAATAAAATAAAGTTTTTTCATATTTTAAATACTGTTCCTTCTAGGAATGCTAGAATAATTTTAGCTCATTTCAACTGGGTTATTCTAAGATTTAGAAACGGGAAATATATAGATCCTTTACAAAGAGCATGTAAATTAATCTTTTAGGTATTTCATGGAGTTATTTGTGTATGTATCAATCATCCAAGGCATGATTATGTGTGTGTGTGTGTGCACATGTGCATGTGCATGCATGCATGAGAGAGATATTATCCTAGCCTTGGAAAAAAATAATAAATTAGAATTCTAAGTGTCACTCAATTTTCCTTGATTGTTTTTTAATTTAATTACCCAATCAAGGAAAATCGAGTAATACTTAGAATTTTATTTTATTTACTTATTGTTTTGAGACAAGGTCCCACTCTGTCACCCATGCTGGAGTGCAGTGGCCTGAACGTGGCTCACTGCATCCTTGACCTCCCAGGCTCAAGAGATTCTCCCGCCTCAGACTCCTGAGTAAACGGGACTTCAGGAGTGCATGATCACATCAGGTTAATTTTTTAGTTTTTGTAGAGGAGTCTTACCATGTTGCCCAGGCTGGTCTTGAACGCCTGAGCTCAAACAATCTCCCGTCTCAACCTCCCGAAAGGCTGGGATGATAAGTGTGAGCCACTGCATCTGGCCCAATACTTAGAATTTTAGATTCATCATCTCACTTTGGCAAAGCCAGGGTGAGGCTGTTTTCAGCTGCTAATCCTGTTACTGCACTTTATTCTGAAGTTTCGCTAAAATAGAGAAGCATGCTTATACATTCTATAGCCAAGAATGCTACATCCATCATATACCTGCATTCCTTCTAATAGAGAACGCATAAAGACCTTTGAATCATTTTAACATTTTTCTGTCTTTTTTTCTGTTTCTTCCTTCAGATCTGAAAATCAAGGATGTTGTAAAGTTAGAATCCCATCTTACTGGGTGAAGTAACAAAACTTTTGGGATGATTAGCTGAAGAGATGGCCATAAACACCTTTTACCTCAGTGATGCATTTTTTTTTTTTTTTTTTTACTGGAAAATATTTGTGCAAAGTCAGATAATCTGAACCTACTGCGTTGAATGCCATACCTACAGAAACATACATTTTGGTAAGAAAAAAGTTATCCCTAAACAAAAAATGTTTTTTTTTTTTTTTTTCTTCTAAAATACTGACTAGGTCACAACATCCATTGTAGACAATGTAAAGATATTTGGGACAATTCTTCGCTGATGATCATTTTTCTTAAATGACCTAAATATCTAAAACCTGTGCTATTAAGCTTTAATTTACAATAGACAGTTGTGACCAATGCAGAATAATTTGCAGAAAGTCAAGCTAGTACGTATACAGAACTCAAGAATACACAAAGAAATAATTTGTGTACTGACCGATGCATTTACAGAATCTTGTGTTGGCTTTCTGAAATGTTCTAGCATAATCATATTTATCATTTGGAATGAAAATAGGAAATTATTGTATATAACATTCTACTCAATGTGAAATCCTCACATGAATACTACATATAACAGATTTTATTCTTTAAGTTTTATATGGCAAACAACTAAAAGATTCAAAATGGTATGATTGAAATAAAATGCTATAAGTAATCAATTGCATAAGTTTAATTAACATTGGCACATATTTACCATATATATAATCCACATCCTTCTAGCATAAACTCATTCATACTTTCAGATGTTATTCATGCCCCACCTTTTCTAGAGGTCATTCTTTTCTATCTCTATCTGATTTTAACTCCTTCTCTATCATCTCCAAATATGCATAGGCCCAACCTTATTTTAGCTATGCCTTTCTGATTTGCAATTCTTTTTTCTTTCACTCCTCAGATAATAGATCATCTTTATTTCTGCAACATTTTTTTAATCTATCACATTTTAATAACCTATAAATCTGGATTTAATTTTACATGTCACTCTTCACTTATTTGGTTCATTTCAAAATTTATAGAATTTCCTATTGTATTTGAAAATTATCACAACTTCTCTAATAATAGAAATTTTATACTCTTATTTTTATTACTCTGCACAATAGTTCCTCTTCTATTCATTGAACTAATTATTTTATTATGATTTACCCAAAGTCTTTATCCATGGTCCTATGACTCCTCAACCTCCACTATTAGACAAAATGCATACCTGTCTTCCCTGATATTCTCTAATCTCCACAGCTGAGTACTGTTCATCTTGTATACAGATCTAGTCCTCTTGATCTATTAGCTCAGTGCAGCTTGTGGTGAAGATGAATATGTGAAATTGACTTCATTCATTCATTTATTAATCTACTTATTTTTTCAATGAGTAAATATTTGTTGGATGTTTTTTATGAGACAAATAGTTTGTGCTAGGAGGTTAGGTTTCAACAATGAACAAGACAAGCACATTTTCTATCCCTATAGATGTTTACACACTCTAGGAAAAGGGCCATTTTCCCTGAAAGGCAAATGTGAAACTTTACTCAAAAAGAAAAATTCAGAGTGAAGTACCCCAGGAGCCAAACTTACTAAGAAATCTTAGTTAGCTTAGGCTTCCATAAGAAGATAGCTTATACTGGGTTGTTAAAACAATGAAAATTTATTTTTGCACAGTTCTGAAGGCTATAAATTCCAAGATCAAGGTATCAATCCATTGGTTCCTGGTGAGGGCTCCCTTCATGGCTTGCAAACTGCTGCCTTCTCCTACATCCTCATGAGGACTTTCCACAGTGCGTGTGTGTAGGGGGTGACAAATTAAGGTCTCTATTGTCTCTTCTTAGACTAACACTAATCCCTAGTGACCTCACTGAACCTTAGTTACTTCCGAAGACTCTGTCTCCAAATACCATCACATTGGGGATTAGGGGTTGAATCTAAAAGTTCTGAGGGGACACAAGCCTTCATTTATAATGCTCCCTATCAACAAGCACATTCTTTATGATATTAGAAAGTAAATAAGTGAATAGAGGTGACAATGTGGAGGCAGAGGGAAATGCTTTCATGTAGGCTTTGAATCAGGACAAACACAGGACATTTGATTAACTAAAATAAGCTCAATCATGTCAAAGCCTGGTAGACAAGACCAAGGGGGTAGAACAACATAGAGATGCAAAAGGGGCAGAGTCAGATCATCAAGGGCATATTAAAGCCAGCTTTTTAATTTTAGGCTTAATGTTAAGGGCAAAAATAATAGTGATGGAGTTTAAGCTGGGGGAAACATAATCCTCTTTGCATTTTTCAAATAAATTAGTGTAAAGTAAGTCTGAAGGCCTATGAGGAGATTATTATAGGACATCTAAGAAATAATTGTGGTTTGTACTAGAACGATGGCAATAAAGATGAAGGCAAGTGAGTCCACTTGAGACATATTCAGGGCTGGGCAATCATTGGGCCTGTGGTCAGGTAGGGTGTGAAAATAAATGTTACTCTTTGTGTAACATCCGTATTTCTGGGTTGAGCATCCCCTGGTGTGTTATTACCAAACAATAAGACAGGGAACATTTGGGAGGGCATGAAGACAAAGTCCATTTCTGAATATTGTCCTGGTTTTAGTAAGAATGTTTCTATCTTTATATTGGGCTATATCACTGGATAGTACTGGAAACTAGCTCCCCAGATTTTGTCAGGATTGAACTTCTGATTTGTCATTTTTGAACACTTTTGAAAGGAACTGCTAGAGTTCTGTCCCTGACTCCCAGTTCTGAAACTTATTCCTTGCTTTTGCCTATGTGGGAGTTCAGTCATTGATCCAGAAGGATAAAAATAGAGTAGGTTATTGAGTATAGATCACATTTTGTAGTTATTGCAGATTTACAATAAATCCACAAAAATATTTACAGAAAGATGTAAAGTTAAATTATTTTACCCAGCCGCAAGTCTTCAATATCAGATTATTGCCTTTTCATAACCTTTCTCTCCCTGGAACATTTTATACTCCCTGGGTTATTCCTGTCGTTACTTGATTTAGGCCTCCTAAATCACTGTCACACCCTCCGATACTCCTCTAGCATTAATTTTTTAAAATGTTGGTATTTAATACCTTCAGTGCTTTTTTCCTAATTTGTTCTTCTTCAGTGATCTTATCCCCAAACCCAGTTCAACCACTACCTACCAAACTCAAGTAACTACCATCACCATAATATAAAGTTTGTTATCAATAAATGCAACCCTGCCATAATCCCAAGTTCATGTGTGTGATGCTTAGTTTTTGGCATCAACTTGACTACGCTCTAATGCCCAGTTATTTAATCAAACACTAATCTAGGTGTTGCCAAGAAGGTATTTTGTAAACGTAGTTAATATCTATCATCAGTTTACTCTATGTAAAGGATAGTACCTTGATAATATGGGTGGACTTCATCGAATCAGTTGAAAAGTCTTAGGAGAAATAATGAGGTATTTCTAAGGAAGAAAAAATTTTCCCTTAAATCTTCAGCATCAGTTCTTGCCTGAGAGAATTTCCATTCTGCAAGCCTGCCCTGAGAATTACAGATTCCAGGCTTGCCAGAGGCGGCAATCACATAAGCCAATTTCTTGTAGTAAATTTATCTCTCTCTCTCTCCCTCTCTCTCTGTATGTGTGTATGTATATGTGTATATTTGTGTGTGTGTATGTATATCCATATGTATGGATACTATAGCCATATGTTATGTATGTATGTATACACACAGCCCTTTGAGTCATATGAGTCATATATACACACATATATACACACACACACATACACACACATATGACATACATACATATGGCTATAGTATATATGTGAGTTTATATATATGTATACTGTTTCTTCTCAAATATCAACCACCTCCTTTTTCATCCTTTTTCATTTAATGACCTTGCTTCCTACTTCACAGAGAAAACTGAAATAATCAGATAATTCTGAAAGCATAGCAGTTGGCGCCACTTCCTGGACTGATGCTTCCAATCTCAAGCTGCTGAGCATTGGCTGCTAATTGTTTATCACTCATACACTTCCCCAGAGACTTATCTTTAGCCACAGAAATCATCTTTTCTGGAAGTGCTTGGGAAGTTATACTAACCCTCTCATACCACTGGCAAATGGTTGCTAGCCAATGTCTCACTGATACAAAAGAATGGATGCAAAGTTGCTTTTCTAACCTTCTGGTAGGTTTAGCTTCCGAGAACAACTGCTAGATTAGTCACTTGCATGGGAATCCCCATTTTAGGCTTGCTTCTAGGGAATTTGAAGTCAAGCACATAGATTACTACCACCATGTACCAACATCTGTACTCATATATTCTGGTTTTAATCTTGTTACTACAGAATAACTAATCATATTCTTATCTGAAGATATTTCTAATAATTTTTGCAGTGAATTCCATTCTATTGCACAGACTTGGGGCACGTTTTCAATTCTCACCTGTTTCTCTTGCATTATCATGTTTGTCTCTGTATGTTACTTTCATTAACATTCTGCAGTTTCTCCTCTTTTAAAAATTCTTTCTCTTATCCCATTTCTCCAGCTGCAATTGCTGTTTATTTTCTTCCCTTTTCAGAGCCTCTCAGAACTGTTGTCTGCATCTGATGTCTCCAACATTTCTTTTCCAATTTTCTCTTAAATCCTGTCCAAACATGCGTTTGTCTCCACTCTTCCTCCACAACTGGACAAGCTCACCAGTGATCTTCAGGTTGCTAAATCCTGTGGTCAGTTGTCAATTCCACATGACCAATATGCAGCATTTGATATAGCTGAGGGTTTCCTTCTCTTTGACACTCATTTTTTATTAAACTCCCAGGTTACCACACTTTTTTTGGTTTCCTGTTTACCTGTTTGTTTGCAACATTTTAATTTCTGTTGCTGCTTCCTCTTTTTCTTTCAGATCTCTCTTTATGTATTTATTTATTAATTTATTTATTATACTTTAAATTCTAGGGTACATGTGGACAACATGCAGGTTTGTTACATATGTATACATGTGCCACGTTTGTGGTGCTGCACCCATTAACTCGTCATTTACATTAGGTATATCTCCTAATGCTATCCTTCCCCACTCCTCCCACCCCATGACAGGCCCCAGTGTATGATGTTCCCCTTCCTGTGTCCAAGTGTTCTCATTGTTCAATTCCCACCTATGAGTGAGAACATGTGGTGTTTGTTTTTTTGTTCTTGCAATAGTTTGCTGAGAATGATGGTTTCCAGCTTCATCCAGGTCCCTACAAAGGACATGAACTCATCCTTTTCTGTGGCTGCACAGTATTCCATGGTGTATACATGCCACATTTTCTTCATCCAGTCTGTCATTAATGGACATTTGGGTTGGTTCCAAGTCTTTACTATTGTGAATAGTGCTGCAATAAACATATGTGTGCATGTGTCTTTATAGCATCATGATTTATAATCCTTTGGGTATATACCCAATAATGGGATGGCTGGGTCAAATGGTATTTCTAGTTCTTGATCCTTGAGGAATTGCCACACTGTCTTCCACAATGGTTGAAAGGATTCCCTATTTAATAAATGGTGCTGGGAATACTGGCTAGCCATATGTAGAAAGCTGAAACTGGATCCCTTCCTTACACCTTATACAAAAGTTAATTCAAGATGGATTAAAGACTTAAATGTTAGACCTAAAACCATAAAAACCCTAGAAGAAAACCGAGGCAATACCATCGAGGACATAGGCATGGGCAAGGACTTCATGTCTAAAACACCAAAAGCAACGGCAACAAAAGCCAAAATAGACATGGTATCTAATTACACTAAAGACCTTCTGCACAGCAAAAGATACTACCATCAGAGCGAACAGACAACTTACAGAATGGAATAAAATTTTTGCAATCTACCCATCTGACAAAGGACTAATATCCAGAATCTACAAAGAAATGAAACAAATTTACAAGAAAAAAACAACCCCATCAAAAAGTGGGTGAAGGATATGAACAGACACTTCTCAAAAGAAGACATTTATGCAGCCAACAGACACATGAAAAAATGCTCACCATCACTCGCCATCAGAGAAATGCAAATCAAAACCACAAGAAGATACCATCACACACCAGTTAGAATGGTGATCATTAAAAAGTCAGGAAAAGACAGATGCTGGAGAGGATGTGGAGAAATAGGAACACTTTTACACTGTTGGTGGGACTGTAAACTAGTTCTTTCAGATCTCTTAATTTTGCGGGTCCCAGACCTCCGTCTTCCGATTTCTTGTCTTGTTCTCTACACTTATTCCATTGGATAACACCATCTGTGTTACTGACCATTGAAGTTATATCTCCTACCTATATATCTCCCCTGAAATTCAGACTCATTTATTTTTTATCTCATCTCATTTATCTGTTTCTTCTACATTTAATTATTTTACCAGTTATCAAAAGGTAAGATATGCTGCAAGTGAAAACAACCCCAAAAGTAATTTGACTTATTTTCACTTATTCTACACATCGATTGTGTACCAGCTATGCCAATGCTTCACATGATCTTCACACCACATGGAAGCCAATGGAATGGCCTATATGTAGACTACCGCAGTTCTTGTGGCAGAGGAAACTATGCAAGAAGAAATGAGTGCTGCCTGTTCAATCTTCTGCTAACTAGCTTGAAAGCCTCTGCTTGCTCTTCATTGGGCACATTATGTCACCTGACCAATAAAAAAACAAAGACGAATTTATTAAAATATAGGGAAATAGATAAAACATTCTGTGAGAGATTTTTAACATAGCACTTATATCCTATGACAGAGTACAAAAAGAACATGATGGATTTTTAACAATATAATTAACAAGACTAAATTTTACATGAGAAAGTGTTTAGACATAACAATCCAAACTTTTAACTAGAAATTGATTATAAAATTAATTGCAAATAACACTTTAATATATTGCAAAACATTTTATGTGCTACTTGTCACACTACTTAAACAAATACAATTGGAAAGAAATGATATAAGATTTTAAGATTTTATGGCTTAGTATTTAAGAAGTAATTCAGTAAATTTGGATTTTATCTAATAAGTTGAAAAAAGAAATACTGTATATAGCATGCATAAATGATATAATGTAATACAATAACAGAATATAAGAAATTTAGATAGTGATAAGAAAAAAATTTATTAAAATTATAGAGATTTGGCCAAACATGCTTAGAGGAATAATTATAATTGTTAGCATTGGTAATACTTTTTAAATGTTCATGAAAATGCCTGCCAAAAATAAAGATATAAAATAAGGAAACAAACCAAGTAAGTATCCAAAATAAGATTTTAGAATAGGTGTCAGCTCTATGGATTTTATAAATGAAGAGTTTATAAACAATAACAAAAAATATGTTAGAAAATAGAACAAAAAGATACACCACAATCATCAAACAATACAAAGAACTGCTACTCATCTGCTTCTCTACACTTTCATAATCTGAATCATTGATGTTCTAGGTTATTCTTTATTCTTTTTTTTTTGCTTTTTTCAGTATCTTCAATAATTTGAAAACAATAACACAGAAAAAGAAATGCCAAGAACTCTAAAATCCATATTCCAGGCCCGATATGTATATATTTTTTCCAAGTCCTAGAGATAAATGATTGAACACAAAATGTAAGGATAACATCTTCACCAGTCAGGAGTGTGTTTACCCATAAACAAGAGAAAACCCCTTCATGTAACAATTGCTCTGGCTGTGGATGCTGCTTCTGTGATCCAGACAGGAGGAAGAGATGCAGGGCGCAGGACTGCAGAGCCAGGCCACTCGAATATGACCATTTGTAAAAGACTTTTTCCAGAAGTCTCCATCAGTATTCTTAAATAAATATTATGGCCTAGAGTTGAGTTACTTGACCACTCTTGCTGCAAGAAAATCTAGGACGTTTATAATTTTTAACAATACTACAAAGAACATATTTTGTTGTAACTTTAATTACAGTGTTTGTTTGTTTGTTTGTTTGTTTGTTTTTTGCTTTTTTGAGACAGGGTCTCACTCTGTTGCCCAGGCTGGAGTACAGTGGCACAATCTCGGCTCACTGCAACCTCCGTCTCCCAGGTTCAAGCGATTCCCCTGCCTCAATCTCCCAAGTAGCTGGGATTACAGGTGTGCACCACCACACCTGGCTAATTTTTGTATTTTTAATAGAGACGGGGTTTCACCATGTTGGCCAGGCTGATTTTGAAATCCTGTTCTCAAGTGATCCACCCACCTCAGCCTCGCCAAGTGCTGGGATTACAGGCATGAGCCACCGCGCTCGGCCTAGTTTTAGTCTTTTATAAAGAAAAATAGAAAATGAATGTTAAGTGGCAACCAACAGTTTCATTATAATTACTTCAAGAATTTTATGTAATGATTTTGTAGTACCTTGTAAACCATAATTACTATAGGGTAAACCATTAAAATGAAATTATTATTTTGCGGAAAATAACAGCATAAAAAATTAACAATTTATTATAATTACTTAAGCTATTTATAAGCTTGTCAGACATGTAGTAATAAATTGTACATCAATAAAAGTTTTCAAATATTAGCACACCCTTGTAGGAATCCTAAAGATAATAGAAATTCTATTAAGTAAATATTAGATTTGAATAAAAAATGTTTTATTTTTAACACGTTCTTTTAATAAAAGTGAAGGCTAAGGGTCTCCAATTAAAAAATGTATCTGTAGACTAGATAATTTACATAATTTACATAGAGTTTTTTTTTAAAAACATCTATCTGTAAGTTTATTTTTTGGCCAAGGGCTGCCTTAATCCATAGCACCTGTAAATTGATGTAATCCCTATTATTGTAATGCCTAAATGGAACAATGGAGGTGGAAACTTCAGTATTTTTACAGAAGGAGAAAACTCTTGTAAGAAGTAATCTAAGAAGGGTTTGCATATAAACGTATATAAAATTGATTTCAAAAACACAATTGCCTATATTTAAATAAATGTAGGACAAAGTGGGGAAGGAATGCTCAAGTCTTTCCTTCCCAACCTAACTCTAGATACTGTCACTACTAATTGAAACTAATTTACGTCTGATCCCAGGGACAGAATTTCTGAATTCCAGAAGAATTCAGAAGATTATTGACAACCCAACATGACCTTTCTTTCTACCTGTGTTATGGCTCTCTGCCGCCCTCAGCTGGTAACACTGGTGCTTCGTCTACAGCTGATGAGATTTATCCTTGGAGAAGAAACGAATACCATGCTTTTTGAACGTTTTCGTAACTGTCTCACATAAGCACATGCTAGAGTTTCAAAAATGACTTGAAAGAGTAGATTTATTTTTTACATTAGTCCTTTCAAAGAAAATATTTACAGGTAATGAACGTGACAAAGTGACACCAGAGCAGAGTTCTTGTCTTGTGAACAGTAACACTGAAACCATGACTACCAGCAGAGTGGCAGAAAACAATCTCAACTTAACGGTGTTTTCTCTTGTGATATGAAAAAGTGGAGACATTGCAGAGACATCAGCAACAGTTAGAATGAAGAACTTTCAGAATTCTGTGTTCAAATTCGTGGTTCAGATATTTCATATCACTTTGTCATGTCTCCTAAAACCACTTACTCCCTTTGAGAAAGTGAAAGCTCAGAGACTAAAATGTAGAAATATTTATAGCTACAGATCTCATAGACCTTACTATCTTAAATATCATTGAAATAAAGATCGGGAGACAACACATTATGCTATGTTTGGATTCTTAGTGGATACTCATGGTTATGTTTGAGGTGCAGTTTATCCTTAAAAATTGTCTTTTGGTTTATAATATCAAAAAGCAGCCAATTAGTTGTCATCAAGTTATTTAATATTTTCATTTAAATACTTTACTAAGGGCTGAAAAAATTTTAGCCGTGCTCAACTTTAATACGTTATTTGCAGTAGCATTTGAGAATGTATTTATTTCTTCAGCTTTAGCTTTAATAATATCACATGGTTTCCATCAAAATATTTTGCATAGGATTAAAAAATTTTTAGAGTTTCTACAAAGCAATGAACTGTAACATGTATCTCATAATTTGTCCCAATCTCCTGAGAATGACCATTCTTCAGGTACTCACAAACAATAGAAAAAACAACCAAATCATAGTTGTCCTAATGAGGAATGCAAAGTGTTAAAGTAGGCCAGGTGCATTGGCCAATGTTATAATCCCTGCACTTTGGGAGGGTGAGGCAGGAGAGTAGCTTTAGACTGAGAGTTCAAGTCCAGCTGGGGCAACATAGTGAGACTCTGTCTCTAAGATTTTTTTTTTAAATTTTGCCAGGCATGGTGGCACATGCCTGTAGTCTCAGTTACCTGGGAGACTGAGGGAGGTGGATCCCTTGAGCCCGTGCTGTCAAGGCTGTAGTAAATCATGATTGCACCACTGCATCTAGCCTGGGTGGCAAAAGGAGACCCTGTCTCAAAAAATGAAAAACAGAAGTTCTAAGGTAAGAAGAATGGTGGCAATGGCAGCAAATTGAGAGAAGTATAGCAAAAATGTACCAAGGTTTTTAAGTGTGGGAGAGATGAAAGTCAGGGATATGAAAGCAGCAAAAATATCTGGATTGAAAGGTGGGCAGAGAAAAATAACCAGATGATGAAGTCCCTCTAATCCCAGAAAAGACTTATAATGAAGCTGCAGTATCCAGTAAAGGAAACTAGTGAGCCAAAGGCTGAGATTGAAAGCAGGAGACAGTATCTGAAATGAACTAGGAAGTAATACCAAGAAGACTCATGCAACTCAAGAGAAAGGCGAATCCCAGGGGCTGGGAACTGGAGGAGAATTCTGGAGAAGATTGCAGTAGCTCAAGCTAAACCTTTTCATATGGGCTGTTGACCAGGCACTATAAGATGAAAGGCAAAATAAAGATGAGTTTGAAATTTCTGTCTCGGGTTGTTGCCAGTCCTAATCCCCCTGCTTTTAAAGCAGCCTCACCAAAGCTGACTAGGGAGCAATGTATGTTTTAATAACTTTTGGAGGGTTGCTGCAGACATCATATGGCCAGAAATGTCTAAAATATTTACTGTCTGAGGCTTACAAAAAATGTACTCTCCTCTAGTCTAGACGAGATGGTTTTCAAGGTCTGTCTTAAGTCTTTCTGAGGTCTTAACAAAGGCTTTACAATCACCCCCATGATATGAGCTTTACCTTGAGGTTTTGTTTCCATGGTAGTATTCTGGATATTCACTTTACCATTATGTTATTTCCTACTTTGAAGAAACTTTTGCTAAATGGGATTGTAGTGAAAAACATTTTTATTTTCTAGCCCAGAAAATACTGGCTTCTTTATATTTTGGCTTAAAGTAAAATATTTCTGCTCAAAGTAAAATATTTCAAGTTTTACTCTACATTTCTCTCTCTCTATTCCCACCTATCATATACAGTTGAAATAAACCAGTTGACACTTTTGATATTCTGCTTAGAAATACCCCAAGTTAGAGTCCCAGATCTAAGATTGCTTTTTATTTTTCATGCTTTTGCAGGGCACAGTTTTGCTAAATAACTTTCTGTCACATATGTGATCTTTATTCCAGGTTCTTATAAATATTTTCTTAGTGCCTTTTGTTTTCCTACTAACAGTCTTTTTGATATCTTTCTAGCTTCTATTCATAGCCTAGTCAAAAAGCTATTGTCCTACCTATGAATCCATGGATTTAACTAGATCTGGTACTTGTTTGGGGTAAGTTTTTTGTTTGTTTATTTTTAAAAAAATAAATCCTTCCTGTTTTTACATCAATATTTTTATGTATTTTGAGAGAATTTCAAGAATCCATGCTTATAAAAATGTACTGACTTCATCTAGGTTTTAAAATGTTGTGATATATCATTATGCATTCTTTTTCTGTGATTCTTATATTTTATAGTATAATAGAAAAAATTTCTTAAAATCTCATATAACAGTTATGTCAATTAAAAATATAATCCTTTAGATTGATTTGTCAAATTTGGTGTATAAGTGAGTCAATTCAAATATTTTAGCTTTTAACTTTATTAATTTCCTTTTGCTATATATTATGGCTTATTTCATGTTTTGCCTGGTGCACTGATTTAAATGGTGAATTTACTTATTTTGATTTTTTTCTAAAATGTAACTGCTTAAATTTTATTCCACTGCTTAATTTGGCATTATGAAACAAGAGTTTTAAGTCATGCTGAAGAACTTTTTAAGAAAATTATTGCTTTGTTTTTCCAGAAAACTAAATATTAAGGTTTATGTCAATATATATCTCCTTGTACATTATGCATTTTGAGGCATTCCTGAAATCTGTATTTCATTATTTCATTGATGATGCTTAAGACAGATTCACTAGGCATGGTTTGGATAGTGCTTTGATTTTATTGACTGTCATGTTATCATTGATTGACTTAGCATTAAAACAATGCTATTTATTCCTGTTGAAATTAACATGGTTTCAAGTTGTTATAATTTTCTGTAATTTAAGATGGTTTCTAAATGTCAAAAATGAAAATTGTGTCTATTAGAATCCTAAAAATCAACATCTTTATTGTTCATTATGAGAGAACACATAGTTAACTTCTGCATTTGTAAAC
Source organism: Macaca nemestrina (assembly GCF_043159975.1). NCBI lineage: Eukaryota > Metazoa > Chordata > Mammalia > Primates > Cercopithecidae > Macaca > Macaca nemestrina. The sequence continues at coordinate 150,479,304 of NC_092130.1, forward strand.
AAATTAAGTATAATTTTAAGAGGAATTTCAATTAACTGAAAATTTGTGATATTAATTACAAAATTAAAAATATAATGCAACGCAACTTAAAATGATATACTCATTTTACTCTGACCATGAGAACTCATATCACTATTTCTATGTTTTGAAAGATATGAACTTTCTGCATACATCAGAGTTGTTGGTATGATTTATATCTATGTGTACACATTATGATTTCCCACTAACATTAAGATGTTCAATAACACACACATCATTTATGTTAATCTTGGTTTTTCAAGCATAAACATTGTATTGGTCGGTCCACTTGATCAGTCAGGACTCTACTGATTCTACTGAACAGTCCATATGTGTGATAAGGATCCTTGAGAGAACAAAACTTCAACATTTTCCAGAATTGGTGTTTTCTACTCTAACCTCTTGTCTGAATTCTATTTCCATGAATGCGTAATGCCTACTTCCTATGTGACTGTCACTATTCTCAAACTTATGAGTAAAACATAGAATGGGGAAAAATACACAACAAGCAGATAAAATCCTTGTGTGTTATTATGAAAAGGGCCAACCAGCAACTGCATAAATCTCTAATATTTAGCCAAGGGCAAACCTATGAAGAAAATGGAAGCAGGAAGAGAGATCTGCTTCCGGCAATGGTAGAAAACATCTTTCTAACCAACCTTCCTACTGAGGTTAACAAGTAGAGCAGAGAAAATACTTTCAAAAAATCTTTGTGAAATAGCAAGGGAGCAAGGATTGTGATAAATCAATTCCAGAGAGAATAGAAGTCAAGTAATCCCAAAATTCAATATGACTTTTCTCATCAAGGCACTTGATGATTTAAAATCAGAGACTAGAAATCCAAAAGAGTGATTATAGCTTTTGGCTAATTCATGGTGATGGAAAACAAAAAATGGTGTTCACTATTAATTAAAGATGATGGGCCCTACTGAAGACCTCAGCAGACACCTCTTCAAAGAAAATATACAGACGGTAAACAAACATATGAAAAGATGCTCCACATCATACGTCATTAGGGGAATGCAAATTAAAACAACTGTGGGATCCCACTACAAATCTATTAGAATGGCCAAAATCCGGAACACTGACAACAACAAATGCTATTGAGAAGGTGGCACAATAAACAGTCTCACTCACTGCTAGTGGGACGCAAATTGACACAGCCACTTCAGAAGACAGTTTGGTGGTTTCTGACAAAACGTGGTCTTACCTTATGATTCAGCAATCAAATTCCTTGGTATCTAACCAAAAATATTAAAAATTTATGTCTACACTAAAACCCGGATGTGGATATTTATAGTAGCTTTATTCATAATGACCAAAACTTGGGTGTTACCAAGATGCCCTTCCACAGGTAAATGACCAAATAAACTATGATATATCCATACAATGGAATATTATTCAAAGCTAAAAAGAAATGAGCTATTCAGATATAGAAAGATATGGGATAACCTTATGGATACTACTAAGTGAAAGAAGTCAATCTAAAAGGGCTCCATACTGTCGGTTTCCAATTATATCACTTTCTGGAAAAGGCAAAAACTAAGGAGAGAGTAAGAAGATCAGGAATCTCCAGAGTTTGAGGTGCAGGAAAAGAGGGTGAATAGGCAGAGCACAGAGGATTTTTAAGGCCATCAAAATACTTTGTATGATAGCATAAAGGTGGATACCTGTCATTCATTATACATTTGCCCAATCCCATAGAATGTAAAATGTCAGTATGGTGCCCTAATGTGAACTAGGAACTTTAAATAATTATGATGTGTATTAGTCCATTCTCGCACTGCTATAAAGAACTACTTGAGACTGGGTAATTTATAAACAAAATAGGTTTGATTGGCTCATGGTTCGGCTGGCTTTATAGGCTTTTGCTGTTTGAGAGGCCTCAGGAAACTTATAATCACGATGGAAGGTGAAGGGGAAGCAAGCATGATCCTCACATGGTAGAACCAGAGAGAGAGAGAGAGAGAGAGAGTGGAAAGGGGTTACACACTCTCAAGCAACCAGACCTCATGAGAACTCACTGTCATGAGAACAGCAAGGGGGAAATCTGCCACCACAGTCTAGTCATCTCCCACTAGGTCCCTCCACCAACATTGGGAATTACAGTTCAAAATGAGATTTAGTTGGGGATACAGAGGCAAAGCATATCAATGTGTCAATGTGGGTTCATCAGGTATAACAAATGTATCACTCTGAGGGGGGATGCTGATAATGGGAGAGGCTATGCAAGTGTGGGGATAAGGAGTATTCAGGACATCTCTGTATCTTCCTCTCAATTTCCTCTGATTGTAAAATTAGTCTTTAAAAAAATATGATGGTCTTTGATAATCACTGCCAGGCTTTCAGGTGGTACCATAAAGTTCTAAAGGTGATTGAAGAATTGACCAGTCCCAAAAGACATTGAGAATAGGTTCCAATGATCTCAATCTTTATTTGGAATATAATTGGATATCCATATCCGATGCTTTATTGAAGAAAAAAATATGTTCTCTTTGAGTATCTTGGAATTCTTTTATCGATGCTATCTAAAGAAATAAACAAATTCCATAAGACAAGAATTGACCAAAAATCATGTTTGATAACTGACAAAACAAACAAATCCATACTATATCTAGATAGGGCAGAACTTTAAAATAAATGTAATTAAATTTTCTAGTAAATAAATGACATTGTTAGATATTTTGGAAAATAATTCAAAAGTATTAAAAATGGCTAATGGAAAATTTAGAAATGAAGCAACACTAATTGACTATAAATCTTATTCAGATGATACAGTATTAGTGCATCAGAAGATACGTAAGTAGAAAATATGTTCACTGAAGTAAAGAAAGACAAAATGAGAGAAATATATAAGAGAGTGTAAGATAAATTTGGACCTAGGAGAAAAGTATTAGCATGTATACAATCAGAGTCCAGAAGGAGAAGAGAGTGAGGATGGGTTAAAAGCACATATTAAAAAAAATAGGTGAGAGTTTTTCTGAATTTTCTTGAGCAACTGGAAATAAATGCAAAAATCCTAAGCACATTACAGCAAGTGTGCTGAAAACCAAAGGCAAAAAAATTCATGCAAGTAGTCAAGGAATAAAGACTTATTGTCTTCCAAGGAGAAAAACTAAGATAAACAACTAATTTATTAACAAAAACAAGGAATGATGTTGTAAAGTATTGAAAGCAAATTACTGCCAAATTAGATTCTTTGTTCATGAGAATATTTATTTTGGGGTGGGTAGAACATAATCTGATATCTCATATCAGAGTTATAAGAACAAATGATGAATGATGAGATGATACACATATGTGTAAATCTAAATACACACCACTTGCATAAAACAAAACAATAGCATTTATGACATTTTAAACATACAAAATTGAAATGTATGATAATAATTGTACAAAATGCAAAAAGAAATGAAATTATATAGTGCCCTAGGATCCATTATTACCTGAGTAGTTATTAAAATAGACTAATAAAATGAATAGCTAAAAAAATCAAATAGAGAAGAAAAAGAAAACACTTAATAAAGCTTAAATATATTAATAAAACCAATGAATCCAAAAGAAGAAGAAGAAGAAAAAAGAGCAAAGAATAAGTGTTAAATCAAACAAAGCCAAAGGTCAATTTCGACCTAACTACTAATTCATCAGTAATAAAGAATAAAGAAACAGTTAAAAGACCCAGTATGTAAAACTGGGGAATGTTAAATTACATACTACTTACAGTAGTCACACAACAAATATAAGAATATGTAAAGGGAGGCAATAAAGAATAAATAATAAAAAAGATTCCATGCAAACAGTAACAAAAAGAAAGAGTGAGTTATACTAAATATCATACAAAAGGCAAAAAGCATTATTTTAAATGGAGACATTGGAAATAACAAAAGTGTCAATTCACAAGGAAGATGTGATTTTCTACATATCTAATACCGTGTTACATGTATACAGCAGAAATCTATCAACTAAAAAAAATTAACAATTCTGAAATCAGTAAGATATTTTAAGCTCTCAGTAAAAAAGAGCAGAAGAAAAATCTGCAACAATGTAGAGGATTTGAAAGCATAATAAACTAAATTGTTTGAATGCCATATATAGAATAATTAAACTCAAAAATTGCAAAATACATATTCTTTTTAAGAATTCATGAAACACTGATGAAAATAACTTGTACTGAGATATAAAGCAGGTTTCAAACACATTTCAAACACATTTTAAAGCACTGACAACATACATTATGCTCTCTGACCATAGTTAAATTAAGGTAAAAACTAACACAGAAAAGTCAACCGAAAATCCTTATATATTTGGAAATTAACAGATACACTTTTAAAGTCTGTGGTAAAAAAAAAAAAAACACCTCACAATGGAAATGATTTAATATTTGTAATAAGTGGATAATAAAATGCTACTTATCAAAATTGGAAAAATGTCACTGAAACAGACCTTAAGCATAAATGTAGAGCTGAAATATACATTTTATAGATAAACAAAGGCTGAAATCAAAGTTCTAAGCAACCGTTTTAATGAGTTAGCAAAGCATCTGCAAATTATTCCTGTAAGAAGGGAGGAAATAATAAACATAACAATTACTAAAATAGAAAACAAATTAATAATAGAAACAGCTAACGAATAACAAATACTAAAGTTGATGTTTTGAAAAGATCAATGCAATTCTAAACCTGTAGAAAGAATGCTTCTAAAAAAAATGAGAAACAAACAAAAATGGGTATCAGGAATCAATCAGGGACATTGTTACATCATAAAAGCCTGCCAATATTCTTCAAATATACTCTATTCTGGTTATATTAACTTCTATAATCCCAATTAACGTTCCCCGTTGATTACAGTGTAAGTTAAAGTGTAAGGGCTTCAGATTTTTTGACACTTATTCCATTAAGCTGTAGGAATTTTGGTCCTTTCTCCTTGAATTTCACTGAGCTTGTGAAGACTTTGATCTATAGAGTAGGGTAGGACTGATGCCATGTTGCTTCTAAGAGCAAGTCATAGAGAGCTCAGCAGCTTCCTATTGTTTACTGGGAATCGTTATGCCAGGAATTTGAACTCACCACGTAAGCAGTTTGCCTAGAAGCCAATCCCTGTGTGCAAAGACATGTGCACGTTCAGTTGCTTTGGCCACAAGCCAGCTGTGCTCACCTTCAAGTCACCCTAGACCAGGTGTTGGTGCAAAAGCCTCCACATGACTTCAGCTCTGAGCTCAGGGAGTCACTCGCAGTTATTCTAGTCTTCTCAGCTGAGGCCCAGATATTCTAGAGCAAAGCTTTATTTCCTGCGTCTCTGTGTGAATTTAGGAGCTTAACAAAATGGTTGTTGTTTTATCCCTCTAAGTTTGGAGGCATTTTGTGATGAAGCAATTGATAACTGAAAGATCTAGAATCAGAGCATAGCCACTTAAATCATCTCCTGCATCCATTCTGCCATTGCATCACTTATAAAATGGAAATCCGAATTAAATTTTTAAATGGCAAGTCTGATCGTATTTCACCCTTTTACAATCTTTAATTGGACTTTCAATGCTTTAAGCAAAATACAGACAAATCTTCACTGTGGCTTACAGAACTTTCTCTGGTTTCTACACTTGCTTACCCTGTATATACAGATCAGGTGAGGCTACTCTGCTATATGCTCTTACAAAATATATATTTTTACTCATTATTCATACTAATTATAATTTTACATGCATTTGTGAGAATACGTGACTAATTCTTATTCAGCTCTAAATCTTTGAGGGCAAGGACTATTTCAGGTTCTGGTCATGATTTTATTTCAGGCACCCAGCCCACTGCCTAGACTAAAGTACGTGGTCAATGAATACTGCTTAATGCAGATATTTCTGAAAAATAGTAACCCAGAGAAAATCTGAAGTGGCATTTAAAAGGACCTGTTTGAGCTCAAAAAAGGAAGGTTTAAGATGCTAGAAAGAGGAAAGAAAAAAGGAAATAGAGAAAAAATCTTAAAAGGGCTGTTTTAAGTAAATACTTCTTTAAGTAAATACTTGTTTGCAATTTTTTGTGAGAGTTTATGTGAGAAGATCGAGGCAGGGTTAGATAAATTGATCATTGAGCAAATATAATTCCGGGAATCCTAAATGAATAGTAGAGGAAAACACAATTTGCCAAAATTTGTGCAGGAGAGGAGTTAAGATGGAATTCATAATTTTTAGAGAAGGGAGATTTTGACAGTTGCTTCAAACTAACAAGACTCCCAAACAAGAACAATTTTGATACTGTCATTTATATGCCTATCACAATTACAACCATATAAAAAGATGCATATCTATGGCATAATAAAATACTTAAACTTGCCAAATGGAATGAGGCAGGAGTGTCAATCAAAGCACTCACTGTATTATGTAATTTTTTTCTTGTATTAACGACGCTTGATTTTGGATTTAAAAAAAGGAATGTATGTGACTAAACAGATTTTTAAAATTAAGCTGGGTGCACTTTTTCTGAAGTACTAATTCTAATAAGGAAATAGAAAAATTGGAGTTTTGAATATAGGGCACTTTGCAGTTAAGGTATACCACCTGATGCCACTGAGAACAACAGTATAGGAATTTTAAAGATTCATAGACGTGACAATATAGTTAAGACAATTTAACGTGACTAGTTAAAGACAAACGTGTCCATAAAACATTGTATTTATCATATCAATTGGATGTTTCTTTGATGGAATCTATCTTGAAACAGTAACGAATTAAAAGTTAAAGAAAATATGAAATCAAGGTGAAGCGTGTCACAAATGTCTTTGTGATTATTTCCTGTCTACGCTTACATCACCTGACTTATTGAACGGTTTGTCAAGTAACTAAAAGTATGAAACTACTCTACCAGCTGGTTTATTTCTACTTATTTGGAAAAAAAGGAAAGACTCTTCTGTGGAATGAGCTGTGGTTGTGGGAATAGAAGGGAAATCCTGCCTAGACAGTGAGTGAAGGAAAAAGAAAATGAAAATAGTTGCCAGGAATACAGGAAAATAAATTAAATTAAATGATGGGTGCTCTAAATTTGAAAAGTGTGGTGTTGGAATGCTTTTATTTGTGGAAGAAAATAAGTATAATTTCTCCTTTCACCTCATCCTCATACTAGCACAATGACATTATTGTTATTGCTGGTATTATTCCCCTCGCAATAATGGTAATTATAGCAGCAGCAGTAGTACTAGCATTAATAACAATAATCGTAGTAGTAACAGCAGTAGTAGTTTTTATAACAACACAAGTAGTTTTCTAGTACTGGTGGTGGTGGTGGTGGTAGAGGTGGTAATTTTTATTATTGTTATAGAGTTCAAATTCATAGCAGAGATCAAATGATACACTTAAAAAGCTTGATTGAAGACAGTTTGGTGAAGGATTATCCATAGATTCGTGGACTGAATAAATGGAACCAACAACAGACAACGAAGAGACTAGCAACATTAAAAGCGGTCTTAAGCCTTGTCCTCAGGAGGAATGTGAACTGAGTGAGAGTTAGCATCATAGATGAGCCACCTATAGGCCTGTGACTCAAGATAACTGATGTTAGCTACTTGATGGAGACAACTGAGGTGTAGGGGTGATAAATACCTCGAATACTCTCTCCTCCTGCTATCTGATGTCCTGGAATGCCTCCCAAGGGCAGCCAACAGAAAGCCAGGGACAAGGTTGCTTAAACATTATGTTCCAAGGACAGCAACCTCCCAGGGCATGAAATAGTACAGAGAAGAGTAGAAAAGGAATTTGGAGGAGCAATGGGACAATGAAGAACAACAATAGACTGCATTTAGTTTGCAGTTACTGCATATCACATGCTGTTCAAGGTCATTTACATGCATTATCTGACCCATAATCAACATTGTTATTAACCCTGATTTACAAATAGTAACAATCTCATAAAATGAGTTGACAATACCCCCATTTCATGTACAGGCCAGATGTAGATTACTTTGTTTAAAAGTTTCAACATTACCCTCTGTAAGAATTCAAGCCTCAAATTATGAAGTTCTTCATTTTCAAAGAATTGCTTCACTTTGTGTGAGTTAAAGATAATAAAAAAATGGAGATAGAATTGTCAAATATTTAGTTGGCTAAAGGAAGCTGCAAAATAAATTAGGGGGAGCAGTAGTACTAAATTGAAAGTGTTACTGGGCGTCCTTGCTCCCAGAGCTCCCAAGATGGTGGCGGGCCACTTCCAAGATGGTGGCAAGTCTCGTGTTCTATGACCTGGGGTTTTTTGCCTCACGGATTCCAAGGAATGGAATCTTGGGCCATGCAGTGAGTGTTAGAGCTCTATTAGAAGTGGTGGGTCACGGAAGAGAACCGTGGAACCCAGTGACTAGTGTTCAGCTTGATCAGGAGGAACTCAGGCACTTAGCCGTGTAGGAACAATGGCAAGCTTTAGCCCAGTGGGGAGTGGTAATGGGCGCCTCCTTGGATCAGGAGCACAGCAGACACCCTGCTGGATCCGGAGGGATGGAAGTCAGAGGCGGGTCTGTGACAGTGGCGGGTCTGTGACAGTGGCAAACAGCAGTGGCAGACAGGGAGCAAAATCTCCGCTGGAGCTGTAACAAACACGGACCAGAAGAGTGCAGTTGCAAGATTTAGTAGAATGAAATAGAGTGGAAACAGAGCTCCCATACAAAGGGAGGGGACCCAAAGAGGGTAGCCATTGCTGGCTTGAATGCCTGGGTTTATATCCTGATCCTTGTCCCTCCCGCTGTGCTCTCAGGCAATAGATGATTGGCTATTTCTTTACCTCCTGTTTTTGCCTAATTAGCATTTTAGTGAGCTCTCTCATTGGTCAGGTGTGAGCTAAGTTGCAAGCCCCGTGTTTAAAGGTGGATGCGGTGACCTTCCCAGCTAGTCTTAGGGATTCTCAGCCGAGGAAATCCAGCTAGTCCTGTCTCTCAAAAGGGGAAAGTAAAGCTTCATATACGCAAGTTCAGACACAGCAGATGAGTTTCTTAGAGATTCAAGGTTCTTTACTTTTCTATATAGAAGAGAAGAGCACACACACCACGTTGTTTCTCCATATAACACCAAAGTGCTCTAAAAGCTCAGTAATCTAAAAATAAAACAGAAGATCAGAACACAAAGTCATGATAGCAATATTAGATCCAGGCACACAATTTTAGAAGAAAAATAGTCATATCAGCAGCACAGACTGCTTATTTTTTTCTGGAGCTATATGCATTAATGGTGTCTATAGCCCTGAGAAACGCATGGCCCTCTGCACTTTCCTTTGAACTCAAGGGTTTATTTTTTTTCCTCATTTTCTTTATCCTATTTCCCTTTGGTTTGAGGTGCTAGGGAAATGAACTCTAATGATCTGCGATGGTAACCTTAAGCGGTACTTGTCAAATATGATTTGGTAGGTGAGAAAGCAAGAACAAAAGCAGCAAAATTTAGTAGAAACCGCAGTGAACTGAAGAGCAGGTGACCCAGACACCAGATATAACCAGTAACTAGCTGTGGGATTTAAGAATTGTTTTTACTCTCACACTGCTGTAAGAATTGTACCTCCAGGCTGTCTCCATCCTCAGAATAACTTGTCCAAAAGTTCATTTTGTCAGTGTGCTTTCAAGAGCACAAAACACATTTTCCCATAGCAACACTCTTCCTGGGGAAGCCCACAGTGTCTTACTGATGTATGCCTTTTCTTGTAGCCACCTGATTGTATTTTGTGTGTTTTCAGAAGTGTCTTTTATTGTGTTATGTATGGTAATGGCAAGCCCGTATTAAGCTAGCAAAAATGTAATCAACTTCAGCATGTATGAGCATACACACACATTCATACTCACACAGGATGCACTGTTTTTAACCAAATTTAGATAAAAAAAGACTCAGAATTTCATGAGTGATTCAATGACACACTCTTGGGGACATTACCAAGTGCCTTTAGTTAGCATAATATAGAACCAACATAACGTTTCTATTGGAACTGCCTGAAGGGTTCTTGGTGCCTGCTGTGTAAAGAAAGACCGTGGTATTGTAGTAGAGAAAGGGTTTAAAAGCCAGAAGGCTGGCCACACCACAGGGAAGGTAGAGTTCTTAGTCAAAACTTCTCTAAAGCTTCTAGGGTAGGGGTTTTTCAAAGGCCGTTTATGGGAAGGTGTGGGAATGGCCAGGTAACAGGTGTCTGCTGCTGGATTGGTTAGGGTGGAGATGAAATTACAGGGGGTTGAAGCTGTCCTCCTGCAGGCTGAATCACTTCTGGGTGGGGTCACAAGAGTGGGGTTAGCCGTCCAGGTGGAACCATCTGCTCCAAGTGGAACTATGGGTATCAGATATGCAAAAAGCTTGGAAAGATATCTCAAAAGGTCAGTGTACAATAGTGGTGTTATTTGCAGGAGTAATTGGGGAAGTTGCATATCTTATAACTTCTGGAATAATAGCTGACAGTCCTTTATGTCTGCACCTTAACAGGACTCAGGTGCCCCTCCTCCCCACCAGCCTGATGGCCTCCCACAGCTTTACAAGAGAGGTTGAGTTTTGGGCAAGGTCTGTCATCATTTAAATTAATGCCTAAATGTCTTCCAAAGTTAGCTTGGCCCAGTAGCCCAGGAATAATTAAAAGAAGGCAAGATGGGGGCAAGGGGGTGGGTTAGTTCATTTCACTGTTATAATTTTTCTCACTGATATAATTTTTTGCAAAGGCAGTTTCACTATAACCAAAGTAATGTGAAATAATAAAGATTATGTCTTTTGAGGATAGGAAAGAGAGAAGCTTATGAAAGCATAAATGCTGGTTTTTATTTTTTTTTCCAAGACCTAAATACAAAGAGAAATATCTGAAGTATTTTTGTACAGTGATGTCGATAGCCAGGTGATTTAGTACATTTTTATAGACACTCAGGAAGTCAGAAAATATAGAGCCAGCTTAGTATAAGCCATGCATCCTTTCTACTTCCTTTCCCATGAGATTCCCCATCTGTGTACTAGCTTTGATCTGGAGTCACAAACAAAGGCTATCTGTTTATTCAAGAGATCAAATGCTACTTTTGGTGTAGACCCTGGGGAAACTCAGAAGAAGGACATAAGCTTTGGGACTGCATTGATTTTCAAAGTGTTGATCTGAATAATCCATGACATATTTAGTTTCTTTGGCTGATAGAAGATGTACACAGAGGTGATGAACTCAGAGGGCTTTGTTCTCTCAGCATAAATCCCTTCTTTTCGTTTTGCTGTAGTCTTCTTTATATTCACAGAAAATAATCTAAATGGAAAAGCTCCAGTTACACATCTTGCCAATAATATGGCAACCATACCTAGTGTTTCTCTGATTTCCCTGTTTTCGATGATTGTTTTAAAACTAGATACATATTCCTGAGGTGGTTGCTGATTCTAGTATGTCATACTTTGAACTAATTTTCTCCAAAAATTCTTAATAAAATGCACATATTTTAAAATAGATTTTTAGAGCAGTTTCTACTTTGTAAAAAAAATTAAGCAGAAAGTAAAGTTCCCATAATCCATCTCTCCCCACAAACAAAATTTTCATGCTTATTAACATTTTGCATTGGTATGATATATTTATTACAATTGATGAACTGATATTGATACATTATTATTAACTAAGGTCCATAGTTTTTATTAGGGTTCACGCTGTGTTATACAGTTTTATGAGTTTTGTCAAATGTAAAATGGCATGTATTCAACATTACAATATCATATAGCATAGTTTTACAGTCCTAAAAATTATCTGTGTTTCACCTATCCATACTTCCCTTTCTCCACTCATACTCTTGGTAGCCAATGGTGTTTTTACTGTCTCTACAGTTTTGTCTTTTCCAGAATGGCATATGATTGGAATCATATAGTATGTAGCATTTTCAGACTGGCTTCTTTCGCATACTAATTTAAGGTAAAAAGTTGAGCATTTAAGATTACTCTATGTCTTTTTATAGCTTCATAGCTCATTTCTTTTAAGCTCTGAATAATATTCCATTGTCTAGAAGGACCACAGTTTACTCTTCTACTCACCTGTTGAAGGACATCTTGGTAACATCCAAGTGTTGGCAATCATACCTGTATGCAGATTTTTGTGTGGACATAAGTTTACAAGTAATTTGTGCAAATACCTAGGAGGACAGTTGCAAAATCAGGTGTTAAGATAATGGTTATCTTTGGAAAAAATTGCCAATCTGTTTTTCCAAATAGCTGTACCATTTTGTATCCCAAACAGCAAGGAGAGAGAGGTCATATAAATCCACATTTTTGCTGGCATTTGGGACAGTAATTGTTTTAGATTTTATCAAATATATATTTTCAGAACTTTTTCTGCCAGTCTGTGATTTGGGTTTTTATTTTCTTAATAATACCATTTTCAAGAAAGAGTAATTCATGTTAATAATGTCCAATTTACCTTTCTCCATGAATCATGCCTTTCTTATGTTTCTTAAAAATCACAACCAAATACAAGTTACCTAGATTTTTTTTTCTTATCTTTCAGGAGTTTCACAGTTTTGCATATGCATCAGGTATATGACTTATTTTAAGTTAAATTTAATGTAACAGCTGAGTCTAGGCTCATTATTTTGCATGAGGATATGCAGTTGTTTCAGCACTATTTGTTGAAAAGACTATCTTTTCTGTATTGAATCGCCTTTATTCTATTGCCAAAAATCAGTTGACTATATTTGTGTGCTTCTGCTTTTGGCCTCCTTATTTTGTTCTATTCAACTATTTGCCTATTCTTTTACAAATAAAAAAGTCTTGATAATTTTAGTTTTATAATAAGTTTTGAAGTTGGACAGCATCAGTCCTTCAAACTTGTTCTTCTCCAGTATTCTTTTGGCTTTTCTGGATCTTTTGCCCCTTTACATAAACTTTTGAAATAGCTTGTCAATATCTACACAATAACTTGCTGGGATTTTGATTGGGATTTGGTTGACTCTGTGTCAACTTGTGAAAAATGACATCTTAATATTGAGTCTTTTTATTCATGAACATAGGATATCTCTTCATATATTAAGATCCTTGATTTCTTTAATGTGCATCTTGTAGTTTTCCTGACATGCATCAGGCACATATTTTGTTAGATTTATGCCTAAGTAGTTCTTTTTTAAAAAAGTGCTAATGAAATACACATACTTTTTATTAGCACTTTCATCTTTATAAGCTATACATAGATTTAGTCATAGTAGTCTAAAGATTTTAAAATGTTTTTCTTGTTTGCCTGTTTGTTTTCTTTACTCAAAATGAGTCTCTACTGGCTTATTTCCTTTCATATTTTGAACTCACATTGTTATCAGTCCTGCATCTATTGAAATCCTTGTATTTACAATAATCTCTGCATGAAAAGCCATATCTGCTTAAGTTTATACACAAAATCCACTACAACTCAGTTCTTGGGACAGTATAGGATATCAAAGATAAAATTTTTAATAAATTCCTATCTCTTGGTGAAGTTGTAGACTTTTTTTTGAGACAGAGTCACCCGGGTTGGAGTGCAGTGGTGCGATCTCGGCTCATTGCAACCTCTGACACCCGGGTTCAAGCAATCCTCCTGCCTCAGCCTAATTTTTGTATTTTTAGTAGAGATGGGTTTTCACCATGTTGGCCAGGCTGGTCTCTAACTCCTGACCTCTGGTGATCTGCCTGTCTTGACCTCCCAAAGTGCTGGGATTATAGGCGTGAGCCACCGCGCCTGGACTGAAGTTGCAAACATTTTTACAAAAATTTACCCGAATTGTGATCTGTGCCATTATTAGAGATGAGAAATAATATGTTTATCAAAATGTCTATATTGATAGATTCATATATAAAACTAAATTATTATAGAGATAAAGAAAATCTTAAAAATGATTGGTATTTAGGTAACTACAACTGAAACCTAAAAATGTGAGGTAATTTTTGGACAATCACAAAGAAAGTTATTCTGAAGAATGTAGTGGAAATCCCTTCTCTTTGCAGCTAAATCAATTCTTTTTTCACTACACAATAGTACCCTCAAACTTTTCATGCTGTCTTGACTCTACGCTTTGGAAATAACTTAGTAGCATTCTATGCCACTGGCAAAAATGTCCCTGGAAAATAATCACCACATTTTTCTATCTAAATTTTGGTGTCCTTTTCCATCCCTCAGTGACCTTATCCCAGAGAGGTTTTGATTTACACCTGAATATATTGTTTAAATATTCAAAGATATAAATTTGATCTAAAGGAAGTAGTAAGTAGACATTGTAATTATACACTCTTCATTTTAATATCTTTTGAGGTCAAAAATGGTTGCTCTTTTTTATATATCTGACAACAATTCATGAAAACACTGACATCTATTAAACTTGACTTGGAGGGCTTGTATTCGTTCTTACATTTGCTCAAACTAAATTAACTCATGGGAGCAATTGGTGAGATAAAAAGACTCAGAACACGTATTTAAATCAAAATAATGAAGTCTTAGAATCTTTCTCAGGGAATAAAGAAGTCCCTAACATTTTCATTCAAAAGAGGTCCTGGTTAATTCTAGAGAATTGACACATTGGAATATGCTGTGGATGTCTGTAATACTACTCCATTAGATCTATTGTTAGAAAATTGCACTTTACATATCTAACTCCACACACATTGCATAAATCGCCAGGTTTTGAGATGACCTCTATTTGTCTTTGTGGGGTTTCATAAAGCTGTGCTAATGTAATACGTTGCTTTGTCAACCCAGCTCTGTGTTTAAAGGTTTATTTGATCAGATTCTGGATGAAATGCCTTGTGTAACATCATTTGTGTGTTTCCTAAGTAAAGTGCTTGAATTTGTACTTGCATATTTCTTATCCATTTCCTTTTTGTATGACATTGGCATACTTCAGAGAAAAGACAGTTTATAGTGTATTTGATTACACAGTTAGACATAACAGTTCAGCACAATATGCTGTAATCAGGACTACTCAGAAAGGCAATTTAGTCCCGATCTTGTCAAATTAAGCGTGTATTGAATGTATAACTCACCCTCACCATAAAGAGCTATGTTGAGGCAGTAGTGAGCAAAAGAAAATTATTATTTGTTGTCATTATTTTCTTTTAAGGAGTAGATTGGTAGAATCAGTTGAACTGTCATGAGACTAATCTTTCAATAATTTTTTTTGTAAGACTGTGTGGGTATGGTGGGTGATATGGATAATAATATCAAAGATGAAATAAGCTTGGAATGAACACAAGAAGAAAAAAGAGATGACATATAAATAAATGGATGTTTGTGTGTGAAGCAGAAAGAAACACTAAAGGAATGTTAGAATAAAGAAAGGCAGAGGAGTCATAAAGAGTAATGCACTCTTATTCTTTGTCGACCAGGTGCATACTATTGACGACCATCCCAAAATCTGACCATACAATATCTGTGCTCTAAAAAGTTTAACTTCTCTTTTGAGTTTTTTTTTTTTTTTTTTTTTTTGAGACGGAGTCTCGCTCTGCCGCCCAGGCTGGAGTGCAGTGGCCGGATCTCAGCTCACTGCAAGCTCCGCCTCCCGGGTTTACGCCATTCTCCTGCCTCAGCCTCCCGAGTAGCTGGGACTACAGGCGCCCGCCACCTCGCCCGGCTATTTTTTTGTATTTTTTAGTAGAGACGGGGTTTCACCGTGTTAGCCGGGATGGTCTCTCGATCTCCTGACCTCGTGATCCGCCCGTCTCGGCCTCCCAAAGTGCTGGGATTACAGGCTTGAGCCACCGCGCCCGGCCTCTTTTGAGTTTTATAATGATTGAACTAACAATATAACTCTGCAAACTCTGTCTCCCCGTATAATCATCTGGCTGTGATCACAGGTGGCTTTTGATATTTGTGGGATATGTTGTCTGTGTGGATTTCAGCTGGGTTCTAGAAATTATCTCTTCTTTTCTTCTACCACCTTTTCGGTGCACATAACTTATTAATAAACATAAAAGATTTTGAAAAGTGTTTATTTAGCAGTATGTTACTTTGATCATGCCAGAAATTTCTTAGGGAAGAATCAAATAATTATATACTCAACAAGGTTTCCTATTCCAACTATATTAATTTTTGTGATTATCAATATTATCAACGGTGTGGGAAGCAGGAATGCTTACATAATGGTAAAAGATGTGTAAAAGATGTCGAGTTTATTGCAGGCAGTTTGTCGATATCTACCCAAACTGGAAAAGGTACCTCTCCTTGATAAAACATGTAAAATTGAATTTACTTACAAAATATACTCATTAATATTTGCTAAGTATATGTGCAAGAATGCTCATTAATACTGCTTTAATATAAAACAAAACTAATTAATTGGTTTCAAGAAAACTATCAAGTGTGTATTGGTTAAGTAAAGTATAGCACATCTTTATTCTGCTTCTGTCAGAATAAATGAAGTAGATCTGTAACAGCTGTTAGGGAAAAATATCTAAGATATATTATTCAGTACGAAACACAGGCACAACTCAGTGTGAAGAGTTTGGCCATTTGTGTGTAATTATGTGGCACCACTTTAGGAATTCTTGATACTACCCAAATCTGAGTTTACATGTTTCAACTGTCTGTTGTAGCTTACCAGAAAGAAGTAAAATTTAACATGCTAGGTTTAATATATGTTTTATATCCATAAATAAATGAACAAACAAAATAAATAAAATGTCATTAACATAACTGAGGAGGGAAATCCTAAACTATGTAGAGTCTTCAAATTGTTTGACTTATCCTCCGTTAATACAGACATAGTTGTAGGAACTGGGAAGTATAATTAGTCTTGATCTATTTCAAGCCCTGTCATAAGGTACATGCCACATTCCAATTTAAGACATTTAATTTATCATAACCAGTGGTGAAATCTCCCACAAGACTTTTTTCCCTTATTTAACTAAAGAGCTTTCCTCATTATTAGAAACCAAAATAGTCTTTTTTTTTTTTTGGAATGAAATCTAT
Source organism: Macaca nemestrina (assembly GCF_043159975.1). NCBI lineage: Eukaryota > Metazoa > Chordata > Mammalia > Primates > Cercopithecidae > Macaca > Macaca nemestrina. Next base: position 150,496,190 of record NC_092130.1, read on the forward strand.
GTTATTTTGAAGGAGCAGGCTAAAAGAGTGGGATAACCCACGTAAGCCCAACAGATACGCTCTACCTCTAGAGAACAATGTAACAATAACATTTATCATGTTGTTCTCAAATATATTTATAAGTGCTTTCTCTTCTCCCCTAGAGAGGAAGATTCTCTAGGGCAGAATGTGTCTCTCGGTCCTTTGAGGTTCTTACACAGAAGTGAACACGATTGACTTCCTATTTGGGAGAAAGATTTTGATTATTGAAAACAATGCCTTGTGCAATTAAAGGGCAAATAGACTTAGAATAATCTGCTGCAAATTTCTGTTTTAGAAATACCTCCCTGATAGAAGTATGCAAAAAATCCATTTTGTTCAACTATTTACAATTGTGTTTCTTATATGTTTAAAGATTCTCAACTTATTCTATATACTTTTTACCCTCATTACAGGGGCCTCTTCCCAAATTTTGAAGACTGTGCTGAATTTAAGAATTTTCCATTTTCTTCATTTTTCTGAAACCCTCTGTTGCCCCATGTCTAGTGGTATACAAGTCATTGTATAGCCTCGGGGAACCTCCATATGATTTCTGTCCCTAGTTCTATGCATACACCTGCACATCCTGTTTTCATGGAAGAGAGCCAAGTAAATGACAGTCTGCTTTCTTTGGCAGAGATGTATATTCACCTTTTGCTTTGAGATCTCCATGAATTCACTGATGAACCAAGCTGCCACCTAGAGCAGAAAACATACTCACTGGCAAATAATAATGTTCTATTAATTGTGCTATTTTTTTTTTCTCACAGACAGCCTCTCACTGAGAAATGATTGAGAGCAAGTTGAACCATATCAGAAGCTGTATAAACTATTTTAGGTGATAAAGGCACCATTTGGTGCACTGAAGTAATAATTTACTCGTGGCCTAAGAGATCTAATGAAGTTTTCAAAGGCATGTGACAGCCTTGAAAGGATCACGTACCAAAAAATTATTTTAACATAAATGAAAACATCAACTAAAAAAGACATATGATCTGTTCTGAGGAAGCAATCTATAAAAAAAATTTAATGGGTAAGAAGAGATTTGGGAAGAAATGAAAACACAGAAAACAGATTTGGAAAGAAATGCAGAAATTTTTCTACATATATACATATATATACACATTATATACACATAAATTCATTGGCATATGTGAGGGAACGTGTGGCATAAATCGTTTACATTTAATATAAGGCTTTAATTAAATTTATGTTACAAATTTCAGAAACCATCATGAAAACTGTCATTTTTTTATACTGGATAGACAAGTTATAACTATGTAGTGCAGAGCTAAATTATGGCATATAGAATTACATTTTGAACAAGATATTTTTCCTAAAGAAATTGATTCATTTAGTCAGTAGTCAAGTTAATATTATTTGAAAGTTGTCAAAATGCATTAAAAAGTGGCATGCTGTATAGAAACACTGTTTCCAATTTATTACAAAAATTATGCACTGTTTAAAGGGAGCGTTTTTCTAGGAATCAAGATTTCTCTCCAGCAGTGGGGAAATATGAAGGATTCTGCCCTTTGCCAATCTAGATCAGCTTCTTCATTCTTTTCCCTGGTCTGCTCATGAAAGCGGGATCTCCATGGATGAAATGCACAAGGTCTTTTCTTTGTTTGGCTAATGGAAGCACTAGCCAGAAAACAGAGGAAAGGAAGCCAAGTCAAGGTATTTAATCTTGCTTCTCTCTCCCTGCATGGTTAGTTATTTGCATGAAGGTGACCCTCTCTAGATTTAGGGGACTTTTTCCATACTAGGGGACCTCTCCACTGAGGTCACCCTCTCCACACAGGGTGCCTACTTCCCAAAAGGGTCTCTCTCCCCACAACCCCCTCTCTGCTTTGGTTCTGGTAAACACGTGGCCCCTTGCCTCACCTATTCAGAGCAAAAGCAGTAGCAACTTTCATCAGACCCAAGGCACAGCATTCTTTCTTGTGATATCTTATAATTTGCTTGTACTTTTAGAAATATTTTGTGTATTAATTTTTCCTTAAATAATACCAACCTTAATGTGCTTTACTTACTGCCACAGTGCTAATTCAAGTTATGTTTCTATTTAACCTCAGTGATGAGAGAATTTACAGTGGAGGTAATTGAGATCTGATAGAGCAAATAGCCAGAAAAAGCAAGAGTAATCAATGAAAGCCTTAATAGACTTCAGATTTGATTCACTAAGCATCACACTGAAAGGAATATCAGTGAATTCCCACTAAAGGTCTTCAATGAGAAACACTAGGTCTTACACTATTTTGCATTTACAGTCTTGATATGCAGACACTTACCTGTGGTCCCGTCTCATTTTATCACAGCTCCCACTCCATTTATCCCAGTATTTACCATTTTGTTTCTGTTCCTACAGAAAAACTAGGCAGACTTTTACTTGTTTGGATGGTTGGGTTTTAGCTTTCTGCATCTCTGAAAATAGTGAATCCTGCCTTTCTCTCTTCTACATTCATCGCTCCAATCCACCTGTAGTTGGAATGGTCCGCTTCTCTTAACAGTAGTCTCATCTCCCTTCTTCCTCACAGATACCAAAGGAGAAACATTCTAAGATATGCTCTTCCTTTATTATTTCTCAGCTTCTTTTTATATCCAACCGTAATGTAACAGTATTCCCCCCAAAATGCATAAAGATAATACACATGTTGATTTTTAATACAATTTATGTAGATTCCAAAAAGTTATGTGAAATGAGTTTACAAATATTTACGTTTTTCATAAGGACAACCTGAATTTTGGATGTGATGTGCTTAATAATAACTCTGAGAAAGGATTGGAATTAAAAATGAATATCTGATATTCATGAAATATTACTGATATTCCCATTAAAACTGTGAAACAGTAAAGGCTGATTTTTATTAGCTGAAATTGTTCCAAAAGTTCATAAGTGCAATTACATAAGAATCAGAAATAAGAGATATAAATATGAGTCTTAGAATGTAAAACATATAAAAGATATCTACTGTTTTACCCAGTGTTGTCTTTTCTATTTTAATTCCTTTTTACTCTTCTACTACTTTCTTTTGGGTTAAATACACATTTTTAAAATCTCATTTAAAAATATATAGTGTTTGCAGTATAACTCTGCATTATTTCTTTAGGGATTGCTCTAAAGATTGCAATGTACAATTTAACCACAATTTACATGCCATTACTATTAAACCAGTTCACAGAAAATTTAAGAACATTTCAACTAAAAGGTTCATTTATCCGCTTCTTTCCTTACTTTATGCTGTAGTTGTCATATGCATTACATTTACATACACAACTGCACAAAACTATGTTGTGAGTTGTTATTGTTATTCCTTTTGTATTAAACAGTTGTATGTACTTCAAAGAAACTATAAAGAAAATAGTCTATTTTTGTATTTATTCATAGATTTATCATATATGGTGCTCATTTTTACTTCTAAAGATTTGAGTTTTCATCTGGTGTCATTTCTTTTCAGTCTAAATAGTCTTTTTTGGTTGTTTCTTTTAGTGTATCTCTTATGGAAACACATTTTGTTAGTTTTATTTTATCAAAAAATATCTTCATTTGACTTTCATTATTGCTGGATGTTTTCGCTATACAGAGAATTCTCAGTGATACTGTTTCTCACTGTTTCTACAGATAAGACAAATGTAACTTGCATCCTGGACCTTCTGAATATGATATGCTGCTTTCTCTGTCTTTCAAGATTTTCTCTTTATTTTTGATTTCCATCAATTTGACTATGATTTTGCTAGATGACATTTTCTCTGTATTTATCGGCTTAGACTTTTATGATTTTCTGGAATCTTTAAAGTATTCCCCTAAGTTTAGAAGACTTATGTCCATCTGTCTTCAAATATTTTTTTAACCCCTTATCTTTTAGTTCTGATACTTTACTCCAATTATGCTGTTATTAAACCTTTTGATGTTGACTTAAAAGTTATTGACGCTGTTAACTTTTTTCATTTTGTTTCTGTTCTACATACATAATGATGTTTGTTGATCGATTTTCAAATTTAATGACCTGTCTTCTGTTAGGTTCAATCTGTATATAAATCTATTGATTTACTTTACAGAAGATATTGTGTTCTATAATTTTCATTTGATTATTTTTATATTTTTATGTCTCTGCTGAGACTTCCTTTATAGTCATTAATTATGACAATGTGTATAATAGCCTCTTTAAAATAATTGTTTGCTAATTCTACATCTGAATCGTCTCATAATCAATTTACATTCAGAACATTTTTCTGTTAATAGGGACCAAATTCTCTTTTGTTTACATGTCTATTAAATTTGACTTGCATTCCCAATTTTGTAAATGATATTAAGCAGTGATCCTTGATTTTCCTTCATTCCTCTGAAAAGTATCTATTTATTTTCTTTTGTAGAAAGTTACCTTGACTGGACTTGAACTGTAAACTCTGTATCCCTCAGATGGGCAGGAGGTGGAATGTCTCTTCAATTATTTTATTCTCAGCTAGGCTGTTCATTGTCTGCTCAATGCATGCATAGCTTAGGGGTTAGCTATAATTTACACAGAATTTATATCCAGATGCTACACCTCTCTGGCAAAATAAAATATCCTATGTGTTTTAGTTGGTTAGTTAGTTAGTTAGTTTGTTTATAGGGGCTGACAACATTCCTTCACTGTGGTTTCCTTTCTCCATCTTCAAAGCCAGTGCTGCTGCCCCTTCTAGATCCTCTCCTATACTTCTATAGTTACATCTGTCTCTGATCTTAGTTAGGAAAGGCATTTCACCTTTAAGAACACACGTGATTAGTTTGGGTTTACCTGGATAATTCAGGATAACCTCCCATCTTAAGGAACTTAGCCTTAATCACATCTGCAAAGTCCTTTTGCTATAGAACGTTACTTATTCACAGGTTCCAGGGCTCCAGGGATTGGCACATTTCATGGGGGTATATTTTTCTACCTACCACACACCACCACCCTACATATGCTTTTTACAAGGTGATGCAGAAACTCGCTCATCAACAGGCAGCAGTCTATATTCCCTCCCCTTAAATCTGGGCAGGCTTGTGACTCATGTGGAAGTGATGCTGTATAACTTTTGAAAGTAGGTGGTAAAAAGTAATACAGTGTCCATGTGCTATTTCTTAGAATGCTTCTTATTGGCACAAACCACATGCTCTGAGACTGTCTTCTGGAAAGCGGCCCCAGTTGAGATCTCAATCAACAGTTAACATCAAGTTCCATGAGTGACAGTCTTTGAGATGACATTAGCTCCAGCTACCAGTTAGTGGCAACCCCATGAGAGACCCTTAGTGAGAGTTGCCTAGTAATGCCCGGGCAACTCCCAGAACTGTGAAGGAAGAATTATGATTGTTGCTCTTTTTAAGCAAGTTTTGGCTTTATTTTTTATTTAACAATAGATAACGTTAATACCTCACTGGCTTCCTTCTTTCTGTGTTTTCCCTCTTACACTCCAGCCTCTCTGTTTACCCCAAATTCTGCCCTCTGGTTTCTCAAGCCACTAAAACTGTAGGTTTGTATTGTTCTCCATGGTGCCAGCTGTGGCCTGCTTTCAGGCCAAAGGCCAGGACTCATGAAGTGTCATTCCTTTCTTTCAAGTGCAGAATCTCCACTAGATTCTGTGCGTTGTTCATTTTCTAGTAGCTTCAGGTGATTGTTTGGGTTTCTCATTTTATTCAGAATTTATAGCTGTTGTCCATACAGAAGGTTTGGTCTCATAGAAGCATCTATGTCACTGTCAGAAGCGGAACAATTGATAGGAATAGATTGTGAAACATGCTCACTAATTTGTCAAGTTTCTATTTTAGAGTATTTCAAAAATAAAGAGATATACATATGTTCTAGTGTATCTTGTATGTGTATCACATGCATTTTATTTCATCAAGTCTTAATAGGGTTCTTAAGTCCAAATCATTTTGTTGTATTTGCCTTCTTTGACTATACTTGCATTTCTAACATAAATTTTATATGGTACATTTAGAAATATAGTGTTAGATTAAAGCTGTTAGCAATCTATTGGGGGAATTTTCATTAATATTTATAAGTGGGGAAAGCTTTTCATTTTACCTGAGTATGTGTGTAACTAATTGGAATGTTACAGAACAGATGGTAGATTCAAAACTGAATTAAATGATTTCCATTTTTTCTCTGAAAAAATATCTCTTTACAAAGGTTCAAATAAATATTAATTATTTTTTTCTGAAAGATTTAATAAACATGATTTCAAATCCTTGGGTAGATGTGACTTTTGTTGGTGCATTTAATTTCCACTTCAATATTTTTCTATCCATTTTTGTGTGCAACTTTTTGCTTCAAATGGGGATATCTTGTCTGAGAATTATTTTGCAACTGTTTTGTTTAGTTGGTAAGCATTATCAGATAATGATCTATTTATTTTTCCACTTTGGTCAGGGATTAACTCTACCAACTTTTAAAACTTTTTTTTTTTAATGGCGTCTAGCATGTTGTTTAGCATGATGATTTTCCTATGTATCCTAGACAGATTGTATATTCTCTTAATTTAGGAGGAGTGGTCTATCCATAATGTGAAGCTGCTTGATAGTGTTTTTCAATTTTTGTACATCCATATTGATTTGTTGTGCAATTTCTATACCAATTAATGAGATAGGAATGTTGACATCTTCAACTACAAATGTAGATGTGCCCTTTTCTCCTTCCTTTTATTTCTCTGTATTTTTCCTTCTATATATTTAGAAGCTCAGTTACTGGAGGTACCCATATGTAAAATTATTATAGTTGCTGGTTGAATTGACGCTTTTATCAATATAAAATGCCTCTCTTTGTTCCTGATAACATTTCTTCTTGTGAAGTCTACTTTGAATTATATTACACAATCACTTCAGATTTTTTCTAATTAGTGTGTGTGTGTTATTTCGTTACTTATTTTTAACCTATCTTTAGTTTCATATTAAACATTGTTTTCTAATAAGCAGCATATAATTAGTTCTTTTTAATGCAATAAGGCAATGAATACTATTTAATGAGAATTTTCAGGCAATTTCTATTTAATACAATTAATAATATTTTGTTTGAAATCTACTCTTCCCATCATTTGTTTTCTATTTACCCTTTCTCCCTTTTCTGTTTCTTATTTTTCTACCTTATATTAGATTAAATATTTTGCATTATCTGAGTATGTTTTGATCAATGAGTATTTCAAATATTTTATCTCCACTAAAGGCTTTGTAGCTACAATATTTTAATCACAGTTGTTTTATTTGTTTGTTTGTTTAGTGATTACTTGGAACTTTAAAATATACTTTTTAAACTTGTCAATATATTTCTTCAACTAACATTGTACCATTATATATCTAATTTGATAATTTTAATTATTATATTTCAATTTTTTCCTTCCTTTGTGCTATTTATTTAATATTTTAGTACTACATATGTCTTGTCTCCTATAATACATTATTTTTAAGTTTATTTATAATTTATTCTCTTTTACAAATGGAAAATTGGCATAATTTTTTAATTTATTTGTCTACATATTTACCATTTTTGGCATTCTATTTCTTTGTGCACATTCATGTTTTCTTCTGTTATTCTTTTCTTTCTCTTGTACTTTAATTTTTTTTGTAGTAAAAGTCTCCAGTTAGAAAATTATATTTCAGCTTATTATTTGAAAAGATTTTTTATTCCTTATTTTAACATATCCTTTCAATGGATAAAGCCCAAATTTTATGTCTATACAATAAAAAGATATAGTTACTTGACAATATTTTTTTCTTTCACAGTAAAGATAGTATTTTCATGTCTTCCTAAGTACATAGTTTCTCACCAGAAGCAGGTATTAAATTTTATCTTTGTCCTTTTTTTGCTTGGGGATTGATTTTCTTCCATGTAGGGATTTTGAAGTTTTGATTATTCATCAAATTTAGAAAATGTTTGATCTTCCTACACTGTCCTTCTTGAACTTTAATTACACATCAACCTCATGCTATCATCTCTCAGATTACTAAAGTTTTCATTCTTTTTTTCTGTATTTTTTCTGTTTATGCTGAATTTTGAATAATTACCATTGTGTTGTCTTCAAGTTTACTAATAATTTATTATTCAAGGTCTGAAAATGCAATCAATCTATCCAGTGGATTTTAATTTTATATACTAAGGATTTTTAAAACATCTTTCATTTTTATGTTCACTAGCTTCATGTATTTTTTTGAAATCTTGATAAACTTTTAATATCTGTTTTACTGTATTTACTTATTCTACCATCTCTATTATTTCCAGGTTTCTTTCTATTCTTTCACTCTCTTGGTTGTTTTTCATACTTTCCTAGTTCTTAGCATGTCTAATACTTTTTTATTATTGTTGTTGAATACTCAGTTTTGTATACTTTAAAAAAGGGTTTTATTTTTTTCCTTTTTGGTAAACTGTTCATTTACTTTCAGTTCTATATTATCATTAGGAGGTTTATTTTAGTGTTTTATTAGGATTATCCAAAACAGCATTTACGCTCTGGGTAATTTATCATCATTACTTAGGCATTACCCTTCTGGGATTTCTAGTACATGTTGCATTTGATTACTGAGGACTCTCTGTTCTGGTAGAAACAGAAATAATTCCCAGCCTTTTGTGAACCCTGGAAACCAATCAGCTCCTAGCTTGTCATTTTCATGACCTTGTGGAGCTTTATCCTATACACAATATCTTAGTATTCAATAAATTTCAAAGAAATGCAGATTTTGAGTCTTTTTCTTGACTATTTCCCTCTCTTCAGAACTCTATCCCACAACTTCCAGCTGTATACGTGAACTCTGATCTTTGTCTTCTCAGCTTAGTAAGACTGTCATAGTCTGTTGATCTTATTTTCCCCCTGTCCTGTGGTTCAGAATGTGCCTCGTGGCATGAAGCCTGGACAGTCTTAGGATTCACTTCATACTTTTCCTTCTCTCAGGACTCACAGCCATGTGTCCTCTGTTGTTAAACACTTGAGCAAATAATTATTAAATATGTTTTGTCCTGTTTCCTAGATGTTTAAGACATGAAGTCAGATCGTATCCCTTTTAGTCCATTATTGCCAAGATAATAAAAAAAGGTTAAATATGTTTTTAAAATAATTTTAATGAAATTGTGAAAAAAGGAAAAGTAAACAAACATTTTCAGTTTACTAACATAATTTGGAAATATGAATTTCTTTTTATAATTTCAAGAGGTAAAATCCATGCCTATAATCTGTGCTCATGATAAATTTCAGAAAATAAATTAATGCTGTGTTTTCTTGAGATCAATCACCCATTTTAAAATTAAGAGATTTCTGCATCTGGGTTTTTCATGTACTAGACACAAGCAAACATATCAATGCAAACATATACTTGTGGAAACCACGGCTTATTTTGTTTTCTAAATATGCAAGTCAACCTCAGGTTAGTTAGACAAAAATAAAACAAAACAAACAAACAAACAAAATTCCCTCAAATAATTTTAGAGAATTACATACATTAACTGATAATTTTTAAATATTGTGTAGACAATTCAATTAGAACAAAAATGAAGCAAAGGTAAACAAAATGTATTTCCTTAAAAGCTTTAATCGGGAATTCAACAACTCCAAAATTTCATCTGTCAAATAAGATACAGCATGTCATGCTCTTTAGGAAACTCATGTACCTATAAAATAATTAAGCATGAAGTTTAAAACAATATTGACCACATAAAGTTAATTTGCCAATTAATATACAAGTGCAATTACTTTTATCTCTGTCCTATGACAGCGCGTTTCTTACCCATCTAAATTGCACCGTGGCCACTGAATAATAAAGATAGGCTAATTTAGATAGGTTAATTTTTCTTCATTAATACTTAATTGTAACAATTAAACAGGAGAAAAAGCTAAAATCTTAAGAGTGAATGATCTTTGAATTACGTAAAATGAAGCTAAACTTTGTTAAAGAACTGCCAAATGTTTTGTGAGGACTTTTCTGATGTGAATTGAAGTTAACATATAATTCTGACATACATATGATCATTGAAAAAAACACACTTTTAGAACCTATTTTATTAAACCATATAATCATTTTTATTATTTCAGAAAGAAACTATGAGCGTAGGACTTTTCCTCGTCCTTCCGTTTTCATTCCTCCGGACTTCTTCCGAGGAATCTATGATTCCCCGCACACCACTCATTCCTTTAACCATGTGGTACTGTTTCCTTGTGCACTGCCCCTTCTGCTAAGAAGTACACCCTATTGTTTAATCACATTTGAACCTTATTGTGGATATTTCAGTTATTTCAATTAGGAAGCATTATCTTTTTTAATTTTTAATGTATTATTATTATTATTATTATTTTTGAGATGGAGTCTCGCTCTGCCGCCCAGGCTGGAGAGTGCAGTGGCGTGATCTCAGCTCACTGCAAGCTCCGCCTCCCGGATTCACGCCATTCTCCTGCCTCTGCCTCCCCAGTAGGTGGGACTACAAGCACCAGCCACCACGCCCGGCTAATTTTTTGTATTTTTAGTAGAGATGAGGTTTCACAGTGTTAGCCAGGATGGTCTCGATTTCCTGACCTCGTGATCCGCCCACCTCGGCCTCCCAAAGTACTGGGATTACAGGCATGAGCCACCGCACCCGGCCAGGAAGCATTCTCTTAAAAACAGTCAACTTCAACTCTGGTTTGAACAACACTTTTGTTTTTTGATTAGCATAGGCATCAGTGGTTCATAGGCAGGCAGATATTAGGGCTGATTGAGCAGAGCTTCTGCCTGCATCATCACTTGCTTACTTTTTCTCCAGATTGATGAAAGATGGCTACAGCATTTGCAGGTGTATGTAAACATACAATGTCTTTATCTTTCTTGAGAAGATGAAAACCTTTTCTAGAAGCACACAGGAAACACCTGTAATCTGTGTCAAGCCTTGGTTTACAAGTCCATGTTCACCTAATTTTTGTCAGCCGAATTTGATCCACTGGAGATAAAACATATAACGTGATCCAATAATTAGCGATGAAACAGATACTGTGTATTCAGTCACTGGAGGTGAAATGGCTACTGTGGAATCAATCATTGAAAGTGATTGGATATTGCGATGATTTCCATGGCTACCACTCCACTCATCATTATTAGGTGAAGGGGCATGGGAAATGAAAATGTGAAGGCCCAGAGGCTGGGAGGATTTAAATCATGCATGAAGAGACTACTGGGGGGCGGCGGGGAGAGAGAGAGAGAGAAAGAGAGAGAGAGAGAGAAAGAGAGAGAGAGAGAGAAAGAGAGAGAGAGAGATTCCAATTGTAGTTTGGCTGACTTGACTGGAGTATTTTGGGAATTGCAAAGGGGAAGACTATTACTAGGCAGCATGGTGTAGAATACTCTAAGAAGTTTGGCTGTGGTTTGTATTTGGCTTGGTTTATAGTTGGAAAAAATATTTTTGGGTGCCCTAGAGAGACTTGAAAAATCATATTAAAATTTTGTTAAACAATTATTTTGTTGAGTTGAATATCTGTAAAATATCCCTTTCATTTGATTGTCAGCAAAAGTTGTTTTTTACTTGTTTCAAAATACTAACAGTCAGTTAAGAAAATAAATACATAATTGGTAGGTAAGTTATCCCATATGCATAAGTTTTGTACTTCGAATTAAAGGCAAACCTTTGAAATATCTAATTTGCTGGAATTTATACTCCTGAGTTTGTGAATTAAAATGATATAGAATAAAGTCTAGAAAAGAGTCTTGGGAAGTACAAAAATTCGCTAACGGTTGTGTCACCAATCTGTGACAAAGTTAGAAAATGAAATACTCAGAGTCTTAACCCAATGTCTTCAATTTAAAATGAAAGTAGTAAGCTAGGAGATTTCCGAAAGCTTTCCTAGAACACGGATATTTACTTCTACTTGTTCATTCATTCTATAAATACCTATTTAATACTGTCAACATGCAAATAACTATCACAAATTTTCTATATGGTTCTAAGAAGACATTTCTTAGATTGTTCCTCTTTCAAAAATATAAAAACTACATATATAAACTAATGTTCACAGAATAGAGAATGAACAATTAACATCATGGAAAAGTTATACAATAATTTAAACTCCTACAAATTACATATGTTTCATTTAAATATTTCATTGAAGCATAAATGTGCAAAAAGCACACAAATTATAATATCACGAATGACAAAATATCACAAAGGAAATACAACAACTAATCAAACATAAACTAAGGAATATACTTTGTAAACACATATGCTCATTTTCTTTAACTATATATCTAGAAGCAGAATTCCTGGATCAGAGAGTAGGAATATGTTCAAGTTATTAGAAACTGACAAACAGTTTTTCAAAGTTGTCAAACAAATTTAATTTTTCATCAGCAATGTACGAGTTTCAGTTGTTCTGCATTCTCACCAACCCTTGATGCTACCAACTTTTAAACTTTTTGCCAGACTAGCTGACCCCTTGATTTTAGCTGCGTGAGACCCTAACAGAGAGCCAGACAAAAGAACTTGGCTGTCTGAGCTCCTGAAATATGAGATAATTAATGAGTGTTGTTTGAAGCTGCTAAGTTGGTGGCAATATTTTTATAGTAGCACAATTCAAAATGAATGCAACCTGAAGCAGAACTGCATTACAGTGAATACTTAATGTAGGTCTTCAAGTTGGAATCATATCTGATGTGAACCTGAATTTACAGAATTAAAGAGCTCTGGAAATGGGAAATATGTGGGAAATATAGAAAATTATTTTCTTAAGCTTTTAACTTTTTAAAATAATAAACTACCATTTCAATAAAAATGATAAGTTGTGTGTGAGGATTATAAAGAATATAGATGACATAAATAAAGATAAGAATAAATATGACGTAAGTAGCACTTAGGATGGAATGGGATATGTTATACTGTTGTAATAGGGTTCCATCTTGTTTTTTTTTTTTTCTTCTTTGTTATATTTGCAGGATGGTATCCTTTTGTACATTTAATATTGATTTTTTTCTTTTCTGTTTATCTTTAATGATTGGCAGTTTTGTTATATTGTTCTTTGGTGTGGCTTTGTTTTTTTTTTTTACGGACCTTGGAGTTGGTAGAATTTATTAAAGTCAAAGATTGCTGTTTTTCATCATTTTTAGAAAACTGTTAGCCATTATCTTAATATATTACATGTCCTCATTTTCTTTCTCTTCCTTTTCTGAGATTACAATTGCATACAAATGTTACAAATAATCTCCTTTCCAATATTATTTGTGTATGAAATCTGCTTTGCTCTTCATTCTTTTTTCTCTTCATGTTTAAATCTGGATCTTTTCCTCTAGTCTATACTCCAGATTATTAAGTTCTTTCTTTTGTCAGTAGTGTTGATGCCAGTTATTAAATGTTTGATGTATGTTTTCAGCTTATGTATTTTATGTTTTTTTACTTTATATTTTCCAGGTTTTTACCTTTTCCTTCAATTTTCTAAGGGTGATTTTTTAATGTCTGTCCAAGTATTGCCATTATCCGGAGACCCAGAAAGTCATTCTTAAAAATGTTTTTATTCTATTGTCTTAATTTTTAGTGACATTGTTTGTATACTGATTTCTGTGTGTGTTTATCTTATTACCTGAAAATTTACCTAAAAGCTTGTGGCTTTGATGGTATTTTCCTCCAGAAAGGATTCACTTGTTTTCTTGCTGACAGCTTGGCTAGAGGTGCAAGCAGCCCTTTGTCACCATAAACTAATCAAATATTTACATAACTGGAAGTTGGGATTCAGTTGCTGACTTCAAGTTTTACCCAAACTCTTGGTACTTGCCAGGAACCTTCCTTGTTGTTGGGGCATGAACCTTAATATTTGTCCTAATGATCTGGCGAGTGTCCTGTAAAGTTTGCTTATTTCTGCCTGTGAGTCATGCCATGGAATTTAGAAGATACCCATGGAGGAAACTGCCCCACATTCTCTACCTGGTTCTCTCCATCACTCTTACAGACTGTGGCAATTTTCTCATGCCCTTGAACACATATACTTTTTATACTTAATGCCAACTATTTTAGTTATTCTCAGTGGAAGAGATGGCCTTAAGCCATCTAGTCCACCATTTTGAGAATGAACAATTGATTTTTACATATGCTAATATTCACTAAATATTACCATAGACAAATATTCACTCCTGAAGATGTGAGACCACACACATTAAATGTTTCTAGTAGTTTTGGGAACATCATAACACATTCTTAGAAAGAAAATAGAAATAGAACTTACTCTTAAAATGAACAATCTGACCTACAATATTGCAAAAATGTGACCTAAATTGGTAAACGGGTTTTGATCACTAATTTTCACATAATCGACCTACTGACATTACTTATATTTTTATAATTCTCTTTATGGATGCATGGGTGACATTATATGTAGAATTAAATCATTTTTGGTAAATTTTATTTTTGTGAAAAGCAATAACCAATGTAAACCATCTTGATCTTTAACTAAGTTTTTCGTGGATTATATCAGTATATAAAAACTAATTTGCTATGAAATAAATATACCATGTAAAAATAGCTTGATACATTACCATACTTATAAGCCTGATTTCTACTTTATTGGAATATCATATTGTAAATCTTTGCCTTAGTATTTGTAGTGCTGGTTTCATAGCACATGCAAACATGCAAGTTCCAGAACAAGATAAGCCACTGGAAGACCCTTGTCGAAGAAGTTGAGAGCAATGAGGACCTTGTCTGTTCCAGTAAGTGCTTTGTACCATGAACAATAGAATTAAGACAATTTGCAAAATGATTATATATACTTTCCTTTCACTGACAAGACAAAAGGAAAAAACTTGAGCATAAAGATATATGGAACTTCAGGCCTGGCGCAGTGGCCTGTAATCTCGGCACTTTGGGAGGCTGAGGAGGGTGGATCACGAGGTTAGGAGATGGAGACCGTCCTGGCTAACATGGTGAAACCTCATCTCTACTAAAAATACAAAAAGTTAGCTGAGCTTGGTGGTGGGCGCTTGCAGTCCCAGCTACTCAGGAGGCTGAGGCAGGAGAATTGCTTGAACCTGGGAGGAGGGTTGCAGTGAGCGGAGGTCGTGCCACTGAACTCTAGCCTGAGCGACAGAGAGAGACCCTGGCTCAAAAAAACAAAAACAAAAACAAAAAACAGATATATGGAACTTCAAATTTTATCTATAAAAATGTATAATAGGTTGTAGTTGATGTAGAACAAGCAATATTAAGAACAATTTAACATTTTCAATTCATAATGTGTTACTAAACACACGGTAACAACTTTTACAAGTATTCTGATTTTAAAATGAGCAAAGGACATGAATATACACTTCCCAAAAGAAGACATAAAAATGACCAGCAAGTAAAAAAAAAAAAAAAAAAAAAAAAGAAAAATGACCAGCAAGTATATAAAAAGGATGTTCCACATTACCAGTCATCAGGGAAATGTAAATCAAAACCACAATGAGACATCATCTTACTCCATTTAGGATTGCTATTATCAAAGAGGCAAAACCTAACAAATGCTAGCAAGGATGCAGAGACAGGGAAATGCTCATACATTGCTAGTGGGAATATTAAGTAGTACAGCCATTATGTAAAACAGTATAGAAATTCCTCATAAAGCTAAATACAGAATTACTATATAATCCAACAATCCCACTGTTGGGTATATATACAAAAGGAAGAAACTCAACATATCAAAGAAATGTCTAAATGGCTATGTTTTTGGCAGCACTATTCACAATAGCCAAGTTATGGAATCAACCTAAGTGTCCATCAACAGATGAATGGATAAAGAAAATGTGTCATATGTAAACAATGAAATATTTTTCAGCCATAAAAAAAGAATGAAATCTTGTCATTTGCAGCAACACGAGTGGAACTGAAGGTCATAATCTTAAATGAAATAACCCAGGCACAGAAAGGCAAACTTCATATGTTCTCACTCATGTATGGGAGTTAAAAAAAGTGGGTCTCATGGAGGTAGAGAGTAGAATGGTGATTATTAGAGGCAGAGAAGGAAAGAGGGTGTGAGAGACAAAGGGAAGTAGGTTAATGAGTCATATGGTTTGGCTCTGTGTGCCCACACAGCTGTCATGAGTTGTGATTCTCAGTGTTTGTGGGGGGGCCTGCTGGACGGTGAGAGAATTATGGCGGCAGACATCCCCCTTGCTGTTCTTGTGATAGTGAGTGAGTTCTCATGAGATCTGGTTGTTTAAAAGTGTGTAGCACTTTCCCCTTCTCTTTCTCTTTCTGCAGGCCATCTGAAGATGTACTTGGTTCCCCTTTCTCCAAGACTGTAAGTTTCCCGAGGCCTCCCCAGCAGCAGAAGCCTGTATAGCCTTCAAAATTGTGGGCCAATTAAACCTGTTTTCTTTAAAAATTGCCCAGCCTCAGATATGTCTTTATAGCAGTGTGAGAACAGACTGATACAATGGGTATAAAAATATAGGTAGGTGGAAGTAATTAATTCTAACATTTAATAGTACAGTGAGGAAGTTACAGTTAACAATTATTTATTGTATATTTCAAAACAGAAGATAATTGTAATGTTCACAATACAAAGACAAGACCAAAGTTTGAGATGATGGATATCCCAATTACCCTGACTTAATCATTACTCATTGTATGCATGCATGAAAATATCACTCGTACTACCCTACATATGTACACCTATGATAAACTAATAAAAAACTCAGAACATTTAAATAGATCTTTTCTTTTATGTCATAATATTGTTTTATTTTGAGAATCCAGTTTCTCATTTTCTTTTTCCTTCCTTCTTTCCTTCCTTCCTTCCTTCCTTCCTTCCTTCCTTCCTTCCTTCCTTCTCTCTCTCTCTCTTTCTCTCTCTCTCTCTCTCTGGGACTAAAGGTGCCCACTACCCCACCCAGATCATTTTTGTATTTTTTGTGGAGACAGGGTTTCACCATGTTGGCCAGGCTGGTCTCGAACTCCTGACCGCAGGTGATTGGCCCGCTTCAACCTCCCAAAGTGCTGGAATTACAGGCGTGCACCACTGCCTCCAGTCTAGTTTCTTATTTTCATATAGTTAAATATATCAATCTTCATTTGTGGCTTTATCCATTCCCTGTTGAAGATTACAAAAACACTAATCTGTATTTTAATGCTCTAATAATTATACAGTCAACATTATCATTTACGCACTAATAGATTAATTGTTTAGACAACTGTTAATGTGTATTGAAATGATTTTTAACTAAAATACATTCTACCACAAAGATGATAGTTCTAAGTCATACATCAGAAAAGCCAAAATACCTGTTTCCAACAATGTTCATTCACACTGTGGCAACAGTAAGCAGCAATGAAGTATAAGCACTTTCTTCATTTTCACGACATTCTTGTTGACTAAGTGCAGAATACTTCATGCCTTTTTCAGAAAGAATGTTTTTATTTAACAATATTTATGTGGATCATGTGAGAGTGGACACGCTCTGGTTATAAGGGAGAAATAAGTTATTTCGTGAATATGTGCCATTTGGTTAAAAAACCACCATAGTCATAAGGATGTAAATTATTCAAAATGTAATAATTTAATATCACACAGAAAAGGAAACAGTCTAGGGAATTTTTAATTCATATAACTGAAAACACATCTTGTAAAAAATGTTAATTGTAAGCTAGAGTAATATTGTTTGTATACAGTTAACATTTACAGTTAAAAATATCTATTGATGCCAGCTTCATCCTAGTGATTACTTCTTATGTAAGTACCCATTTGGTGTGTATTTACTGCAGCCTCTGGTTAGGGACCAGTGTTTGCAGATATCTGATGGTGAGAACAATGATAGCAAATCATTTCTGCACACTCAATGCAAGCAAGATGCCAAGAAAAGAACTCTTGCATATGCAGTTCTACTCGGATTCAAAGGATTTAAATCTATTTACTTTTTCAGCTGTGATCTAAATGATAAATTCCAAGCAAATTTCTCAACTGTGATTTAACTGAATGATGAAAACTTTTCTTGGGAGGAATCCATGATTTATAGAGCTTAGCACCAAATAAAATTTCTTCGAAGTGTGAATTAATCATTTTTGGTAGGATTTTTTGGTATGAAAATATATCCTCCTTTATTTTCATACTTCCCCAAGGCAACCTCTCATTGCTATCCGTTACTCACCACTGTGTGCAGGTGCCCCTTGGCTTAAGCACCTTTCACAGCATTGGCCGTAGAAATGGCAAACATTCTATGACTTTTGACTGAGTGTGATTGTGAAAAAGCTGACTGGAGTTAGTATTATAGGGGCGAAATATATTATATCTTCCTGATCACTGGTGTATATCATGTCATGCTACTTTCTATTCTGAGGGACAACTGTCTGTGGTGGAATAATCCTTTGAAATTTTTTTTTTTTTTTTTTTTAGTCCAAAGGGAAGGAATTATGTCCTAGAACACACAAGCATTCTGCCATTTCTAGCTAACGTAATGAATCAAATAACTAAAGCCATTACATTTAATAGATTTTTCCTGTTATGAAGATTTGGTATTTTTCAATAGATGTCATCTTTAACATGGAATAACTCATGTATGCCTGTAAACTTTGGGTAACCAGCGGAGTAGGTGGCTCATTAAATACTTTGAATTGTGGATTGTCAGGAGAGCTCCATGGTCAAAATTCTTTACTGTCATACTTACTGTTAGGCTTAGCATATTAAAGGCAAACAATAAAACTTAATTATACATAGAAATCTTTTACCCCAGTGCTGTCATATTACAGATTAAGAAATTGTACATATTAGAGTGTTAGTAGCTAGCAGAATTTGAACTGAAGCCAAATTCCCCCAGTCCCTGTTAAGACCACTTTCTCTCAATTTTGACAACTTCTTAGATTTGTTTTGGACCACTCAGTTCATTTACTAGTACATTTTTTCCATTAATTGAATAATATTAGCTAGCATTTCCATTCATAAACCCAACATCATTGAGATATTTAGGGGATCATAATGGTACTACATTATAATTGATGTGCTATGATGAAATAGCCGAACAGGTAGTTTTTCGGAATACAACCACGTGAGAGCAAGTTTTTTTGGGAGATTAGTTTGATTCTGGAAGGTGTGGTTAGTACTGAGTGTTGAGCAGTTTGGCTCGTTAGGTTCTGCCTCAAAGAGCCAGGCTGAGATAGTAGTCTATATTCAAAGGGAAAATGGGGTCCTCAGTTAGTACTTAGGAAAGAGAAAACCTCAAAGACAATGAAAGACTAAATGTAGCTCTGCAAATTGGAATCAACGTGGTTAGTGTTTTTAAACACTGTTCAGTGCAATGTTATTTTATGGAAATGTTTTTAAGAAAATGGAGTTATTCTTATAATAAAATAGAAACTCTTATAATAAAATGAGTTATGCAGCTGGAAACCATCATTTTCAGCAAACTGTCGCCAGAACAGAAAACCAAACACCACATGTTCTCACTCATAGGTGGAAATTGAACAACGAGATCACTTGGACACAGGAAGGGGAACATCACACACCGGGGCCTATTGTGGGGTTGGGGGAGGGGGGAGGGATAGTATTAGAAGATATACCTAATGTAAATGATGAGTTAATGGGTGCAGCACACCAACATGGCACATGTATACATATGTAACAAACCTGCACATTGTGCACATGTACCCTAGAACTTAAAGTATAATTTAAAAAATGAGTTAATGACAATGCCATTCAAGAAATACTTTGCTTTGTTATGAAATAAGTATGTTAGAGAAAACAAAATGTTACATATTTAAAGGAGTCAGAAAAAATGGAGTATGTCGCAGCTCTGTTATAATCTTACAGGATCATTTTTGTATATGATGTTAATTGTTGACCAAAATGCTGTTTGTGGTGTATTACTGTATTTGTATTTTTTTCCTGAGGACACAAGGGATACATCACAGTGCAAATAGGAACTCATGCTTATATCATACAAAGATTACACTAGCTGCAATTTGCAGACTGTATCTGAAGGGGGCCAATACAGGATGAGGAAAAGCTGTGTAGCTATCATTGAAACCAGATGTCAGCCTAAACAAGATATGGCGGTAGGATGGAACTATGTGGTTGAATTTAAGACATATTAAAGTAGGGAAATGCACAGAGATCAGTGCCTGATTAGGAAGAGAGAATGAGGGAGACAGAGTGGAATTACAAATGACTCCCATGTCTTTCATATTTCTGGCTTGAATAGAGGAACAAGGAGCAGAGTTCAGCTGGGGATGAGATAATGTGTCCACTCTGGGATATGTTGGTTTGCAGCCATCATTGGGCCATCTATGTAGAGATGATACGAAAACATTGAATATGATTTGGAGCTCTGAGGACATATCTAGTTTTGTAGGCTTGTATTCATCAGGTTTTTTTTTTTGTTGTTGTTGTTGTTGTAATTAAAGACACATGCATTGCATTTTTATGTGGAATAACAAATTAACAAAAGTTTGGCAGCTTAAGAGAACACTCATTTATTATCTCATAGTTCTGTAGATCAGAAGTCTGTGCAGGGCCTAACTGAGTTTTCTATCAGGGTTTCACCAGGCTAACATTAAGGTGTTGGCCAGGATTACAATTTCCTTTGAGTCTCAGAGATCTCTTCCAATTTCACTTTTTGGTAGAATTTAGTTCATTGAGGTTTTGGAATTGAAATACCCACTATCTTGCTGGTTGTCAACTGGGCCTGTTCTCTGTTCCCAGAGATCATTCACCGTTTTGTAGTACATGACCCGCTCTACACCAGAAAAGTTTGTTTCTTCAAAGCCGGCAGTAGGGACTTTTTTTTATTTTGATAAACTCAAAGTCAACTAATGAGTAATCTTAAATATATCTTCAAAATCCCTTTGTCTACATAATATAATCATGTGAGAATGACATCTCATTATTTCAATGCTCTGGCCCACACTCAAGGGAAAGGGTACACCAGGAAACTGGAATCTTTGGGGTTATTTTAGATTCTGCCTCTATAGTATGGATGTAGGCTACTCCCCTAAAAGGCAGAAAGCATCATCAATAAAGGGCAGTGTTAAGGAAGAAATCTGAGAAGAATAACATTTAAGGAAGCTTGACAGGAAAGAGTCTGCAAAAGAATTGTCGACAGAGAAAGCAATATGGCAAAGTCAGATGTATGATTAGATCCACTGTCTCTACATTCTTAAGTCTATTCATCACTTACTATTACTGCCATGACTTCTTGCCTCCTTTTACAAGTTCGTTAAAATACCCCTGGTCTTGTCATTAAATCATGACTAATATATGGTTTTTCAAAATAATAATTAGACTGGTTATAAATTATAAGTTAACTTTTTAAACCCCAAAGATTAATGTTATACCAAACAATAACTTCAACCTCTTTAGACCTTGAAAAACCTGGGTATTTTGACAATTTGTGTAAAAGAAATTTTTTAAGGGGGAGATATTTGACTGCCTGTTGAAAATCTACTTAAGGAATTCAGCAATGCACTCAAACTACTAGGTATAAAAAACTATACTTATCTCTGTTTTTTTTTTTTTTGTGCATCTGTTCTGATGGGTAACATATATTGTTCTCCTATGTCATGTGGCCTTTCATATTTTATATTTTTTAACATATTTAATCTCAACTATTAGACCAAAGTCCTAGAGGGCACATTTCATTTCTGATTCATTTTTTCCCATACCTAGCACAATGTTAAGAAACTATTAAATATTAAATACTTGTTGAATAAACAAATGAAGAGAAGAAATGGTTGTTTCAGTTGATAATATTACCTCTAATATATTACTTGTTTTATGTATTTTATTTGATAAATCAACTTCATATTTATTTAATTTTGGATAAAGGAACACAGTGATATAAAAGTGAACTATTTTCCTGGTAGAATACAGCCAATGGCAATATATTTCTTTAAGACATAAAATAAATTTTGAGGACATTTAATAGAGGGGTCCACGAGCAAAGACTGACATGAAAAAGTGTCGATATAATAAGCCAGTGTCTGCTTAGTGAAATTTTACCTGGAAAAGAAAAGGTGATTTCAAACTGACAGAAATGGAAGCAGTAACTCAAATTAGTAAAATAAGGCCAACTTCGAACCAGGATACAAAAAGTGTGTAAATATATATTAATTTAATATATATGTATAAATATATATATATAACTAGGGTCTCTCTCTCTCTATATATATATATACACATATATATATATATATATAGTGAATTTCAGAAGTGAGAATGAAGAACAAAGAGAAGTGTAACCAATAGAAGGCCGAATACAATTAGATGTACATCTAAAGCTTCACAAGAAGCCAGGAACAAAAATTTTATGATGTCTCTAGAAAATACAAAATATCAGACACAGTGCAAAGGAACTTAACTGGTAGATGTTTGTGCAAGATCTACAACTCAAATCAAAGAAACTAACATATCACATTTGTAATAAAATAATTTTTTGAAAAGGTTGTACAGGCCTGTGCAAAATATAATTAAAGTATATTTGCTATTTAAAGAGCACTTAGCAGATAACTGAAAGCACTAAAGCTTGATGCTGAAAACCATATTATTAATTATGATATACAATTATTAATTATTCTAAAAGCATATTATTTTCTAAGAAAAATAATGATGAAACCAGCAAAAATGATGCTATACCTTCTGCTTCATATGTCCTTGCCCTACATGTATTTCAATATATAAAGAATTTCAGTATACTAAATACAACAGAGTTATGATTGAACTAGCACAATGAACTGCTTCTAAAATTTTGGGGCAAATTTATACTGGGTGAGATCTCTGATTGTTCTGAGTTTTACTTGACAGTTCTATCTTTTCCTATCTTGGTATCAGAGTCAATCAAATTAATGTTTACCACATCAGACTAGTGGCCTTTATTTTATTTAGTAATGCATTTATTTATTTTTATTTATTCTTATTACTACAATAATTTAGCACAAGTACCACGTCAAAATTCCTACTTCATCTCCATTGGTTCTCTCAGCTTTCTATTATACATACCAATTAAAAGAACAATTGTTTTCCAATCTGTTCTCTAACACAGAAAAATATGTGGGCAGTGGGGGGGAGAAAAGAAAAAAAGGTGATTTGTAATTTCTCAGTGAAGTATTTCTTATTTCCGAAGAATGATATTTAAAATAAAAGTTACAAATTCTTGTATAGATAACTGAATCTTGAGGGGAAACATGTTTTCTTGGTTAAAAACAAATGTGATAATGTGCATTCATTTTTTTAGAAAAAAATTGTAGTTATTTATCAGTGATTATAAATATACAGTTGAAGGAAGAAAGTTGTTCAACACTATGTACTAAATATAGCTATGTCTTATGCTCTATTAATGATAATAGAACACTTTACATAAAGTTTGGAGTGCTTTAATTTTCTTCAAGAATTGTGAAAAAGAATAACTGATTGCTTATGATTCGGGAAGTTTCTCACTTTCCCAGTAGTCAAGAAAATCTTTGACTTCAAAGATTAGTTCTAAGGTCAGGTCTTCACCTGAGTCAATCCTTGCAATGCTCCAGTAGATTTTACAATGCAACATAATCTATATAACCAATAGATTTGCATTTAATAATAGAAAAACGTCTATGGTTCAATCCATATGGGTATATATTATGTCTACATATAATGTGCATATAAACATTAATTGGCTTTTCATAAGCAACATCTCTGTTCTCCCTAAGATTCAGTCAATTCATAAAAGCAATTATGATTATGCCAGGGAATCAATATAAATTTTTCATTTTAAGACTATGAACTATGTTGCTTTGTTATGTTCTACTATTTTATACTGACACATCCTGCATTATAATATAAGCTTTATGTATGTCTTTAAAGGAATAAAAATATTTTATTCAATTTTAAGTAATTTCAAAAAATTATGACATTTTATGTTTCTTCAAGTGTATTTTTATAAACATTTCCCTCTCCATAATATTTCAGAAATTCATGTGATTGCAAACCTATTTATAGTAATTAAAACAGTGATGATACTTTATATTTGAAGTTTACTTTTCTATAATCATATGTATCATAAATTTTATCTAGGAACACATTAGCATTTAGTTTTCCAGATTTTTCTCATACTTTATGCTCAATTTATTATAATAAATAGCACTGATTAATTAATACTACAGATAGATGACTTTTAGTGTTTGTATCTTATAAAATATGATCTTAAACAGCTATCTCCAGGTTAAAAGGCTGCAATTTGATGAAAAACTTCTTTCAGATAAGAACTTTTAGATTATGTATTCTGACTCCGTTGACATAGCTGTATGTTAATAAAACTTCATGAATAGTAGAAAAATAAACCTCTATAAATTCAATGTAAGAAATAATCATAACAATCATATAACATAAAATATATTTATACTAGAAGTTCAACCATTTTATGTATAGTAATATTTAACCATATAAAATCTTACTATAGATATTACATTTTAAAAGAGAATTGCACATTAGAATTTAGATTCATTTGAACTTTCTGAAGTCAGGAGCTCTTCTATTGCATTTATCATGCAATGGAAAGAAATTTGCTGTTTTACAATTTTCACCTACAAGTTTTCTGTTAATACTATCATTCTATACTTTGTACGGACTGTAGTCTATACAAATGTATTTACAAAGGCTTTAAAGGTAAATTCCACAAGAAATTCAGATGTCTTATAACAGAATATTTATAATTACCCCTTTTCTGCCCATTGTGATTTTATTCAACTCTTACATGTACTGTAAACAATAAATATTATTACTATTATTTCTTTTAACAAAGTTCTTTTAGATCAATTTTTTAAAATAATGCAATTCACATCCCCCACATAATATTCTTTCTTTATGTAGTACAGTATAATCTTTCAATGCTCTACCTGGTAATTCCATTTAAAAATTTACCATTCCCAGAAAACAGTCATGATTATAAAATGAGAATGTTGGATAATATTCTGTACCTTTTCACTTAAACTTTCCTTCAAAGTATTTGTCGTAAGCGAGCCAAAACCTTTCAGTATAGACACTCTATACTTGCAGAGCTCTTCACTGTGTCTTTAACTACTAGAGAGTAACAAGCATGCTTTAATGATTGTCTCATCGTTTAATTTCTGTCTTACTGATTCTACAGTCTATAGTTAAGGTATTTTTCCTGCCCTATCACTATTTCTTAAGATAAAGGTTAGGAGTTGACTAATTCAATGCTCTCTGCTGATTCCAAACAATCATGATCAGCCCTTTTAATATTTCACCGCCTTTTTGTTTAAAGTTTACACCAACCACATCTATAGCAATGTTTAGAACTAGATTGATATTATCTACTCATCTCCTTCTATTGTTCAATTATTCCATTATTACTACCACCTGGATGAAAAGTTCCCTTTTCACTCTGCCAATATTTTAGGAATTTTAATTACTATCATTGATGTTATTTAAATATTTTAATTACTATGTTGATGATTTTCTCAATTCTTTAACCTCAGGCCTTTGTACACCTGAATTATAGCATCTTTAATCTTTATGGTGCTGGAAATATAATCCTTATAGTTAGACCTATCTTTAGATTTCAGCATTGTGTAAAATTACTCTAGCTTTAAGAATTATAACTCCGAAGTTATAACTACAATCTTCTAGCTTATAATTCTCCTCTCTCTCATCCACTCTTCCTTGTTTACCCTTATCACATTTCATAGATTCTCGGCATCTGTTTCATCTTAATTGTCTTTCAGAGGACTTTTATTTCTGTGGGGTTATTTGTTTTCGGTAAAATCCTACTGATGTATTTCATTTATGTCTTAGGTAACTAGACATTGAGGGGAGGAAAAGTAAAGCCTCCCAAGATTCAATAACAAGTGTATTTTGGCAATATTTGGACTCTTGTTACCTCTCAAAAAAACCTTTCTTAAACTCAGAATTATGGCTAGCATCCCCCAAAACAGTTGCTTCATAACTCTTGCACTGTCCGCAAATGTAAAAATCTATCTGCCTTTATAATTCTATGTAAAAAATAATTATTGCATCTTGCTTTCCAGAGAATAATGAGTCAATTTGGTGAAGTTCTCTCAAACACATACTTTTAGTACCTACCTTACCAATTCTAGAACTTCCAACTTTTGTCTGTCTCATTAGATTGCTCCTTGGAAAAATAGTGGTTAAATTGTCTTCCACATAAACCACAGCAATGATTCCCTATTACTATTCCCAACCAAATTGACATTTTACAATTATGCTTTTCCTTCCTTCTTTACTAGATTATCCATGTCATTCCCTTTAAGTGGGAAGTTCTTCCTTGTCTAATTATACAAATTGTATTCATCTTAATATTCCTTACTAATACCATTTCTTCCATGAAGCTTTCTATGATACTTCTAGATGAAAGATACCTCTTTACTCTCTGAACATGGTTTGAATATTTTTGGTTTTCACTCATGATTTTTACATTTTAGGATTTATGTAATCTACATCTTATGATATTTGCTAGATTTTCAGTCTCCTCAAGCCTGACTCTATACCTGATTTTTATTATCTGCCTTTCATTAGCTGATGCTACTGTACTTTCTCTTTAGCATGCTCAATACTGTTATTAAGAAAAATTTAAAGATTATTATTGTGGAATATTATTTCTAGGTTACTCTTTATATCTAAAAATAACTTAAGTATTTGCAGTTATGTAGACAAAATAATAGCTTGCAAGTGCCACATGCAGGAACTGTGGCTTCAAATCCTACATGTACAATACAATCACTCCAAGTAAAATGAAAAATATGAATATAAGTCGGACGGATAATTAGTCTTCCATTGAACAATGTTTAATAACTTATTTTGTGAATGACATAAATCACCTACTGATTTGTTTTTCAACTTAGCAAAAAAGATCCATGACAGTAATTCCTTATCTTTAGTGAAATTGTGTTTGGAGTTAGTTCCAGAGATTTATACAAGAGCCAAAGATCAATGTTTCAGTTCAAAATATCACTTGCTCACAATCCTTTAGTATGTAGGGAGGCACCTGAAATGCTGCTGGATTTTCTCTGTTCTGCCGTGAATGAGAATAGAAACCAACAGATGTGTTTGCCTATACCTTATTTGCCAAAAGTGAGGGCAATTTTACATGTGCAATTAAAGTAAATAGTTTTATGCCAAGGAGTGGGTGTGCCCTCTGCTTAGCTTATAATGTGGGATATGAGGAGAGTTAATCTAATTAAGTGTTAGTCTGGGTTTGAGATTTATGGTTGATATGGTTAAGCTAACTTCACCACAACCTTGAAGTTCTTTATTAACGCTGTATTTAAGGTAGAGGCTGGTTTGTCAGATTGTTTATCTTTATTTATTTTTATTTTCCTTAAATTTCTCTTGTATCCTCTCAGTTTTAAGTTTCCCTTTGTGCTGTGCCTCTGAGAGTCTGCTTTTTTATTTTAGTTGCTATTCCATCAGTTGCTAGCCTGGCCTAGTGGTGGGTGATTGGACATGTTCTCTGGCCTAGGAGTAGGTGATGAAGAATGTTCCCTTCTCTTCTGATTTATCCTTAGTCATGGATAACTGGTTATGGCCTTGTCTGAGGTGATGGGGGCTATTCAGTGCCCTTACCCTTCCTCTTGTATAGTTCAGGGTCAAGTACTTTTGTCTGCTCCATCCCCAGGAATAGAGTATTTTTCATTCCCCTTTTTGGGTGCAATTGGTTTTCATCAGTGCCTTAAGGATGACAGTGTTGTCACTCTTCCCTCAACAATTTAAGGCTATCAATTTGCCTATGTTTAATAAATTGTTAATGTAAGCTCCACAAGGAAAAATGGATGAGTAACCATGATCCTGCCACTCAGACAGTGATGAAACAGCTTCAAGTCATACGGATCAGAGGAATTTTCTACCCTGATGTGATTTATTTGTCATTTCTCATAACCAGCTTTTATGCTGAAAGGAATGCTTTACTTATGCTTTGCCTGACATCCTATTTTTACTCTTACACATTACTATAAGAAATGCCATCTCCTTAAATGCCTCTCTCTCTAATAGGGCATATCTTTATTCTAAATCCAGATATGCCATGAAAGTCAGCATTGAGCTGTCCACATATACCTGATCTTGATAAATTATCTTCACATTGTTACTAGCTCTTATCTGAGAAACCTTCCATGTTTAAAGGAAAGACCTGATAGGTTTTTCTTTCGAAATCTTTCTATCCTTACTTCAATCTTAAATGCATAATGGAAATAACACATTATCCTGAGATTTTTGTTCTTTGAATTTTAGGACAATGAAAATGCCTCTCAGGGGTACTGCAACCTACAGCAATGAATCCCATCATGCATTGCTGCTAAGGTTTTATGCTGGAGGTGCTGTCATTGACACACCATGGGATAAGATGAATATCACCAGAAAATTAGTGTTGGCTTTTGAAACAGTAGAAGATTGGCAATAATGTCACACTGGTAATTGATTTTTCTCTTTCCATCAAGAAACAGAAGTAAAGGAAAGGACTTGCATTTTAATGTTGCATTAGCTCAACGTTGGGGCATCTTTTTAAACTCTCTACTTGGTTGAGGAATGTACTGTAGTTATACTTTAGTAAAAACTGGCATTAAAATGTACTGATATGTATTTAGTATGTTGCAGTATTGTGGTTCAAGCTTCTGGCTCAGGTGATGGTTCCCATAAAAGTGAGTAAGCTTCTGATACTGTTTGTTCAGTGGTTGTTGACCTAGGTAGTTCTTTATAACAATCAGTCACTTGGAAATTATGCCCAGGGAGGGGATAGAGACATTGGATAGAACTATCCACTATATCAAGTAGCTTACAATGTGGCTGCTTGTCATATTACCCTTGACAACTGAGTTATTTGTAAAACATGTTGTCAGGTTTATCTTTTTCCTCATTTCATTCCTGCATAAATAATATTATAATTCTTATCATAACTTTCCTTTAATGTATGTTCCTAATAGTAGGAATGGGGTGAGGTCAAAAAGAAATTGAGATGAGGGCATAAATATTGATGTTAACATTTCGTTTATTTAAATACAATTTTCTTTTCAAATTGTTTTGTACATAGTGAAAAGCAGACATCTGCCTTTGATATTCCTCATAGTTATTACTAGATTGAATTTCCATATTCATGTACATCACTCGTTATAAATTTGAAAAGCTTAAGAAGACTATTTTGAAAGAAGATGTTGGTCTCATATTTCTATAAATTAAATTTAAATGTTTGTCAACTCTTATTTATCTTTGGAATAAATTGGTTAAACAAGGTTATTCAATTTTCTCCATTTTATTATCATCTTTCCAATATCTTACAAGTTTTTCTTTTTTATCTAAGATTATTGTCACCTTAATGGTTCAGTAAGTGGTTGGCACCTTATTGGGAATTGCAATAAGGACAGTAAGGGAACATCTAGACTCACTTGAAACCATAACTACATTCATCTCAGAGTAATAGCCAATCCATCATAGAGGCTTGTCCTACCTGACCTGAAATATGTTTTGTTTTGGGAAATCCAGATTGGCCTTATAGTTAATCTGAGTCACCTGTCATTCTTAGGCAAAGGTATGAGAACTATTGAAGCTATTCTTAAATCAAGATTTACGTTACTTAAACTAATCTTTACATAATTTTGATGACCCTTCTTATGTTACAATTTAGAGTTGAATACTGTGACAAAGAATAGAAATATCTATCAGGGTTGAAAGAAAAAAGTGAAATAAAGTTCAAACAACTAAGTTGAACCTAAACTATATTTTGTTTCTAGGTTAGTTACCAGATCACTAAATTTAATCAAATTATAATTTTCTTCAAGTAGACTTACATGTGTAGCTAGCTTCAGTATGCAGCTTGAATAATTATCAAGGTTAAATACATAGAAAAGTGCTGTGACATAAAACAGTGTCAAGTGTCTAAATTATTTGGTGTGACCATATCTACTGACTACCAAGTTATCTTCTTTGCATAAATGGTTAGGCAGAATGCCATCAAAACTCTACAGTGCTAAATGAAGCGAGCTTTTAGTTTCCTTTTTGGCAAATGCAATTTAAACCAGATGATTTAGTAGTGAACAAAGAAAAGCAAAAGACAAAGACATTAACAATAATAATGCTTCAGTGCTTAAGTCAGTGTTTGTGGTGTTTCCATTGATCATATTGTGGTTAAAACTATCTATCAGAATATCACTTCATTTTGTGTCTTGAGAATTGAGGCTAATTTCCTTTAAACAAAACAGCAATTAGAGCAGCATGCCATATCTAATCTCTGCTTCAGGATAACTGGAAGAGACTTAGAAGCAATAGGAAGAAACCCCACTAGATAATAAATAAAATGCAGTTTGAGTTCAACTTAGTTGTTTAAGTAATTTTTATTTGTTTTGTAAAGGGGGAAAATTCAAGCAATATATTCAATGTAGTGAAAAAAGTGAGTTCAGTCTTTTCATAAACTAAAAGCTGATAATGAATATGAAGGTGACATCATAAAATAGTAGTGTAGATACACCACTTTTCTCTTTGTTCACTTATTCAAAAAGATTTGTTAAGCTTCCGAGCATTCAAGGCATTGGCCTGGTTACTACCAACACTTTAATGTGGCTACTCTTATCTAGTCCCTATGAACACTTTATGAAGTGGGTCTTTTTATTCTCCTACTTTGAAGATAAGGAATTTGCAGTGCACACAGATTAAATAATTTCCTTGATCTCATTATTTGGAATCCTGAACTTAATCACTTTTTCATGCAAAATGATTTAAAGTAATTGTCAATTAGAGAGTATGGCATACGACATTACTCCAATACAAAAACCAGACAAGAACACAGCAAAAGAAGAAACATACTAGGCAATATCTCTGACGAATATAGATGTAAAAATCTTCAACAAAATCCTAGCAAACCAAATCCAGCAGCACATCAAAAAGATAATACACCACAATCTAGTGGGATTTATACCACCATCAACTAATTGAAGAATAAAAATCATATGATCCTCCACTCAGAGAAGGCATTTAATAGAATTCAATATCCTTTCATGATAAAAACTCAACAAATTAGAAATATAAGAAACATGCCTCAAAATAATAAAGGTCTTTTATGACAAACCCACAGCTAACGTTATACTAAATGGGGAAAAGCGGAAACTCTTTTTTTCTACGAAGTGGAACAACTCAAGGATACTCATTTTAACCACTGCTACTCAACACAATACTGGAATTCCTAGCCAGAGCAATCAGGCAAGAGAAAGAAGTAAAAGGCATTCAAATTGGAAAAGAGGAAGTGAAATTGTCTGACTTTACTGATGGTATGATTTTATATCTAGAAAAAGCTAAGGACTCCACCAAAAATCTCTCCAATTTGATAAATGAATTAAGTTGTGGGATACAAAAGCAACGTAAAAAATTAGTAGTATTTCTATGTACCAATAATGATCTAGATGAGAAAGAAATCAAGAAGGCAATTGCATTTACAGTAGCTAAACATAAACAAAATAACAAGAAATACATTTAACCAAAGAGGTAAATAATCTTGGCCAGGCACTGTGGCTCATGCCTGTAATCCCAGCACTTTAAGAGGACCATGAGGGCAGATCACCTGAGGTCAGGAGTTTGAGACCAGCCTGGCCAACACAGTGAAACCCTGTCTCTACTAAAAACATAAAAACAATTACAGTGAGGTGTGGTGGCTTCTGCCTGTAATCCCAGCTATTCAGGAGGCAGAGGCAGGAGAATCACTTGAACCCTGCAGGCTGAGGTTGCAGTGAGCTGAGATCTCATCTCTGCACTCCAGCCTGGATGATGGTGCAAGACTCCATCTCAAGAACAAACAACCAACAACAGCAACAAAAGATCTACAAGGAAGGCTACAAAACACTAATGAAATAAATTAAATATGACATGAACGAATAAAAAGAAATCCATGCTCATGTATCAGAACAATTAAAATTATTAAAATGATCATACTACCCAAAGGAATTCCAGATTCAATTGAATTCCATTAAAAATACCAACATCATGGCCAGGCACGGTGGCTCTGGCCTGTAATCTCAGCACTTTGGGAGGCCAAAGTGGGTGGATCATTTGAGTTCAGTAGTTCAATAACAGTCTGGCCAACATGGTGAGACCCCATCTCTATTAAAAATACAAAAAATAGCGCGTGCAATAGTGCATGCCTGTAATCCCAACTACTCAGGGGGCTGAGGCAGGAGAATCACTTGAACTTGGGAGGTGGAGTTGAAGTGAACCGAGATCACACCACTCTACTCCAGCCTGGGTGATAGAGCAAGACTCTTCTCAAAAACAAACAAACAAACACACAAAATAAACAAACAAAATACCAACATCATTCTTCACAGAACAAAGCTTGAGGCCTCACATTACCTGACTTGTGGTCTTTACTAGAAGCCTACAGTGAACAAAACAGCATGGTATTGGTATGGTAAAAGACGAAAGGAATAGAATGGAGAACCAAGAAATAAACCCATCTATTTATAGTCAACTGGTTTTTTTGTCAAAACTGACCAGAACTTTAACTAGGGAGAGGACACCTTCAATAAATGATGTTAGGAAAATTGGATAGTCACATGTAGAAGAATATCTGGACCCTATCATTGACTATATACAATAGTCAACTCAAAATATATCAAAGACTTAAACAAAATGTCTGAAACACTAGAAATACAGGAAAAAAAGTATTTAGTGTACTTTATAAATATATACACCAACTATGTGCTCACAAGAATTAAAAATAAAAAATTTTAAAAATCCATAAAAAAGCAAAAAAAAAAAAAAAACAACAACAACAACAAATGGCCAAGCACAGAAAAAATGCTCAAAATCACTAAGCATCAGAGAAATGCAAATTAAAACCACAATAAAATATCATCTTATCCCAGTCAGAATGGCTTAAAAAGACAATAAATAAATAAATAAATAAAAATAACAAATGTAGGGAAGGATGCTGGGATTGGGAACTCTTAGGCGCATTTGGTTGGAATGTAAACTAATACAGCCACTGTGGAAAACGGTATAGAGATTTCTCAAAATGTTAAAAATAGAATTGCCATTCAATCCAGCAATCCCACTCCTGAGTATTTACTCAAAGGAATATACAGCAATACATCGAAATGATACCTGCACTCACATGTTTATTGCAGCACTAATCACAATAGCAAAGATATGAAATTAACCAAAGTGCTCATCAATGAATGAATGGCCAAGGAAAATCTGGTATATATACATAATGCAATACTACTCAGCCATGAGAAAAAAATAGTATTATTTGCAGCAACATGAATGGAACTGGAGGTTATTACCTTAAGTGAAATAAGCCAGGGACAGAAAGACAAATATTGCATGTTCTCGATTTTATGTGGGAGCTAAAATATTTGATCACAAGAACATAGCAGAAGAATAAATAACAGGCTGGGAAGGATAATTGCAGGAGGGTGGTGGATGAAAGGAAGTGGGCTAAAGGTTACAAACATATAGTTAGAGGGAAGGAATAAAAGTTTGATAGCAGAGTAGAGTACTTATAGTTTAAAAATATATATTGCACTTAGGTGATGGACAGCCTAAATACTCTGACTTGATCACTACACATTATATTGATGTAACACAATTTTACACAAATTCCATAAATTTGTACACATTTTTTAAAAAAGAAAAGTGAATATTAAAAAAATAGCATAATGGAAAAATGGCATATGATTTATCTTAGGCATTTTGAATCTCTACAAATGTCGTAGTAGGTCATTTAGTGACTTTCAGGATCAACTATGTAGCGATTGGGGATTCTGAGGGGACCGTGTTAGGATGTCGTGTGGACTCTGTTCAGAAGGAGCATGAGGGAACTATGTTTCTTCAGCTAGCAGAATCATTTAGGATTAAGTCTTTTAGGGTCTCCAGCAGGAGAGAGTCATCCCACTCTAGCACAGCAAAGCAAACACATTCAAATGTAAGTTCAGAGACTGAGGAATAGAAGTTCAGATACAATAATAAAAGTTCTGGATAACTTAACAAGGTTCAATCATAAGTGTTAAAACCTTAAAAAATAATCAAATAAAAGTCCTGGTTGCCATCTCATGCAGAAGAGACTATATACGAAGAATGCAAAAATATTTTAACCAAACATATATAGGACACACTTAGTGTCTTCACAAACATAGGTAAGACTCTGTCTTAGAATGTAAATAAAAACACATTTGATTATCTGAAGTGATACTTCATAGTGGTCAGGAAGTTTGTAATTTCTGGAAATATTTTAGAAAGTTGTATAAATAATCAGTTTTAATACTGAGTTCAAGAAGATACTACAATTGCACGAAGTTTTTATGAATGCATACAAATAAATTTTAGTTAACAAATCCAAATTCGATCATCGAATGTTTTAATTGTGTTATCTTCAATGCATGATTTCACTAGAAATGCCATTGTGGATATAGCACATGTGTGTAACAATTTTATTTCAATATCATATTAACAGCTGCCAAACCATATGGAATATATTTTCTATCTGAATTTTTTATTTGAAAAGTTTTGGTTTCCTAAGTCAGAAGAGGTCAAAAATAACTATGTATGTAAGATTCAGCTGAATGTTATTTGCTCTTTCTTTATTCCCAAGGGTCACACTCATGACATAACAGTGAATTTGTGTTAAAATGTTGTTCTGAGAGGAATGTTGACATAAGATAATGTGATTTATGCTTCCCATCCATCATATTGATGGATTTTAGACAGATGTCGCTATTTGTCAAACATCGTACAAAACAAGGCAAAATCCCATGAAATCATAAAAACTATTTGCCTTTATCACCATCTCATTCATCTTTCATTCCTATAAAAATTTAGTGTTAGAAATAATGATTGATTCAGTAGGAAATTTCAAAATATGTTTTTATTAAACAACTTTCCCCTAAAGACACTTAGCACTTGTCACTCAGTTGTCATTCCAATAAAATGTGGTATTTTAATTTCAGACAAATGTATAAAATGTTTTACATATGAACAGTACTAACATGCTTTGAGTGATTTTGTTTTAAATAAGTAAAACAAAATAAATACCAGGGAAATAATGTCAGATGAGTCATTTTCCTTTCAGCAAAACTTAAAATGTGTGACAAAAAGCCCTTCCAATTTGTTAAAATTCTTTTCAATGTGTTCAGACTGTGTTTTGTGCACATGAGGTGAAACTTTCTGTTTGATATATACAGATGTGCATTAATGAATCACTAAATGCACAGTATCAAGCTTCTGAGGCAGGTAGAAGAACATTTGAAACCATCATCTAAGAATAGCAAATAGCTGGGTGCGGTGGCTCATGCCTGTAATCTCAGCACTTTCGGAGGCTGAGGTGGGCAGATCACCTGAGGTCAGGAGTTCAAGACCAGCCTGGCCAACATGGAGAAACCCTGTCTCTACTAAAAATAGAAAAATTAGCCAGGCATGGTGGTATGTGCCTGTAATCCCAGCTACTTGGGAGGCTGAGGCAGGAGAATAGCTTGAACTCAGGAGGCAGTGGTTGCAGTGAGCCGAGGTCATACCACTGTACTCCAGCCTGGACGATAGAGCAAGACCCTGTCTCAAAACAAACAAACAAACAAAAATAGCAAATAACTGTATTATTTATTTTGCAAGATAACATCATCAAAGTCACCCACAGAATAATTATTAGAAGCCATCTGTTTTTCTACCTACACAATTCCAACCTACACAATTTTTGCTTTCTATTTGTCTGTTTTTACATACTTGATATTAACTTCACATCTGTAGAGTACATGCATAAACCCTTAAATATTATATGTATTGTTTGCTGCAGGTTTTAGACTAGGATATTCAACCTGGAGAAGTTGTATTATACCCACTGTGTGTTCAGAAATGTATCAGATAAGAATCTTGGGAAGAGAGCAGCTTCCCATTCTCTAGCCAGCTAGCAATTTTGAAAACATTTATCAAGTACAACTTTCATGTAATTCTTTGTATGAGTTGTATTTTACTGGTCTTTACAAATAATACAAAAACAGCTTGAAATTTTAGCCTAGCATTCCAGAAGCTTACATTTTAGTTTAAAAAATGTAAAAGATGTACTCATGCAAAGCTTTTAAATAACCAGTCAAGTTGGTGTATTATCAGATGCTTAATGTATAAAATTATCATATTAAGGTATTTCTTCCAAGTATGATCCATGCAGAGCTCCATCAGTTTTACCCAAGATGATTATTAAATTTGAGATTTCTTATAAACAGAACCAAATAACCCCAAGTGACTGTTTGAAAATCACTGATTAAGGGTTAAAGAAAGAAAAAAAAATAAAGCCTATTATGACTTAGTATTTTGTTTTCTGTGAATAGAAAATTAGAGGCATCAGATTCTGAGGTTTATCCTCAAAGGTTTTCTGTAGCTTACGGAAGTGTTACCCCAGCCACAAATCTTAATCTCTAAAACCATTCCAGGCGCCTTAGTGCAAAAGTGCCAGGACAAGACTGAAAAATATTGAAGTAAAACACAGAGAAATGTTCGACAGTAAATGGTATCTCAATAACTGCGAGAAGGCACAGAGAGCTATATTCTGAACACAGATATGTGGTTAATTACCTTAATTTATAGGAGCTCATGTGGGTGTGCTCCCATATGGAATGTGCTGGAAAACGTAACATGGAATATGCTGGGAAACATAGGAACCTGTCTAAAGATGCACAGCAAATTATCATGGATGTAGAATTTAGTTCATGGTAGACACGGTAGACATCAAGCAGATGGTGAGGTTGCCTTCTATTTTTCCAGAAGGATAAGCTTCTCTTTGTAAGTTCATCATTATGGAGCCCACCCAAATGATGTCTCTTCCACTGTTTTTTCTTCTATAGATAACGCCCTGTAACCCCAATCTTGCCTTGCTCATGGCTCCTAGGGGGCAAAATGTTGCTCTTCAGTTCTTATTTCCTTTTTTTAAAAAATATATTTATTATGGGATTTATTACAAAAATGTACAGCATATATTGAGTGCTTATTTTATACCAAACACATTTACCTGTGTGATCTCAGTTACTTATCACAGCAACCTCATGAAACAGATATTCCCATCATTACCATTTTGTAACTAACAAAAAATAACTTGAGTAAGCGAACACACTAAAAATTAAAAATGTAGTATTGCTGAATGTATTAGTCAGGATTCTCTAGCAGGACAGAGCTAATAGGATAGAGGTCTATATAAAGGGGAGTTTATTAAGTTTATTAAGGAATATTGACTCACATGATCACAAGGTGAGGTCACACAGTATACCATCTGCAAGCTGAGGGGCAAGGATATCAGTCCAAGTCCCAAAGCTGAAGAAAACTTGGAGTCCCATGTTCGAGGGCAGGAAGCATTCAGCTTGGGAGAAAGATGTAGGCAAGAAGAGTAAACCAGTTTAATCTTTTCACGTTCTTCTGGCAGCTTTTATTCTGGCCCTGCTGGCAGCTGATTAGATTGTGGCCGCCCAGATTGAGGGTAGATCTGCCTTTCCCAGTCCACTGACTCAAATTTTAATCTCCTTTGCCGACACCTTCACAGACACACCCAGGAACAATATTTTGTATCCTTCAGACCAATCAAGTTGACACCACACTGAAGGTAAGTTGTTGATTTCAGTTTTGGTTCTTAACCTCAACCAGCTGTTTCCCACCAAAATATACATTTTAAAAAAATATCTGGTATATGAAGGACAGAATCTGTTTGAACACTACTCAGAACACAGCTAGGTCTTAAATACATTAGGCTCATCAGAGTATTCTTGACTGGTGGCGACCTATAGACCACTATCTACAATCTATTCATTTGTCTCCTGGAGAGCAGGTTCACATGACACACAGCATGGTTTCCCATTTGTAAAACTCACCTTCATAAAGTTTTCGGTATAACACATTCATGGAAAATATCAGATGACACCTTCATTAGGCCTATAATAGTTTAGACATTAGAGAAAATTCTATCACTTATAACTCAATAAAACAGATAATTACCATGTATATTTTAGCTACTTTATTCTAATATTTTCACATGTATATCATTGATTTTATATTACATAGTTGAAACTTTAGTGTGCATTCAAACATTTTATTTTAATCATCTAGAAAATATAATTTTAATGACAGAATAATACTCTAATAATGAAAGCCTTATAGAAGCACGATGTTATATATTTATACAGTGTATGAGCATAATTTTTATATTAAATGAATCATAATATTTGTCATTGTAAAAATATTGAATATAATTTTACTTGAGCATAACTTAATACAAATAAAGCTGAATAACAATTTTGGTAAATATCCAGGGATGGTTTTATTTAAAAGTTTCTCAACAATATTGAAATAATATGTAAAGTATTTAAAATATGATTAAAATATTATAGCAACAGTGAAACCAAGGGGAAAATGTTTTTTGCTTCAGAAACCAAAAACAAATATACATATATATCTTAGCCTTGTTGAGAGGGCTTCAACCTGATTCAGACTTTCATACAACACATTCTTCCATGTTCAGAAGTTTTAATTTTGTATTGCTACATCTATATATTCTTTTCATTATGATTTATGTCTTTGGGGCCTATTTTAAAAATCTTTCTCCATAACCCAAGTTTCTAAGTATATTCTCAAATTTTTTTTCTAATAATTTTAAAGTTTTGTTTTCACATTTGGGTCTTTAATCCTTTCAAAATATTATCTGTACATGGCATCATTTTTAGCATGTTTTTGTTTCTTTAATGTCAGAAAGGTTTTTAAATATATTTGAAGGTTTTTTTCATTTTTATGTTTATTAGTAAACCAGTGTTGTCTGCAATGAGTCTTGTATGCTTCTCTTCTATATTTATCTGTTATTCTTATACTTTCTGTTTATTCTGTATGTATTTTCATTAGGCCTAATTAGCACTTATTTAACTGTATTTTCATATCATTTATTTTACTTATTAATTTTAAATATTCAATTATCTCTATGTTTATAACTTTTACTTCCTTTTCCATTTATTCCTTCAGCTTATTTTTTCATCATCTTGGTCTGATAGCATTTTCCTCTCTATTTTGAAACTTCTCATTTCTTCTTGTACATGTATCTTTGGCATTGCATAATTAAGAGTTTATGTTATTTGAAATGTATTTCAAGACATTAATAGCTGATTACAAAAGTCATATTTTTCTTAAACTGCTTTTTGATTTTTATTTTTTGGTTCCTTTTCTATTTAAGCTTCTTTTTATATTTTGTCTGTTATTCCGATTAGGACCACTGTGGGATTCTTTCTAATCTTCCTTTGAAAATGACTTTTCACATTATTTTCTAAATAATTATAGCACGTGTGTGTGTGTGTGTGTGTGTGTGTGTGTGTGTCTGTGTGTGTGTGTTCCTGTCTGGTGAGGGAATACAGGGTTCAGAGTCTGGGCTATGTCAACCTGCCTCCCGACTTGGATTTTCCCCCAGCTTTCACATTCATGTCTATATGGCTCACAGCACAACTTTCTGTCTCCTTTTCCTCTGTCTCTTTAATGGCCGAGTTACTCCTGTGCTGGTAAGTTAGGTTATAGGGACCTGTGTTTCTTCAGTTGTGGCCCTGAACCAGCCGTATCTTCATTAACTAGAAACTTCTTAAAAATGCACATTTGTGAATTGCACCTTGCACCTACTAAATCAGCAATGTTGTGTTTGGGGCTCAGAAATCTGTGTTTCTATAGATTCTACAGGTATGAGCATAATTTGATGCATGTTAAAATTTGAGAACCACAGATAATAAATATTAGAATTGTGCTGTGTGTCTCCGTTTCCCTCCTCTCTAATTCTACCTCTGCTCTAGAGTGTCTAACTTGTCTCCTCCTCTTAAACTAATTCTTCTTCATGTGCCTAATTAGTGCTTCTAAATTGTATTATTTTATTCAAAGATTGATGGTTATGTCTTTCTCAGTAAAACTTACTTTGGAGGAAATATATAGCATGCTCCACGTTTAAAGTGGAATGTGTTTAGCCTTCAAATAGCATTCTTACCAAGGTCCAGATTCTCCTACAGGGTTTGAAAACTGTAACATTTCTATTGTTTCATGTATGATGAAAGGTTTCTTTTGTTTGTTTTATTTTGTTTCCTTCTCTATTTCTTATTTCCCTTCAACTCTCACATTGGTTATTCTAAAAACCATTGGAGAAAATATACAATGAAAACCAACAAAATAAAAACATAAACTTTAATGTTTTGCCATTTAAATTCAAAGGTACAAATAAACAAAAAGTGCCAAGAAATATTTCATAATTTTTGCTCACAAATTTTAAATATATGAAACTATATTTTAATCTTAATGTAAACATTAGAAAGAGGCATTCATAAATTTTTATAGGTATACAATACATGCAACAGTTTAACTTGTTTGTAAGATATACATTTAATTGCCAAGAATAATAATTTTAAGCATGTTTAAAATTAAACGTATCTATAATATGTAAGTATCCATCCTATGAGGTAGTGTGTCACAATAGTTAAAGCTAATAGTTCTTCTCACATGAATCCATAATGTCATAGAATGATCTTTGCTTCAGGACAAATGAAATTTCAATGGGTAACTTCTTCATGCCTAAAAACAATGATCATCAAACAGGTGTCGTTCCCGGAATAAAATTTTCTAAGCAAAGACAAGAAATAAGTTTTATATTGACTAATACAGTCAATGAATATTGGCAAATGGAAAGCCTAGGAGTTGTCTTGAATATTTGTGGAATTTGCATATATATATATTAACTAGAAGGTTAATAGTTTTTAAAAATTGACCAAAGACTTGATATTTATGGTAATGAAGTAAATTTGATGTTAAAATGCTTTGCTTAAAAGCAACCTTTCACAATATTATAAGTACTCTTCAATAAATAATAGTCATCATAAACTTCTTAACAGTTTATCCTTTAAAGCTAATGTTTTCTGGTAACAGAAATCTTCATAGTCCCATAGCAGTTGATTAATTTCAATAATGAGTAGCGACTTTGATAGTTAATCCTCAAAGCATGCATTTCTGATTCTTTTAAGCAGAAAATTAACAAATTTTGTAATCCAAGGGGAAACTAAATTTATAATTATTTGGCAAACAAAATGTCTTTCCAGTAAAATAGCCATAAATTTATCTCAAAATAACCACAGATTTATCTCTAAGCCAAGATCTTTTGTTGGCCATTTATCATTACTGGCTAATCACTGGCTTACTAACTTTTTTTTGGTCTCCATGTTCTCTTTCTCTCTATATATGTCTCTCTCCTTCTCTCCTTCTCCCTCATCCCCAATTTTCTTCTTGTATTTATGCTAATTAATACTGTTTAGCCAGTTAGTTTTATATGGGACCCTGCTCAAATTTTGGAAAACATAAGCTATATTTATGTAGGCAAAGGACATTTCTTCATTATTGCCCATCTCAAAAATAAAAAAAAAACCTCTTTCTGTATCCTTCATAATGATGGACTACCTTTCACTGATTGTGTATTATGTATTAACCTCTGTACTAAAGACTTATTATCTCATTGAGTTTTACAACTTTTTAAGCAATACATTATTTCTTTTATCCATTTTACGGTGAGAAAATTTATAGTAATTACATCACATAGCAATATCTTAGAGGTAGTAAATGTCATATAGGGAATTTGAATGGTGTTGTATCTCAAGAGCCATCAGAAAAATAAAGATAATTAGTTTTCATAAAGTCTTTTATTTTTTCTAATGATAGAAACAGTTCCAAGTCAGCTACTTTTCCCATTTCTGACACGAATATTTGTTTTGCCTTTCAGGCAGTTCCCTTTTTAAAAGTTTTATTTTTATAGATTTTGGGGTACAAGAGCAGCTGTGTTACATGGATATATTATAGTGTTGATGTCTGGACTTTTAGTGTACCCAACATCCAAATAGAGTGCATTGCACCCAACAGGTAGTATTTCATCCTTTACCCCCCTCCAATCTTCTCACCTTTTGGAGTCTCCCATGTCTATTATTCTACTCTGTGTATACCCATTGTTTAGCTCCCACTTATAAGTGATAACACATATTTTTTGACTTTGTCATTTCTGAGTCATTTCATTTAAGATGATGGCCTCCATTTCTATCCATGTTGCTGCAAAAGATGTTTCTTTCTTAT
Organism: Macaca nemestrina; assembly: GCF_043159975.1. Taxonomy (NCBI): domain Eukaryota; kingdom Metazoa; phylum Chordata; class Mammalia; order Primates; family Cercopithecidae; genus Macaca; species Macaca nemestrina. The sequence continues at coordinate 150,538,205 of NC_092130.1, forward strand.
GGCTGAGTAGTATTCCATGGTCTATATATACCACATTTTTTAGAACCAATCATCCATCGACGGACACTTAAGTTGATTTCATGACTTTCCTATTGTGAATAGTGCTGTGAAGAACATATGAGTACAGACGTCTTTTTGAAAAAATGTTTGTTTTTTTCTTGTATACATACCCAGTAGTGGAATTGCTGAATCGCACGGCAATTCTATTTAGTTGTTTGAGAAATATCTGTACGTTTTTCCATAGAAGTCATATTAATTTACATTCCTGCCAACAGTGTTTAAACATTCTCCTTTATCCTCATCCTCATTGACATCTTTTTTTTTTTTTTTTGGCTTTTTAATAATTGCCATTCTGACTGATGTGAGATAGTATCTCTGTGTGTTTTTAATTTGCATTTGTCTGATGATTAGTGATGCTGAGCATTCTTTCCATGTATCAGTTGGCCATTTGTACATCTTCTTTTGGGAAATATTTATTCATGTATTTTGCCACTTTTAGTGGAATTATTTGTTTTGTTTTGTTTTTTTTTCTGATTAGTTGTTTTAGTTCCTTGCATATTCTGGATATTGATTCCCTCTTGGATGAATAGTTTGAAAATATTTTCTCTTATTCCATAGGTTTTCTATATACTCTGTTGATTCTTTGGCTGCATATAATCTTTTTCATTTAATTGTCTCATTTGTTTATTTTTGTTTTTGTTGCATTTCCTTTTGAGGACTTAGTCAATGTAATCATAAACTTAATCATAATATTTTTGGCTAGGCCAACATCTAGGAGAGCTTTTCCTACATTTACTTGTAGGTTTTTCCTACATTTACTTGTAGTTTCAGCTCCCACATTTAAGTCTTTAATCCATCTTGAGTTAATCTGCATGTATGGTGAGAGATAGGGATCTGATTTCATTCTTCGGCACATGGCTCTCCAATCTTCCCAACACCATTTATTGAATAGGATGTCCATTCCCAGTGTGTATTTTTGTCAACTTTGTCAAAGATGTATTTGATTTAGGTATATAGCTTTATTTCTGAGTTCTTCATTTTGTTCCATTGTTCTATGTGGTTTTTTTAAAGCCGGTACCATTCTATTTTGGTTATTGCAGCTTTGTAGTATAATTTGAAGTCAGGTAATGTGATACCACCAGCTTTGTTCATTTTGCTCAGGATCGCTTTGGGTATTTGGGCTCTTTTTTATTCCATACGAATTTTAGAATGGTTTCTTCGGTTTTTGTAAAAAAATAGCATTGGTATTTTGATAGGAATTGCATTGAATTTGTGATTGCTTTGGGATGTATGGTCATTTTAACAATAGTAATTCTGATCCATGAGCATTGGGTGTTTTTTTCATTTGTTTGTTTCATCTATGATTTCTTTAATCATTGTTTTGCAGTTCTCCTTGTAGAGATATTGCAGTTTCTGGGTTAAATGTACTTTTAGGTATTTAAAATAAAATTTTTGCCAGACACAGTGGCTCACGCCTGTAATCCCAGCACTTTGGGAGGCCAAGGTGGGCAGATTGTCTGAGGTCAGGAGTTCAAGACCAGTCTGGCCAACATGGTGAAATCCCATCTCTCCTGAAAATACAAAATTTAACCAGGCATGGTGGCATGTGCCTGTAATCCCAGATACTCAGGAGGCAGAGGCAGGGGAATTGCTTGAACCCGGGAGATGGAGGTTGCAGTGAGCTGAGATCACACCACTGCACTCCAGATGGGTGACTGAGTGAGACTTCTTCTTGAAAAAAAAAAAAAGAAAAATGTTTTTTTTTGTTTTGTTTTGTTTTTGAGATGGAGTCTCCCAGGCTGGAGTGCAGTGAGGCAATCTCGGCTCACTGTAAGCTCCGCCTCCTGGGTTCCAGCCATTCTCCTGCCTCAGCTTCCCGAGTAGCTGGGACTACAGGCGCCCGCCGCCACGCCCGGCTAATTTTTTGTATTTTTGGTAGAGACAGGGGTTTCACCATGTTAGCCAGGATGGTCTCGATCTCCTGACCTCGTGATCTGCCCGCCTCGGCCTCCCAAAGTGCTGGGATTACAGGTATGAGCCTCCGCGCCCGGCCAAAAATTTGTTGACCTTTGCAAATGGGTTTGCATTCTTGATTTGATTTTTTCCGCTTGATTGTTATTGCTTTATAGAAATACTACTGATTGTTGTATGTTGATTTTGTATCTTGAAAGTTTACTGAAGTCATTTAGCAAATCTGAAAATCTTTTGGAGGAGTCTTGCGGTTTTCTAGATATAAGATTATATCATCAGTGAACAGAGATACTTTAACTTCCTCTTTTTCAATTTGAATGTGAGGCAATTTCTTGATGTATCCTATGCTGTCTGAAAGAAAGCAAATTCTTGTTTAAAGCTCTCTGGCTTTCATTATATTCCTAATCAGGGATCTGAACTGTGAGACAATTTTGATAAGAATATATTGCATTGTATTAGAAAAGCTGAATTAAATTAAAACTGTCTTACACTACTCTAGGAATTCTTGCATGTTTCCTAACAATAAAAATTTTTAAATAACAAAGGATACTTCAGATTAAAAACATTAAACTGTTATTCATTCAAAAATGTGTAGAGCTCTCTTTGATTGAAATGAGACTTAATTGAATTTCAGCTAAAATAAGTCTGTTATGTCTTTTTCTACTTTACTAGTTAAAAATTAAATTCAGTAATAAAAAAGCCAAAGTAGCTACAACTTCATTTAAACTGGACAAATAATTATCTCTCTTCTGTGAATAGTGCAAAATCTACATATTTCGTGATATACTATTATTGCTATTTTCCATTCCACTTACTTCCATTCACTGGAACAAAGTATATTTTTAGCCCTTCTTGTGGCTAGGCTATATGTGTTAACAGTGGTTCACAATTTGAATAATTAAGGAAACATTAACCAAGTGAGTGGAAGTAGAGAGGACAAGAAAATGAAATAGAAAAGGAAGATGTCGATATAATGTAATGGAGGTGCAGGAGGGTGAATGCACAGACCAGTTTGGAAGAGATACACAATATGTTGATGACAAGCCATGTTCCCTCAATATTGGCTGACCTTGTTGTGGAAAGCTCTGACTTGGTTTGGTTTTAAATTGGGGGCAAAGATCTTTCTCATCTTCAGAAGATTCAAGGGGTAAAACAATCTATTCTTCCCATCAGTTGTCTATATTAACTTCCTCTATGCTCTACTTGTCAGTTCGATGCAGCGTATTATTCACTAAATCAACTTCTGATTAGACAGGGACTTTGCTATTAACCTTACATGCTCTGCAGGTGATAGATAGATAGATAGATAGATAGATAGATAGATAGATAGATAGATGGAAATAAGAATAAGTGTTTATTACTAATTCCTTTCTTAATATTAAAAAAATTAAAGAAGATCCAATCATATCTAACAAAATAAGGCGTCTATAAATTAGATGAAAAGCAGTTTTAATGCAAATACTAAATCATGTTTTTCCTGATATAAGAAGATATTTTTGATACATATCTGCCTCAGAATCCCCCACAATAAGGTTTTATTCAACTTGCTTTACTATCCAATTGTGCATAGTTTCATTTAAGAAGATACTTGGAGCTGACCATCAGATATTTTAGACAGAATTTTTGTTGGAAATTTCAGACTATTTGCAATAAAAAATGAACTGAGGCCCCCAAATATTTGGTTAAGTTTTAGGGACTGTAGTTGTTGCTAATATTTCACATCATCAACACTTTTGCAAAAATGATGTGACCAATAAGTCTTAGAAATCCACAAGGAGCTACTCTTATTGTTCAGTTCAATGCGAATGTAGAAATGACTGTAATTGAGGAAGGATTTCCAGTGGTTCTGCAGGGGTTTCTAATTGAAACCAATATTCTTTCATTCATTTCAGATTCCTCAAAGGAGATTTAGTATAAGAAAGCGTTCATAGTCTTGTATATTTCCACCTGTATTACCCAATGGGTAACAATATTAAATTATACATTATTACAATTATTATACTTCAGAGTTTATTTCAGAATACACTGCATTCTTGATATTCATGTATAAAAGAAATATGGAATCTAAATAAATGGACCTAGTGAGGGGGCATTTAATTAAAAAAAATGTGGGGCCTCTGAATAAAAATCATTCGTAACTAGAAGTCTGGGCAGAAAAGAAAACATTGCTTAGAAGGCATGACTAAAGACAGTGAAAGATCATGTTTAGTTTATAAAGATTAAGCCTAATTGAAGAATGACTGAACATCAGCAGTGATCAGGGCACTGTGAAAAATGATCTCTTAGGCGACAGAAACTGAAACACCAATGAAGATTGTTAGCATTGACTGAATGTTTATTATGTGTCATATTGCCAGTGCTATTTATTTTAATAATATTTGTAATCCTATGTAATAGGTATATTTTCTTCATTTAATAGGTAAAAAATAGAAGCTTAGGAAAGTCCAGTAACTTGCTTAGTTTATTAAGCAAGTTGCTAGGAAATGACAGCATTACTGTTCCAATTGCTATGGGGCCTGCCTTCCTCTCAGTCACTATGAGGCCTCCTTTAAAAATATAAAAATTATATCCAGAAAGAGACTTGGGAGGAAGACAGTACATTGGTGGGAGATAAAGTCCATGGTAATTCTTATTGAGTATATGATTACCAATGATGTGGTTCATGCTTCTAAGCAGTTTACATAACACACATTGTTGTTTTTAAAAAGTTATGCTAATACTACTTCTTACATTTAATGTTATCACAGACACATTATTTTATTGAACATGGGATCCAAGAAGTCAAATATATTAGCGATTACTATTGGCAGAAAAACAACTCTTCCACTTGATGTGATGTAATAGAATGACCCCATTGATCACTGGTTTTCCACAGGAAAGAGCTAAAGAATCAAAGTGGAAGGATAAAAAAAATTGTGGCAAAAATATGGTAGCTCTGTTTGTATCCACTCCACTCCTCAGGGACAAAGAGATATGGCATTATTTACTAACACTGATAAAATGTGTATTATTCAAAATTTGCTTGGAATCTGAATGACCATTTGACTTTCAAGCAAATTTTACATTCCCTTTTCCTCTGTTTGGAAATCGAAACATTTATGTTATTACATTATTCAATTATGATGTATTTGTTGCCTGACTAAAAAAAAAAGAATATTCTTGCTCAACTGAAAACAAATCTACCCAACTTATAATTTCTTTAATTTGAAATAATTTTACTATACAAAGTGTGAAGTCATGTATTATGATTGATTCATCATATCAATTTTTCCTTAAATTGTTTCAGATATAATTTGCATTGCAAGAATAACTTTTGCTGTATGTGTCAAGTTTTCAAGAAAATAGGCAACAACACATGCACATTATTTAGCTGTGAGCAAACATCTGAAATCACTTAAGCAGAGGGAATTTCTATATTCATACATGAAAAAATAAAGTAGAATATCAGTAGGAAAATGAAACAGAAGAAATATGAATCAATTAGGGATATGGTAGATAGAGAATTCGGAAATTCTCCTAATTACCCTCTTTCTCGTTAATTCTAAATTCCTTTCAAATGCTGGAAGGAAAGTAAGTCACACTTAGAATGACTAATTTGCTTTGACTAGTCTTCTTAGACTGGACATAGTTGTGGCCCAGGAGAAAATTACTGAGGTGGAGAATTATAAAGCTTTCCTTATCTCAGGAAATACACATTGTCTAATTCTGAATGGAGCATATGAACAGAAAAACTGAAATGTTTCTCTAGAGACTACTTATATTTAAAATGCATTTAGCTAGATTCAATTAATATTTTAATAAATATGTGATTTTATGACATGAGCTAAGTAACAGAATACAACTATATTAACAAATACTGGATAATCTTGTTTAATTTACATCATTAAATTAGAGAAAAAAAGAATATATAAGTGCAATCTTTCTGGACCTTCTATAAATTATTTCCCTGTTATCCTAGGAGGATTAGCACTGTATCACACTAAGAGAATGGTGTCTACATTGCAGCCACACTGTCTTTCTTCTAATTCTTTCTTCTAACCAACTGCACCGTCTCTGAGGAGTTCTTGATTTCTCTTGTATAAAATGGACATAAAAATGGTTCAATTTTTTAGGGCTTTGGAGAGGAAGGAAAATGAGTTTTAGAAAACATCTTATACAAATTAAGCATCCAAGAGGTATTAGATATCATCAGTAATTTTGCCTGTTGCTGTAGATTGAATGTTTGTTCTTGTCTTAAATTCATGTGTTGAAATCCTATTCCCCAATGTGAAGGCACTAGGAAATGGGGCCTTTGGGATTGGATTAGGTCATGAGGGTGGAGAAGGAGAGTCAGTGCCCTTGTAAAAGACACCGGAGAGCTGACTACTCCCTTCTGCCATGTGAAGTTACAGTGAGAAGTTGGCAGTCTGAGACCCCAAAAAGTTCTTGCCAGAAACTGACCACTCTGAAACTCTGATCTCATATTTCGAGAATCCAGAACTGTGAGAAATAACTTTTTGTTGGTTATAAGCTATCCAGTTTATGATTTTTTTTATGGAAGCCCAAATCGATTAAAACACCTATATTTTGTGAAAAATGAAAAATTGGAACATTTCAATCTCTAAACACAGTAAAATAAATTGCATTTTTCAAAACCGATTGTAACATAGTTTAGCTTAATTACTGAAACTCTTTCTAATATTATGTATTTATCTAAACTGTATGGAGTGTTGTTACTAGGTAGAGATCCAGACTTAGGTTGAATCTCTGAGAGTTTCTATACAGAGTTTAGACAATGAGCTTTCCCCATCTTACACCTGAAAAATCTTCAAGATATCTTACTACCTATACAAGCACATGATTCTATGATTCTAAGCAGAGTTATCACGGCATTAAAATGTATAATGGTTTTGATGTCAATGCAAGTGGGCTACTACCGTCTAAATATGGAGAAGATAAATCCTTCTAACTAAGCTTCTTTTGTCCTAAAAAGGAGAAGTAAAAATGAGACAAACCTTAGAACAACAGCTAACCTTAAGGAATATATACAGGAGAGGAAAATGTAAAGAATGAATATACTATTGAACATATTTTTTAAATTTCCTAGGATATTTTATATTTGATTTAAACTAAAAATGAATCAGTGGGACAAGTGCACTCTTCTTTGATTATAAAAGAATGGAAATTTTCAAGAATTGAGACAACTACAGTATATAACTAAAGGAATATATTTTAGAAAAATTAAGTAGAAGATATATTGAGATCCTGAGCAGGGTAAGATGTGACAGGCCCCAGTACAGAGGCCCATTCATGTAAGTCAGTCTTGACATTTTTTCAAAGAGTAAAATTTCTTTTTTGAGTTAAAAATTTGTTGTGAAAGAACAATGAAAGATTTTCTTCAACTATGTAATTGATTGAAATGCAAAATAAGTTTTAAATAGTCTTCAATAGAGAACTATATAATTATATTATTTTCAGCTTTAAAAATATTAGTCAGTTTTTGGTTTTGTGAAATTATCAGTATGATCTCTTTCTGACAGAAAAATTAACATTCATTAATTTTTGCTTAGGAATTCACTCAGAGACATGCATGCCGATGAATAAATACTATAAAGCATCTTCTTTTACACAGAGATAGAAAGCTAAATGTTTAAAAAAATTCCTTTATATTGTTGTACTGTTTTCATTTGATTAAATAAAAAAGAATTATTTTGTACAGGGTCTCCAAAAGTCTGAAGGGTGACTAATTTTCCTACCCTCTTCAAACTTTTGTTTTACCCAACACAGAAAAGAAAACTGTAGGAATTAAAAAATGAATTAGTGCTGTATTTTATCAAGTAAGAGATAGTAAGAGATAGTCATACACTTTTTTGTTCTGTTATTTTGTTTTCTATTTCGATTACTAGTGAATATCTAATTTATTTGTACACAAAACAAACTACTTTTTTTCCTCTGAGTATTTGCAATTGAATTAATATTTTTTATTGAATGCTGTGTCCATTTTTGCCTACTTTTTAATGTTATACCGTTCATATGTAACTCAGTTGTTATTTATTCAGGAACCAGTTTCTGCATTATTTCACAATTCCCTTCTTGAGGCAGAATCTAATCCTGTGGGCGACTTGAGTTTGGTATGCGCACATATCCATAAGTTCAACTCTACTCCTCATTCTTATTCATCACATCCTCTGTTTGGGCTCGTCTCATCTTTTTTTTTTTTTTAATTTAGAAGAAAAAAAATCTTATGTAACTCTGTTTAAAGGCCCTCAGATTTTGAAGTTTTTTGCACTGCTTTTATCATAGTAGCCATTTAAAAATATTTTTAAGATCTGGAAATAGTAACTGCCCATTGATTTAAGCACTTATGATCTGTAACAAAATTTTATATTTTATCCATACATGTCTTACACATGCAAATAAATTCATTTCAATATAGTCAACATTTTGATATCCAAATGAGATAGTTCTATTTAATTTTAAGTTATCTATTGTAGATGCATGGAAATACTCTATTATTTAAATTAATTTTATTCCTAGATGCCTTACTGAACTTATATGATATAGTTCTTAAAGGAAAAGACTAGGCAAATACACTATTTGTGTCCAAACTCCGGATTTCTCACTTTCTAGCTAAATGATGTTGGACAAACTGTGCCTCTATTTATTCATCTATAAAATTGAGCTAAAAAGCATAACTGCTTTATAATATTACTTTTTTAACCAAATGATAATTCATATAAACCATCTGACACATAAATATTATTAATTTTAGATAAATTTAGACCTTTACATTTCTAGAGTGAGAGCATAAATGAATAAAAATAATCTCTCTCTTTCACATAATAAATATTGTTCATTCTTTCTTACATTATTACATAGGTTTTTTGGAAGGGTGTAAGAAGTGAATGTATCCTTCCTTCCTTCCTTCCTTTCCTTCCCTCCTTCCTTCCTTCCATCCCTCCCTGCCTCCTTCCTCCCTCCCTCCCTTCCCTCCCTCCCTCCCTCCCTCCCTCCCTCCCTCCCTTCCTTCCTTCCTTCCTTCCTTCCTTCCTTCCTTCCTTCCTTCCTTCCTTCCTTCCTTCCTTCCTTCCTTCTTTCCTTCCTCCCTCCCTCCCTCCCTGCCTCCTTCCCTTCTTCCTTCCTTCCTTCTTTCCTTCCTTGCGGTAAGAACATTAAGCATATTATATACCCTCTTAATCACCTCTTAATCAAGTTTTAAGTGCACAGTATTGTTAACCAGAGGAAAACTGTTGTGCAACAGATCTCTATAACTTATTTATTTTGCATAACTGAAACTTAATACCTATTAAACAGCAACTCCCCATTGCCCACTCCTCACATCCCCTGGCAAACACCATTCTAGTCTGGTTTTATAAATTTGATTACTTTTGATACCCAATATAAATGGAAAAACACAGCATTTGTCTTTCGGTGACTGGCTTATTTCCTTAGCATAATGTTCTACAGGTTCATCCATGTTGTCATATTTGACAGTATTTTCCTCTTTCTTAAGACTGAATAATATTCCATTGTATGTGTGTACCACGTGTTCTTTATTCATTTATTTGTCAGTGGGCATCTAGGTTGTTTCCACGTTTGCTATTGTGAATAATGCTGCAAAGCACATATGCGTGGAGATACGTTTTCCAGTTCCTGGTTACAATTTTATGAAACTACAAAATATCCTGAATAAACAAAGCAATCTTGAGAAAGAAGAACAAAGCTGGACACATCACACTTCCTAACTTCAAAACGTACTGTAAATCTACACTAATTGAAATAGCATGATACTGGCATTCATAGAGACATATGGACCAATGAAACAGAATACAGCACCCAGCACCTACATATGTATCATCAATTGATATTTATGTGCAAGCATTCATTACAACATACACAAAAATGAATTCAAAATGGATTAAAAACTTAAAGATACAAAATACTGGAAACTGTAAAACTCCTAGAAGAAAACATAAAGGAAAAGTTTTATGACATTGGTCTTGGCAATGATTTCTTGAATATGGACTGAAAGCACAAGCAACAAGAGCAAAAATAGGCAAGTGGGACTACATAAAACTAAAATCTTTTGCATAGCAAAGGAAACAATGAACAGAGTGAAAAGGTTACTTACAAAATGAGAGAAAATATTTGCAAATTATATATGTGATAATGAGTTAATAAACAAAATATATAAGTAACTCCAACAACTCAAGAGCAAAAAACAAAAGCAAACAACATAAAGCAAAACACACATAATAAACTGATTAAAAATGGGTGAAGTGTTTGAACCAACATTTCTATAGAAAAGACATACAAATGACCAACAGGAATATGAAAAAATGTCTCACATTGCTTATCATCTGGGAAATACAAATCCAAAAAGCCACAATGAGATAGCATCTCACATCTGTTAGGATGACTATTATTTAAAAAAAAAGAGGATAGCTAATGTTGGTAAGGATGTGAAGAAATTGGAATGCTTGTACACTTTTAGTGGGAATGCAAAGTGGTGCAACCTCTGTGGAAGTCAATGTTGAGTTTCCTCCAATTACTAACAATGGAACCATCATATGATCTAGCTATCCCACTTATGAGCATTTATATATTTTTAAAAAGTATGTATCCTACATACCCCAAACTCCAATTTCTATCAAAATACCAACATCATTTTTCACAGAATTAGGAAAGCAATCCTGGCCAGGCACTGTGGCTCACACCTGTAATCCTAGCAATTTGGGAGGCAGAAGTGAGAGGATTTCTTGTTCGTAGGAGTTCAAGACTAACTTGGCCAACGTGGCAAATCCTAGTCCCTATAAAATATTCCAGAATTTGCCAGGTGTCATGGCACGCACTTGTAGTCTCAACTACAAAGTAGGCTGAGGTGGGAGGATCACTTGAGCCTAGAAGGTCCAGGATACAGTGAGTTGAGATTGCACTGCTGCACTCCAGCCTGGGGCAGCAGTGAACAGAGTGAGACACTGTCTAAAAAAAAAAAAAAAAAAAAAAAGACTGATATAAATGAAAGTAGACACGAACAAATCGAACAGCCGAGAGAACCCAGAAATATAGCTAAATACATAAAACCAACTGATTTTCAACAAAGTATGCAAAAACATAAATTGGGGAAGGACATCCTACTTAATAAATGATCCTGGGAAAACTGGCTAAACACAGGTAGGTCACCTTAAACAAAAATCAACTCAAGATTGATCAAACATTTAGGTCTAAGGCCTGAAACCATGAAAATTTTAGATGATAACCTAGGAATTACTGTTCTGAACGTTGATTTGGCCTTGGCAAAGAATTCATGACGAAGACCTCGAAAGCAAATGCAACTAAAACATTTGGGACAAAAAATAAATGCGACCTAGTTAAATGAAAAAGCTTCTGCTCAGCAAAAGAATCATCAGAGTAAACAGACTACAGACTGGGAGAAAATGTTTGCAAACTATGTGTCTGACAAAGGACCAATATCAAGAATCTACAAGAAACTCAAATCAGAAAGAAAAAAAAACTAAATAGGCTCATCAAGAAGTGGGCAAACAACACAAGTAGACATTTCTCAAGAGAAGATACATAAATGGCCAACCAATATCATTGAAAAATGCTCAGGATCCCTAATGATCAGGGAAATGCAAATTAAAACCAAAATGAAATACCACCCTACCCCTGCAAGAATGGCTGTTATTAAAAAGAAGAAGAAAAAAAGCAGATGTTGGCATGGATGTGGTTAAAAGGGAGTGCTTATACATTGCTGGTGTGGATGTAAATAGGTACAACCTCTGTGGATAACAGTATGCCAGTTTCTTAAAGAACTAAAAGTAGTTCTACCATTTGACCCAGTAGTCACACTACTGGGTATCTATCTAAAAGAAAAGAAGTAATTATATCAAACAGTATCTGCATGTCTTTTGCCTAAAGTGGGAATCAACTAGGTCATGCCCCTCAGCTTCATTTTCCAGTCTTGGATATGCAGAAGAAACATGCTGTATGTGAATACACAAATATACAAATAATTGTATATTATAATCAACCATAAATTTTTAGAAATCCACAGTTAGTTTTGCTTCTATAGTTCATTGTCTCTAAAAGGCACACAGATTTTGCTTTCTAGCAATTTGGAGATTAAAATGTATCTAACCAATAGCATCTTGGATTGAAAAACTACACTATATATCTTAGAATTTTCACCTTTCAGAAATTTTAATAAAAACTCCAATAATGTAACTTTATTCTACTTGCTTTTACCCAAAGAAGATCACAAGGGATAAAGTGGACTTTGTAACCGATATAACCAGGCCTGATATTTAAATCTTTTTCAGTTTGATTTTAGGAACCTTTACCCCTTTTTCTCTTGGGGTTCTTAAATGGGAGCAGATTATCTGTTTTTTCCAGAGGTCACAGAACAGCTATTATAATTCCCTTATTTTTGATATACTGGTTCTCATGCTTTGCTGCAGCACAACCTGATAATTCCAGAATGGATATATGACAAGCTATGTTTAACTGAACTAAGATAATTGTCTACTCTGGCAAGCATGTTTAAGTCTTTTAATTTGCTGCCCACCTAGGTTTAGATTTCTAGCATATTGCTATGCAAATTTTATTTGTCTTTCAGAATGTCTTTTTGGATATTTAATTTTTAGAAGAAAATCAGATGCTGATTTATAGTGTTAATGAAAACCACACTCAATTACAATAAGTAAACTGCTGGATATTCACACATGTTAAATAGTTCACATAGGAAGGTTCTGTGGAGGGTCATCTGGCAGGATATATCTGTTTTTTCCTCTTAGGTCTATGATGTTATTGGTGTCATCAAATTTTGTGTGATTTTTCCTGACCTGCATTGTATTATACACAGAGAGCTGTCAATTATCGTCATAGATACCTGTACATTTTTATATACAATGAGTGGTCAGTGAGACTGCATTTTCTTTCTATCAATGAGCCTGAGGACCTTAAGACTCTATGAGCTGATTATGTTGGCTGAAAATATTAGAGTAATGCAATAATGACATGATCCTAGTTGTTATTGATATATATTCACTGGAAAGTTGAAGCCTTAGGTTAGGTGAGTTTTTCTAACTTTCCATATATGGAGCAGGGTCTTTTAATACTTCTATAAAGAAATAACCCAGAGAAGACAACTGCTTACCCTAGTGGTGATCTATAGAAACCAGGTAAGTTATGTATTCAACATAGTCTTTATTTTTTAGGTCTCATCAGACATCTTGGTTAAGCAGCTTGTTATTAAAGGTTTATTCGAATTTTGGGACATGCTTTGAACAACAAAGACAAGATTATCATAATTACAGCAGCTGTAGAGATACCACTGTTTGGTGGAGCTGTGATTGAGTTGATCAAAGGGTATTTATCTCCTTGACTCCCTCTTTGGTAAAGACCTTTTTTTTAATATACATGTGCATTGTTGGTGGTTGTGGGGTGCCTAGTTGTCCATTCAATTGGCAAGCAAGGCTTAAGTTTCCTCCATACAATTAGGACATGTCTAGACCAAACTTAGGCTCTGTAATATCACAGGCATTATATAATGATATACCTGGTCTAGGTAATCTTGGACCAGATTTTAACCAAAATGGTGCTTCTTTTGCTCATCGTTTCTAAGACAACTAAAGATCATTTCCAGGTGGACTAGACTTATATTATTATCAGTTTGGACAGTGGCATTTAAGTGTGAACTGCTTATGATTCTCACATCAATAGTATAATGACACCAACGAACTTGACAGAAGATGAATTGAAACTCTTCGTGTACTTGCTTACTTCGCAACCTGCCCCACCGGTCAACTGGTGATTTCAAGTAAAGCGCATGTCAACCAAACTCTTTTCTTGTTACGAGGTAGACAAAAGACACAAACGTAATACTCCCATGTTTGACAACTGTTGTCAGTGGACCATGGAGTACAGAAGGCATTGTTGATTGTGTTAGATTCTTTTATTCTTTTGTTTTTGTTTTCCCAACATATCTGATTATTGAAACTGTGACCTTTCTTAATCGTCAAAAATTGGGCTATTGCCTTACAGAGTGAAGCTATGCACACAAGGTTTGAATATTCATTCTCAGCATTCTTTGCACAATAATGAACAAGTTTTCCAGCAACCAGTCAGCACTTTGGTATCAGTTAGATAACTAGAGAAGAAATACATATTGAATTTTAGCCTATGCTCCTTTACTAATATATAACATATAATATCTGTTTTTTCAAACCCTTGCTAGATTTTTATTTTATTTTTTAAATCTTTGGCTTCCAGATGGTTAATCTGAGGTTGTATTAATATCCTTCATGTGAACAAGGGAGTTCTTGAGCTAAATAAATACAATTTAGTACAATGTATGCTGATTATTTTATAACCATAGTTCAACTTTACCTAATACAGTATATGCCCATAGTGGATTTTCAAAAATACATATTGAATTAATCACAGTATTACTAACAAAGGGCTTCCAATAATTTGGATGGAAGAATTATATAGATCGTTACTCTTTTAAAATCCTGTGCTTCATTTTTATCTTTTCCAATCTATATTTTTTTTTTCTCAGTGAGTCTTAATTGTTTATCTCACCTTTGAACTTGAGTTTTTAGAAAAATGAGCGTTTTAATTCTCTCTAGTTAGCATTTCATTGAGGTTGTTTATCATAGGAACGCTCCCAAATGCTTTAGGGTTTAGAAAACCTATTGATTAGACATAATTTCTGTTTCTTTTATTCACAACTCATTCCTGTCCAATCATAGATTGGCTATGGAAGAGGGACTTACCATGAAGAAGGTATTTCAGCTACCATGGTAAAGTTTCTGCTTTTGTAAAGACTTGAATAGTGTCTGAAAAGAATCATTTTAGTGTTCATTATTCCAAGGAACTAGGTTTAGTCAAAGATCAGATTTTTTATTTCTTACTCCTTAGTGGGCACATTTAGTGGCATCCTTTTCTGTTATGTGGGTCCCTTGATCAGATGTCACTGAGTCAACCATCGTGTGTTTATGACCTAATTATTGTTTTAAAAGCCTGTTGAAGAATTCTAGAAACTACAGCTTGACTCAGGCAGCATTTTCAGCATTATATCATGAGTGAAGGTAGATATATACATAAATATAAATAAATAAGTGGATTCTAACCTCAGAAAGGACAAATAACCAATTATTCTGAGATCTCACTGTAATATTGGCAAACTTTTAGAAATATAGAGGGGCCACAGAAATTCCTTCTATTTCTTGTATACAATTTATGTCCATAGATGTAGAAAATGTTTTTCTTCCAATATTATTTACTATTCGTAAACATATTTAGATGTATCCCTTTTCCATCTCAAGTAAAGAGACAGTCACAAAGACAATTTAAAGAATACTTCTATAAATGACTCAACCACCTATGTGATGAACTGGTTCCACTATGGATATGAGAGCCCCTGTCCATCCCTTATTCATATTTGATGGCTGAGTAAAGGTCACAAATGGATACAAAATTCAGTCATGTAGCGTGGAGGAACTACTCTGTAGGAGTTCACAGGTCAAAGAGAAGTGGCCAGATGAGATGCCCTCAGGCACAGAGTGCCTTCTGTTGTCCTTGCTGACTCTGGAATCTAGCTCAGTCAAGAAAATAATTTACCAGATGTAGGACCTCAGGACAGAGCACAGATCTAATTATCAGCACTATCAAAGATAATGCTAATGTCACTCAAGCGGGAACAGTTCCAACACTCATTTTTACTAAAGGGTGAATTTGTTTACTGGCCCATTTTGAGAAAAAAATTCTAGATTTTTCAACTTTTTTTTTCAATAATGCTTTTAGTATTCAATAGCACTTTTTCAACTATTTGGCATCTATTTTAGTTATGTGTCAGTAGTGACTGATATAATCCAATAGAGTATAAAGAGCTGATGCTAATAGTGTGAAATAGTAGAACAGGGATGTATGAGGTGCTTAATAAATATAGAGCCCTGTAAAATCTGAATATTTTTCTCTTAGTCTTTTTTTTTTATAGAAGTAGTTGTGTTAGAGATGAAAAGTGAAGCAAACACCAAAATGTCCAGGTAGAAATTGCAAAACTGCAGTTTGATCAAAATGTGAACAAAAAGGGGGAACATTCTAGGACACAAACCTATGTATTAGGGGCTAAGGTAAAATTAGAAGCCAGTGTCTCCTATTGGCCCTGATACTTTTGTAATATGTTATTATTCTTTGTGAAGTGTCTAATATTCTAGGTATTGTAAAGACCGAAACTTGTACAAATTTGGAGATCTTCTTTAAGAAAATAATATAGAACTATAAAACAAAGGTTAGTCTGTGAATAAAAACTAATAATTTTATTTATTTATTTATTTATTGAGACGGAGTTTTACTCTTGTTGCCCAGGGTGGAGTGCAATGGCGTGATCTTGGCTCACTGAAACCTCTGCTTCCCAGGTTCAAGTGATTCTCCTGCCTCCGCCTCCTGAGTAGCTGGGATTACAGGAAGCCGCCACCATACCCAGCTAATTTTTATATTTTTAATAGAAATGGGGTTTCACCATGTTGGCTAGGCTGGTCTCAAAGTCCTGATCTTAAGTGATCCACCCACCTTGGCCTTCCAAAGTGCTGGGATTACAGGCATGACCCACCGTGCCCGGCCAAATTAATAACTTTAAATGCAGCCATATAACATTAACATTAAAATACATAGAAAAATTACATAATATTTATTTTCTCTTTTTTAAAAATACACCTCTATAATATTTATTTTCCTCTCACATCTCTGGATAGTTACTGTGCTTGCTTCTGCAAAGAACAATGATTTTGATTTGATTTTATTATTTTTTATCGAAATAATATAGAGATAATTACATCTCTACCACTGGCTGAAAGACAATTGCATTTTATTTAATATTTGGAATTTGTAAAACATGTTGCTTTACACATATACTTTCTGTAGTTAATAAATTCAATTTGGGGGCACTTTCTATCAAATATAAAAAAATAATATATAAAGCAAATTATATGAAGTGGCATTTTTCATTTATCAGGTACTTTTTCTAACAAGAGAAAACGTCCATTGTGACCAAGTATTGATAAGAACTGAACCTCCCACTAGTTATTTTCCACAGACAAGCTGCTGGCTCTGTGAATTCAAGCTCCTTGACTCTACACACCAGCACCCTTGTGTTGTGTTGCTGTTAGAGTAAGTAGACAGGCAGATCTGAGAAGGGCAAGATAGGGCCTCAAAGAATGTCTGGTGACGGTCAGGTGAGTATTAAGCAAATGTAAGGATGTTGGTGATGGGAAGGGGGAAATTTCCTAACAATAGGAGACATCTTGAGCTTGTGGACAAAAATTTCCTGATAAGAACTTAAAATGGCAGAGTTTGACCACCGTCTGAGGACATATCCAGGCATGTGAAGTAAGGGGCAAAATGGCAGAATTTGACTTTCCTCTGGGGTCTTGTCCAGGCAGGCACAGTAAGGGACAAAATGGTGGAGTTTGACTCATATGTGACCTTCCTCTGGGGTGCTACACCAGTAAGGGGAAATTGCCCTAATAGGGCGTGTGTATAACTTCAGCAACCAAACGGCACATGTGACCTCTCCCAGATACTGGCAAGTCAAGGCTCATGCAGAGATTAGCCAAGAGTCCATTTGAGGGAAAGGACAGGGGAAAGGAACCAGGAATAATTAGGAAATAGTAACTGTATAAGAGCCTGAGCCAATGATCAGGTGGGATTCAATCTTTTGAGTTGGCTGCTTGATTCTTTCCAAGTGTGCTTTTCTTCTCTTCAATAAACTCTTGTTTCTGTCTTAAATCTACTTCTGTCTCTTGGCTGAATTCTTTCTCCTAAGAAGACAAGAATTGAGGACTGTGGAGCCTGCCCAGACTCACCTTCAGTAAAAGAGGTATGTAATTGGGCACAGTGATGCTATAAAGAGTTCTGAAAGAAACTCTGGTGACAAGACAGTTAGCAGTTAATGATATATGAAAGTGACTGTGTACTCTAATCCCAAACTAAATATACCTCTAACCAACATCCCTTTAAGCCTGATCCCTGAAGTATCTTAAAGCCGCTCAAACACAAACTAAGGCAAAGCATGAAAAGTTGGGAGTCAAAGCAGAAAGAAATAGTAGTCTTAATCTACAGCACTTTTTAAATGAGAATAATGTATATTTGAAAATTTTGCAAAAGCAGAGGGACATGTGAACACATTGCAAAGTCTTATTCAACACCGTATGAAGAATTTGTAAAAGTAATGGTTGCTGAAGCTTATATCTTATCAGTTTCGTGGTAAATGTACCTTTAAGTTACACTGTATTAACAAGACTGAATTATGGAAGAATTGTAAAATATTGCGATGAAAACAGGCTTTCTTTTCTTTTTCCCTCTCATCTTTTATAACATAAATTTGTCAGAATATCTTTTTATAGCAAGGCAGGAGGTGGTCTATGTTCTAGATTTCAGGATGCTAACAACACCATCTTGATAATATAAAAAATACTCTTAATTTTCTATGACCCATACTGGTTGTTGACCTATAGGAAACTGATCTTTAACTCCATCTATGATCTCCTTGAGGATCTAGATGATATAATCTCATTTCCAAATTATTATTCTATGACTTTGCTTACTATAGTTTCGTTGAAGTGATGAAGACCATTCAGAGATATACAATATCAAATTTTAATTAATACAGGCCTTCCACTTGGGGCATGAGGGGGCCCACAATTGACAGAGATTTTTAGTAAAAGCAAAAGTTTCACTTTTAAAAGGGAATGGTTGACCCTACATTGCTATATTCTAGTTATTGGTGAAACATTTTATTATACTTTTAAAAGATTATGCATCAGAATGATATATTTTAAGCTTATTGCAGGAAATGGCTCACCCTCATATTTAAGGTAAGAGAAGGTGAACATATGGAAACTGAATTCTTTCGAGCTTAAATTTTCTAATTAAACCCTAAAATCGAGACTTCTTTCTGTGAGTATCACGAAATAAATTATTTTCTTATTCTACAATAGGACCCCACATTGACAAAAATAAGTCAAACTTTTCAAATCTCTAATCAGACATTGTAATGTATTAATAGTACCTGCTATACATATAAGTTTTAGATTCTGGGAACCTTAGTGCTATAATAATAAAATTTTTAAAAAACTGATTTGAAAGGAAAAAGGATAACAAAAAAAAAAAAAAACTAATTTGGAGAAGTTGTTTTAGACATATGTTACCTAAAAAAATATCATTGATGTCCCATGAATGATGTTGGGTTATTTTACTTATTTTCCCCATTAAACCATTGCTTCTAACCAGCAAGTTCTTTTTTTCAGTCATCTGTCAGAAGAGCTGCTCCATTTCACCTTGCCTAGAGACTTTGAATTGATTTTCTGTCAATGCTTATCCATGGGATATTCAATGCATATGATCTGCTTGACACGATTTTTCTCCAGTTTTACCACCATTCCCATATGTGTATTACATACTTTTTAATCTTGCTGAGGTCCAGGGGAAAACACTAATAATGAAAAAAAATTAAAGAAAACCTAGTCTAGGACTCTAGTAGTGCTATATATGAAAACCTGAAAGGACTGGGAATGTCAAAATATCTTCAGTTTGGTTTAAGTGCATCTTGGATTGAATAAAAGTGAAATAAGAGAGCAAGATGAAAAGAAAAAAAAAACCTGGAGAAGTCGATAAATTCGTATTTTTGAACAAAAACAAACAAATAAACATGGAAGCCAACTGGTTCTATATAATTTGACTCCTGCTTACCTCTAAACTCTGTATTAGTTTCCTGGGGCTCTCATTTAAAAAGTGCGACAGGCTGGGTTAAAACAGCAGAAGCTACATATTATTTATAGTTCTAGAGTGTAGAAGTTTGAAATCATCGTGTTGGCAGGACCAACCATTTCAACTATTAATTGAAATTCTATCTTTAGACTTCAAGCTCTAAAATGGCAGGAAATACTTTACTCATTACTTTGTCTCCAGAACCCTGTTTGCACTTAGTAAATGTGCAATAAATTCATCAAATCGTTACAGTAGAGTGTGTGGATGCTCTGATAAGGGCATTAAGAACAAACATACAAGCAACAAATAGAAGCGGTCAGGGCACAATGGCAGGGGAGAAAATGTCAGAGGCAGCAGCATTATAGCAGTGTCTTACAGGATAAATAGGAGTTTTCTCCATGTAAGAAAAAAGAATGTATTTTATTGACAAGTAAGTGTAAAAAAAAGCATTAGGGATACATTATTTGGGGAAAAAATAAAAGATGGTAGAGAGATATTCAATTTATAAGCACCATTATGGAGAACTGGTCACAAGTGTGGGTTATGAAGAAGTTTTACTAAGTTGCAAAACAAGTTCCTTTACTTGATAGTTCTGTGGCTTTGGTTAAAAAAAGTTCCCTGTTTTTTCATCCACAAAGTAGAAATCAAATTAAAGCTAACTTCTGAGCTCTTCTTAGGATTACGTTTGTTAATATGTGTAAAATAATGAGAATGGAGGCTTTATATTCACTTGAAACTTGTAATCTACTATTATTTTAGCCAGGTAGAAGATACTCTCAGTGTTGAGTTCTGCTTTTTATAATAGCAGAGTAACATTTATCACATTAATCCTGCTGCAAACAACTGTTGTAAACTCCAGACAAATTACAATGAATAACAGATTGAAAGCCTTTCAGAGACTTTTTATTAGAATGAATAGCAGATTAAAAGCAGAAAAAAATGAAATTGGATCCTTGACAGAAAGGAATCACACCAGGTGAGATTTATGTTTATAAAGTTTTTGCTCTGGGAGAACTTTACAACTTTTGTAGCACAAAGTAGAAAGTAGTTAGAAATCAAGGAGAAATTTGGTCTTTTTGGCATAAGAAGTCAAAAGATGGAGTTTGGGAGTGCTAATTTAGAGACAAATTGTGGACAGATAATCCTGAAATGAGGGAACCACAAAATGAGAATCCCTATCAGACATATGTAAATCCCCCTGAAATGTATGGCAGATCCCAGAATTGTGCATGCATGAGCAATTCTTCAAGGAGTCAAGGGGAAAGGGACTACTATAAGGTTTAAGTAATTTCCCAGAAATTTTATTCCTGCCCATTGCTGGAATTGTATTTTTCAAGTGCTGCAGAATTTAGGAAAATGTGACAGTCCCTTATTCAACGTGTTTACCATGTGTTGGGTCGTAAAACAGATTTAATAAATTTGAAAAAAACGTACAGTATATCTTTTCTGTAAACAGTGGAATTAAAATAGAAATAGAGGCCAGGCACGGTGGCTCAAGCCTGTAACTCCAGCACTTTGGGAGGCCAAGGTGAGTGGATCACTTGAGGTTGGGAGTTCGAGACCAGCCTGGCTAACATGGTAAAACCCCATCTCTACTAAACACACACACACACACACACACACACACACACACACACACACAGAGAGACACACACAAAATTATCTGGGCATGGTGGCTCATGTCTGTAATCCCACCTACTCAGGAGACAGAGACAGGAGAATCACTTGAACCTAGGAGGTGGAGGTTTCAGTGAGCCAAGATCATACCACTGCACTACAGCCTGGGTAACAGAGCGAGAATCTGTCTAAAAAATAATAATAATAAAAGACATTTCAAAATAATTAAGTATTAGAAGTTAAGACAAACATCTCTAAATAAACCATGAGTATAAAAAGAAACCACAAAGATAAAAAGAAAATATTTTAACTGCATATAAATGAACACATAACATCTAAATGTGTGGAATGTCACTAAAGCAGTTCTTAGAGACCACGTCTTCAAATACTTTATTAGGACAGACAGATGTTTAAAAATTAGTTTTCTCAGAGTATACTGAAGGAAGTTAGTGTTACCAGAGACTGAGGTAGTTAAGAGGAATGGTGGGTTGGGCGGAGATGGGGAGAAGTTGGTTAAAAGATCCATAAATATAGTTAGATAGGTGGAATAAATTCTAGACATTTATTGTACAGCAGGATGACTATAGTTAATGATGATATATTGTATTCTTAAAACATGAGAGGAGCCAACAAATGTAACTGTGTGAAGTAATGCATTTGTTAATTAGCTAAACATTTCACAGCATATGTTGTTAAATCAGGTTTAACGTAAAGCTTCCTTTTTAAATATTTTAAGTTTGACCTAAAGGTTTCTTTGTAGATTATGAAATATAACAAGTGGAGACATAGATTGTAGCCCACATCTGTGCCAATCACTGAGTTTTGGCCATTGAATGTAGCTGACTGAACCATGTTCAAATAAAGCAAACACTGAACTGTAACCAATCCAGCTGTTTCTGTACCTCACTTTCATTTTCTGTACATCACTTTCTTTTTTCTGTCCATAAATCTTCTTCCACCACATGGCTATGCGGGAGTCTCTGAGTTTATTCTGGCTCAGGAAACTGCCCAATTCTCGAATCCTTCATTCCTCAATTATGCTCCTTTACATTTAATTTAGCTGAAGTTTTTCTTTTATCATTGTGTATCTTAAAATATCAGGTTGTTCATGAGAGATACTTACCATATTATCTTCAACTTAAAAATAAATAAGTATAAAGATTAGAAAATAAAAGAAAGTAAACCCAACAAATATGGAAAAAATACTGTTTAAAAAAGAACAGAAGTCAGTTAAGTTGAAAAACACAAATCGTATTTTGGATAAACAAAGAAGTAAAAATATAGGTCTCTAAAAAGATAAGGTAAAAAAAGTAAAAATATAGGCCTTTAAAAATCAAGAAAACAGAAAATCTTTAATTTTGCTAACCAATCAAAAAAGATAATATAAGTGATCAATATTAGGGATTATACAGGGACATCAATTTGCAACTTGAGGTCATTGGCATCATAATCAGGGAACATTATGTAAAACTTAATGACAATGAATTCAATAACTTAGATAATATAACCTAATTCCTTAAAAGATACAACTTTAAAAAGCTAGGGCTAATTTAATTAGGATATTTAAATAGCCATATAATTACTAAAGAAATTGGATGTATTATCAAGAACCTTCTGCCTACAGTGGAATTAAAATAGAAAGGATATCTCAAAATAATAAAGTATTAGGAAATTAAGCAAAAATACTCAAAGCAAAGTTTATTTCATTGGTTAATTCAACCAAACATTTAATTTAAAAATGCCAATTTAGCAGGAACTCTTTTAGAATATTTTTAAAAAGACAATTTTCAGATTATTTTATGAAGCAAACATAAAACTAATATCAAAATCTCACAAAGATGTTACAAGAAAAGGACATTAAAGACTAATATTCGACATTAACCTTGATGGAAAAATCTCCGTAAAATAGTAGCAGTTTAAATGCAGAAATGTCCACTCATGATTTGTAGTGAACATTGCACTAGAGACCCTAGTCAATGACTATTTCTAGAAAACAAGTCATAATAATTGTAAAGGAGGAAGTAAAACCGTTTATTTATGAAAGATATTAACATACTATATTAATCCAATGCAAACAAAAAAAAAAACTTTTTAAAAGCTACTAAAAGAAACAAGTGAATTTTGAACCACAACAATCTGAAACAAATAGTAATATTGGGAATTTATGTTAATCTGATTTTAAAGCTTACTCTAAAGCTATAGTAACCAAAGCCATGTGGAGATTGCATTTATAGAGGGATCAAAGTAACTCAATGGGTAAATGACAGCTTTTTAAAGCATATTATGCTGAAACATTGGAAATCCATATCAAAAGTGAAGAAATCATGAACTCTTCCACATACCACAGAGAAAAAATAATTTGTAATAGAGCCTAAGACCTGCATGTAATAGTTAAAGTTGTAAAACAATTTAGAAGAACAAAAAATGAGTTAATCTTTGAGACTTTAGGGTAGGCAAAGAAAGAACAAACAAAATACCTTAAAAAGATAGGCAACAAAATAAATATAAAAAAGATAAGCCACAGAGCCACAGATTGAGAGAAAATATCATAATATATCTAACCAAAAAGACCAAAACCCTTTTTTCCAGAATTATAAAAATATTCACCTTAATAATAATACTGTATTAATCTGTTCACACATTGCTATAAAGAAATATCTGAGACTGGGTAATTTATAAAGATAAAAGGTATAATTGGCTCTCAGTTCTGCAGGCTGTACAGGAAACATGATTCTGGCATCTGCCTTGCTTCTGGGGAAGCCTCAGGAAACTTTCAATCGTGATGGAAGGGGATGCCTTCCATCACGAAGCCAAGGGGATGCAGGCATGTCTTATGTGATTGGAGCAGAAGCAAGTGGGGAAGGTGCCACATGCTTTCAAACAAACATATTTCTTGTGAAGAAACAACACCAAAGGGGAAAGTTGCTGCCATGATGGGATCCAATCACCTCCCACCAGGCTTCACCTCCAACATTGGGGATTATAATTTGACATGAGGTTTAGGTATGGACACAGATTTAAACTATATCATGCCACCCTTGGCCTTCCCAAATCTCATGTTCTTCTCACAGTGCAAAATAAAATTATGCCTTCCCAACAGTCTTCCAAAGTCTTAACTCATTCCAGCATTAACTCAGAAGTCCAAAGTCCAACGTCACATCAGACACAAGACTAGTCTTAGTCTCTTCTCCCTGTGAGCCTGTAAAATGAAAAACAAGTTAGTTACTCCCAGGGAAAAATGGAGTTATAGGCATTGGGCAAAATTCCCCTTACAAAAGGGAGAAATCAGCCAAAAGAAAGGGACTACAGGCCCTATGCAATTCCAGAACCCAGCTGGGCAATCATTAAATCTTAAAGTTCTAAAATAATCTCCTTTGACTCCACGTCTGACATTAAGGGCACTGATGCAAGGGGTGGGCTCCCAAAGCATCGGGTAGCTCCACCCCTGTGATTTTGCAGGGTTCAGCCCCTCAGCTTCTCTCATGGGCTGGCGTTGAGTGCCCGTGGCTTTTCCAGGCACAGGGTGCAAGCTACTGGTAGATCTACCCATTCCAGTGTCTGGAGGATGGCAGCCCTCTTCTCACAGCTCCACTAGACAGTTTCGCAGTGGGAACTCTTGTGTGACGGCTCCAACCTCACATTTCCCCTCCACACCATCCTACTAGAACTTCTCCATGAGGGCTACTCCTCTGTAGCAGGCTTCTGCCTGGAGATTCAGGTTTTTCCACACATCCTCTGAAATATAGGTGGAGGCTCCCAAACCTCAATTCCTGCATTCTGTGCCCCTGTAAGCTTAATATCTCATGGAAACTGTCAAGGCTTATGGCTAACACCCTCTGAAGAAGCACCCCAAGCTATGTCTGGCCCCCTTTAAGCCGTGGCTGGAACTGGAGTGCTGGGATATAAAGAGCAGTGTCCTGAGGCTCTTCAGGGCAGTGGGGCCCTGGTCCCAGCCCATGAAACCATTCTTCCCTTGTAGGCCTCCTGGTCTCTGAAGGGAGGGACTGCTATGGAGGTTTCTGGAATGACTTTGAGGCCTTTTCCCTCTAGTCTTTGCTACCAGCATTTGCCTTCCTTTAACTTATGCAATTTCTGCAGCTGGCTTGAATTACTCCCCTGAAAATGGAATTTTCTTTTCTACCACATGGCCAGGCTGCAAATTTTCATACATATTAGCATAGGTTGTTAGAAGGAGTCAGGTCACTTCTTGAGTGCTTTGTTACTTACAAATTTCTTCTACCAGGTACCCTAAATAATCTCCCTCAAGTTCAAAGTTCCACAGATCACTAGGGCAGGGGCACAATCCCACCAAGCTCTTTGCTAAAGCATAACAAAAGTGACCTTTGCTCCAGTTCTCAATAAGTTCCTCATCCCCATCGAAGACCTCCTCAGCCTGGACTTCACTCTCCATATTATCACCAGAATTTGGTTACAACCATTTCATCAATCTCTAGGAAGTTCTAAACTTTCTCTCATCTTCCTGTCTTCTTCTAAGCCCTTTAAACTCCTCTACCCTCGGTCTGTTATCCAGCTCCAAAGTTGCTTCCACATTTTTCAGGTCTCTTTATAACAATGCCCTACTACTCAGCACAAATTTTCTGTATTAGTCTGCTCTTGCATTGCTGTAAAGAAATAACTGATATGGGGAAATTTACAAAGAACAGAGGTTTAATTCATTCACAGTTCCACAGGCTATACTGGAAACATGATGCTGGAATCTACTCAGCTTCTAGGGAAGCCTCAGGGTACTTTCAGTTATGGATGCAAAGGGAAGGAAAAACAGGTACATCTTACATGGCCAAAGCAGGACCAAGAGCTGGGGGGAGTGGGAGGTGCCACACACTTTAAGTCAACCAGATCTTGTGAGAATTCTTTCATGAGAACAACACAAAAGGGAGAAACTCACCTCCATGATTCAATCACCTCCCATTAGTCCCACCTCCAACATTAGGGATTATAATTTGATATGAGACTTAGGCAGGGACACAGATCCAAACCATATCAAATACCAAAAAATAAAATCTTCACAAAAGCAGAGTTCAAATGGGTCGTAAGCACATAAAATGATGCTTAATGTCATTAAGTTGGTGGGAGTTCTAAGTGATACAATTGCTTTGGGAAACAATTTGGAAGCTTTTAATAAAATCACATACACTTACCATTTGATCCAGAAATTCTCCTCCTACATGTTTACCCAAGAAGAAGAAAAATATGTCTACACAAAGGCTTCTGTATTAATTTCAGAGCAGCTATTGTTGTAATAGCCAAAATTGGGGAAAAAAAAATGTTCAATGTGTGAATGAGTGGAAAATTGTGGTATTCCATTAAGCAATGAAACAGAATCAACTAACGCTATGTGCTAAGTATAACTTAATCTCAAGTCATTATGTTGAGCAAAAGAAATCAGACACAATGAAGTACACACTCTTTAGGATCCCAGTAATATGAAGTTCTATGACAAATAAAAATTATTTATTTATGTTGGTAGCAATCAGAATAGTGACTACCTGTGTTGAGGTGTGGCCGATACAAAAACAAGAGTATGAGAGAAATTGTCAGGGTAAAGGCAAAATAATAATTTTACTGGGGTCCTGGATGCATTGATTTATATATATATGTCAAATCTCATCAAACTACATATTAACAATCTGCACACTCTACTGTATTTGAATTTGTATTTAAACATTTAAAAAAGAATTGTTATTTCCATCTTACCAGAAAAGGATGGAAATTCATGCAAAGAGAAGCATTAGACCAGCCTGGCCAACATGGTCAAACCCCGTCTCTACTAAAATATCAAAAATAGCTGGACATGGTGGCAAGCACCTGTAATCCCAGCTACTCGGGAGGCTAAAGCAGGAGAATTGCTTGAACCCAGGAGGAGGAGATTGCATTGAGCCGAGACCGTGCCACTGCACTCCAACCTGGGTGACAGAGCAAGACTCCATCTGGCGAGGGGGGAGAAACGTGGAGCATGGATGATTATAGAGGAAGTTCAAGTCTACGTGTTTACATGAAGAAGAAATAACTATTATAAGTGGTAATATTATTGTGAAATATGTGGCATTAATTATGCTTTATCAGAAAAACATTTCAGAGAAGTAAAGACCAGTGTTCGTGTTGGTTTTAAAAAACTTGGATTTATAATTTTTTTTCCCAAACCAAGAATAATTGTTGATGTTACCAGATGATCCTTAGTTATATCTGTGTTTTGAAATTTACTCATATTTGTGATATGATAATGTATTTTTTGAATATTAATTTACCAATTTTTGTAAGAGTTTGATATTATTTTTGAATTATTTGTTAGGTGGTTAGCATATTTTTTAAAGTTTGCCTAAGCTTTTGAATATGGAATGTTCTGGAGAAAAAATGAATTTTGTCCAACAGCTGCATTATTAAAAGGAAAGTAATCAATTTGTGCCATAAGTTAACCATTCCTTCTTCAAAATAGAATCAACTTTCCACAAAATACAATCTATGAATCTTTGTGAAGTTTCAGTGAAAACATTTGGAAAGGTACCCAACAGTACGCCTATAAAAATGTATGAAAGACATATTTGATTGGAAGAATGACTGTTTGAACTTGGAATCCAAAAGTCAATAAACATTACAAGTATTCTTCTTTTCTTCACAGAATTTCATGGCCAGCACAGTGTCCTGGGTGACTGAGAAAGCTGTGAGAAATTAATACCAAACAATAGCTTTGGAGATTGAATCCTATCATATATCTTTCCCATCTCTTACTCTCACAGAGGTGAATACGAGTCCCAGAAGTACTTATTCCTGTTCACCAGGTGGAAATCACAAGCCTTAATAGCCCACAGTCTAGCATGTATTCTCAACTGCAGAAATGAGCTCTCGGACAATAACTACCAAATCATTGAGGTGTGTGCTAGACCATCTGAGGCAATAAATTATTAGGCTCAAGGAAAAATGAATATTTAAAATAAATTCAATGGATTTGTTCAGAGATTAGGGTGTTACACTTACAAAGAAAATAATTGGCAATTAAAAGAAGAATTTAATGGAGAGTTGGGAAATAAAATATATAATTACTAAAAATTAAAAAAAGTATATGGATTGGGTAGTAGAATGCATACAACTGAACAAATATTAATTAAATTAGAGAGATAAATTTTCCCAACATACAAGACATCAGAATAAAATTGAAAGTAAATAAAAAAAAAGAGGAGAGGAATAGAGAGGCACTAACCTTTCTCTGGCAGTGTTTCAGCAGTACAGAATAAAGAATAAGATAGTGATACAATTACTGAAGACATGAAAGCTGAGAATTTTCCTAATGAAAGGAAGATACAATACTCAGATTAAAGGACTTCAATAAGCACCAATCAAGCCGAAGATAAAACCCTACAAATTATAAAATATTATGATTTTTTTTTTTCAAGAGAGAAGGAAAATCCTAAAGTTGATAGAGTCGAGACACAAAATACCTACACAGCAATAAAATTCATACAATTCATACTGACTTCAGAATTACTGTCATCAGTACTTGGATCAAGAAAACAATGAGCATCTTCTACAAAGAAATAAAGAAAAAGAAACTTGCATTTAATACATTTATCTTCGGACAATTTGCTTTGCATCCCACAATGTGAATAATGAATAAAATGGTCAAGAAGGTATTTAGTAAATTTATCTTTAACAGACTATCCCTGAAGGACTCTGGATAATGTCCTCGATGGAAGATGAATGGATGAATTCAGAAGAAAGAAAATAGATAGCAAAAACAATGGTAAGCAAATAGAATAATGAGCTTCGTTCTCTACAGATAAGAATGTAAAATAATACATTTTTTTGTATTCATCTAAAAGGAAAATTTAAAAAAATAGAACACGTAGAAAGAAGTGAGTTTGTGATGAGGTTCCTATCTTGTGAGGTTAAAGTTTGTATGTTCTCAGAAGTGTGTCACAATGATTAGATTTGATTGTGGATGATCAAATCAAAATGCCAATGGTTTAAATAAGGAAGATATTTATTTATCTCACATGATAAGTCCACAGAACTGTTGTGATGTGTCTTATACAGGGTTCTCCAGAGAAACAGAACCTAAACAGAGAAATAGGATATATAAATAGATATGTAAAAAGATTAATTAAAAGAAAATGGCCCACTTAATTATGGAAGCTGAGAAGTCCCATGAGCTGCTGTCTGCAAGCTGGATGCCGAGGGTGCAGCTCCAATCCAAAGCTATAGGCCTAAGAACCAGGCATGCCAATGATGTAAATCCCAGTCCAAGTCTGAGCCCTGAGAAGCAGGGACACGAACGTTTGACAGTAGGAGAAGATAAATATCTCATCAACAGCAAAGAAAGAAAAATCTCTGATTTTTGTTTCTGTTTAGGCCTTCAATGGATTGGATGATGCCCACCAGCATTGGTGACGGTAATTATTAATATCATTACTCAGTCTATCACTTCAAATACTAATCTTTCCAAAGCATCCTCACAGCCACACTCAGGAATAAAATTTTGGCAGCTATCTGGGCATCCCTTAGCTCAGTCAAGTTAACATATAAGATTAACCATCACACGATGATTCTTCTCTCTTACTTCTCTAGAGATTTAATCTTCTTCTCTTTTGTCCTATCCCATGTCTAGCATTGTAAATTCCTCTCCTGACTTAAAGCATTGACTTTAGTTCCAAATATACACCTATAGTGCATCCATTAGGAACTAGGAAAGAAAAAAATAGACTAGAGGAGCATAGGCCACTAGCCATTTGTCTTATAATAAATTGGACACAGGATACTTTGGCTTAAATCTACCTCTCAAGATTTTAGTCACATGGCTCAGGAACATTGACTTACACTGTGGTATAGGTGACTATTTATCAATCTAAAAATTAGAGGGTATATCACTATACCCTCCAAGAGAAAAAGAATGGTTATTGGAGAACTAACACCTCTCCCCACCACAGCGTAAATGCCAAAAAAGATAAGGAATCAATAGAATAGAGAAAATATTTAATCCAGTGAGAGACTGGAAGTCAGGGATGGGGACAAAGAGAAGGCATGATAAGTAAAAAACAAAGGACAGTGCAAATTACCTCTATGGACATGACTTATGCTTTAATATTAGTTGTTTCTCCTGCAGCATTTAGCACTGCTTATTTTCCATTATTTATTTCCCATGAATACTGGGATTATATTTTTAATTCACCCATTAAACTATAGTCGGCTTGAAATCGGCATTACAATTTTATTCTTGTCATATCATTAACTTAGAATGCACTAAATAAATGTTTGTTTAATAACTGTTAGAACAGGCAAGTGTCCAAGACTTTGGGCTTAAGAAGGACAGCTCTTGCTGATTTCGTAGAAATCAGCAGAGTCAAAATCATTCCATTCAAGCCTCTTCAGCATCAATAGTGCTCATTCTTCAAAGAATGAATTAAAATGGTTTTGTAGCCTGGTGGATAAACAGATTATTTGATTTAGGTTTTAAAGTAGGTTCTGGATAGCAGATAAAGACAAAGTCTGTTGTGTTTTTTGTTTTCAGGAATATAGATAGGTCATTTATTTTTTTCTAATACACCCAAATCCTGCAGGCAACTTTCCTCATTAGGTATTGCAGAAAAGATTTAATCTTTTTTGGAGGGGAGTAAACATTTTTACAAAGAAAATCAAGTGTGATTTTTTTGAAAAAATGTGATTTCTAGTGGATGAAATAAAAATAATGAATGATGAAATGGCTTCATATATTTTTACAATATATCTTAATAATATACATCTGTGTGTGTGAGTGTTAGTGTGCACATTCCCACACACATATAATCTCTTCTCCAGAGAAATAATATATCCCAGAATTTTGTGAAGGCTTACCAATCCTAAATTCTGGAGGTTAGAAATCAAATAGTTATAATAAACATATACTATGTTCTTAGGCAAGATTGTTGAAGGCAATCCAACTGCTGGTTCCAATTAGGAAAGATACTGAGGAAGGGTTTCAAAGAAGCCTTATATTATCAGGGGTAGATAGAAACCCTGAAAGTCCAAAATAGAGTGGGTTCTAGGCAAAGTTGTAGTAATAGAAATTTGAAGTAGTTATTGCATACAGGAAACCGAAGGAAAAGGAAAGGCACAGAGTTTGCAGTGGGGATTCTGAGTTTGTCATGATTATTGGTCTTTGGAGAATAACCATAGCAAATGTTAAATGAGATGCGACCTACAGAGAGTAGAGTTGATTCACTGCTGAATAGGATTTTCAATAATTGTGGCAGTGATTTCAAGGATGAATATATCTGTCAAACCCAATGAATTGAACAATTTAAATGAGTGCAGTTTATTGTCCTTTAATTATTCCTCAATAAAGTTTATAAGGTGGTAATAATTGGGTGAGGTCAGGGTACTGCTGCTGGTGGTGGTAGCAGGAGGAATCCAGCACTTCACTTGCATAGTCGTGGAGGGATTTCAATCTGGCATTAGCCAGGCCACTTTTTCTATTTTCTACAGCAAGAATAGTAAATATTCTACTTATACATGTTGCTGTCATCTCAATGAAGTTCATTTCTTTTAAAAAATATAAACGTTCAAGCATTTGTTCCCTCTATTTCTTCTCTTCTTTCTGTTTCTTTCCTATTCTTCCTCTTATATGTCCTACATTTTGCTTTCATTATAGTCAAGAAGGTGGAGGCAGCCTGCTTACACTCAAAGTTGCAAGAAGCTTGGGGTTTGAAGAAGCAAAACGGAAGTATAGGATAAAGGAAAAAAAGATGTTGGGAGATTGGTTGTATGCAACAAACAAGAACATTGAGCAAATAAGTAAATATTTTGGAGGCAACAGGGGTATTGATACAAACTCACTTTTTATAGCATACATTAACATATTTAGAAATAATGATTGCATGTGTGAAAATGTGTAACATACATATATTTCATGGTTATGTCAGCTAAGAAGCCCTAGATACAAAGAGTATACTGAATATCCAAAACTTAGTTGCTACTCACCATCCTTCATTAAAATCAACAATGAATTATTGCAGAAATGTCTAATTCCAGGACTGGAATAGGGATGAATCAGGAATATCTTATTATGCCAGAAAATAAGGAAGTGTTCAAAGAACAATCAAGACTTGTGAAATCACCAGAGAAGCCTCTTTAAAAAGTGTCTCCGTGGCTAAATCTGGTATGATTTAAACATCAGTGTAAATAATTATAGTAATGGATAAAATTCCATGAATAAAATAAGAATCTATGATTCCAGACTGAAATAAATAGCCCTAGCTAGGGCTGCTATAATAAAGTACCACAAATTGTGTGACTTCAACAACAGAAATTTATTTTCTCAGCACTCTGGAGCCTAGAAGTTCAAATCGAGGTGTCAGCCACTTGGTTCTTCCTGAGGCCTCTCATCTTGGCTTCCAGATGGAAGTCTTTCTCGTGTCTTCACATTGTCTGTTCTCTGTGTAATAATTTGCACTAATTTCCTCTTCTAATAAAACCATAAATCATACTAGACAAGGGTCTACCATAATGACTTCATGTTAAATCAATTACCTCTTTAAAAATCTTATTTTCAAATGTAGTCACCTTCAGAGGTACTAAGGGTTTAGATTTCAACATATGCATTTTTGAAAAACACAATTTGGCCTGTAACAAATCAGAAGAGAGGCCCTTTAATATCACCGGGTGCCAATTTATAGTGTAGAAACAACGATAGAAATACAATGCCTCTGTTTGTCAGTTATCATAGTAATTGATTTAGATGGTAGTCATGAGTGGAGGCTGCTGGCTGATGTCAATGGGTACAGGTTTGATGAGAAAAGGAGGAGCAGAATATTGGTTTAATTGTAAAATATCTCCAAAATAATTATATTCAATTTCAAAAGGAGAAATGGTGATCTTTTTTGTAAAAAAACCTGTAGGACACCAACATGTCCAGGTGACCAAGTTTAATACCACCTCTGATGTAACAGGTCAGTGCCCACAGATGAGATACGCTGAGAAGAACATAGCATCACTTTGGTGGTACATTGTACAGAAAGCATGGCTTGGCCAGGACTCTGGTCATGAGGAAACACTGAATAGAGTTAGGTTGATAGAATTAATATATCATGTAAAACTGTAAAACAATGAAAAACAGGAAAATGGGGGAAAACTGAGGAGCATAAAATAAGACAACTAAATGCGAACTGTGCTTGTGGATGAAGTCTTGAATCGGAAGAAAAAGTGCCTTGTTGGCAGCAGTGAAAAGTAACCAATGAGGGGATCTGAGGATTGGCTGCTAATATGTATCATTATTTATTTCCTCAATTGGAAGATTATATGAAGGTTATATAGGAGAAGGTCTTTTGTCTTGAGGAAAAACACGGAAGTATTAGCAACTTGCTCTCAAATATTTCCGAAAAGGCTAATCTTTGATAGAGTGGGTGTTCATGCATGTGTACATGTGTGTATGTGAAATGTCATGAAATATAAAAGTTGGGGAATATCAGTGAATAAGAAATTCACAGAGAAAATCTCTGTATTTCAATTGCACCTGGATTGTATATATTTTACAGCCTTAAAAATAAAACTTGATCTGTGTTCTTTTCTTACTGCCTTTGTTACCGTAATTAATCAGAGGAAAATTTGTTTTAATCTATTCCTCTTAGATTAATTAGGGCAATTTAGTAATTTCAAAATTACGTCCAGCTATTCTTAGACTAATTGTACCAACGAAGTTAAAAAATTTCATAAATTCTTAATTAAAATGTGGTAATAATTACATAATCTCCCAAACTGATAAATTATTGTTTATAGAGCTTGGCTTAGAAATGAAGTAAAAAAAATCATGATTTTAAATAAGTGAAACAAATTTATTTGAAAAAGTACCAGAAATCCTGACTGTGGTTATAATGGGATCACGTCCATTCTTGGAAATTAACAAGAGTTGTTTAGTTCCAGCTACTGAACTAATTATGCTGTATACATTTACTTAATTCATATCCACCAAGGGTTTATTTTGACAAGTTAAGACAAATATTTTTGACATTTTGCTTATGAACACTTAAAATTATTAAATAGAGGACTGTAGTTCTTTGGGAGAAATTTCTTTGTAGTTTTATTGTTATATTGACCAGTACTGTAAAGCCCTAGTATTTTATCTTCCTCATGTGTGTTCAGAGGATAGACTTTAACAGCTTACAGTGAGAAATACAAATTTCACCTAATGCTCAAATCAAGATTTTAAGCCAGTCTGATACTGTAAAAAAATTAGGTTAATGCCTATTTATAAAAGTAATGTAGAGGACTACGTGCTCACAAACAGGGTGTTCCCCGTAAGTCCTGCTCTCGCAAACGAAGCAGGGCGTTCCCGACAAGTCCTGCTCTTGCAAACGAAGCAGGGCGTTGGGGGCCTGTTTATATGTAAACATCTTGAAAATCCAGAAAGTCAGGGAAAAGTCAGAAAAACAACGATGTGTCTTGTGACTTGGCAACATTCCACGAACGACTGTATAAAATAAAGCGGAGCGCGCAATTCGCGGCGGCCACCATGTTTGTCTTGTCTTGTGTTGTCTTGTGTGTTCATTCCTTTGTTTAGGAAACATGCGGACCCCAACATCTGGCGCAGCGAGCAGGGTCCATGGCTCCACGAGAGCAAGGAACCGGAGGGGGAACACCCCGGGCAGGTAAATAAAGAAAGGGGGACCCACGGGAAAATTATGGGGAATTCCACCTCTCTGGCCTCTGAATATTTGTGGTTACTGCAGGGACTGTTGATGTCTATAGGAGTAGAAGTTAGTTAAGGAACATAAGACTTTGAAATGATTGTTTGCCCATGTTGAACAACATTGTTATTGGTTTCAATATCAAACCAAAGTGCAGTTAAATTGAAAGGAATGGTTACAAGTGGTTAAAGTCCTGCGTCGAGCTCATCAGCGGGGGCAAACGATGCCTCTGACTTTGTGGACTTTGTGTGTAGTTCCATTACTCAGGCATTAGAGTTACTTGAAACTGACTCAGAGCATGGCGATACTGCCACAGGAGGTGAGGCATCTGAAGGTTTAGAGAGGAATGATCTTAGAGAGGAACATGTTTATGCCCCGGTTGTTGAGGACAAAGAATTGGAAAAAGAGCTAATGCCTCCTTCATCTGAAGGAAATTCTGATTTGCAGCACATTTTAGAGATGTTACAACAGTTGTTAAAATTGCAAGATACCGCTGCTCCTGTTTCTCCTATCTCTCCGCCATGAGCCTTCCCTGTTACCTTCCCTTATGCTAAAAGGATTTCCCTTTGTCTCCACCTCCAACCTCTTTGTCTATGTCAGGTCAAGTTTTCTCTGTGTCTCTTCCTCCTGTAGGAGAAAAGAAGGAATAGAAGGAAAAGGGTGATTTCGAGGAATTAGATTTATTCCCAATAACACGGGCTGCTTTCGGCCCCAATGCTCAGTTCCCAAACGGTGGCCAGAATGTGACTTTTACAGCCCTACAATTTAAATTTTTGAAAGAAATGAAAGCTGCAATTTCTAATTATGAACCTCAATCACCGTTTGTCCTTGGCCTTCTCGATTCCTTCTCTTCAGAACATATGATGATTCGTATTGACTGGGAAAAGTTGGGACAGGCTGTCCTTGATCGTTCGCAATGGCTTCAATTAAAAAGTTGGTGGTGGGAGGAAGCAAGAGTACAAGCTAGAAAAAATGCTACGCGAAATCCCCCAGGACCTACTGAAGAGCAGCTTACGGGTTCAGGACAATACGCCACTCTTAATGCTCAGGCAGGCCTAGATGATATTGCTCTCACTCAGATTAAAGCCTTGTTTTTAAAAGCGTGGACTAAGGTTGAAATAGCGGGTAAAACTTCTTTATCTTTTGTAAAGATCCTACAAGGAGCCACAGAGCCATATCCAGATTTTGTAGCCCGTCTTCAAGATGCTGTATTAAAGACTGTAGGTTCAGGCCTTGCTGCTAAAATTCTTTTGGATACTCTGGCTTTTCAGAGTGCTAATCCTGAGTGCCAAAAATTACTGCGTCCTCTAAAAGCTAGCGGAGCTGATTTAGCTGAATACATTCGGGCTTGTGCTGGTGTTGGAGGAGCTATTTACAATGCTCAATTGTTTGCTGGGGCACTTTCTAAGGCTTTAAAAGGCAATTCTAAACAAGTTATATGTTATCAATGTGGGAAACCCGGTCATTTTAAAAAGGAATGCCGGAAAAAATTAGGCTTTTCTGCTCTAAAAGAAAAAAGGTTACCATCTAATATGTGTAAACGATGTGGCAAGGGTCGACATTGGACCAATGAATGCTGTTCAAAAACTGATAAAAGTGGGAATGTACTGTCACCCCTCTCGGGAAACGGAAGCTGGGGCCCGCAGGCTTGGGACCCCAACAACTACAATGCAGGCCTACCCTAGTACCCAGTGAGCAGTGGCTTACAACATCAAGGAATGACCTCGAGTCCTCCTTAAAGACATCTTACCCTACCCCAGTTTCTCAGCTTTATGCTGCCACTAAGCAGAGTGCCGCTGCTGACCTAGCTATTGTCCAACCTTATACTTTATCTCCTAATAGAGGAATATATAAGCTGGCTACCGGAGTGTGTTGTCCTTTGCCAAAGGGACATGTAGGACTTTTACTAGGTTAAAGCAGCAACGCTATGCGGGGGTTAATGGTGGTCCCAGGAATTATTGATCCTGATTTTACTGATGAAATCCTTATTATGGTACAAGTCTCACAACTTATGCACCTAGAGGCAGGGGAATGTATTGCATAATTGCTTTTATTGCCTTTTTTTCCTTTCTTATCTAGAGATGTGTCTCGTCAAGGAGGTTTCGGTAGTACTGGGAAAACTGTTTTCTGGGAAACTTTAGTTTCTGATCAAAAATCTTTATGTTCATTGCAAATTAATGGGATACTTTTTGAGGGCTTAGTCGACACAGGAGCGGATGTATATAATAATGTTTGGCTCAATGGCCTGATCATTGGAAAAAGAAACAAGTATCGGTTACTCTATCCGGCCTAGGTACTGCTTCTATAGTCTACCAAACTGTCAAGCCCCTGAGCTGTGTAGGACTTGAAGGACAACAAGGAAAAGTGTTCTTTATATTGTATTTGGGGCCGTGATCTTTTACAACAATTTGGTGCCTTTTTAAGCATTCCTCATATTTCTTCAGCTGCCAAAAATATGATGTTCAAAATCGGCTACAATCCTTTAAACTCTTAGCCACTGTCCACAAGCCTCAAGCTTTACAATTGAAGTGGAAAACTACAACTCCTGTTCGGGTGGAACAGTGGCCATTATCTAAAGAAAGACTTAAGGCTTTAAAGAATTTAGTTAAGGAACAATTGGCCAAGGGGCATATTGAACCAAGTACTTCTGCATGGAATTCCCCTGTGTTTGTCTTGTCAAAAAAAAAAAAAAAAGGAAAATGGCACTTATTAACTGATCTTAGAGCTGTAAATACTTGTATTCAACCTATGGGGACTTTATCCCCTGTAGCAGAAGAAGAATTGTCATTTGTAGAAAATAGAATTAATGAAGCTCACCTTGATTATATTGTACCCAATCTTCCACTTTCGTTGTGTCTTTTTCATACTCCCCATTCGCCAAGGGCCGTTTTACACCAAGATGATAATATTCTGGAGTGGCTGTTTTTGGCTAATAAAGCCATTAAGAAAATTCACCCATATATTGATAAATTGGCTGAATTAATTATTAAAGGACGACATCGAGCTCGTCAGTTGCTTGGTGCTGACCCTGTAAAAATTATTACCCGATTATCTAATCAATACATTGAATCTCTGCTGGAAACTCATGAGGGTTGGCAAGTGGCTTGCGCTGAGTATACTGGTTCTTTTTCTCAGCATTATCCTAGTAATAAATTGTTT
The DNA here is from genome assembly GCF_043159975.1 of Macaca nemestrina. Taxonomy (NCBI): domain Eukaryota; kingdom Metazoa; phylum Chordata; class Mammalia; order Primates; family Cercopithecidae; genus Macaca; species Macaca nemestrina. Next base: position 150,576,373 of record NC_092130.1, read on the forward strand.
GCTTTTCTGCAACAATATTCGTTACTGCCATATAATCCTATCTCTTACACTCCAGTTAAAGGTCCCACCTTTTTTACTGATGCTTCAAGCAATGGAAAGGCTGGATACTGGACTTCAGACAATTCAAAAATTTCTCACTATCCATTTGAATCAGTACAACAAGGAGAACTTTTTGCCATTCTTATGGTTCTACAAGACTGGCCTCAAACCCCTTGTAATATAGTTAGTGATTCCCAATATGCTGTATATGTAACTAAATATATTTCTCAGACTTCTTTACCATTATTTCCTCAAACTCTTTTACAAAAATTATTTTCTTTATTATTTGTAACTCTTACTTCCCACACTGCCCCCCTTTTTATCACTCATATTCGTTCTCATTCAGCTTTGCCAGGACCTTTATCTTTTGGCAATAGTCAGATTGATTCTTTACTTATTGGCAGTGTCCAACGGGCTCAGGATGAGCACCAACTACATCATACTAATAGTTTAGGATTACAACGGCGATTTTCTATAACACGCCGTCAAGCCCGAGCTATTGTCAGAGCCTGCCCATCTTGTGCTCCTATTATTGCACCTTTTTTAAGTCCAGGTATTAATCCTCGAGGCATTCAACAAAATCACATTTGGCAAATGGATGTAACTTATGTTCCTTCCTTTGGTCATTTAAAATATGTTCATCATACTATTGATACGTGGTCACATTTCCAGTGGGCTACGCCATTACCCTCTGAAAAGGCTGACTCTGTTATTACTCATTTACTTACTTGCTTTGCAGTTATGGGAGTCCCTGCTGAATTAAAAACTGATAATGCCCCTGCTTATTGCTCTCGCACATTGGCTGCCTTCCTCTCTTTATACCATATTCATCATTCCACTAGTATTCCATTTAACAGTCAAGGTCAAGCAATTATTGAAAGAGCCAATCCTACCTTAAAATTACAACTTTTAAAGCAAAAAGGGGGAGATGGGCGAGATTCCCCAAAACATCAAATTCTGAAAGCCTTTTTTACTTTAAATTTTCTCAACCATTGGCGCCAATTACAGCAGTCTGCAGCGGTGAAACATTTTCAACAGCCTTTAGAAAAGCCACAAAACAGTAATCTGTGGGTGTGTTATCCTTCATTACAAGGGAAATATTTAAAAGGAAATGTTTTACAATGGGCCCGAGGCTATGCTCTTGTCCGTACAGGTGCCAGAAACGAGTGGTTTCCATCTCAACGGTTGAAACAGTGCCATGGCGAAGAGGAGCCAATCCAAACAGTTCCTGAAGGAATTCCAGGAGCTAAATCTGAGTGCTCAGAGAACATTCACCTTTGGAACTTGTGCGGAGCCCCCGACATGGGGACAACTGAAACAGTTAAGAAGCTAAAGGGGTTGTTCAACAAGCTAGGCAGCCCAAAACCCCACTGACTTTATTCCTGGCTATGCTGTCCGTAGTAAATTGTCAGGTAACAGCTGGAGAATTTACATACTGGGCTTATATTCCTTTTGCACCCTTATATCAAGGTGTGGCCTGGGGAGACAGAGAAGTCCCAGTATTTACTAATGATACTGCTTGGATGCCATCACCTTTTTAAAACCAGGATCCTGAATTAGACACTGGCATAGTAAATAGTTCATATTAATTTGGGGTTGAAGGGTTACCTATATGTCTTGGGGGTAGTCCGCATTGTCTGCATCTTTCTCATGAGGCTTGGGCTGTTCGCTATAACCATAGTCATATCTCTGCCTTTACTATGACTGTTGTGGCTCAAAGTTTCAAGTATAATCATACTGCAGTACTTGATGAAACTCTGCCAAGTACATTGTCTTTATGCCCTATCCCTGATGTGTCCGGAGGTGTTTCCCAACTAGAGTGGACTAGATGTAGAAGTAGTGGGCCACGATTGTTGTTAGAAGTAAAAGGGAAGAGTCGTAACTACTTTGTTACAGATTGGAGTGTACATGATTTTCAGACTAAATTCAACCATGTCAACCTGCGTTGGCATATAGGTAATGACAACATCGCTGCAGATGGCAATGAAACTATTATTTGGCATGATGGTGGTCTATCACCCCCTTGCCACATTTGGCTAATACCTCACAAATACAAGGTCATATTTGGAAGTTGCTAGCTGCTGGTAAACCAATGTTCACTTTCACGGGAAACATGTCCTTAAATCTTACTAATATTGCTAACCCTTTCCATATATCTTTGCATCGAAATAGTTCTAGATATGTTATTGCATGTGTAAGAAAGCCTTACTTGTTGTTGACAGGAATTTTTAAATGGGATAATAATACAGGGGTAGTTAACTGTACAAACAATTGTACATTCTTAAGTTGTCTAAATATTACTTGGTGGAATAATAATTGGAATGAGTCTCATTCTGATTTATATATACTAAGAGCCAGAAAGAAACCTGGCTACCTGTAAACTTAACACGTACTTAGAGTGAATCTGCTGGGGTTATTCAAATTTATAAGGTTATGCAAGATCTTGTCCACCGCAGTCGGAGAATGGTTGGAATCGTCGTGACCGCGGTGATAGGACTTGTAGCAATTGCTTCCACTGCCGCTGTTGCTGGATTAGCTCTACACCAGAATATACAAAATGCAGAATCTGTGCGACAATGGCATGAACAATCACATTTATTGTGGCAGCAGCAATGAGACATAGATGCTCATTTGACTGAACGAGTAGATAATCTGGAACAAGTGGTTTCTTGGTTGGGAGATCAGCTAACAGTGTTGAATACCCGAGCTTTGTTGAAATGTGATTGGAACACTACCCAATTTTGTATTACTCCTGTTCCTTTTGACAGAACTGTACATAATTGGACTGAGATAAAGAGACTTTTAATTGGTCATAATAATCTTTCCCTAGAAATACAAGAATTAACACAGAACATTTCTGAAACATTTTGCAATCAGTTACCGTTGCTGACTGGTGCAGATTTGATGACTGGTATTGCACAAAGTTTGATGTCTTTGAACCCTATGAGTCCTGTAAAAAGTTTGCTGACCTCTGTTTCTAGTAATGTATTGATTGTTGTTCTTGCCTTTGTCATTTTTCACAGTCTGCTGGAGACGGTGCCAAAGGGCAAACACCGAATCCCAGCGAGTCCAACATGTAATGATGGTTTTAAAAGAAATTCAAACTTGTAAATAAGGAAAGGGGAAATGTAGAGGACTACATGCTCACAAACAGGGTGTTCCCCATAAGTCCTGCTCTCGCAAATGAAACAGGGCGTTCCCGACAAGTCCTGCTCTTGCAAACGAAGCAGGGCGTTCCCAATAAGTCCTGCTCTTGCAAACGAAGCAGGGTGTTGGGGGCCTGTTTATATGTAAACATCTTGAAAATCCAGAAAGTCAGGGAAAGGTCAGAAAAACAACGATGTGTCTTGTGACTTGGCAACATTCCACGAACGACTATATAAAATAAAGCGGAGCGCGCCATTCGCGGCGGCCGCCATGTTTGTCTTGTCTTGTGTTGTCTTGTGTGTTCATTCCTTTGTTTAGGAAACACGTGGACCCCAACAAAGTAAAGTCATGATTATTAAAATTGCATCTTATGTATTTGTTGATGGTGTTATTTCATTAACAGAAAGGAAAGACTTTCAGAAATTAAAAAGAATTAGAATTGTATAAAAATAAGACCAAAAATCAATGATAGTTACTTTGGTTTTTCTGCATCCACATTGTCTTCATGTCCTCAAATTCTGTGAGATGAAACCAATCAAGCTACTGCTTGAGAGAAATTTTGATTTGAGATATTTCTTTATAGACTGTTCCTTATAAAATTAACATAGTTATACTCACAGTACTAACATTAGGATGGAGAATTCACAACTAAAAATAAATGCTCCAATTATTTCTCATCTATTTGACACACACAGTGAGGGTGGCTGTCTGCTGTGCTTTGTTTTTGTTTTTTAATGGATTATTTTATTGAGTTGCCACAATGACAGAATGAGATATTTATTACTATTTTTGCTAGTTTTAAAAATGAAGAAACAGGTTGAGATAGATTATACAATATTCTGAAAGTCACACAGCTAGAAAGTGAAGAAGCCATGATAAACTTTACAGAACAACATATTAGTTTAACAACTTTAATTAATTCTATCACTTTTTTAATGTTTAATAGCCTTTACTAATTGAACGGATAAACATTTTATTGATTAATTTGATTAGTTTACTCAAAATTCTTCACATATCTTTAAAAGTAGAACTAGAGAAATCTTTGACAATCATCCATTTTCATTTTGGGAAATAATCTTATTAATATTGAACATGTTCTAAATACCCAAAGTTAAATACTTTTAGATCATTTATTCCCTATCATTAATGTTCAGTTTCAGAATGAATAAGGGAAATAATAGCATATGAGAATTATCATAAAATGTGGCACATATGGATTTTCTGTGAGAATTGACTCTTCTTCAAATGATATTGATTAATCCATATTTACTGAAGCATTAATTATTTTTCTTTTTTGGAAGTATAGCATATAGGAAGAAACACAGATCATGAGAATACAAATTATGAGTGAGAACTAAAAGCCTCTTCTTAATTCTCTAAATCTAAATCACTACTTGTCTCTTTCTCTCCAAAGTTAGTTATCACACTTGAACTTTTTAGTTTCTTACTTAGTTTTGCCTGTTTTTGAAATATATGTAAATGTAATGATACATTTTATAGTCTACTTAGCCTGGTTTATTTCACTTAGAATAATTTTTAGGAGATTTTTCAGTTTTAAATGTCAATCAATGCAATTCAACACATTAATAACATAAAGGGGAAATAGATGATTGTCTCAACAAATTCAACAAAGATTTGTTCAAGCCTCTGGTGGCTGTAGGCATTCTTTGGCTTGTGGCTGCCTGTCTCCAGTCTCTGACACTACCTTCCCACATTCTTCTCCTGTTTTGTCTGTTAGAAACTGTGTTCTCTTGTAAGAACACTTGTCATTGAATTTAGGGCTCAATGTGTAATCCAGATGATCTCTCCATCTGAAGATCTTTAACTTAAACATCCTTTTTTCCAAATAATTTAACATTCACAGGTTCCAGGAATTAGATTGCAAAGATCCTTTTTCCAAGCGATTTAACATTCACAGGTTCCAGGAATTAGATTGTCAACATATCTATTTTGGGGACAGTGTTCAGCCCATCAAGGAAGTAAAGAAGAAGAGGATAATCTTGTTCAGTTATAGAGTTTCCTATGGGAAGCTAGTGATTTCAGATTGAATAACTTTTGAAACATGACTGCTCTTTCTGAAAATCCTAATGGCTTGTTTCTTCGGGGTAGAAATTTGATAGAGATTGCTGTGCATTCTCTTCCCTTATGGTGACTGGACCAAGAGCATTTCCAAATAGTTGTCAGAAAGTCAGTAGTAAGTGCCCCTATTTAGGAAACTTGCAGAAAGAGTCAAGTGCCTTGGGTGCACATGGAAGAAAGCAATAGCCTCAGCTGGATCATCAACAGATTTTGAAATAATCAATACTCAGTCTTATAGCTCTAACTTATACCCCCAATTTGGAATTATTCCCTGGTTGGAGTCACCAATCACAGGTTGGCAAAACACAACTTACAGCCCAAATCCAATGTGCCACCTGTTTTTTGTGCATACAACACATGAACAAAGGGTATTTTCACATTTTTAAATGGTTAAAAATAATCAAAAGAAGCCTTCCTTCCTTCCTTCCTTCCTTCCTTCCTTCCTTCCTTCCTTCCTTCCTTCCTTCCTTCCTTCCTTCCTTCCTTTTTCTGTCTCTTCCCTTCTTTCTTTCTTTCTTTCTTTCTTTCTTTCTTTCTTTCTTTCTTTCTTTCTTTCTTTCTTTCTTTCTTTCTCTTTCTTTCTCTCTCTCTCTTTTTTTTTTTTTTTTTTTTTTCAGGACATAGTCTCACTCCATTGTTCAGGCTAGAGTTCTGTGGCGTGATCACAGCTCACTGTGGCCTCAAAGTCCTGGGCTCAGGTGATCCTCCCACCTAGCCTCCCCGGTAGCTGGGACTGCTACAGGGTTGTACTCCTGTTACCCAGGCTGGAGTGCAGTAGCGCAATCTCGGCTCACTGCAACCTCCGCTTCCCGGGCTCAAGTGAGTGATCCTCCCACTTCAGCCTCTCAGATACTCATCACGTTACTCAGACTTTTGGTGCAAGAGACCCCCTGAGGCGGAGAGCTCATGTGATATCGGATCAGTGTCCTTCTTGCCCAAGGCCCCTGGACTGTTTTCCTGGGAGAACAGTATGAGGACTTCAAATGCAGCAGAGACCTAAGCTGTACAATTTGAATTTCTTGCTGCCCTCTCTGCAAGGGATTCTTCCTACTGGTGTGGTCTCCAGACAACAGCATCAGCATCACGTGAGAGCTTGTTGGAAATGCAGAAGCTCAGGCCTCACCTCGGACCTACTGCATCAGACTCACTTTAACAAGATCCCAGGTACTATGGAAATTTTCCTGGGTCTGAACTTCCTTAAAAGGATGAAAACGAGTACGATTTCTGATGTGATGAAGTCTGTTACAACGGAAAGCAACACTCTGATCCACTAGATTCCAAACGGTTTAAACAGTAAAAATTGACTGAGTAAATGCAAATATTTTTTTTCACTTGAACACTCAAAAAAAAAAAAAAAAAAAAATCAAAAGAAGAAAATCCAAATATCATGGCCATTAAGAAAGTTTTATTCAAATACTCCCAAACATTCTTTCTTGTATTTTCTATGTGGCTATTTCAAGTGTTAATGGAAGGGCTAAATAGTGGCAATGAGATATTTTCTAAAAATTTATTCTATATTTCAGTATAGACAGGGTTTTGCTGTGTTGCCCAGGCTTTCAAACTCTTGGGCTCAAGCAGTCCTTCTACCTGGGCTTCCTGAGTAGCTGGGACTACAGGCATGTGCCACAATACTCATCTCAGAGATCTGTACATCTTCAGCTTTGCCACTTGGGCTGGAAAGCCTAAAGCATTTAGTATCTGGCCATTTGTTTGCTAAAAAGATTGGCTGATTTGTGTCCTAGATACTGAATTATTAACATTATTCTGTGGCAGAATGTAAAGTTTTAAAATTCGTTTTAATACATTCATGTGCATTTCATTATAATTAATAAAATAGAATCATCTTTTCTAAAATATCAAGATATTATAGATAGTGAGGTTACAACTTTTGACTTAATATAAAAGTTCTGACACTTCCTTTGGAAAAATTCTGGCTATCTTGCGACAGATTTTAAAAATGCTGTCACACATACCGTCCAGAATTTAAAAACAAACTACATTTTATTTCAACATTTATGCCAGGTATTCATTTCTAAATTTGAAATGCCAATGACTGGGGTATTAATTTCAGGAATTCAAAATTACTTCAATAAAGATTATGACTCTGTGTGTGTGTGTGTGTGTGTGTGTGTGTGTATGTGTGTGTGTCTGTGTGTGTGTTTCAGTTTCTTTGAGCCTCAATCTCGTTCTGAACATTTTTTTGGTTTCTTTCTTTTTGTGGGCAGTGGTTTTCTGACTATATTTTAAGTGGCCTGAGCCTATATACTTAAATATTTTTTCTTAAGCTCAAGTGAAAATCAAGATAATGTAAAAAGTAAAGTTTCTTACATTGATAATATATTTAGACATATAAAAGACAAATGCTGTGTTTTAAATGTAATATCTTAATTTATAATATTTAGTATGCTTTTCTATCGAAGTTTAATTTTAATAATTGCATACATACAGTTAACAACTATACACATTTCATCTACTGTATACATTTCGAAGACAAGCAAACAAAATAATATGAAAATTGTTCTTTGATACATTTTGTAAGTAAAATTAAGTAGTAAAATCATTAAAATTGTACCTTTTCTGAATAACAATGAGACTACTAGAAAAAGTTAAAGAAAGGGTTTTTAATTAATATATACAAACTAAATATATGTATATATATTCTCTCTATATAAAATATGCATAAAAGTATATGCATTCTACATATATAAGTGTATATATATTTTTTCCATATATCTACACGCATTTTTAAATTTAAAGACTAGTGCAAGTCAGAAAAAGCAAGCCAAAGGTGAAAGAAGCACTGTGGACCTATTAGAATTTGAGATGTGACTTACTTTTTCAGGTAAGACACCACATATGATCGAAAAACTCATTTGGACATCATCTGGCCAAAAAATAAATTGTTGAGTGCTCCTACTCTACGGTTTTCATAATACTTTTTATTTTTAGTTCACATGTAAAACGTAAATTGTATGTGTCTGTATACAAACAAAGCTAATAAAGGTATTTGTTACTGTCTTGTTTTAAAAAGCAAAGCTTTTGAAAAACAAAAACTGTCCATCAATAGAGAAATGAATATACATATGGAAAAACTGTCCATCAATAGAGAAATGAATATACTGATGATACATTCATACAATAAAAATAATAATTAAAGTAGCAGGAAATAAAGCCAGTATTGACAATTTTTGGGGGGCGGGAAGTGAGGAGTAAATGATTAGGTAAAAAAATATTTTATGTTTTGTGATCCAACCCACAAAATCAAGTATGTTATTCAGATCCTTATTTAAAACAGATAACACAAATTTCTACAATTTTTATTAACACAATTCAAAATGGACTAATAATAATAATTCTATGCAATTCTGTAATATTGCTGTGCTGGAGTGGGTAGGAAGCAGAGGGCAGGCAGCAGAGATATGGCCGGTAGAATCTTGAAACAGAGACGACTCTTTGGGAGATGAGACAAAGCAAAGAGAAGAAAATAGAGAGCAGCTTCAACGAGGACTCCATTTCCTAGGGAATTTTCATTCTAGAATATTTTGAGTTAATAGGTGTGGAGTAAGGCGAGTCTAGTAAAGAATTAAAACATTTGCATTAAGAGGTTGAGTTTAAGGCACATGAAAATATGCTCCATCCTCTTCTCCTACAACTATTCAACTCTGCCATTAGAGCATGAAAGTAGCCACAGACAATACATAAATAAATGAGTCTGGCTGGTTTCAATAAAACTTAACTATGGATATTGACATTTGAACTTCATGTAATTTTCATGTGTTATAAGACGACATTCTTTTTTTTTTTTTTTTTAGTTTTCAACAATTTAAAAGTGTGAAAATCAGGTTGTACAAAAACTTGCGAAGATCAGATTGGTGTGTGGGCTTTAGTTTGCCAACCCCTGAACTAAAGCTAAACTAAGGGCGTAAACATAGATGCACTCTAAAAACATTATCTTAAGGGAAAAAAAATCAAGTTTAGAAACCTCTCCTACTAAACGAATTTGTATATTTATCAATTTTACTCTTATTTACAAATTAAAAAAATTATATCATGTTAAAAAAAGAAATAATCTTACTGATCCATTGTTAAGACCTCTTTAATGCTGTGTAGGTTAGCTTAAAACTTACCAAAATTAAGTTTTCTAAATAGAAAGGTCTCCGATAGCTTTATCTTAACCTCTATTCCAAGATTGGTTTACAATTTCTAATAGTTGACATAAAAAATTAATAGGAATTCTTGTTGTGATTAGTATAGGATATTTCACCACTTTTAATTTGTATTCTGTCTCCGTACAATTCTATACACCATGCCATTTCTCTTAACTGGACATAAAGAGAGCAGGAGAGCGAGGGTGGACTTTTTCAAATTACCTTGAAATATATGTAAATAAAATAGCAATGTCCTTCATATGCTGAGGATGCATTTCTTTTCTAATAGACAATTTAAAATTAATGATAAAAACTTGAAGGTTATTATCAGCGATACTCTCCACTGAATATTTAAAATATGCAGTGCATTTTACCATCATTTTTCAATGCAGTGTATTCTCCGAAGTTCCTTGAAAAAACTGATTATGTTTTTCAAGATCTTGGAAGATTACTCATTCTGTAACTTTGTCTGGAAATGGCAATTTGTGGCACTCTCTTCCCCCAACAGCATCTTGAAAAGAGGATGTTTATGTGAATGGGGTTGGGGGAGAAACGTAGCACCATCATACAGGGCCAGGTTTCTTTCAATTTCATATCAACCATTATACTTCCAAATCTTAAAGCTTTTGTAATGATTTCAAAACTAGTGGGTAATAAGAGACTTTCTTTTATCTGCTATCAACAGGAATATATGATCCTCTACCCTGAATTCACCATTCAGGGAAAATATCATATTTCTCTTTAGAAGAAGTGGCCTTTTAGGAAAATCCCATCCATATGCTCACAGCATGACCTGTGGAAGCCTGGACTCCAGTCCCACTTCCCAACATTTCACTCATGCCTACCATTCTATACTGTTGACGAAAAGAGTCAAACTCTGTAAAATGTTTGAAGAGATTTATTTTGACCAGATATGACTGACCATGTCCTGTGACACAGCCCTCAGAAGATTCTGAGAACATGTGCCCAAGGTGGTGGGGATACAACTTGGTTTTATATATTTTAGGAGGGCATGAAACAAAAATCAAATACGTTAAAGAAATACATTAGTTTGGTTCAGAAAGGTGGAGCAACTTAAAGTGGGGGCTTCCAGACTATAGGTAAATTTAAATATTTTCTGGTTGACGGTTGCACTTATCTGAAGATGCAGGATTAATGTAAAGAAATATTTAGATTAGGATAAAAGTTTGTGGAGACAAAGTTTTATCATGCAGAGGAAGCTCTCAGATAGCAGACTTCAGAGAGAGCAGGTTGTAAAATGTTTCTTATTGGACCTAAAAGGGTGCCTGGCTCTTAGTTGATTATCTTCTGGATCTAGAAAGGAAGGAAGAAAAACAAAGGCCAAAGGGCATTCTCTATAGAATGTGGATTTTTCCCACAAGAGACTTTGCAGGGCAAATTCAAGGTATGGCAAGGAAAAGTATATCGGGGTTAAATAGTTTGATTTTTTTCTGATAATATCATGCCAGAGTGAGATTGGAAAGTAAACCACGATATGTAGGGTCAAATAAAATCCAACTGATGAGAACCTATGGTTTGTAGAGCATGACTCCCTAGATCTAAGGGTCTACTCTTAGATAGGAATTTGAGCAAGATAAAAAAATCAGAGCTTAGTGCTCAATACCTTATGCTAGTCGGAAGCAATTCCATATTAGCCTATGTGCAGCTTGGGTTTTAGTCTTTGCATTTGCTCAGATTCTCTTTTTCATCATTGTGCACGACTTAGCATAGGAATTGGCATATTAAAATCACGCTGTAAATATTGAGAAATAAATGTATGGATAACTCTGCCTAAATTTCCTACTCTCTTCCCAAACTCAGTGATGAGAAAAATATTCAGTTCATGATTACAAACCTTTCGTTTCCCTATAACAAAGCCTTATTTGAAAACTGAAACTTATGGAATGATTCGGATATCATGTAATCTTAAGATTGTTACTGGTTTCTGAATCACTTTATAAATAAATCATCTTAAGATTTGGAGAGCTTAAATTATTTTAAAAGCATCAATCAATAAACCCAACAAAATGTTTAAAAGAACTGTCTTCTGAAACAATATTTAGAAAAAATGGTAAAATTTTTGAAAGTCATCATTTCTAGTTTTCTAGTTTTCAACTTTTTAGGAATGCCCCCAGATAATGCAAAGTGCTCTTCATAACATTCCAGATAATTCCCACCTCTTACACAAGTGTAGCACCAATCAATGGAAATATTTTAGTTTACTTTTCAAGTTCTTAAGAGAAAACTAAGACATAATTACCCACGAAAATTATAGACTAAAGGTGAAAATTTGCCCTGCATCTAAAAACATTAAGTTCCCGAGATCTGGAGAAAATTAGTTTAAAAAAAAAAAAATGTTTCTAAAGCCATCAAAAGACTAGATTCTCAAGTAAGAACTTCAGCAAGAAAGGCAACTAAGAGACTGATCACATTTACATAGAAGTTATATCTCATATTTTGATATTTTAAAAATGATTTAAAATTTGAATTTGGCCTAGTTCTAAGCCATCATTGTGCAACAAATTGAAGTTAAACTATAAACATATATTAAAAGTAATAAGTGAATTTACCAGTGTCTCTGGATGCCAGGGCGATATAACAAATCACTTAAACTTCCAGACAGTATAAATATGTACAATAAAATTAGATTTATAACACATTTTAAGTGGTATTTAAACTTCGTATATCTAGAAAAACGTAGAAAAGATGTGTAAAATTTTTACACTAAAATTTTGAAAATGTTACTAAAAAAATTAATGATTTCCTAAATAAGGAAGATATATTCATATTTATGTTTAGGTTAATTCATTTTTAAGATGACAGTATCTCCAAGTTGATTATTATATTCAATACAATACAGATTAAATTCCAGAAGTTTGTTTGCATGTGAAAAATTGGCAAGCTGATTGTAAAAGTTATCTAGAATGATTTAAAAAGACTCATAAAAACAAAGGAAGTCTTTAAAAAGTACAACACTGGGAAATTTACATTACTAGATTTTAAGACTTAGCATAAAGCTACACACAACATGCACAAGGCAAGGTACTTTTGGAGCAAAACAAAAAACAATACAGAAGTAATTTAAAGAAAAAAATCCGGCTGGGTGCGGTTGCTCAAGCCTGTAATCCCAGACTTTGGGAGGCCGAGACGGGTGGATCACGAGGTCAGCAGATTGAGACCATCCTGGCTAACACGGTGAAACCCCGTCTCTACTAAAAAAATACAAAAAACTAGCCAGGGGAGGTGGCGGGCGCCTGTAGCCCCAGCTACTCGGGAGGCTGAGGCAGGAGAATGGCGTAAACCCGGGAGGCAGAGCTTGCAGTGAGCTGAGATCCAGCCACTGCACTCCAGCCTGGGCGACAGAGAGAGACTCCATCTCAAAAAAAAAAAAAAAAAAAAAAAAAAAGAGAAAAAATCCTAATCCTGGTATATAGCACAGATAAGTCACTTGCCTTATGACAAAGGCTTGTGTTTTTAATAAATTTTTCTGGGAAAATTGGAGATCTATGTAGAAAAAATAAAAATATTTTAAAAAGAAAAAAACAGAGAATAGTGAGTTGAGAAAGCAATGATCTATAGCAATAATGATAACCAAAAATTACAACTACTCTTGGTGGTATGGCAATAAATGCTGTCTGTTTTTAGACAATAGAAAAAAAATTCTTGACTCTCTCGAGTGCGATGCCAAAATTATAGAGAACCTTGGAGAAACTATTAAGTGAAATTAGGGCTGAGTGTGGTGGCTCAAGCCTGTAAACCCAGCCCTTTGGGAAGCTGAAGTGGGTGGATCACCTGAGGCCAGGAGTTCAAGACCAACCTGACCAATATGGCAAAACTCCATCTCTAATAAAAATACAAAAGTTAGCTGGGCATGGTGGCATGTGCCTGAAGTCCTACCTACTCAGGGAGGCTGAAACAGTAGAATTGCTTGAGCCCGGGGGTGGAGGTTGCAGTGAGCTGAGAATGTGCCACTGCAATCCAGCCTGGGAGTCAGAGCATGACTCCATCTCAAAAAAAAATAAAAAATAAAAAAAAAAAAAGAGAGAGAGAAATAAAAAAAGAAAACCTTTACATGTGTAAGTGAAAAAATTTGTCCATCAGTAAAAATAATTAATGTTACTGGATCAATACCATGCAAAGGAAATCTTAGCAAATTGTCTAATTTAATTCTTAAAAAATCTTGTGAGATAGGTACCAATATTATAGTTACTAGTCCTCTTTCAGAATAATCCATGATTATCAAAGAATAATTTTCTGTGAGGTCATACTACAAATTTTTATTACTTCTCAATCCAGTCAGAGTCCCATAGTAGACCACTATTTATTCACTTTAGAGGTCAGAGGTATCTCTTCAAAAACCACTATTACAACCCTGTTTGTCAGGATGTTTTTCCCCAACTTCCCACTTCAGGTTTTATCTTTTGTAATTCTTCATTTGATTTTTTTTATTTTTAGTTCCAAAATTGTGTGCTAGGATTCTCTTTTTCTTTCTAGGGCCTTCAATTCAAATATTTGGGGTTCCGTGGCCTAGTGTTTAATGTTATCTCTACGTAGACACAATCTCTATAATCAATCACAACCACCGTCACCACAATGTGTCAAAGTCCAAACTCAACCTTAATGCAGATTGTGACAATCCCCTTTTTTCCTAAGGATTTGTAAAAGGGATTAAGCATTGTACACTCTGGTAATTGGCCTCCTGTTTACAAGACATGTTAATAAAATAATATAGTTCTGTTTTCCTGCAAAATGACACAATAACATTTCAATTTTGAAAAGCATAATCTGATCATCAGAGCAGAGGAAATATTAAACCTTGGAAAATTTGCTTATACAATTTAAAGACAAAATTGTGAAAAACAAAGCAAATAGTTCTAACATTAACTTTTTAAAAATAAATTTTATTTTGAGACAACTTTGGATTCACATATAGTTGTAGAGGTAATACAGGTCCTGCAGATAGTTTTCCCCAAAGATAACATCTTGCAAAACTATAGTACACTATCACAGGCAGGCAATTGGCAGGTAAAAGCCTAAGTTCTTCAGAAAGCCTTTATTGACACTCTCTGAGTCCTTATTACTGTTAGGCAGAGGTAGCAATTCTGGATCCCCAGTATGCCTTCACCAATAACTCCTAGGCAGGGTAGGGTAGGAGTGCACTATTTCTGCTCCCCATGGGACACACATGGAGAGGGGCACTTCTCATTAACAGTGAGTATTGGTTAAAACCTTAGTCTTCAGCTGCCTCTGAAACTATCCTTCTAATAAGGGTCGGGTGTCTCTTTACTGCAAGGTGGAGGGGAAGTCCAGTTCCCCATGCAATCTCTCCTGGCATACTGTGTCAAGGTAACTTTGTTATGCCACTTAGGGATAAAAAGCTTCACTTCCTGACTGGCCTTCTCTGACATGATCAGGGAAGAGGTTGAGGTTGGAGGGTTGGAGCATCTCTTTAGAGCTGGCCAGGACAGTAGTCAAGACTCCCCACTCAGAGTTTGCTGCAGTGGCTGTGGGTGCAAACACAGGTTTTCTGTGGTATTTGAAGTAGTCAGTGCCAAATGTTCTCTGTCTTGCTTTGTGAGCATTTTCTGGTTCTTTATCTAAATAGTAAATGCTTTTCGTGGATCTTTTATTATCTACATTGATTGGCATGTCCAGATTGTTGGCCTCTTCAGCTCCAAGTCTGGGATGTATGAGACAAAAGATAAAAACCTCAACTAACCATGTCTTTCTCTGTGCCCTGAGGTTCCTAGCCAGTCTGCCTTCTTACCTGGCATTCCAAGGCCATTTGATGTTGGATTTATATCTAATAGTCATGGTTTTTACTTGTACCCAGCAGGAGGGTTAGGCCAAAGAACATCTATTTCATCTTCCCTGAATGGAAGTTCCCAATTATTGAGTTTTTCTGTTGTGTATGAAAGATTTTTTCAAACATAAAGACATTTTAATTTAATTAAAATTTAAGATTTGTTTTTCTACTTAATTTGGCATAGAATTCAAATATTATTTTGACATTTTATCAATGTGCTTCTCTTCTTGACAATTGAAATTAATCTGCAGTTTACGTATTGTGTTAAGAAATGCCTTTGTTTCCAAGATGGCAGACTAAAGACTTTTCCAGGGCTTCTCATTAACTTACAAGCAAATTAGAGCTGTAGACAATCACACTTTAAATACTTACCAAAGAAAAAGAAAAGACAAAGAAGTCCAAAAGAAATAAATGAAAAGGAAATTCAGAATCTGAAGCAAAAAAGGTGGGCTGCCCACGTATCCAGAACTGACTGAAAACTGCTTGTGAATCTGCAATATGAATGAGAAAAGTTGAATGAGTGTCACTCTGACATTCACTCCTCACCGGAGAAGTGTGCAATCCAAGGCATGAAAGAGTACCTTAACCCTCCCATGGCATGACTCTAACTTGGAGATAGGCCAGGAGAGAGTGAAAAGGAACTGCTAGAGGAAGTGTCCCATGCACTCCCCCATAACTAGGTGCCTAAAGTAGAATTCTATTCATAATCAAAGCTCTTGTTAAGGTGTATGGAGTCCTGGGAGCTAGCAGCAGCAATAGTTTTGGGTGCTAGAGAGACTGGGGTCAGGGTGTGAAAAACTGGGACTCAAGTAAGGGTGGGATTCCTGTAGCCAGAATTGAGATATGAGTGTAGTGTGGGTTCCAGCTGCTGACACTTGAATCAGGCACTTTCCCCCCACCTCAGGGACTGGAGCAGGAGAAGAATTGGCAGGGAGGTGCGGCATTGACCATTTCAGATTAGAGGCAAATTGCGCTGAATAACTGAATAACCTTCACTACCTTTCATAATTAGGATGAGAGAGTGAGCTCTGCTGGACCTGGGTTATGCACACAAGGCAGTTTTCACTTATTCTGGCCAAGGCATGGTGCTCAGACCATCCCTTTCTTCTTGCTCTGAGACCTCAGTGCAGAAGCAATCACCCTTCTTCTGTGCAGCTTGCTTAGACGTCTGAGGACTTCCCTGTCCCCTTTATGAGAATTGGTTCTTGAACTCACCATTGGGAGGACTGAATGCAGGCTTCCTTGGTCTTCCTCTGCCAGCTTCACCTGCCTTCAATGATGGAAGCAGAACCCAGGCCTGCGGGATTTCATGGCCCAATCCACCACCAGGGACACTGGATAACTTCCCTTGATTAACAGATGTTGGACATTAAACTTACTGCTACCACTACAGCTGGCTTTTACCTGTAAGCACAACCTACTGGCCTAGAATTTTGCCTGCAAAGTCTGTTACAACAATTAATGACACAAAAGCATACTGCTTGGGAACAAAAGCTTCTCACAACTACGGCTAACACCATTGGCCTCACCACCCCAGCTACTCAACATATCATGAGCCTGCTCACCTGCCTCATACATTGATACTATAACTAACATTAGAGAGAGATCACACCAAGGGTATTTATAGCCAAAGAAATCATGCAGAATCTTTCCCACTGCACACACAGAACAGAAAAGCTATATGACTATACCCAACACATATCATATTCACGTCTTCAAGAAAAAATTTCCCACATGAAAAAGTAATTCAAAAGTAAGAAGTGACTGTTACTTCAGATGCACAGAAATCAGTGTGAAGATATAGAAAGCATTAAAAACAAGTTATTATGACATCTTCAAAAGATCATAATCATTATCCAGCAATAGATCCTAATAAAAACTAAATCTTCAAAATCCCAGATAAAGTATTCAAAATATTGATTTTAAAGAAGCTTAATGAGATGCAAGAGAAATCTGAAAACAAATACAAAGAAATCAGGAAGTCAATTTAAGATATGAATGAGAGATTTATTAAGCAAATAGATAACTTAAAAACAAAAAACAAAGCAAGCAGAAATCCTGGAACTGACAAATTCATTGAAGGAATGACAAATTACATTTGAAAACTTCAGCAATAGACTATACCAAGTAAAAGAAAAAAAAAATCTCAGAACGTGAAGACAGGTATTTTGAAGCAATATAGTCAGGAAAAAAAAATAAAGAAAAAACAACATATAAGAATAAGAAAGGCCTTAAAGATGTATGGGACTACATAGAGCAATCAATCTTATAAATTATAAATATAGATGACTGGGAAGAAAATTCAAAAATTTAGAAAATTTAGAAAACCTCTTTAAGGAAATAACTGATGAAAGTATTCCTCTAGTCATGTCTAACAACCGATTTAGACATCCAGCTACAGGAGGCTCATTGATCTCCAGAAAAAAAATGCATTGAAAACAGAGATTCACCATAATGTATTGTCATCAGACTATTTGAAGTCAAAGTTAAGGAGAGAATTTTAAAATCAAAAAGAGAAAAGCATCTAGTCATCTATAAAGGAAGCCCCATCAAACTAATGTGGACCTCTTAGTAGAAACCTTACATGCAAGAAAAAAATGGGATGAGATTTTCAAAATGCTGAAATTAAAAACAAAAAACAAAAAACAAAAAACTTTCAACCCCAATTTTTACTTTCAGCTATATTTTATTCTTTCTTAAATGAGAGAAATAAAATCTTTCTTAGATAAGGAAACACTGAGGGAATTCATCACCTCTTGACCAAAGCTATAAGAAATGCTTAAAGGACTTCTAAACATGGAAATGAAAAGTTGAGATTTACCAAAATAGGCCGTGCGCTGTGGCTCAAGCCTGTAATCCCAGCACTTTGGGAGGCCGAGACGGGCGGATCACAAGGTCAGGAGATCGAGACCATCCTGGCTAACACGGTGAAACCCCGTCTCTACTAAAAAAATACAAAAACCTAGCCCGGTGAGGTGGCGGGCATCTGTAGTCCCAGCTACTCGGGAGGCTGAGGCAGGAGAATGGCGTGAACCCGGGAGGCGGAGCTTGCAGTGAGCTGAGATCCAGCCACTGCACTCCAGTCTGGGCGATAAAGCGAGACTCTGTCTCAACAAAAAAAAAAAAAAAAAAAAAAAAAAAGAGATTTACCAAAATAAAAATACATGAAAGTATAAAACTCTCAAGTCTTAAAAAAAAAAATCACACAATTGCAGAAGGAAAAGGAATCAAAAGGCAACAAGACAGAATTCTACCAAATTTCAAATATAAACAGAAAAAGAAAAAAAATAAAGAATTGATAAAACAACTAGAAAGTATTTTTTATTATGACAGGATAAAACCTCAAACATCAACATTAACCTTGAATACAAGTCAATGAAATCCTCTATTTAAAAGACAGACTAGCAGAATGAATAAAAATAATAACCCAAGTAGGAGAAGCTGTACATTTATCAGATTAAGTAGGCTGTAAATAAAAAAAAAAACCTAAAAAAGGAAGATTATTCTATATATGATATTATATATATAATACGAATTGATAAAGAGATCAATGAAACCAGAGAATATAACAATTGTAAATTCAACATTGAAGCACCCAGATTCATAACACAAATATTACTGTACCTAAAGAAAGAGATAGCAGTACAAAAATAGTAAGGGATTTCAACATCCCACTCACAGCACTAGACAGATGATCAAGACATAGAATCAATAAACAAACATTGGACTTAAATTGTATTTAGACCAAATACATCTAACAAATCTTCACAGAATGTTCTTCCCAACAACTGCAAAATATACATTCTTCTCATCAGCACATGAAACATTCTTCAAGATAGACAATATATTAGGCCACAAAACAGGTATAAATACATTTAAAAAAAAATCAAAATCATATCCAGTATCTTCATAGGCCACCATGGATAAAAACTAGAAATCAATACGAAGGCAAACTATTTGTACAGTTCTGAAACTTATAAATTATAAATATTGCTGAGCAGGAAGAAAACTCAAAAAGCTTAGAAAACCTCTTTAAAGAACTCATGAAACTATCAGTACAGTTCTGAAACTGTACAAATACATGGAAATTAAATAATGCTCCTTGACAATCTTTGCATCAACAAAGGAATTAAAATAAAAATTTCCAAAATTTTTAAAATGAATTAATATTGAAACACCATTCCAAAACTTTTTGGGATACAGGAAAAGTAATGCTAAGAAGTAATTTATATCATTAGATATCTATATCAAAAAAGTAGAAAGATCATAAATCAACAACTTAACTTCACACTTCAAGGAACTAAAAAAACAAGAACAAACCAAACCCAAAGTTATCAGAAAAAAAAAAAAAAAGATCAAGACAGAATTAAATATAAGAAATGTAGGAGACCAAGATAAACAATGCAAAGGTTCAATAAAACTATAAATTGATTCTTCAAAAAGACAAAAAATTGATTAGACACTAGCTAGACTAACCAAGAACAAAAGAGAAAAGATTCAAATAAACAAAATCAGAATTGAAAAAAGAAACATTGAAATTGATCCCACAGAAATACAAAAGATCATCAGAGACTATTATGAGTAACTCTATGCTTACACAGTGGAAAGCCTGGAAGAAATTGGTGAATTCCCGGAAACATAAAATCTCCCAAGCCTGAACCAGGAAGAAACAGAAAACCTGCACAGGCCAATAATGAGTACTGAGATGGAATCAGTAATAATAAATCTCCCACTATAAAAAAGCCCAGGACCAGATGGATCCACAGATGAATTCCACTTTGTGCTAACTCTTTTAGTACAAAAAAGAAAAAAAAAAAGAAAAAAGAAAAACTAATAACTAACACCAATCCTCCTGAAACTCTTCCAAAAATTCAAGGAAGATGGATACTCCCTAATTGATTCTACGTGTCTAGTATCACCGGGGTACCAAAACTAGTCAAGGACACAGCAAAAAAGAGAACTACAGGCCAATATCCCTGATGAACATAACAAACTGAATCCAACAGCACATCAAAGAGATAATATACCACGATCAAGTGGGCTTTATACCAGCGATGTGAGGATAGCTCAACATATGCGTATTAATAAATATAATACATCACATAATGAGAATAAAAGACCAAAACCACATGATTATCTCAATAGATGCAGAGAAAGCATTTGATAAAATTCAACATCCCTTCATAATTAAAACTCACAAATTTGGTGTAAAAGGAAGGTAAATATTGCAAGCCCACAGCCAACGTTATACTGAACAGGGAAAAATTGAAATCTTTCTCTCTAAGAACTGGAACAAGATAAGGATGCCCATGTTCCCAACTGCTACCTAACATAGTACAGAAAGTCCTACATAAAAAAAAAAAAAAAAAAAAAAAAAAAAAAAAAAAATTGGAATGTGTTCACATTCCAAGAGTTTCAATTGTAAGTTTTCAGCTAAAAACAATAGATAATCTTCTCACAAACTTAAAATTTTATAAACTTGGGGTTTATCATGTTTCTGAAGATTTCTGGATACTTATTAGGAAAAGCATAGGTAGATATAGATAGATAGATAGATAGATAGATAGATAGACAGACAGACAGACAGATGAGAGAGAGAGAGCAGAATCATTTTTGAATCACAGAAGCAATACCAAGGAGCACATGACTGTCCAATATCTTCTGGTTTTATGGATATAAAAATTTTTGGTGCAAGTTGTGCTGTGAAACATAAATTTGCCTAGAGTTTTAGGAATAAAAAATTAATACTATGCCAAAAATGTTCTTTAGAATATATTCCCAATTAATTGTGTTTTTCATAAAATTGTTCATTATAAAAATAAAATATGTAATGTACATTTAAGATTACCAAATATTTCTTGGAAGTTAATTCAATAACCAAAATAATAAAATTGTAAAAGTAATTTTTAATGAGATAGAGGAATGCATGTATGCATAATCCAATGATAAGTTTATAAATCGAATATACATTTCTCATTAATGACTAGAAAATAATGGATAGCAAAATGCCTCCAATTACTGTTGTATGCTACACTGATTATCAAAGTTTTCATAATTGCTGTTGTGTACATGACTGTGTCTCCATTACGTCAGTTGGCTTCTTGCAAAATAGGGCTTTCACTAATCAGCCATTTTTTTCATTATTTACTAGTGAATTTGAGTATGTAATTACCATAATTACCACTCATTTGGCCATCATGCTCTTCTATTTTGTCTTGCTTTGTTTTGTTTTGTTTTTATAGAGATGGGGTTTCACCGTGTCACCCAAGCTGGTCTCTAACTCCTGGGCTGCAGCCATTCATCCACCTCAGAGTCCCAAAGTGCTAGGATTACAGAGGTAAACCATTGCTTTCCACCTACACTATCATTTTTTAAATATCAGTAATAAAAATAAAATAAACATCTAAGTGGTTTACTTTTGTTTCCACTGAGAAGTTCTGACCTTTGATGGTATCTCTTGGGGAACATAGGTGCTGTGAACTACATAATGAACTGTCACTTATCCAAAAACAACATCATTCTGTTTTGAAAAATGTATTTTTTATTTTTGTACATTTCCTAAATGCATTCTGGCTTGATAAATAGATGCATAACAGGCAACGTGATCCATATGTAATATAGAGTAATTATTTTTAGAAAACAAAAATGAACATAACACTTATTTCAAGATGAGTATGTCGAAAGACTGTATTGGGAAACATGAAGTTTCTAAAACAATGAATTGGAGAAAGTACATTAAGTTTATTTACAAATTAATGACAAAGTTTAGATTAAAACACTGCATATTTTCATATACAAAGGAGCTTGCAGAAACTTAGATAAAAAATAAGATTCAACATAATGTTAAATATGACAGCTTATCACCTTGACTAAAGACAACCTGATCAAGAGTAATTCTACAGTATAGTTAGTTACCTCATCATATCGGATTTTAATTAAAATTCACAAATTATTGTATAGGGGACTTTAGGATCAAGGACCATAGGAATACATAGAATTTCAAAATACTTCATAAACCTGTAATAAAACAGAGAAATAATTATGCTACAATTATATAAACAAATATTTTTTTCCATAAAAGTTAACAACATGCTACCTACTATTAGCATATCACAAATTTTAGCTATAGTTGTGAATATTTAAAAGTGAATATTTGAATGTAACACATGACATTACTGTTGAATCTTGTATAAAACCATTCACTGTTAAGTTCGCTTCATTACAAATAAATTCTGTCTATATTTTCGAAGAAAAACAATGCATAGAAAAATATAGTCCTGGTCGGGCGCGGTGGCTTAAGCCTGTAATCCCAGCACTTTCGGAGGCCGCGACGGGCGGATCACGAGGTCAGGAGATGGAGACCATCCTGGCGAACACGGTGAAACCCCGTCTCTACTAAAAAATACAAAAAACCAGCCAGGCGAGGTGGCGGGCGCCTGTAGTCCCAGCTACTAGGGAGGCTGAGGCAGGAGAATGGCGTGAACCCGGGAGGCGGAGCTTGCAGTGAGCTGAGATCCAGCCACTGCACTCCAGCCTGGGTGACAGAGCGACACTCCGTCTGGGAAAAAAAAAAAAAAAAAAAAAGAAAAAGAAAAAAGAAGAAGAAAAACATAGACCTGAATTTCAATGAAAGGACTTTTTACTGAGTAGAAAAACATCCTTCCAAAATTCATGTTCATTTGGAACCTCAAAATGAACGTAGCTGGATATAGGGTCTTGGCAGATATACTTAGTTAAAATGAGGTCAGACTGCATTAGTGTGTGACTGGTGTCCTTAGAAGAAGGCCATATGAAGACACGGAGAAATACACAAGGAGAACATATGTAAGCAGAATCAGAATTGGAGTGATGCATCTACAAGCCAGGAGATGACAAGATTTGCCAAAACAACAACAACAACAATAAAACCAAACCACCAAAAGCTAGAAAGACGCAAAAAGAAACCTTCCCTAGAGTCTTCAGAGAAAGCATGGACATGCTAATACCTTGATTTCAGACTTCTAAATTTCTGTTGTAATCCATGCAGTTTATAGTAATTTGTTATAGGAGCCCTAGAAAAATAATCTACTCTTTAACTAATATTAAGAAACTATAAATGGTCTCTTAAATAAATTGTATTAAAATGGTAATTAAATGATATCAGCTTCACAACTTTGAAAAATATAGCAATATAACGTAATTACGGTATTGATTCAACTTAGAAATTCATTATTTAACAACATAACATGTGATACTGGTTTCAAAAATGATTCACTGAAATATTTTGGATATCTGTGTGCATTTTAATGGACTAAGGATGCTTTCCTTCTATTTTAAGGTTGCTAATTTTTATGATAAACTATTTTTTTAAATTTTGTCTTTTTTTCTGATTTTGTTGAGATTATAAATCAAACCTTGGAAATTAAACAATATGATCCTGAATTACAAGTGGTCAATGAAGAAATTAAGAAGAAAATTGGAAAATGCCTTGAAACAAATGGTAATAGAAACACAATACACCAGAACATATGGGATACAACAAATGCAATATTCAGAGAGAAGTTTATAGCTATCAGTGCCTACATCATAAAAAGAGGAAAAACTTCAAATTAGCAATCTAGCAATGCACTTTTAGGAACTAGAAAAGTTAGCTTAAACCAAACCAAAATTAGTAGAATGAAAGAAATAATAAAGATCAGAGCAGAAAGGAATGAAATTGAAATAAGGAAAACAATACAAAAGATCAATAAAACATTAAGTTGTTTTTTTGAAAAGAAACAAAATTGACAAACCTTTATCCAGACTATGCAAAAAAATGATCCAAATAAATAAAATTAAAAATGAAAAAACAAGACATTATAACAGATACTGCAAAAATTCAAAGAATCATTAGTGGTCACTATGAGCAACAATATGCCAATGAATTGGAAAATCTAGGAGAAAGAAACAAATCCCAAGATAAACAAAACCTGCCAAGATTAAATCAGAAAAAAAAAAATCCCAAACCTGAAAAAAAAACAATAATAAGTAATGAAATTGAAGCTGTAATTAAAGTCTTTCAGTAAAGAAGAGCCTGGAACACAATGGCTTCACTGCTGAATTCTACCAAACATTTAAAGAACTAATACAAATCTTACTCAAACTATTATGAAAAATAGAGAAGAAGGGAATACTACCAAACTCATTCTATGAGACCAGTATTACTCTGATACCAAAACCAGACAAAGACACACTAAAAAAAAGAAAACAACAGGTCATTATAGCTGAATAATATTGATGCAAAAATCCTCAACAAAATATTAGCAAACCAAATTCAACAATACATTATAAAGATTATTCATCATGATCAAGTGGGATTTATCTCTGGGATGCAAGGATGGTTCAACATACACAAATCAATCAACATGATATATAATATCAACAGAATGACAAATGAAAACCATATGATCACATGAATTGATGCTGAAAAAGTGTTTGATAAAACTTAATGGCACTTTATTATGAAAATCCTTAAAAACTGGATATAGACGGAACAGATCCCAAAATAATAAAAATCATATTTGACAGATTCACAGCTAGTGTATTTATTGGGGGAAAAAAAGCCTTTTACCTAATATTGGGAACACAACAAGGATGCCCACTGTCAACACTGTTATTCAACGTAGTATTGGAAGTCTTAGCTTTTTCAATAAGATGAGAGAAAGATACAAAGGGTATCCAAATTGGAAAGGAAGAAGTCAAATTACCTTATTTGCTGATGATATGATCTTATGATTCAAAAAACCTAAAGACTTCAGAAGAAAACTATTAACACTGATACACAAATTCAGTAAAGTTGAATTTGGATAAAATTCAACATACAAAATAAACATACAAAAATCAGTAACTTTTCTATATGCCAACAGTGCAGAGTGTGAACAGGAAATAAAAAGTAATCCCATTTACAACAACCACACATAAAATGAAAAAATTAACTGAAGAAGTGAAAGATCTCCATAATAAAAACTATAAAACACTGATGCAGGAAATTGAAGAAGACATCAAAAAATGGAACAATATTCTATGTTCAAGGTTTGAAAGAATCAATGTTGTTAAAATGTCCATCCTCCCCAAAGCAATCTACAGATTCACTTGAACCTGGGAGGCGGAGGATGCACTGACCCAAGATATCACGCCACTGCACTCCAGCCTGCGTGACAGAATGAGATCCTGCCAAAAAAAAAAAAAAAAAAAAAAAAAAAAAAAAAAAAAAAAAAAAAAAAAAAGGCTTCAATGAGATATTATCTCGCCACAGTTAAAAAGGCTTGTATCGAATACACAAGCAATAATAAATGTTGGCAAGGATGTAGAGAGAAGGAAGTTTTTACACTGTTGGCAGGAATGTAAATTAGTACAACCACTGTGGAGAACAGTTTGGAGGTTCCTCAAAATCCTAAAAATTAAGCTATGGTATGATCCAGCAATCCTACTGCTGGGTAGATATGCAAAAGAAAGGAAGTCAGTATATCAAAGTGATATCTGCACTCCCATGTTTGGTGCAGCACTGTTTACAGTAGCCATGATAGGGAGCAACCTAAGTGTCCATCCACAGATGCCTGAATAAAGAAAATGTGGTACATATACACAATGGAGTACTATTCAGCCATACAAAATAATGAGACCCAATCATTTGCAACAACAAGGATGGAACTGAAGATCACTATCTTAATTGAAATAATCCAGGCACAGAAAGGCAAATATTGCATATGTGCACTTATTTGTGTGATCTAAAAATCAAATCAATTGAACTCATGGATTTAGAGAGTTGAAGGGTGGTTACCAGAGTCTGGAAGAGTAGTGGGGGGCTAAGGGGTAGGTGGGGATCGTTAATGGGCACACACACACACACAAAAAAACAATGCAAATAAGACCTACCGTTTGATAGCACAATAGGGTGACTATAGGCAATAAGAAATTGTATACTTCAAAATAATTTGAAGACTGTAATTGGATTATTTGTATCTCAAAGAATAAATGCTTAAGGGGATGGAGACCCCATTCTCCATGATGTGCTTATTTCACATTGCATGCCTGTATCAAAACATTTCGTGTATTCAGTAAATATATACACATTCCATGTACCTTCAAAAATTTAAAAAACTAGGAAAAAAAAAAGACCGACAAGTATTTGTCAAGTGTCGATATATATTTACCTTATTTAAGGAAGCTTTACTAGATATATTGGGTTTGAATGAAGAGACATTTTTACTTCTCAATTGATACACTGTATGTTCCTTCTACCAGAAAACCAACATAGCACACCAGAGTGCTTGGGGTTCACAGGCCTGGATTATTAAACTACATTCTTATGTGGGTATCTGAACCCGAGATTCTGCAACTGTGAAGTGCTCTACCAGAATGTTGGATATGCAGACTATGTTATACAGAACTGCCTGGAAGATAAACTATGTCGACAGGATGTTGAACACTTGAATTAGGAATCTATGACCATTTCTGTGGAGGGAATGTTATCTCTGTTGAAGAAGCAAAAGAAACCCCAAATGGCCAACACTGAGTTGTCAGAATTTTTGAGGAAATAATAATTTGAAAAGTGTTTCAAAATACATTTAATTGGTAGGTGTCATGTTTGTCTAAGCAGTAGTTAGAAAATTCCAACCAGTAATTAGTTCCATGGTTTTGGAATGATCTATTATTTCTGAATTTTCCCTTTCTTCTATGAATTACATGAAGCTCGAGATAAATAAATGCTTTATATCATTCTTTATTCTATAGGAAAAATGTAACTCTAAATAATTTCAAACTATAATATCTGTAACCAATTCATATTTAACATGCTTGAAAAACGTATTTTTCTCAACTTTATTCAATTTAATTCAACAGTAATTTAGAGGAAAAAGGGCAGACTGAAAAACAGAGTCAAAATCCACTGACATTTACATAATTATGCTGATAACAACAACAACAACAAAAGCTTAGTTCTCTAAACCTGTATCAGAAAGAGTAGTAAAATATGTTCATTTCTAAATGTTTTATTTTTCTGAAAGCAGGGAGGATGCACTTGCATTGAATAGGAAGATAAATAATTTTCTGCTAGAGAAGGTCAGGTATACCACTGCTAACAGTCGTATTTGACATATGTCTCTTGTTTAGAATTAGAAGTACTTATGCAACACTTCCCATGTGCCAGGAACTCCAAGGTGTGATGAAGAGAACAAAAATATTTTTCTTCAATATTTCTATTTTTATGGACTCATCAACTACAAGTTGAATTGTAAAAAAAACCCCTATTTTGAAGGTCAACAATAATCAAATATGAGCAATTCCACTGGTTCACAGATACATATTTATTATTCAAACATACGAATGCACACATACATATGCAGAACTCCAGTGAGGCATTAGTTAATTCCCAATTAATTCTTGGACAACAAAGTGTAATTTCAGGACCAAAATTATGTACTAAAAATTGTAACTCCTTCTTTTTTTTTTCATTATAATTTAAGTTCTGGGGTACATGTGCAGAACGTGCAGGGTTTTTACATAGGTAGACACGTGCCATGGTGGTTTGCTGCACCCATCAACCCGTCATCTACATTAGGTATTTCTCCTAATGCTATCCCTCCTCTACCCGCATCCCCACCTACAGGCCCCAGTGTGTGACGGGTGTTCCTCTCCCTGTGTCCATATGTTCTCATTGTTCAGCTCCCACTTATGAGTGAGAACATGCGGTGTTTGGTTTTCTGTTCTTGTGGCTCTATACCTCTGAATAACATATGACTTTTGGCTCATTTCAGGTGACAGTGTGCTGAGAATTAGGGAGGACTGAGAAGACACATTCATCAGATTATTAGGTTGATGCCAAAGTAACTGTGGTTTTGGCCATTACTTTAGCACCAACCTAATACCATCACCTGATGGTCTTTCAACAGTGGCCAGGTAAGAATTCTAGCCAAGCAAAGAGACACTGGACAGCCTCTAGACATCTGTGATATTTGATTCTTGCAAAATTTTACTTTCTGAATGTCTTTAGTTTGTGTAAATTGCTTACTCAACATCTTATTTTGATAAATAACCTAAAGCCCCTGTACCCCACAGCTTTCAGCTTTCATTGCCTCCTTCATCATGTTAGAATTCCTGTCATCATTTGCCACAGACATACTACTGACTACCCTCTCTTCATAGAAACAATCTCTAGCCCAGAAAGTTATAGGAATTAGGCAAACATACTTCATTCATTGGTGTGGAGAGCCACACATTTTTTACCTAGAAGGCAGGGCAGGGAGGTGATAGAAGAAGGAAAGTTTAAACTTTCATGTAAACTGATGTAAAAACATCAGATTTTGATGTATTAAAAATTTTAGGTCTATAATTTATATACCACTTTCTGTTTATAATGTCTAAAGTCCACACCTTCTTTCTTAACTCAGAGCCAGTTGTTTCAGTAGCAGGCCCTGGGATTTTACTATTCCCTTTTGTAAGTCATACTTTCTTCAGTATTGATTTTCTGAAAGCAATATTACCTACATCAACCTTTTAATATATAAAGAAGATCCTACTGTTACAACAGTATAACATATGGGTCTATGGATATAAATACTAAAAAATTTAGATCTTCATGTTCTACTTCCTTTTTGTATCCCATGGAATATTAGCCATCTACTCTCTAATGAAGGAGAGTCATTTAGAATCTTTGGGTCTACTTTATAATTTCTATAAACCATAAAACTGCCAGTCAAACTATCAACCATTTATTTATGGATCAATACAGTTGTGCAGTGCAATAATTTTAAAGTTGCTGGCAAATGAGGAAATGGTGATGAGCTTAGTATTGATTGACTCATGTCACAAGCTGTCATAGAAGAAAAGTATGCTAAAATTATGTGAAAATAGAAGAGTCCCAAGGAAAAGAAATAATAATCTTACTTTTTTCTGAGCTATTTTCCAATAACACTCTGAAAAATAATCAATGTCCTGGCTACAAGGACAAACTTACTCAGGTGAAGGCAGGAGGGTGATGAGAGTGTGGATAAGTATTTTTAAAACACTGTAAACTGTAAGTAGAGTGTTATACATGGGCATGCAAGGAAGAAATAGGAAATATATAGAACAAACTATAGAAGTTCTTAAACTCCACTTAACTAATGATTAAAAATAACAAATGTAAAAAGAAAGTTTCCTATTTATTTCCATCAAGTCACAAGAATTATTTAAAAATTTGTCTTGTTTAAGCTGAGGAAATATCGACATTAGTAGCTGGTCATTGAGTTTCCATGATGTAATCTGGCCTCAAGGAGACACTGCAGGAAGGACTTGATAGATTTATAATCCATCTTGGTTAGTTTCATAGATCCAGAAAACCTCAATATTACTTCCTTGGTAATGTTTAACCCTCCTTTTTCTCCTAGAATGTCTAGATAAATTATAAAGTGATGTGTCTATTTCCCCCAGAATCACCTCATTACTGATCCCTCCTATTCCGAGTGAACCTGCATGAAGATAAAACACTATGGACCTATTAAAAAAATCATGCTACCTGTAATTAAAAACAGAAAAACAAAATTGGCTCTCACTACTGTTCCATGCTCATTAGTAAGTATTGCTTTTCCATATAGAGATGGCTAATTTTGTTTTTTCCACCTTTATAATGATTCACTTATACCAATACAACCTCTAACTCTTAATTAAAGGTAAAATTTCCCTATGGCTCAGTCAAGGTGGTGGATCTTCAAGTTCCTGGAAGACAGTTTTCTGGATTTGCTCTCCGCCGCAGTAATGTGCAGAGCGGAGATACCGCATTTCTAGCATACAAACGGTGATTTCACTAATTTTTTAAATCTAACCTCCAGTTGGCATACACGAGAATGCTCTGGAGATTCTCCTCTGAGTTATTATTTCCAAATCATGCCAGATAAAATTTGAAATGTCTCCATCCATTCGAATTCAAATAAAAGATACCACTTTCTTTCCATGATAAGTATATTTTTATCACATTAGTATTTAAATGTGGATTTGGTCTCTTAGCAAGATGAAATGTGTGATAAAATAGAGAGAAAAGCAAGTTCTAGGAAGGATTTTTAGTTCCCTGAAGGAAACAATTTCAAGCTCGTAGCTGGAAGCAGAGAAAAGAAGTGCAAATGGACTATGAGTACTTCCGAACTGCTGAAATGTCTGAATGGCAATTTTAAGAACATTTTTAATAGATATATACTAGAAACTATTTTGAAGTTTTCAATATTCTGATAAAAATCTTTCAACATCAGACTTTTTGTTTAATGCTCATTTGACAAATTCAAAAAGATTGTATTTACTATATGCTAATTTTAACTGTTTCTTATAAATATGTTTAGTTACACTTGCATTTATTGCATGCAGGTGGTAATGTTGCTCTTTCTTGAGTTTAAGGATGTAACTGTACATAGAGGGGTCAAAAATAAATATTCTGGCAACTTGCTGCTATATGGAAAACACAGGAGTTTTCAGAACAGATACATAATTTTATTCTCAGTGAATGTGGGTGGTGTTTGTGTGTGTATACATTCATTGTTTCAAAGTAACTCAATTCATTCATTAGCACATATACATCAATGGCGTGGTATTAAGTTCCTACATGTTTGCCTAATCCTATACTTTTTGGAAGCCCATATAACCTCTAGTAATAATGTCAAAGATTAACATCAGGAGATATAATAGTGCATCTATTTTTGTTGTTGTTGTATTGGATACATTTTGTTCTCTGACCCAGCATTCACCTGCCTGATTTGCCTAATTTCTCCCTCATTTTTTCCCATATTCTGACAACTGCTCTCTTTCAAGCTCTAACCATATGGGTCCTGGACATCTTCTCTCTCTTACATAATCCCGATACAGGCTATGACAGATTAGATCATTGTTTTCTTGATATTTTGCTATATAGCAGACAAAAGTTTTAAAATATAAACTATTGAACTTGGAAACCTTATCACTCCATGAAGAGAAAGCTTCTCTGTTGGCTGATAGAATTACATGTGTATTCTGAGGTCATGATGGTATCTAAGGCCCAATGTTTAGTTAATGTTGAGGCCCAGCAGCAACACCACCCTCCCTGCAGTTGTTTTTGACTCCTATGTCAATTCTAATGCAGTATTGTTACTTGGGGAACAATTGGTCTGAATTGGATTTTAATCACTTACAAACCACCATGCTTTTTCAGGTGCTAGATGCTAAATAAAATGTGTTCAGCACACGAGGACCAGTATTCTGTCTGCAGCAAAGAGTGAGCATTTTATTTTTTTGTCTTTGGACCTTATAAGAACAACAACAAAAAATTATTTAGAAAAGTCAAGCTACTCTAGAGAATTACTCAAGTAGTTTAATTTTAGTTAATATAAACTGAAAAAAAAAGCAACAAAAATATGACTTCAGTGACATCATTTTCTCCTGGACTTTGTTTTATCACACTTTCTCAATTTCCTTGCTCATTTTCTCTTTTCTCATTTTCTCCTGGAATTCTTTCACATCACACTTTCTCAATTTCCTTGCTGCCTCCTCTTTTCCTACTTCTCCCTTAAAAAATAATTTCCTCAATGTCCTAATTTCTCTTCCCTTCCATCCTCCAGCAGGGAATCTTGCTATCCAAAGCATGGTCTGTGGACTATTTAACAGGTGCTGCCCAAGAAAGCAGGGCTGCTCTTTAGAAGACCCGCTCTTTAGAATTTCAGTGACCAAATGTGTGTTCTGACCTCCAAATGAATTCTTGGATACCAGATCTGTCTACCAGGCTCCTCTGGATTGTCTGTTTAGAGAAGTCCACAGTCTGACTCCTCTTTTCCCAAATATGCTCCTCCTCCTTTGGGCAACTAACAAAAGATGGGCCCTCTTCAGAACCTTTTACTGTAGAGCTGTTATTTAACCATATACTCCTGAGTTAAAAATGGTTGCTTTGGGGCAAGTCAGGGCTAATAATCAGCTGGTGGACACTGATCTCACTGACCCATTGTTCCAGTGCCCCCTCCTTGGAGTTCTCAGTGCTATCAGCCTCTCGTTATATATTTTGAATATTATCCATCAAGTCTCTCTCTCTTTTGTTTGTTTGTTTGTTTTTTGAGATGGGTCTCTCTCTGTCAGCAGGTTGGAGTGCAGTGGCGCCACCTCGGCTCACTGCAACATCTGCCTCCTGGGTTCAAGCGATCCTCCTGCCTCAGCCTCCCGAGTAGTTGGGACTACAGGCGGGCATCACCACACCCAGCTAATTTTTTTGTATTTTTGGTAGAGATGAGATTTCATCATGTTGGTCAGAATGGTCTTGATTTCTTGACCTCATGGTCTGCCGGCCCCAGCCTCCCAAACTGCTGGGATTACAGGCTTGAGTCAGTGCTCCCGACCCAAGTCACTTGTGTTGAGTACCTCTTCTAACTTTTTCTCCTCCATACTAAGTTTAAAAATGTACAAACAAATCATTGTATTTGTTAATAACACATTACAAATACAAATGGCTAATAGATATTTGTAAAAATCTGTCAGAGTAAAATGTTGGTAAAATAGAAAAACAGGGTTAATTCAGCTAGAAGGTGTGCCCTCTTTGCTAAGAGATAACATTTAAAATAGAACCTGTCCCTGTCTCCACTGGGATAATTGAGTAGTAAGACAGAAATAGCCACCATCTCAATCCTGTATTGCTTACTCATAACATTTTAAAAGCCCATTTTTATTTCTTAACATATGCATTTATTTGCTTTTTGTTTTGTTTTGATTCTATGATGCCACAATTAATCCTAGCAAGTGTTCAGGAAAGCTGTCTGTGAGGAGAAACAATTTAAGCTAAGACCCAAACATGAAGAAGGAACCACCCTTATGAAGAATTATGCTGTTTTTGTTTTACACATCAAGTATTTACTATATGGAAGAGGGACTATCGGGAGATGGAATTACAGAGGGAGGTGAAGGCAAAGCAGGTCAAAGTTAGACATTTGGATTTTATTCTTCCTCAGCCAGGTGGCTTATGAACAACCAAAATTAATTTCTCACAATTTTAGTGGCTGGGAAGTCCAATATCGAGGTACTGGCAGATTCAGTATCTATTAAGGGCCTGTTTTCTCATAGACGACCCCTTCTTGTTGTGTTCCTAGATGGTGGCAAAGCTAATGAGCTCCCTTCGGTCTTGTTTTTTGTTTGTTTGTTTGTTTGTTTGAGATGGGGTCTCACTGCGACTTCCAGGCTGGAGTCCAATGGTGCGATCTTGGCTCACTGCAACGTCTGCTTCCCAGGTTCAAACCATTCTCCTGTCTCGGACTCATGAGTAGCTGCGACTACAGGGGCGCACCACCATGCCCAGCTAATTTTTATATTTTTAGTAGAGACGGGATTTCATCATATTGGCCAGGCTGGTCTCGAACTCCTGACCTCCAGTGATCTGCCCTGGTTAGCCTCCCAAAGTGCTGGGAGTACAGGCGTGAACCACTGTGCCTGGCCCCCTTGGGTCTTTTTTTTTTTTTTCCTGGAAAATTACACTCTACCAAGACTAAACCAGGAAGAAGTTGAATCCCTAAATAGATCAATAGCAGGCTCTGAAATTGAGGCAATAATTAATAGCCTACCAACCAAAAAAAGTCCAGGATCAGACAGATTCACAGCTGAATTCTACCAGAGGTACAAGGAGGAGCTGGTACCATTCCTTCTGAAACTATTCCAATCAATAGAAAAAGAGGGAATCCTCCCTAACTCATTTTATGAGGCCAACATCATCCTGATATCAAAGCCTGGCAGAGACACAACAAAAAACCAGAATTTTAGACCAATATCCCTGATGAACATTGATGCAAAAATCTTCAATAAAATACTGGCAAACCGAATCCAGCAGCACATCAAAAACCTTATCCACCACGATCAAGTGGGCTTCATCCCTGGGATGCAAGGCTGGTTCAACATATGCAAATTGATAAACGTAATCCAGCATATAAACAGAACCAAAGACAAAAACCACATGATTATCTCAATAGATGTAGAAAAGTCCTTTGACAAAATTCAACAGCCCTTCATGCTAAAAATTCTCAATAAATTTGGTATTGATGGAACGTATCTCAAAATAATAAGAACTATTTATGACAAACCCATAGCCAATATCATACTGAATGGGCAAAAACTGGAAGCATTCCCTTTGAAAACTGGCACAAGACAGGGATGCCCTCTCTCACCACTCCTATTCAACATAGTGTTGGAAGTTCTGGCTAGGGCAATCAGGCAAGAGAAAGAAATCAAGCGTATTCAGTTAGGAAAAGAAGAAGTCAAATTGTCCCTGTTTGCAGATGACATGATTGTGTATTGAGAAAACCCCAGTGTCTCAGCCCAAAATCTCCTTAAGGTGATAAGCAACTTCAGCAAAGTCTCAGGATACAAAAATCAATGTGCAAAAATTACAAGCATTCTTATACACAAGTAACAGACAAACAGAGAGCCAAGTCATGAATGAACTTCCATTCACAATTGCTTCAAAGAGAATAAAATACCTAGGAATCCAACTTACAAGGGATGTAAAGGACCTCTTCAGGGAGAACTACAAACCATTGCTCAGTGAAATAAAAGAGGACACAAACAAATGGAAGAACATACCATGCTCATGGATAGGAAGAATCAATATCGTGAAAATGGCCATACTGCCCAAGGTAATTTATAGATGCCATCCCCATCAAGCTACCAATGAGTTTCTTCACAGAATTGGAAAAAACTGCTTTAAAGTTCATATGGAACCAAAAAAGACCCCACATTGCCAAGACAACCCTAAGTCAAAAGAACAAAGCTGGAGGGATCACGCTACCTGACTTCAAACTATACTACAAGACTACTGTAACCAAAACAGCATTGTACTGGTACCAAAACAGACATATAGACCAATGGAACAGAACAGAGTCCTCAGAAATAATACCACACATCTACAGCCCTCTGATCTTTGACAAACCTGAGAAAAACAAGAAATGGGGAAAGGATTCCCTATTTAATAAATGGTGCTGGGAAAATTGGCTAGCCATAAGTAGAAAGCTGAAACTGGATCCTTTCCTTATTCCTTATATGAAAATTAATTCAAGATGGATTAAAGACTGAAATGTTAGACCTAATACCATAAAAACCCTAGAAGAAAACCTAGGTAATACCATTCAGGACATAGGCATGGGCAAGGACTTCATGTCTAAAACAACAAAAGCAACGGCAACAAAAGCCAAAATTGACAAATGAGATCTAATTAAACTAAAGAGCTTCTGCACAGCAAAAGAAACTACCATCAGAGTGAACAGACAACCCACGGAATGGGAGAAAATTTTTGCAATCTACTCATCTGACAAAGGGCTAATATCCAGAACCTACAAAGAACTCAAACAAATTTACAAGAAAAAAACAAACAACCCCATCAAAAAGTGGGCAAGGGATATGAACAGATATTTCTCAAAAGAAGACATTCATACAGCCAACAGATACATGAAAAAATGCTCATCATCACTGGCCATCAGAGAAATGCAAATCAAAACCACAATGAGATACCATCTCACACCAGTTAGAATGGCAATCATTAAAAAGTCAGGAAACAACAGGTGCTGGGGAGGATGTGGAGAAATACGAACACTTTTACACTGTTGGTGGGACTCTAAACTAGTTCAACCATTGTGGAAAAGAGTATGGCGATTCCTCAAAGATCTAGAACTAGAAATACCATTTGACCCAGCCATCCCATTACTGGGTATATACCCAAAGAATTATAAATCATGCTGCTATAAGGACACATGCACACATATGTTTATTGCAGCACTATTCACAAAGCAAAGACTTGGAATCAACCCAAATGTCCATCAGTGACAGACTGGATTAAGAAAATGTGGCACATATACACCATGGAATACTATGCAGCCATAAAAAAGGATGAGTTTGTGTCCTTTGTAGGGACATGGATGCAGCTTGAAACCATCATTCTGAGCAAACTATCCCAAGAACAGAAAACCAAACACTGCATGTTCTCACTCATAGGTAGGAATTCAACAATGAGATCACTTGGACTCGGGAAAGGGAGCATCACACACTGGGGCCTACTATGGGGAGGGGGAAGGGGGAGGGGGGAGGGATGGCATTGGGAGTTATACCTGATGTAAATGATGAGTTGATGGGTGCTGACGAGTTGGTGGGTGCAGCACACCAACATGGCACAAGTATACATATGTAACAAACCTGCACGTTGTGCACATGTACCCTAGACCTTAAAGTATAATAAAAAAAAAAAAAAAGAAAAAACAAATAAGGACTCTAATCCCATTCATAACAGCTCCACTCTTGATATAATCACTTCCCCAAAGCTGCACCTCTTTTTACTATCACACTGGGGACTAGGTTTCAACATATGGATTTTAGGGAGTACAAACATTCAGACCATAGTACCAGTACACCATTTATGATGGACATTGATAGACTTTAAGCAGAAGAACAACATGACATGATACATCCTTACTAAAACTCACTAAAATTTCTATGTGGAGATATGATTGAGGTGAATGATTAAGAATGAAAGCTGGAAAAGATATTATGAAATAATCGCAACAGATGAAATAGAGTGTGAAAGTAGAATGAAGTAAAAATGATTGCTGACACATTTGGATTTAGAATTTATAGCTTTGTGGATAGACTGGACGTACATCGAGTTTCCAAGAGAGGTGGTGTGTTTATCTCCACAAAAGCTTCTTTATATTTATGCTTTAAGTTGCTGAAAGTTCTCAAGCTCCTTTTGTATTAGATGCCTTATTTCTCAGCTATGTAGACTTCATGCATTATGTTCTTTTTATTTTATTCTTTTCTTTAATTGTAATTGCACAAATCTTCACAATGTTCTTAACTTTCCACAATTGCTCAACAAATACATTACATTTTAACATTAAATTAATGAAAGAACAGATGAAGTTTTAATGTGATTTGCATTTTATAAATATAACTTGAATCTCTTTATAGAAGAAGCATTTGATGATCCCGAAATCAGAGCTTACGTTTAGGTTGCTAACAGAACCATTTATAAAGTTGGAAAAAGCAAATCATATGAAGGTAAGTGCTTTAGCGTGACAAGAATGTGAACATGTTCTATGGTATTCTCTGTAAATGCCTGCGAATCCTATCTCTGTTTAAGCTGAGAGAGGTGATATAGTCCTCTTTATTTTTTAATTTTTATTTTATTTTATTTTTTTTGAAATTGAGTCTTGCTCTGTCGCCAGGCTGGAGTGCAGTGGTGCAATCTCTGCTCACTGCAACTTCTGCCTCCTGGGTTCAAGCGATTCCCCTGCCTCAGCCTCCTGAGTAGTTGGGATTACAGGCACTGGCCACCACGCCCGACTAATTTCTTTTTTGTATATATATATATATATATATATATATATATATATATATATATATATATATTTTGTTGTTGTTGTTAGTAGAGACAGGGTTTCACCATGTTGGCCAGGATGGTCTTGAACTCCTGACCTCGTGATCCGCCTGCCTCAGTCTCCCAAAGTGCCAGGATTCCAGGCCTGAGCCACCGCACCTGGCCGATACAGTCCTCCTTATTACCGGATAGATACCTCCATTGAAAAAAACAGGGCTTGAACCACTAGCCTGCAGAAGAAAAAAGAAAACCAGAGCCAAGGAAGAAACTAGACCCAGAGGCCAGTGTGAAAAAGAGAAGTCTGAAAGGTGAGGACTCACCAACCATCTCGTGACGTGAAACCAGCTGAGAGTTGGAAAAATTAGATTCAAATAATATCTTCAAATGTCACTATAAGTGAACATTAGGCTTGTAGGGAAATGTATATAATTGGATTTTCTAAAATTAGCAAACACCTGGAAGCAGGAGGACAAAATGCAGACGGTCTAAACAATTTTAAAAACAATCAAAGCTTATTATTTTATGTTTAATCCGTTAATAGTTTAATAAACACTATGACAATTGATATGACATCAGTCAATTAAAACTACATTATGACATTATTAATAAGCAATGTAGAATTATAGTATAAAAGTATGCACTAATTGTGCACAAGACTCTTCTCTTCTATGTATTTATTCCATATGCCATGGGTCTCTGAAATTTTGTGGTCTTCAAAGGGTAGAACTGCATGAAAAGGAAGATTATTTTCTATCAGAGAAGATTCAGAGCAGGGAGCAACTACCGTGAGAGACACTGCAGTTTTTCAAGAGGGCAGGCTGACTTTTCTACAAAGAGCATCATTAGAGCATGCTACCAAAGTGTATAGCACTGTGGCTCTTTACTGAGGCCAACAAAGCCAACTTGGACCAAAGCCGACCTCTGCCGTTTGCTAGGAGTGTGTCATTGGAAAATTGTATCAAATTACATGATCACAATTTTCTCATTTGTAAAATAAGTATAGTAATAAAACTTAATTAGTAGTAATATTGTAAAGAGATACTAACTATACAGTATAAGCACAGTAAATACTAACTTCTATTATTATTATATCATCTCTTATTGAACACACTTTCTTGAATAAGCATTAGGAGACTGAATATAAGTGATAACATAAAACTCCAAGTGACCCAGACCTAAAAGAACTGCATATATTTTGTAATGAGGGAATTAGTGGAGATCAGAAATAATTCTTTGTTTTCAACTTCTTCTGAAATACAATGAGAAACACACACAAAAAACAAAAAGAGTACTACAATTTCATCTGTACTACAAACAAAATAACAAAAACAAACATGAGTGCAAAGCATAGCTTAAAAGTGTATAAATCATGCTGTGTAGACAAGAATAAAAAGAATAAAACCAAGAGAATATTTTTATAAGAGTAAAATATCACACACACAATTTTTGGAGCGATAAGCACAAGACCATAGATAAATTCAATTTTTTAAAAAAATGTACAGTTTAAAAGAAGACAAAGTTAGTTATAACACATTGCTCAATTGACCAATCCAAATCACATTGCAGTTTCTTCATTCTGTTTAAGTGTGTACATGTGTGTACATGTAGAAACTGAATATAATTTAATGCATAAGAGAAAATATAAAATGCATTTTTTATAATTAAAATATAGGAATAAAGAAAAGTATAGTGGTTCCATTATATATCACCAGCTTTTCATTTTCACAGTACTAGTAATACTCTAATGAAATGACTAAATTATATTTTAAAGAAGATAAATAGAATAAGAGTAGTATATTTAATAATTAATTTTCTTCAATAGACAAAATGTTTCATCCATAGAAAGTATCATTAGCCACAAGTAATGGAATATTTTTGTAATTTCTACTGCTGAATGACTTTATTAATTTAGCATTTTATAGATTCCATTATTGGTGCCAGGTATAAAGAACAGTCTCTGAGATGTTTACTGTATTTTGAGGAAATAACACTCTTCAAGTAAGTTGTGGAATTTTGTTTTAATTTTAGCTGCCATATTCCCAGGTCTTGCTCAGCTGTCACAAAACTGATGTTAAATGAATCCCAAATCAGTGGGCACCTGCAGGCCCATGGCATAGAAAGGATTGTGAGATATGTCTAATTAATCATATGAGTCTAATTCTGCTCTAGGTGTTACAGGGCAGGTGTGTGTCATCAGAGTAAAATCATTCAGTGGACAAGATGAATATTAAAATTAATATGTATTTTGTTAGTATTTTTCTTTGGAATTGAATGCCATATTGCAATTTATTGAATGCATACTTGAATTCTTATCAACTAGTAACATTTCTTACATTTAAATTGAAGCACTTTTTACTTTTTCTTCAAATATGATAAAGAAAATAATGATCACTCCAAATTGCTAAGCCCTGGGACCCTCTGTTTTCTAAAATTGTATGGATTTCCAAAACCAGCAATAGTGGGGTAGCTCCATTTTAAAAATAATTCTGCAGATCAATGTACATCGGGGAAATGATAATTGTTTTCACATGATAATAGTAATTTCTTAGTCCATTTGGACTCCTGTTGCAAAATATTTTAGACTGGATAATTTATAAGGAATATAAATTTATTGCTCAGGGTTCTGCTGGCTGGGGCATCAAATTCAGGGGACCAGCGTCTGCTGAGGGCCCACTCTCTGCTTCAAAGATGGTGCCTTTTCTCTAGGCCTTCACATGGTGGAAGGGACAAACAAGCCCCCTCAGGCCTCTTTTGTAAGAGCACTAATCTCATTCATGAGGGCAGAGCCCTGATAGCCTAATCACCTGTCCAAGTACCCATCTCTTAATACTATTACATTGTAGATTAAATTCCAACATGTAAATTTTGGAAAGACACAAACATTCAGATCATAGGAAGTAAAAACTTATATATGAGGTCGGTTTTAAAATTTAAAAGGACTTTTACATAAAGTTTCTCATCTGTTCCTCAAAAAGTACTGCCAGACAGAGCACACAATGTTATTTTTATCATTTATAGAGAAAGAAACTGGCACTTATATTATTTACAAGATATGCCAGGGAATATGGTTAGCCATTGGTTGAGCCGGAACTCAAGATTGCATCTTCTTTTCAGACTGTAGCCCAAGGAAGAGCATTTTAAAATATAACAGCTTGGACCCTAAAGTCACAGAGTTCTGTATTTGAATCCTAGACTCTACAGCATACATCATCACCTCTTCTAATCTCC
Source organism: Macaca nemestrina (assembly GCF_043159975.1). NCBI lineage: Eukaryota > Metazoa > Chordata > Mammalia > Primates > Cercopithecidae > Macaca > Macaca nemestrina. Next base: position 150,617,165 of record NC_092130.1, read on the forward strand.
ATTTTCTTGTCTGTAATAAGGAATTTATAATACCAAAATTTTTAAACTTAGGGTGGGGATTACATGATATAAAGTAACAGTAGCAGTTCCTTGCTAAAAATTGTGTGTACCTTTTGTTTATATGTTTTAACTTCAACATCCTCCCCACACTACACTGATCTTCTCTGATGGTTTTATTAAAATTTCATCAAAGCAAGAATTTGCTAGATGAATATCCATGAAATGAGAAAGCAAGCCCAAATTTGCATACTAAGTACTGATTTAGCTTTCTAGAATACGTAGTAGTGCAAAAAGCAAAAGAACTGCTGGAAGACTTTGAGTTTAGCCTCCTTTCTGGTTTCAGCATATGTTGGTTAATTTTATGTGTCAACTTGGTTAAGCCATGGGACTCAGTATCTGTTCAAATGCCAGTCTAGATGTTTCTGCGAAGGTATTTTTGAGATATGATTAACATTTTAATCAGTAGAATTTGAGTAAAGCAGATTGTCCTCCATAATGTGGGTAGACCTCATCCAATCAATAGAGGGACTTAAGAGAAAAGACTGAGGTTCCTCAGGGAAAAAGGAATTCTGCCTTCAGACTGCCTTCAGACATGAGACTACAACATTAACTCTTTCCTGGGTCTACAGACTGCTAGACTGTCTTGCAGATTTCAAGCTTGCAATCCCCCATAATAGCATAAACCAATTACTTAAAATAAATCTCTCTTCCTCCATACACACACACACATACACACACACACGCGTACCCCTCCTATTGGTTCTATTTCTCTAAAGAAACCCTAGTAATTTTACTACCATTTTTTCCCCAGAGTTTCAAGTCAAATCAAATAGTATGTTTGGAGAGGCATACTGAAAAATACATATATAATTCACTTCTATACTAGACTTTCTTCCCTAAAAAATAATTACGTTATTCCTCATTATGTTAATTTTTCAAAATCTCCTCCATTCTCTTTAATTTCAGCTGATGAATTTATTTCCAACTCCAAGGGGAAAAACACAAAGAAACAAACAAATACAGAAGCATTTAGGAAAGAAATTCCACAAGTTCCCCACACCATATTGAAGCAAACCGTGTACATCTTTACCTACATCTGTCTTCCCTCCTGTAACCAAGCATGTACGCCCCAGTCCTGTATTTCGATCCAGTCCTCTACTTTTGACAACTTGGAACTCTAAACTACAGTAATCCTCCCCTCCATATTCTACATCGTTAGTATTTCCAGCTCTATGGATTGTTTTTATCAAAACAAACATTTGTTAACATATTTTCCCTGTGAAAAATAATAAAAACACTTCCTTCACACCACATGCCACTCTATCTACTGCTTCATTCCTCCTTTCGCTTTACAGCAAAATTATTTTAAAAAATTGTTTAAATCAGCTGTTTCCACTTACTCTCCTTCCATTTCCCATTGAACTCATTCCAATATTGATTTCTTGCCTCCGAGTCCCCAGTCTGTTCTCCCCATAACAGCCAGAAAGACCCTTTCAGAAAGTCGCTCAGGTTGCATCACTGCCCTGTTGGAGATTATCCACCGTTAAACTATATGCATGGTCTGCTCGGTTGGCCCTGTGTGATCTGGCTGTTTTTTCTTCTTCTCTATTTCACTCTCCGGTCACTCTCACTTCACTCCAAATACTTCAGCCGTGCTCTGATCATAAGTCATTTACACTTGTTGTTCCGCTACCTTGAATCCTTCTCAGCTAGATATCTTCATGCCTAACTCCTGTCTGATCTCTGCTCAAAGTTTACATAATCAAAAGGGTTGTTCCTTATCACTTACCATAATATAGCAGTCTTCACCCATACCTCACATTCCCTATCTCTTTTATCCTATTCACTTTCTCCATAGCACCCAAAACCATTGGACTACTTATGTATTTATTATTTATATGTTTATTGCGTTCACCTGCAAGTTTGTCGAGTTCCATTAGGGCAATTGCTTTAACTCTTTTTTTTTTTTTTTTTTTTTTTTTTTTTGAGACAGAATCTCACTGTGACATCCATCATGGAGTGCAGAGGCACCATCTTGACTCACTGCAGTCTCAGCCTCCTGACTCAAGCAATTCTCCTGCCTCCAACAATTCTCCTGCCTCAGCCTCTCGAGTAGCTGAGACTACAGGTACCTGCCACCATGCCTGGCTAATTTTTGTATATTTGGTAGAGATGAGTTTTCATTATGTTGGCCAGGCTGGTCTCAAACTCCTGGCCTCAAGCAATCTGCCCGCCTCAGCCTCCCGAAGCGCTGGGATTACAGGCATAAGCCACTGTGCCTGGCTGACTCTTTTTATTAATACTCTAATCTTAGCACCTAGAACAAGTAGGAAGATCCAATAAACATTTCTTGAGTAAAAAAGTGAATGTTTTACTCTGATAGCTTGCACCATGATCTTTGTTACTCAATAGGATCTAATCTTGATATTCTCATACAAACTACACTATACAAACTATGGATGCTGTCTCCTGCTTCAGGTAGACTATATATGCTGCATCCTCCACCCAGCTGAATGACCTCTTTCTTCTCCATGAGCTCCCTTTGCAGTGAGACTCTGCAAATAACCATCAATGAGAGCTTTTCTTCAATGCTCTAAGAGAGTAAGTCTACCACTGCTTTTTATTATTTTTATACTCCTTGCAATTATTTTATTTCTTTGTAAATCACAATTTCAATGATTGATTCATCATTTTCATGATGCCAAATGCCATGCCTTGCTTGAGCAATTTTTGGTTTCATTGAGTTTTCTCTACTTTTTGTTATGTTTTCAATTTTAAAATATTTGCTCTTATCTTCATTAATTGATTTTCTTTCTGCTTGATTTAGATTGAGTTTATTCTTCTTTTCCTAGTTCTTATGGTGAAATCCTAGATTACTTATTTGAGAACTTTATTTCTAATGCAGGAATTTACTGGTAAGCCTTTTTTTTTTTTTTTTTTTTTTTTTTTTGACTAAGCGCCCTTTAAATCTTCATCGCACAAATTTTAAATACTTTGTTTGCATGTTCTTTTAGTTCAGTACATTTTCTAATAGTCTTGAAGTTTACTCTTTTACCCATAAATTATTTAGTGGTACATTTTTAAATTTACAAATATTTCAGGTTTTCCAGTAATCTTTGTGTTAATTGACTTTTAGATTATTTCTGTTATTGTCAGATGGTGTGCTTTCTTTTCAATTCCTTTAAAAGGTCTGTTTTATGCTCTAAACTTTGCTGCCACTGTTGGTGGGCATGCTTGAGGGGTGGTCTGCAGTGCAGCTTAGTTCTCAGTGCCTTTGATGTGTTGCTAGTGATCTGTTACATTCATGTTGAGCTCAGAGGTGAGCCTGAGACTTGGGTCAGGTCATGTGCAGCTTTAGGGTATACTTTTTTCTAGCTTCTTGCTCCTTCCTCCCCACACTCTCCTGATCCCAAGGGCTTCTCTTCCTGATGTCTTTCATCAGGAAAAATTGATTTGTCTCAGGATTCTAGCCCCTTGCTCTGTTTGCATATTTATGTAATTGGTCAGAAGGAAGCAGCCAGAAAAAAAGGAAAATAAAATAAAATCAGAAACTTCACCTAATAATCCTTGGACCAGAAAAGACCTTCCCCCCCACCTTCCCTAAATTCTCTTGCCATTCAATAGGGATTTAGATGCTGGCATGGCTGCATTGCCAATGTCCCTGCCACAGTAGCGTGGGACTTTGATGCTGAGATTTCTTGGGCTGGGAGAGAGATTGAGGGAAACAAGATAATTTTCCTTAACTTAGTCTTGTGTCTTACAGAGGCCTTTTACTTTAAAGTGTTGAACAGAAAGATATTTTTTATCCTAGAGAATTTATCGTCCAAGAACACAAGCATTTGTGGAATTCAGCTACCTTCAAACCAAAGCTGGAATATATAAGGGGACAAAGGTCATATGGTTCTTGTCACTCTTCAAGGTTTTACTTTCCATCTCAATCTGGTCATTGTTATATACTTTTAAGAGTCATTAGATAATTTTTAAAATGTATTTACTTGAGTTTTTTTTTTTTTTTTTTTTTGAGACAGAGTCTTGTTCTGTCACCCAGACTGGAGTGCAGTGGCGCGATCTCGACTCACTGCAAGCTCCGCCTCCCAGGTTCACATCATTCTCCTGCCTCGGCCTTCTGAGTAGCTGGGACTACAGGCGCCTGCCACCACATCCAGCTAATATTTTGCATTTTTAGTAGAGATGGGTTTTCACCATGTTTGCCAGGATGGTCTGGATCTCCTTACCTTGTGATCCGCCTGCCTCAGTCTCCCAAAGTGCTGGGATTACAGGCATAAGCCACTGCGCCCAGCCCTAGAATTTTTAGTTGTTATCAGTGGGAGAAAAAGTGAATAATGGGATAACTCTATCTCCACTTCAATCTGAACCCAGTGAAGAAATTTGAGACTCTATTCATTAAAATATTATTTAGACCCACTACTAATCCCTTAATTCTAATATAAACAAGATGCTTCATTCTCACAATTCTGTGAGTAAAGTCTATGCTAAAAGTTGAACTTAACAAATACCTATCCAAAGTTAAAAAAAAAATCTTTATAGGACTGTACAATAATTTTAATAGAATACATTTGAGTTTTCAGTGCTACTGGCTGCCATTACACATAATAAAACCCTTCCACTATTCCATTATAAATTTGCAGTGCTCCTACTTGCTTCCTTTACACTCATTCTTTAGATTTTCTACTTAGATCATTTCTTAAGGGAGCCTTCAAGCTTAATAAAACAATGAGTACCACACCAGTAATTGGGAAATACAACCACTTCAGAAAATAAATGTATGAATAATTATAAAAATAACTATGACCAAGGGTCTTCTATGTTCAGGAGCAAAGTGAGGAACTTAATATGGATCATCTTATTTAATCTTTACAACAGTGATGTAAACAAAATGTTTCATTTTACAGATGAGGATTCCAAGACCCAGTAAACTGAAATAGTTTGCCTGGAGTTACTTAACTAGTAAATGCAAAACGGATTTTAATCCAGTTCTGCCAGGCTTCAACCGTTTCTCTTTTCAAAAAATTACTGTAATAACAATCCAAATCTTATCAAGCGAGTCCAACAAAAATGTATACAAACAATGGAATTTTATTAAGTCAAGATCATGAGTTAGAATTAAGATAAATTAAGCAGATTTTGTAATTATAATGGATAGTAGAGTTATACCTAGGGATTGTGGAAGAGAGTTTTAAATGAGATTCAGAGGCTGTGTAATGAGAATGATCAAATGAAAGAGACAGAGTAAGGGGGACAGCAATATTATTTTGATGATGAATTTGTTTTTGCAAAATATAAAATAAAAGAAAGTAATAAATATTTCCTAGATATGTGTGATTGACACCAAATTCTATGGGTAAAAATTTTTTGTTTTTTTTTTTTGAGATGGAGTCTCGCATTATTGCCCAGGCTGGAGTGCAGTGGCACGATCTTGGCTCACTGCAGCCTCTGCCTCCTGGATTCAAGTAATTCTTCTGCCTCAGCCTCCCAAGTAGCTGGGACTACAGGCAAGCACCACGATGCCCAAGCTAATTTTTGTATTTTTAGTAGAGATGGGGTTTCACCATATTGGCCAGGCTGATCTTGAACTCCTGACCTTGTGATCTGCCCGCTTCGGCCTCCCAAAGTGCTAGGATTACAAGCGTGAGCCACTGCACCCGGCCCACATATTACAATATACTGCTAAGCGTGTTGTCATATTTCGTTGGGTGCACATTTAGACAATTGCATTCAGGTTCACAAACAATTGTGGTATAATACAGCATAGACACTAAAACTATAGAAAAGTAAATAGGATCATTGAGATCTAAAATAAAAGTTTCACTCACCCAAGGAGTCTAACAAAATTCACATTGGTAAATTCAGAAATTCCTACTCCATATTTTCTTCAATCTCAGGACTAAACTTTTGTATATATAGACAGGTATCTGAGATACATGTTTATGTGTAACTTTTGTGTATATATATCCCAGATGTATATGTTTATGTGTCTATATGTACAAACATTTAGTACATAATTTCAATGAATTATTACATTTAGAAACATTTCTTTTTTTTTTTTTTTTTTTTTGAGACGGAGTCTTGCTCTGTCGCCCAGGCTGGAGTGCAGTGGCCGGATCTCAGCTCACTGCACGCTCCGCCTCCCAGGTTTACGCCATTCTCCTACCTCAGCCTCCCGAGTAGCTGGGACTACAGGCGCCCGCCACCTCGCCCGGCTAGTTTTTTGTATTTTTTTTAGTAGAGACGGGGTTTCACCGGGTTAGCCAGGATGGTCTCGATCTCCTGACCTCGTGATCCGCCCGTCTCGGCCTCCCAGAGTGCTGGGATTACAGGCTTGAGCCACCGCGCCCGGCCTAGAAACATTTCTTATTGATTTTAAATTATTTTGTATCTTTATAAAAATGTAGCACCCCTGTAGGTTAGTATTAGTAGCATTAACATTTATTTTGTACAAAACAAACACTTTCCAATATGTTGACAAATATCATCAAAATCATCGATAAAATGTATATCTCATATAAAAATATGTAATAGAAAGTCACTTTTTACCTGTTGAACATAAGTTTAGAGTTAATTTTAGGGACTTTGTTTTTGTTTTTGCTTGTTTGTTTGTTTTTGAGATGGAGTCTCACTCTTGTTGTCCAGGTTGGAGTGCAGTGGCGCAATCTTGGCTCACTGCAACCTCCACCTCCTGGGTTCAAGTTATTCTCCTGCCTCAGCCTCCTGAGTAGCTGGGATTACAGGCACACAACACCACACCTGGCTAATGTTTGTATTTTGAGTAGAGACGAGGTTTTGCCATGTTGGCCAGGCTGGTCTCAAACTCTTGACCTCAGGTGATCCATTAATTTCAGTTTTTTTAAACACTGATATCAAGGATAGAGATAAGCCTCATACATAATGTAACCACTATTTTAACTCTATTTTTATTAATGTTTATTTTGTTTTCATTGGGACTGCTAGTCATAATCATCATTTTCATTATAGTCATCACCATATTTAGTTGACTTTGTAAGTGCACTTTTTCCAGGTTCTTTGTTAGACATATATTTCTCATTTAAGAATGGCAATAGTATTATGAAGTAGGTTTCCCATTTCGTAAGTCAAGAAGTTGAAACTTAGAAGGTATACACTTACTTTCCAAGTTCACACAGCTCACACATGACTTTCTTGGAATACAACTAAGCTCTATCAGACCCATTCTAAACTTCTAACCATTAGGCTATCATCTTACCAGCTCTGTGTCTACTACACCATTTTTTGGACTGTCAAAGTGAAACACTGGTATAAATATGGAATGGCTTTTAAGTAGAATATATGTTCTGATCACATGCGAAATTATTAGTTTAGCTAAAATGACACTTAGGATTTTAAAACACTTAAACTTATTGATTTTGTCTTAGTTATTTCAATTTTTAAAAAGTATAGCATGTTTGTATCTTTTCCTTATTACTGCCATTGTCTATATAGCTGCTAAGTCACTTGTTCCAGCACACATTTAATAGAGGTTAAAAGGGAATATCGAGTAATTATGATGAGCGATTGTTTTTTCCCTTGAACAATAACAAATTGAAACCTTCCTACCATAGTGTTTTTTTAAACATCCCTTCTAGCCTGATAAATAAATAAAATATTCTGTAAACAGTAACCTGCATGATAAATACTGTTATCTAACGATGTGCAAAACACATTGTCAAATGAAATAATTAAATTGGTGACTTCACCTATGGGAAATATGTAGAGCGATACTTCTTTAGGCTAGTTCCATTTCATTAAATGTAGAAAAGAGAATTAAATTATTGTCTATGCATTGATATATAAAGACAATACAGAGATTTTTATTAAGTGAATAAAGCAAGACACGTAAGGTCTGTAGTTGCTAGTTTTGTGCAAGAAAGATCAACATACAAACTATGTAAAATAAATGTTGCTTCTATTTATGAAAATAAAACTCAAAGTATTTATAAGAAAATAATAAAAGTGGGTGCCCACTAGGTGTGAGAAAGATCAAAGTTGCAACATATCTTTGCAATGTGTTCTAATGAAGCAGTTTCATCATGTAAGTAGTTTTAGGTCTAGATCTTTTATACACTGCAAAACTGCAATTATTTTATCCCTGGATTTACTTACCTAATAAAGAAGAGAAAATTCTAGGAGTAATTATGTTGGATTAATAATAATTCTCTTAAACACAGCATCGTGAAAAGTCACACTCCCCAAAATGAGACAATAGAGTTATATATAGTTAAGCAACAAAAAAGGTAAAAACTATTAAACAATGCTTGCTTAATTTTTTAAATGTTATAGTTATGACATAGAATATTAAAACAACTCCTATACAATAATTAAATTCAATAAATGATGCCACATAATGGATGTGTATTTTAGGGCCATATTGTACGGAGTATCCAATATTCAAGAACCGACTATACACGAAACCAAGACCAAGGTCTTCAAGTTCCTAACTGGTTTATGAAAGATGCCAGAGGTCATCAAGACTAGATAAATTAGGATGATAGAGAGTATTTTTTAAAAACTAAGTCCTTATGATTGGAGAAATGGCCATTATACTGAACTTGCTATTTTTATATGTACTTTATGGCATATGATGATAAGTGAATCATCTGATTTAGTTGTTAACATACTAACCTGAAAAGTAAAGAGCAACTTTCTGTGATTCTCTGGTTACTCATTTTTCTAAATGGCCCACAAATTCCCAAAGTCTATGCATCATCATCCCAAAGAAATTAAAAAACACAAAACTGTGACAACGAGAAACTGTATTCATAATGTTACACATGTAATTTATGTTTAAGTAGATTTGATTTTAACTCAAGGCCCTATCTAAAATGTATATTATTCTCTTGAAATAAAAGTAACTTAAAGTATGCTTCACATTTTTACATCAAGGCCAAAAGCAAAGGCAGCAAAAAAAAAAAAAAAAAAAAAAAAAAAAAAAAAAATTGGATAAGAGAGTCTCAAAGTTGCAAGTTTAAACATATGAAGGAAAAATCATTTTCTTTTATGAGTTATTTAGAGAAAACCTCCTCTTTGTTAAGACAATTAGAGAAATACTGCATTTAAAACATACATTTTGAAACATTAAATAACTGAATTTTTTGTTTAAATAATTTTTCTTTTCATCACAGAATTGTAGAGAAGTTAAGCGATTGCTGAAAGCATTAAAAGTAACAATAATAAAGTAAGCTTAAATAGACCAGCGCAGATTTTACTCCTCTTTTCCATCTAAAGATTGAAATTCATCCTGCTAGGTAAGAGTTCTGACTTATTAACAGATAAGCATTTCATTTAGTTCACTGTTTATTATTACCTTCTTTTCCTGTCTGTTACAAAATATGCCACAATTGAGTCTGCTTTAATGTAAGAGCTCATACAATGGTCTATGAATTGAATTTGAGAGGGAAGAGGTCTTCTGGAGTTTGATGTCAGAGGTACAGTGACCCTGCCAGCCGCCTTGCCCTCCTCTAGAGCAAAGCCACTGCATTTAGTCATCAGCTTGTCTCAGGCTGCTCAACTGGGATGTGAGCATATTGACAGAGCGTACCTTGGAATTTCCCTGTCTGGACAAGAGGGCAGGTTATTCAAGCTGCTGCAGGTAACCCAAAAGTTTCAGGTCCTACAGTTAACTTTATTACCTCACTTTGTATAAACATATAAATTTTATTAATATAGCTTCATCGAATTCAGATGTTTGGGTTTATAATGTCACATTTTAAAAAACAAGCTTTTTCAATGAATGAAAGTGTGTTTAAATATATCTTCTTTGTAAGTGAAAGTCAGGACTCTTTTACTTAGATAAATATCCATTAGACATCCTTTGAAAATTACCTTACTAATCATTCCCTGATGATGTGAAACAAATTCTATGTGGATTTCTAAAGCTGTATTTTACTAGATTAATTTATGAGTTCTCTTAGTCCATTCAAGCTGCTATAAAAATACTATAAACTAGGTAGCTAATTAATAATATTTTTTTTTTCACAAATTCTAGAAACTGAGAAGTCTGAGATCAAGGCTCGAGCAGATTTGCTGTTTGGCAAGCTCCCACTTTCTGATTCAAAGATGGTGAGATAGTACTTTCTTGCTTTGTTCTCACCTGGAGGAAAGGGCAAGGGAGCTTTCTCAGGTCTCTTATAAAGCATTAACATCATCCATAAGGGCTCTACCCTCATGACCTAATCCTCTCCCCAATACCTCACCTCCTAATATCATCACTTTGGGGTTTAGATTTCAACATGGAAATTTTGGTAGCACACAAGTATTCAAACCACAGCAACAGTACACACACACACACACATACACACATACATATCATATAGCTAACCCTTGAACAACTTGGATTTGAACTGTGTGGGTCCACTTGTAAATAGATTTTCTTCCATCTGTGTCTCCCCTGAGACAACCAGATCTTTCTTCTTCCTCCTCTTCCTCAGGCCACTCAAGTTGAAGACAACAAGGATAAAGACTTTTATAATGAACCACTGTTAATTAATGAGTAGTGATATGGTTTGGCTGTGTCCCCACTGAAATCTCATCTTGAATTGTAGCTGCCATAATCTCCATGTGTCATGGGAGGGACCCAGCGGGAGGTACTTGAATCATGAGGGAAGGTTTTTCTGTGCTGTTCTTGTGATAGTGAAAAAGTCTCAGGAGCTCTGATGGTTTTATAAAGGGCAGTTCTCTCCACATGCTTTCTTGCCTGACACCATGTAAGACATGTCTTTGTTCCTCCTTTGCCTCTGCAATGATTGTGAAGCCTCCCCAGCCATTTGGGACTGTAAGTCAATTAAACCTCTTTTCCTTATAAATTACCCAGTCTTGAATATGTCTTTAATGGAAGTGTGAGAATAGACTAATACAGTAAATTGATACCACGTAGTGGAGCTCTGCTGTAAAGATACCCAAAAATGTGCAAGCAACTTTAGAACTGGGTAACAGGCAGAGGTTGGAACAGTTTGGAGGGCCCAGAAGAAGGAAGGAAAATGTGGGAAAGTTTGGAACTTCCTAGAGCTTTGTTGAATGGCTTGGACCAAAATGCTGATAGTGATATGGACAATAAAGTTCAGGTTGAGGTGATCTCAGATTGAGATGAGAAACTTGTTGGGAATTGGAGCAAAGGTGACCCTTGTTATGCTTTAGCAAAGAGACTGGTGGCATTTTGCCCCTGACCTAGGGATCTGTGAAACTTTGAACCTGAGAGATGATTGAGCATATCTATCAGAAGAAATTTCTAAGCGTCAATGCATTCAAGAGGTGATTTGGGTGCTCTTAAAAGTATTCAGTTGTATTTATTCACAAATATATGGTTTGAAATGGGAACTTATGTTTAAAAGGGAAGCAGAGCATAGAAGTTCAGAAATTTTGCAACCTATTTGATAGAAAAGGAGAGCCCATTTTTGAGGATAAATTAAAGCCCACTGCAGAAATTTGCATAAATAATAAGGAGCTAAATCTTAAACATCAGGAAAATGGGGAAAATGTCTCCAGGGCATGTGAGAGGTCTTCACAGCAACCCCTCCCATCACAGGCCCAGAAGCCTGGGAAGGAAAAATGGCTTCCTGGGCTGGGTCCAGGGCCGTGCTGCTTTGCAGAGTCTCAGGACTTGGTGCCCCACACACAGCCATGGCTAAAAGAGGCTAACATACAGCTCAGGCCATTCTTCAAATGGTACAAACCCTAAGCCCTGGTGGCTTACACATGCTGTTGGGCCTGCAGGTACACAGGAGATAAGAATTGAGGTTTGGGAACCTCCACCTAGATTTCAGAGGTTGTATGGAAATGCCTGGATGTACAGGCAGAGGTATACTGCAGGAGTGCAGCCCTCATGGAGAACTTCTGCTAGGTCAGGGCAGAAGAAAAATGTGGGGTATGAGGCTTCACACAGAGTCCCCATTGGGGCACTGACCGGTGGAGCTGTGAGAAGAGAGCCACAGTCTTCTAGACCCCAGAATGGTAGATTCAATGGCAGCTTGCACCGTGTGCCTGGAAAACCACAGACACCTAACACTAGCCCATGAAAGTAGCCAGGAGCGAGACTGTACCCTGCAAAGTCATGGGGTGGAGCTGCTGAAGACCATGGGAACTCACCTCTTCCATCAGTGTGACCTGAATGGGAGACATGGAGTCAAAAGAGATCCTTTTGGAGCTTTAATATTTGACTGCCCTGCTAGATTTCTGACTTACATGGGCCTGTAGCCCCCTTGTTTTGACCAAATTCTCACATTTGGAATGGGAGTATTTACCCAATGCCTGTAACCTCATTGTATCTAGAAGTAACTAACTTGTTTTTGATTTTACAGGCTCATAGGCAAAAGAAACTTGCCTTGTCTCAGATGAGACTTTAGACTGTTGATTTTTGAGTTAGTGCTGAAATGAGTTAAGACTTTGAGGAACTGTTGGGAAGGCATGATTGGTTTTGGAATGTGAGAATATGAGATTCAGGAGGGTCCAGCGGTGACATGACATGGTCCCTGTGTCATGGGAGGGAGGCAGTGAGAGGTAATTGAATCATGCAGGCAGGTTATCCTACGCTGTTCTTGTGATAGTGAACCAATCTCATGAGATCTGGTGGTTTTATAAAGGGCAGTTCCCTACACATGCTTTCTTGCCTGGTACCATGTTAGACATGTCCTTGTTCCTCCTTAAACTTATGCCAAGATTGTGAGGCCTCCCTAGCCATGTGGAACTGTAAGTAAATTGAACTTATTTTCATTATAAATTACTCAGTCTTGGTTATGTCCTTATTAGCAGTGAGATAACAGACTAATAGAGTAAATTGATACTGTGTAGTGAGGCACTTCTGTAAAGATACCAAAAAATGTTCTAGCAAATTTGGAACTCAGTAACAGGCAGAGTTTGGAGCAGTTTGGAAGGCTCAGAAAAAGAAATAAAAATGTGGAAAGTTTGGAACTTCCTAGAGACTTGTTGAATGGCTTTGACCAAAGTCCTGATAGTAATATGGACAATAAAGTTCAGGTTGAGCTGATCTCAGACTGAGGTTGGGAATCTCCACCTAGATTTCAGAGGTTGTATGGAAATGCCTGGATGTACAGGCAGAGGTATACTGCAGGGATGGAGGCCTCATGGAGAACCTCTGTTAGGCTAGGGCAGAAGAAAAATGTGGGGTATGACTTTTGAGTTAATGCTATAATGAGTTAAGACATTGAGGAACTGTTGGGAATGCATGATTGGTTTTGAAATGTGGGACCATGAGATTTGGGAGGGCCCAGGGTTAACATTACATGGTTTGGCTGTGTCTCCATGCAAACATATCTTGAGTTATATCTCCCATAATGCCCAAGTGTCATGGGAGGGACCTGGTGGGAGGTAATTAAAACATGGAGTGGGTTTTTCCCATTCTGTTCTCATGATAGTGAACAAGTCTCATTAGGTCTGATAGTTTTATAAAGGGCAATTTCCCTTCACATGCTTTCTTGATTGCCACAATGTAAGACATGCCTCACTCCTCCTTTGTCTTCCACCATGATTGTGAGGTCTCCCCAGCCATGTGGAACTGTGAGTAAATTAAACCTGTTTCCTTTATAAATTACCCAGTCTCAGGTATGTCTTTATTAGCAGCATGAGAACAGACTAACACAAATAGTAAATATATTTTCTCTTTCTTATGATTTTTTAATAGCATTTTCTTTTCTCAAGTTTATGTTATTATAATAATATAGTATATAATAGATATAACATAAAAATATGTGTTAACTATATATGTTATTAGTAAGGCTTCTGATCAACAGTAGGTTATTACTAAAGTTTGGGAAAGTGAAAAGTTATATGTGGATCATTTCAAATGGAGTCCAAATAAAAGAATCCTTTCAGCTCTGTTTGGTGTAACTAGCTTACTAATTCTGGAGCTATAATGCCAACAAAATTTTTGAGTCTGGAGAATGTATATCAGATAAAGATAATAAAAAGCAGTATGAAACAAAACAAAACAATTTACAAAATGTTTCCTTAGCCAGAATTATTCCTTTCGCCTTATCATATCTAATCAGTGTAATTTTTTGATGTGACTAGGCATGTAAAACAATTTATTTTTAAAATTTTGATTCTTGGAAATACACAGCCACCTCAGATTGAATCAGGAATAAAGTAAAACCCTTAACACACAAATGATGAGCTCCAAAATTGAGTCAGCAATAGAACAGCTACCAACCAAAATCCTTAAATCAGATGGATTCACAGCCAAATCTTACCAGACATATAAAGAAGAGCTGGTACCAATCCTACTGATACTATTCCAAAAAAAATGAAAAGGAGAGACTTCTTCCTCCCTCATTCTATGACACCAGCATTACTGGTATCAAAATTTGGCAAAAACGTAATGAAAGAAGAAAACTATGGGCAAATAGCCCTGATGAACATAGACACAAAAATTCTCAACAAATTACCAGCAAACCAAATCCAGCACAAAGCACATCAAAAAGTTAATTTACCACACTCTAGAGGGTGCCTGTAATCCCAGCTACTTGGGAGGCTGAGGTAGGAGAATTGCTTGAGCCCAGGAGGCAGAGGTTTCAGTGAGCTGAGATCATTCCATTGCACTCTAGCCTGGCAGCCTGGGCAACAAGAGTGAGACTCCATCTAAAAAAAAAAAAAAAATTAATTCACTACAATCAAGTAGGCTTTACTCCTGGGATGCAAGGTTGGTTCAAAAAATGTGATTTACCACATAAACATAATTAAAAATCAATACTACATGATCTTCTCAATAAATGCAGTAAAAGCTTTTAATAAAAAGCAACATCCCTTCATGATAAAACCCTCAACAAACTAGGCATTGAAAGAACATACCTCAAAATAATAAGAGCCATTTGTGAAAAACCCATAACCAACATCATACTGAATGAGCAAAATCTGGAAGCATTCCCCTTGAGAACCGGAAGAGAGTAAGTATGCCTCCTCTCACTATTCCTATTCAACATAGTATGAGAAGTCCTAACCAGAACAATACCACAAGAGAAAGAAATAAAAGGGATTCAAAAAGGAAAAAAAGAAGTTTAACTATCTATCTTTATTAATGATATAATTCCATGCCTAGAAATCCCTGAAGACTACCAAAAGTCTCCCCTGTAACAGATAAACAACTTTAATAAAGTTTCACGTACAACATCAATGTAAAACTTCAGTATCATTTCTATACACCGACAACATTCCAGCTGAGAGCCAAATCTAGAACACAATACTATTTACAATAGACAAAAAAATACCTAGGAATACATCTAACAAGAAAGTGAAGGTCTCTACAAAAAGAATTGCAAACACTGCTGAAATAAACAATAGATGACACAAACACTTGCAAAAATACTCCGTGGATTAGAAAAATATTTCATGGATTGGAAAAAGAAACATCATTAAAATGGCCATACTGCCTAGAGCAATCCAGAGATTCAATGCCATTCCTATCAAACTACCAACGTCATTTTTCACAGAATTAGAAAAAATTTTTGTAAAATTCATATGGAATCAAAACACAGCCCAAAGAGCCAAAGCAATCCTAAGCAAAAAACCAACACGAAGGCATCACATTACCAGGTTATATTATACCAATATAACCACATTATATTACAAGGTTACTGTAATGAAATAGCATGGTACTGGTACAAAAACTGACACATAGAACAATAGAATAAAATAGAGAACCCAGAAATAGAGCTGCACATCTACAGTCATCTTGTCTTCAACAAAGTTGTCAAAAATAAACAATGGGGAAAGAGTCCCTATTCAATTAAATGGTGCTCAGATAACTGGCTCGCTATATGCAGAGGAATGCTACTGGGCCCCTACGTTTCTCCAAAAACAATTAACTCAAGATGAATTAAATACTTAAAGGTAAGACCTCAAACTATAAGAAACCTGGAAGAAAACCTAGTAAGTACCCTTCTCAATGTTGGTGTTGGCAAAAAATTTATAGCTAAGTTCTCAAAAGCAATTGCAACAAAAACAAAAATTGACAACTCAAAACTAATTAAACTGAAGCACTTCTATAGCGCAGAAGAAACTATTGACAAAGTACACAGACAACTTACAGAATGGGAGAAAATATTCACAAACGGTGTGACAAAGGTCTAATGTCCAGAATCTGTAAGGAACTTAAACAAATCAACAACTACAAAATAAATAACGCTTTAAAAAGTGGCCAAGAACATAAACAGATATTTCTCAAAAGAACATATACAAGCAGCCAATAAACATATAAAAAACGTTCATCATCACTAATCATCAGGGAAAAGCAAATCCAAACCACAATAAAACACCATCTCATACCAAGAAGAATAACTATGATTAAAAAGACAAAAAATGAAATATATTGGTGAGGGCTCAAAGAAAAGGGAATACTTATACACTGATGTTGGGAAGGTAAGTTAATTCAGTCACTGTGGAAAGCAGTTTGGACATTTCTCAAATAACTAAAAATGGAACTACCATTTGACCCAGCAATTTCATTACTGGGTATATACCCAAAGGAAATTAAATCATTCTACCAAAGACATTCATGCACTCGTATGTTCGTTGCAACACTATTCACAATATTGAAAATATAGAACAAACCTAGGTGTCCATAAATGGTATATTGGATATAGAAAATGTGGTACCTATATGCCATGGAATACTATGTAGCCATAAAAAAGAACACAATTATGTCCTTTGCAGCAACATGAATAAAACTGGACATGATTATCCTAAGCAAACTAATGCAGAAAGAGAAAATGAAATACCACATCTTCTCACTTATAAGTAGGAGCCAAATATTGGGTACACTAAGACAAACATGGGAACAACAGAATGGGGACTACAAGAGGAAAGAGAGTAGGATGGGAGCAAAGGTTCAAAAATCACCTATTGGGTCTATGATCACTACCGGAGTGATGGGTTCAGTCACACTCCAAACCTCAGCATCATGCAGTATACCCTTGTAACAAGCCTGCACATGTCCCGTTGAATCTAAAATAAAAGCTTAAAAAGCAGAAAAAAAAAAAAAATCCAAAACAAAAACAAAACAAATTTCAAAACTTTTGCAATATTTGCTAGATTTATAGAGAGGTTCTCCACTTTGTTTCATAAAATATTGCTATCCATAATTTTCAAAAACATGGTCCATGACATAAGCTTTACAAGTTATCAACAAAATTGATTTGAAGGAATACTGAGGAAAAGGTTAATAAAATATTTGATTTCTTTTGTTATTCTTTATTTTTTCACTCTCTTTTCTTAGCAGCACATTCCTGTTCTCCCCCAGCTTTTTTTTTTTAACATTCTGTTTTTTATCTTTTATATCCAGTTGTGTTATGATTATTATTATTATTATTTTTATTATTATACTTTAATTTCTAGGGTACATGTACATAACGTGAAGGTTTGTTACATATGTGTACTTGTGCCATATCGGTGTGCTGTACCCATCAACTCGTCAGCACCCATTGACTCGTCATTTACATCAGGTATAACTCCCAATGCAATCCCTCCCCCCTCCCTCCTCCCCCCTCCCCGTAATAGGCCCCGGTGTGTGATGTTCCCCTTCCCGAGTCCAAGTGATCTCATTGTTCAGTTCCCACCTATGAGTGAGAACATGTAGTGTTTGGTTTTCTGTTCTTGTGATAGTTTGCTCAGAATGATGGTTTCCAGCTGCATCCATGTCCCTACAAAGGACACAAACTCATCCTTTTTGATGGCTGCATAGTATTCCATGGTGTATATGTGCCACATTTTCTTAATCCAGTCTGTCACTGATGGACATTTGGGTTGATTCCAAGTCTTTACTATTGTGAATAGTGTCACAATGAACACATGTGTGCATGTGTCTTTATAGCAGCATGATTTATAATCCTTTGGGTATATACACAGTAATGGGATGGCTGGGTCATATGGTATTTCTAATTCTAGATCCTTGAGAAATCGCCATACTGTTTTCCATAATGGTTGAACTAGTTTACAATCCCACCAACAGTGTAAAAGTGTTCCTATTTCTCCACATCTTCTCCAGCACCTGTTGTTTCCTGACTTTTTAATGATCGCCATTTTAACTGGTGTGAGATGGTATCTCATTGTGGTTTTGATTTGCATTTCTCTGATGGCCAGTGATGATGAGCATTTTTTCATGTGTCTGTTGGCTGTATGCATATCTTCCTTTGAGAAATGTCTGTTCATATCCCTTGCCCACTTTTTGATGGGGTTGTTTGTTTTTTTCTTGTAAATTTGTTTGAGTTCTTTGTAGGTTCTGGATATTAGCCCTTTGTCAGATGAGTAGATTGCAAAAATTTTCTCCCATTCCGTAGGTTGCCTGTTCACTCTGATGGTAGTTTATTTTGCTGTGCAGAAGCTCTTTAGTTTAATGAGATCCCATTTGTCAATTTTGGCTTTTGCTGCCGTTGCTTTTGGTGTTTTAGACATGAAATCCTTGCCCATGCCTATGTCCTGAATGGTATTACCTAAGTTTTCTTTTAGGGTTTTTATGGTATTAGGTCTAACATTTAAGTCTCTAATCCATCTTGAATTAATTTTCGTACAAGGAGTAAGGAAAGATCCAGTTTCAGCTTTCTACTTATGGCTAGCCAATTTTCCCAGCACCATTTATTAAATAGGGAATCCTTTCCCCATTTCTTGTTTTTCTCAGGTTTGTCAATGATCAAATGGCTGTAGATGTGTGATATTATTTCTGAGGACTCTGTTCTGTTCCATTGGTCTATATCTCTGTTTTGGTACCAGTACCATGCTGTTTTGGTTACTGTAGCCTTGTAATATAGTTTGAAGTCAGGTAGCATGATGCCTCTAGCTTTGTTCTTTTGACTTAGAATTGTCTTGGCAATGTGGGGTCTTTTTTGGTTCCATATGAACTTTAAAGCAGTTTTTTCCAATTCTGTGAAGAAATTCATTGGTAGCCCAGTTGTGTGTTCATCTATGCTAAGATCCAGTGGATATTTTTCCTGGTAGTTTGAAAGCTGCTCCAAGGTTATTATTCACAGTTCACAGATGGACAATCCACCACTAGAAGTTAGTTGTTAATGCTAGTTTGGAAAGAACTTATGACTCATGAAGTTCCATTGGGAGCAAATTCTTCCTTATCTCCTTCTATTTTTTGAGTAGCCTACAACCTAAGGTCCATGGTTTACTATTACTTTTGCTCCACTGTTATGAATTAAGTACACTTTTCTCAAGTAGGGGCCAAGCGTCCTTTGATCATGAAGAAAGTGATGTTTTGTCCTGTGTTTTGTTCTATTAGTCTTCAAGAGAGTCTTAATAACACATGGTGAAAGTTCCCTTTGTTGTAAGAAAGAAAACGGTTTCATACAATTGATTTGATACAAAGGTTTGTCAGGTTGATGAAGTTCCTTTTTCTGAAGAGATATCACATGCTTATGTGCACAGTTCTACTAGTTTATTTTTTATTGTACAAGTTCTATTCCTGGACAACTTCTCATTCTTTATGGAATGAAAAATTTTTTGGAAATTATTGATTTGCTTTTAAAAAGAACTGTTGACAAAGATTCACCAGAAATACACTGAACCTTTGGCAAAATACAGTCCACACAGCTGGACAACTACTAAAATAATTCCAGGATGGAGATTTATTCAACAGAACAAAGTCTCTTAGGTGCTGTCATTGATAAGAAAACTCACTTCTTCTTCCTTTCCTAAATATGCAGTGTCATGATTAAGAGTATTTTATCACTTCTGTTCTTTCCTAATTATATAAAAATTAAAATAAAAACTTAAAAACAAATTTGTCTTCTCTTTAAATGGTTCTTACAGATACAATTGTAATATTTTTATTCAATAGTGGTGTGGTTTAAGAGATTGTTTCCATTCATTAAACAATATCCCACCCAAAGAAAACTGGTAGACTATAGGCTTATAATGCAAATAAAGATTTCAGGAATGTAACAACTGACAATTTCCAAATGCAAAGCAGATAAACTGTTTAGAAAGGACATGCAAATATCTCTACTAAGCAAATGCCACAAAACGAAAATATTTTATAGTTTTACTGGAGGTACTGATGGGACTTCAGATGTCTCCAAAGTCAACTTTAGTTTCACTGATAACACAAACATGAAGCTGGGGTATATCCAACACTTTCTAGAGTCATGTTCACCAGCAAGCTTGCAATCTTGACTATCTCTGACCAAGGAAAGCAAGCTTTGCATTGTTTCACCAGTGTTAATTATATCTTAATAATCATGATATTCTTTCCAGTTAAATTTGAGAGATTATCTCAACCAATTACTTTTACACTCCCCCTTTGACTGGTGATTACAGTAGCTCTTCAGTCTGATAAAATCTATAGTATAGGAATGGAACTATAACTATATCCAATCATTGCTTTGATGTAATCCAGCAGATGAGTAAATAATTTATAGCCCCCTTGAGCACACAGAGGTCTACAATGTCATGGTCTCCCATCTCCTACATCACATATTGAGTATCACATATTTGGCCCTGTCCTTAATTAATCCATGAATAATAAACACCTTTTCAAACCCTCCATGTAATAATCAGCTATAAAAAAATAAATAGAGGTCATAATCTGGTTTGTCATCACTAATCATGGTGTCGGAGCTATGATGACCAGAAAGGAACTGGCGAGCATGTGGCATCAGGGGAAGCTGGCCATGCTGAGTAAAGCAGGAGGTGGAGGCACAGTAGAAGGAAGCTCTGCTTAGGAAAGGCCAAAGGCTTTTCAGGCTGTTCCCTTTGTGGTATTATTGAATGAATTAAAAAGTCCTAGGTTTGAATACATTTCAAAGGGATCATTGGGTATCTATTATATATCTATATCTAAAACCTATTTTATAAATAATATCCTAGAAAAGAAAATTCTCAAAGTGTGGAAAATAGTTGAAAAACTATCAGAGTCAAGTAATTTTTTCCCACAATGTAAGTTTGTGAAATATTTTTGAATGTTTATATACAAATGTTGTTTTGGTATATTTTGTGCTACTATTACAAATGACCACAGTAATTTATAATGAACAGACATTTATTTCTCACAGTTCCAAAGGCTAAGAAGTCCAAGATCAGTGTGCTGGCATCTGGGCAGGGAATTCTAGCTGCGCCATTACATGGTGGATGGCATCACAAGGCAGAAAGGCAGAGTCATTAGGGGCAGGGAAAAAGAGAGAGAGAAAAAATACAGAGAGAAAGAGAATAGGGCCAAACTTACTCTTTTGTAATGAACCCACTTCTGCAATAATGGAATTAATCCATTCATGAGGGCATAGATTTTATTACCTAATCACTTCTTAAAGGCTCAACCCCTTCTTTCATTTTATTTTATTTTATTTTATTTTACTTTATTTTTTTTTGAGCCAGAGTCTCACTCTGTTGCCAGGCTGGAGGGCAGTGGCGCGATCTCGGTTCACTGCAACCTGTGCCTCCTGGGTTCAAGCAATTCTCCTGCCTTAGCCTCCTGAGTAGCTGGGACTGCAGGCGCATGCCACCATGCCCAGATTATTTTTGTATTTTTAGTAGAGGTGATGTTTCTCCATGTTGGCCAGAATGGTCACCATCTCTTGACCTTGTGATCTGCCTGCCTCGACCTCCAAAGGTGCTGGAATTACAGACCTGAGCCACCGCGCCTGGCCCCCTTCTTAATACTATTACAATGACAATTACATTTCAACATAAGTTTTGGGGAGAGCAAACATTCAAACCATAGCAAATATCGTATATTTAATTGAATTACTCGGTTGTTTGTTTCTTCAACAAATATTTGTGCCTTTATTATGTGTCAGGTCCTTATGCATGTGCTATGATGCAAAAGTTAAATTTTTTTGTTTTTTATTTTCAATGTACTTCACTCTTTTGGGGGCTAACATAAATAGATACACATCTATATGTAGCATATATTGCTCATACATATCACTCATTATTTTATTGAAGAAAGATGTAGTAACCATATATTGTGTGCCAATCACTCTATTGGTTACTGTTAAAAAAAATGTTTAAATTAAATTAAAAAAACAGATCTAGAAGAAAGTCATTGTATGCTACAAAATACAGTTGTACTCAGACAAGGATCAATGAACTCCTCTCTGTTACCCTTTTCACCAATTAAAAATATGTATACCTGGCAGAAAAAAAAATAAGGAATATAGTGTCAAATGTGAAATGCTAGGAAGTGTGCTAACCTGAGGACAAGAAACTGATGTATTATTTCTGTCTTTTATGCTAGCTGTGCAAATCTAAGGATACCTTATATCCTTAGAATGGCTTCACTAGCTTCTGCTATTAAATACCTAATCTTAATGCTACACAGGGACACTCAAAATATGATTAATGTTAGGTTTGTGTTGGAACAATCTTGTAGGAATTCACTACAAGAATACTACAACAGTTTGAAATATAAAAGCCTGATTAAGATGAACTCCTATTAGCTTGTATGGCAGATGAAACTGGTTGACATTCTTCCTGCTTTGGGACCAAGAACAAACTCAGCCACTACTAATGCTAATGGGTCAAAGAAGAGGAGAATCAAGTTGAAAGAGTCTGGTTAATATGTTGTTCATGTAGTGTACATTAACTTTGGAATTATGACATAGAATTTTACCAGGAATCTGCATAAAGGCTGTATATCCAAAATAGTAAAGAAAAATTAAGTAGAATTAATTTTAAAGTGAGTGAAGGCAACTTTTAACCACTGTGCTAAATAATTTTAAAATAGTTTGTGAGGTTTCATAGAGTTCTGGTAACAAAACCGTGAGATGCTCTTTCACTATTTTCAAGACTTTTTCATAAAAGTAGACTTAAATTAGTACTGAAACATTTGATTAAGAAAAAAAAACATTTCATTATTTATACATGTATGAAAATACAATTACATGATTATGTTTAGCAACTAGTTATTTGTTACACCTTTTTCAAGGGTTTGACTTGTAATATATGTAGACAAGTAATGTTAGTATATTTATTATGGGATATAAACCAAAGGTGGCTTAAATGCTTGATCAATTCAGTTGGCCAAAGGGGATCCTAACAACAAACTCTATTCACAATCGGACTTCATTCGGATGTCAACAGAGCTCTAGTCGGCCAAGTCTAATTGGATTTTCTACATAAATCAATTGATCAGAGCTTGTTAAGACTGTCAATAACAGTTCTCCCAGTTACTCTCTTTATCCTGCTCTTACATTTATGGCTGTTAAGCTTGTGCTCAAGCAGGGCTGATTGACAGATTCTGATTATACAGGAGAGATTCACCAAACCTACAAAAAAGCAGGTATGTTCTACTATCCAAAATCAAAATGGTTTATGTTTTCCCTTTTTTTTCCCCAAAAGAAATGTTCTGGCATAGTCTTTAGTTATGACAACAAACAAACAAGAAAAACTCAAGTGTAGTGCTTTCCAGTGAGTTGTGATGGACATGAGTTTTGAAGCCCTTGAGCTCTACCACTAACAAGTGGTTCTCTTGGTTTCTCACTGCATCTTTGGTTTGCCATCTGTAAAATCAGGATTCTATGTGCCTACATTTCAAGATGTTGTGTTATGTGAATTAAAAATATAAAATTCTCAACACTATGTTTTATAAATGTTCCAAAAATACTAGTTTTATTTGTATTTCTATTCAAAGTCCCTAACCCTCTCTGAACAAATGTAAATTCTCTCCCTTTTTTCAGTGGGCCAATGATGTAATGTCATTGGCAGTTAGAACAAAGAGGTAAACTATTCTCATAACACAGGCACTGTGATTTAACCAATTAACACTTTCGAGAAAATTTACAAGTTTCTCCATGTTTTGGGATCCGTGTTTTGCTCTAATTTCTAAGCACACTAATGAAAAATGCACCTTTTATTCGAATTAATATTGATAGGTAAGGAAATAACAAGGAGGCAATACATTTCTTTTCCTGCTTAAACCTTTACTATTTTGTAAATAAGTTAAAATGATTAAATATTTGGAAAAAAGAAAGATGTTTATTATATATGGAATATGTCAGATCTTTATAAATCTAAGCTTCAATTCTCTCCTTTCCATCTAAAACAAGACACTAAAAAAGAATCATAAGACCCCAACTCTAAAATTTGTGGTTTAATAGATAGATTGTGAAGGAAAAGCAATGAGAAGTTAACATAACACTAGAACAAAAATAATATCACTAATAAAAACATTTTCATATATAAAATGCATTTATTTTGCCACTCTAGTTTAACTCCTTGCCACAAAACCAAAAAAAAAAAAAAAAAAAAGAAGAAAGATATAACTTACAAGAAAAGTAAAGAATAGTAAGATTGCCATGTCAAACCCAAAATCATGTCAAGTGCTGAATGAAAACTTGTAAAACAAAGACTTTTCACAGAGAATTTTTGACTTCAAAATTACCATGAGCAGTAATAAAAGTTATCCAATCAGTAGCAAGACAATAGACACTCTCTTATTTGTATGGTTCATTATCATTTTCAGTTTTGGTAAATACTATTGTAGTAGATATGAAGGTACTATTAAACCAACAGGGAGAGGAGAGAAGTTTATTCTGAAAATGTATGCTGGTGTGTTACATTGTTGCCCTTATGTTTCTGGGACTTGACTTCTCTTTCTTGAAAATGTATTACTATACCTACTAAAGCATTATACTTCAAATCATCATGCTTATTTGGATATTGTGTAGTTATTAGCCTCCAGCACTGCAAAATTCACACCTGATCCAGATTAAAAGACCCAAATCCCTAAATATTCTAGAATTTTGAAGGGAAGGCTGATGACATAATCTGTTACCTGAATAACTTGAAGATAATAATTATTCCTTCTAAACCTCTGGCACTTAATCTGTAAAATAATGGTGTGACCTTACTTATAGTGTGCTATGAAAATTAAATGTGCAAATGATCACAAACTGTTTAGAATGATGATGACTGGCAGTTAGTATTAGCTAAATAAATTATATATGCAGTACTCACATGACCCAAATTGAGATATTATTGTATGTAGGATCACCTCCATGTCTTCTTTTTAACTTATGTATTAATTCCTCCTCTTCCTTCTTTACTTATTCCTTTAATTTAAGTGAAACTTTTGCATCTATTATAAATCTGTTGCACTTCTTCACAGTTTCTGAAGTTTTTTGTGTTTCAGATATGTTATGAGAGAATCCCACTCCTCAGATTTGGGATTCCTTAATTTTATCCTGAGCTGTTTCAGTTATGGCCTTTGACTAGTATTTGGTTTAATTTTGTTTCTCTATTATCTTTTTCCCTACAACATTAACATTTTGTTAACAATTTATGCTTTTTAGAGAATAAAATGGATATGTTAACATTTAATTTTTTGATACAGATTATATTTACCTTAATTGTCGAATGTTTCATCTGTAATACACTTAGGAAGTTTTTGTTGTTGTTATTGTTGTTTTTTGAGATGGAGTCTCTGGCTTTGTTGCCAGGCTGGAGTGCAGTGGCACAATCTTGGCTCATTGCAACCTCTGCCTCCTTGGTTCAAGCGATTGTCCTGTCTCAGCCTCCTAAGTAGCTGGGATTATAGGTGCGTGCCACTACACCTGGCTAAGTTTTGTATTTTTAGTAAAGATGGGGTTTCACCATGTTGGTCAGGCTGGTCTCAAACTCCTGACCTCGTGATCTGCCCGCCTCAGCCTCCCAAAGTGCTGGGATTACAGGTGTGAGCCACCATGCCCGGCCAGGAAGCATTTTTATGCCACTTTTCTTTGTTTTTTTTTTTGAGACGGAGTCTCGCTCTGTCGCCCAGGCTGGAATGCAGTGATCGAATCTCGGCTCAATGCAAACTCCGCCTCCCAGGTTTATGCCATTCTCCTGCCTCAGCCTCCCGAGTAGCTGGGACTACAGGCGCCCGCCACCACGCCCGGCTAGTTTTTTTGTATTTTTTTTTTTAATAGAGACGGGGTTTCACTGTGTTAGCCAGGATGGTCTCGATCTCTTGACCTCATGATCTGCTCGTCTCGGCCTCCTAAAGTGCTGGGATTACAGGCTTGAGCCACTGCGCTCGGCCTTATGCCACTCTTAAAGGCTTTTTAAAATAAAAATCTTAAATAATTTCCTTTAAATGTTTGGAGAGAATTTATTGTTTATATTCTAAATTAGCCTCCTATTTGAAATTAATTTTAAGCAAAATTGATAAGGAAAATATTAGTCCTTAATCCAAAAAGAGTATATTTGTGGTAAATGCAATTCTGATCATAAGAACTAAGCTACTGATGATTGTGTCTTCAAAACGTGGTTGTCTACTGCCCCAACCTGGCCTGCAGTCGCTGCTTTTCGGCCCTGGTCTCAGGTCCGCCCTACTCAGATAGCTGCAAGCTAGAGAAGTCGATGACTCTGTTGTCCATGGATTAAGTTAATGCACAAGTAAAAGTCTCTTTCTTCTTGCCTTCACTGCCTCTGCTTCTAATTTTAGAATTATTTGTGAATTCTAATGGAAAAACACCTTCTGATGATATTGTCATCTCTGTATGTGTTTGTGGGCTCCTCAGCTGTGGTATTGTCAACAACTTTTTCCACCTCTGCTGTCAAGTTCCTTGTATTCATGTATTCCTGTATGTAATTCCTCAAGGTCTAACTGATGTAGCAAGGTACAGTTTATTCCCATAAGTAAAAAACACAAGTTTATATGATCACATACATACGTGAAATCCAGAGAATGGTGTCGAAAAATTTTGTGCTTGCTTTTTCGTTTTTAATATCTTCCCTCAGGCACCTGTGAATCCCCATCAGTCTACACTGTTATCTGTCTGAGACATTAGGGGGTTCCTTCTTACTGTAATCCTTTTTTCTTTCTTTAACTCACAATAGTCTTCTTAGACTTTTACCCCCTTAGAGTCTCATTTCTTCCTCTCAAACTTGACTCAAGCTCTCTCTTTTCTCTTTAAAGAAGCAGAAGAGGAAATAGCTTCAGATCCTTCAGGCTTCTCATTAGGGGTCTGAGGAATGAGGGAAGAATGAACAGAAACTGTCCAGTCAAACTTGAATCAATATATAAAACACATGAAATATTGATATTGTTCATATCAACTGTTACTCCTCTTGTTAATTTTTTTTTTGGTTGTTGTTTTTTGTTTTTGTTTTTTTAGCTAAGGCTGACACAATTACTGTTGTATTTCTTTTTTTTTTTTTATCTTAACAAAGACCTTCTTTTATTTTCCTAGCTTCATGTGACTCTGGGCCTTAGAAGGTGTTAAAACGCCTTGGTGCATGAATTGGGTGAGAAGGTTAGCAAATTCCATACTAATGTACATCATTTCAGTGAGATTCTTAGAAGCAGGGAAACTAAACTGTTATTTCCATTTATCAAGTTAATTTTTAAAAATATAATATTTTTCCCTAAAGTTGTAAAAGTGAAAGATAAATAAAATGAAAATCATATGTTTTTGAAATAAAAAAATATATTAACTAGGTACAATAAATCTATTGTGAAGCCTGCCATAAATACTAGAACATGTTTTGAAGGGAATTTAAAAACAACATATATAGTATGTCATAATGCCAAAATTAACTGCCAGCCAAACTATTTGAGGTACTCTTTGGGGATATATCATAACGAATTCTAAATTTATTCAGCAAAATATAAAATTAAGAAGTTTTAAAGCCAAAGAATAAACTTTGAAAATTATTTTTTTTTCTCTCTTTGAAATGGAGTTTCATGTTGTTGCCTGGGCTGGAGTGCAATGGCGAGAGCTCAGCTCACTCCGAACTCCACCTCCCGGGTTCAAGAGAGCCTCCTCCCTCAGCCTCCTCAGGAGGCTCCTGTCTCAGCCTCCTGAGTAGCTGGGATTACAGGCGCTCACCACCACGCTAGTTTTTTGTGTTTTTAATAGAGATGGGTTTCACTGTGTTGGCCAGACTGGTCTTGAACTCCAGACTTCGTGATCCGCCCCCGCCTCGGCCTCCCAAAGTGCTGGGATTGCAGGCGTGAGCCACCACGACTGGGCCTGAAAATTACTTTTATAGATGGTTGTTGATTAACCCAAGAAGTCAATGAAAACCGGTCCTCAGTTTCTTATATTTTTATATCCTTTCTGATTTGTTTTCTTTCTTCAAATAAATAGCCTATTCTGCTTGAATTCAGGGACATAACTGAGGGTGTTGTCAAGTTTAGCCTAAAGCTGCCTCCTTACCTACTTTAATTTTGTTGTTAGAAGGTGTAAAAACCTTAGAAGATTTCTCTGTGCATTGTGAAATATAACCTAAAGGGAGTTGTAAACAGACTGTAGCCTATTGTGCCAATCACTGAGTTTTGGCTAATCAAAGGTGGCCAACTGTTCAAACTGTGTTCAAGTAAGGCAGA
This sequence comes from Macaca nemestrina, assembly GCF_043159975.1. NCBI lineage: Eukaryota > Metazoa > Chordata > Mammalia > Primates > Cercopithecidae > Macaca > Macaca nemestrina. The sequence goes on from NC_092130.1 coordinate 150,645,450, forward strand.
CATAAAGCTGTAACCAATTTGGCTGTCTGTACTTCACTTCCATTTTCTGTAAGTCACTCTCCTTTTTCTGTTCATAAAGAGTTTCTGAACTTACGCTGGCTCGGGAGACTGCCCTATTCATGAATCATTCTTAGCTCAATTAAACTCTGTTAAATTTAATTCAGCTATAGTTTTCTTTTAACAGATGACATTAGAAGTGGGATCTAAAGTTGAGCTTCCAGCAAGTGCCAGGAGCGTGGAGTGACTAAGTGAGGTACCAGCCGGGCCCATTATATTCATTGCTCTCTCACAGCACCTGGGGAATGGGGTAAGTTCTCTCTCTGATTCCAAAGCTCCACAGATTTGTGTTTTGAGCTCTCAGTTTCTTTGAGCACATTTCTGATCCAAACTGGGTTTAGAAGTCATGACAGAAAATGGGCTAGGTCCAGAATCAGACTGGATCTGATACTTAACTGGCTTGGATCCAGTTGGAGTCCTCTTATGTCTGACTGGGTCAGAAAGAAACTAATAATAAATGGCAATATTACAAGGAGTGTAAAATTTGGTTTTTGAAAATTTGCAGGGAATTTTGTGTTCCATTCCCTTTGTTTCTTCTTTCTTGCATATTTAGGTAGGGAAAAAAACATTGGTTAAGTTGATCAAGTGGATCTTCAAAATGACTCAGGATTTTTCTCGGCCACTTTGCCAACCAGGGCAATCTCCACAGCCAGCAATGCCCTGGCCCTGCTGTGGGAGGCACCCTGCCCATTCAGCCTTGCTGTGTTACAGCCTGTACCTGTATTTGGCAGGTAAGCTCTTGTCCTGCTTCCAAAAAGAATGGAGATACGCTGACAATTTGAAGGGTGAGGATGGCAGAGAAGAATTTTATGGAGCGATGAAACAGCTCTCAGTGGAGAGGGGAATTTAAAAACAACATATATAGTATGTCATAATGCCAAAATTAACTGCCAGCCAAACTATTTGAGGTACTCTTTGAGGATATCTCAGTGGAGAGGGGACATGAGGGTGGTCCCCCACCCACGCAGTCAGGTGGTTTCTCCCAATGTGGCTGAATCTGGGGCTTTTAATGGGCTCAGAATAGGGGAGTGCATGCTGATTGGTTTGGGAGTATGCTAAAAGGTTAAAACAAAAGCACCACTCAAAGGTGGGCATGACAGTGTAAAAAACCAATGAGGGAAGGGTAGGTATATGTAAAATAGGTGAAGGGTAGGGATCAATCAAAGGAAAGCCTGGCAAACAGGAAGACAGGTCCTCAATCAGGTCAAAGAATTTACCCGGGACTGTCTTCAGCTTGAAGGTGAGGTTTTACTGGGGACCCATTCCTGTCTGCCTATTTGTTCGCCTCCTGCTGCTCTCATTTCTCCCATTTGAAGAGGTACATCTAAATGCTGTTAGGATACAGATGATGAGCAATCTTAACTGCTTCCTGCTGACAGGGGTGTTGTTTTGGGAAGGCAGCACTCAGATCTCCCTCAGAGGTCTATCTAAGGGTCCCTGGTAAAAGAGAGCCATCATCCGAGGCTCCAGTTGCATGACCGTTTGAAGTTTGATGGCCTGAAGGTGAGAAGAGACAAACTAGGTTATTAGAAGACATGGATCAAAATGAAACAAAGGGGTAAAGTTAGCTTAAAAATCCTGAGGCTGCCAGCATGCCGAGATAACTGGTGGGCTATAGTTGTGCCAGCTAAGATGTTGGTGTATAGGGCTTAGCTTTGGTTAGGTTCCTTGGCTTTATTTTCCCAAACAAAGAAACCTTTGGTTTATGGAAACCCATTTACCTCTATCATCTAGCAGGATTTACAGGATAATTGCCCAGAACTAGAATATTGATTCCGATTTTTACATTACCTATCCCTTTGGTTTCTTCTGAGGTGCAGCCAGAGATCACTGATTGGTTCACAGGAATGAGCAGGGTTAGTCTAAAATGTAGGTAAAAACTTAAAAACAGCTAATAGAACTAGAACTTAATGTTGTGTATGTTTTTAAACATAATTTTTCTCTCTCCAGTTCTCATTTTTGTTAAAAGCAAATCATGATAGGACTGAGTTGTTTGCAAAATAAACTTTAGTTTTACATTTGGCCTAATTATTTGCATAAAAGTGCCGCAAGAATAATTTTTTTTTTCACATAGGTTCTTTAAATTGGCTTTGATGAAACTCAATTCTACAAAGAATCTCAGATAAAACCTTTTAAAGTTGAGTCCAGTCATAGGTTTGTTCCCTCAAATACGAGTGGGGGAAATTCCTCTCTCTTGAGGTCCGAAGATAGGTCGGGGCTCTTGGGCCTATTAGAAAGTGACATTGTTTACTCACCACAGGTTAGGAACCTCAAACAGGGAGTGTGTAGATACAGTATCAGGTCAGTTTTCTCAAGAGGCTTTTATTGGCTCTGTAAGTCTAGCTTAATACCCTGAAGGAAAGCTTGCCATTTCAGTCAAAGCCTTCATAGAACAACCAGTTTCTGCAATTGCATCCTGTTGCAAAAGAAAATGGATTGTTATTGCACTGATGCAAATAACTATATCTCCATAAGTTAAGAATACTCACAGTTTCCAAATTCTGGAGGTTCCAGGCAGAGAGGAACAAATATGCTCCAAATTTTGTTCACAGGATTATAACTTATTCAATTGTTAAAAGCTATAGATTGCTCAAAAGAAAAAGTTTCCTTGACTCTGACAAACAAAACAAAGATCAGCAATGTTTTAAGCAAAAAGTTAAAAAAGATTGTTTTAGTTTTCTGCTGGTTCAGTCTATTCAGTGAACTCTTGTTCTGCCTGATATTCATGAGCATTTCAGCTCTTTATGAGTCTTGTATGTTTTTCTTTTATTCCAATGTCACAGTCTCCAAAGTCGTCACATACATGCATTTGAGAGCAGCTATAATATTCAAAGCCCTATAGCTGATTATAAACCATCTTTTGATCAAATCGAGATAACAATTGTCTGTGAATGACAACATGTCCAGGCAGTGAGAGTCAAAAACACAATTGACAAGGAAATTGGTTATTTCTGTGGTTTACAATAACTTAACACAATAAGCTTAATTATGATTACTAGCATATACTCAGATGTTAGAATTTTAGAAATCCCATACAATTTTGGAATATATGTTAATATTATTCACTAAAATATAACCTGAATAAAATTAAACCTTATTTTCATTTTAGAAATCCCATGTAATTAAACATGTCAAATAATCCTGTTTACCTCTCTTTTGGATGCTCCAGGGGGCCTCTGTGGTATTCAAAAGTTAGGGGTTAGAAAAGACAATTTTTGAAGATGAAATTTGATTTTGTGAAGCCCGCTAGGTATGCTAGAGATTTAAAACACTTGATATTATGAAATAGAATTCCAGATTACTATGTTATTTATTTAGCCAAAATGAAGACTCAAAAAATTTTTAAGAAGGCAAAAACCTTTACTCGTTGTATTAATTAGCGTTCTTTAAAGGAACAGAACTAATAGAATATATGTCTATATGAAGGGGAGTTTATTGGGAGAATTGACTCACACCATAACAAGGCGAAGTCTCATGACAGACATCTGCAAGTTGAGGAACAAGGAAGCCATTGGTGGATCAGTCTGAGTCCCAAAACCTTAAAAGTCAGGAAGCCAACAGTGTAGCCTTCAGTCTGTGGCTGAAGGTCTGAGAGCCCCTGGAAAATTACTGGTGTAAGTCCAGGAGTCCTACTGCTGAAGAACTTGGAGCCTGATGTTCGAGGGCAGGAAGCATTAACACGGGAGAAAGATGGAGGCTGGAAGACTCAGCAAGTCTTCTCCTGCCTACTTTTCCTTTCATCTTCTCCTGCCTACTTCATTCTAGCTGCACTGGCAGATGATGACATTGTGCTTACGCTCATTGAGGGTGGGTCTGCCTCTCACAGTCCATTCACTCAAATGTTAATTTCAATTTCCTTGGGCAACACCCTCACAGACATACCCAGGAACAATACTTTGCATCCTTTAATCCAATCAGGTTGACACTAAATATTAACCATTGCATTCATTATGAGGGAAGACTTAGCTTTCCAATCAATCTGTCTCCTGTCTTCTTCTTTCCTTTTTTTGATAGTTTATTTACAAACAAACATCTCTCATTATCCTTTAATACTATGTGAAAATCTTGTTCAAGAGAAAGAAAGTCAAATTTCACCCTGGCATTAGTCCACTATTAATGTCAACCCCAATTTTTTTAATAAAAATTTTTTGTTACATGATTTCTAAAAACAAAAATCTGTACTTTTTGATAAAGGAGACTCAGCTTTCCAAAAAGTCGAAAGACCTGACACAGCGTGAGACGGGATCTGTCTCTTCTTTTCTTTCTCTTTTCTTTTCCTTTCACAGTTTACTCAAAAGGTGAATAAAAATATTTTACTGTGTCTTATAAATACTACACAAAAATTTTGTTCAAAATAGAAAACCAAATTTTACTTTTATATTAGTGTGTTATCAATACTAAAACTAATTTTAATAAAACCTCATAAATTTATCAAATCTGCCATCTTTTAACATACTATATTTCGATACATCTTTTGTTTTACATTTTCCCTCTACTTTCTATATTCATCTTGTTTTATCTGTTGTTTTTACTTCTTCAGTTTTAAACCTTTAAGTAACTTCAAACCAGACAAGATTTTCAACACACACATATTATTATGCTTTTATGACTTTTCTCATCAAGCAGATATCTTTCTTTTGTTTATATATTCCGTATACAGAATTGTTCCTCTCATATCTAGTTTTTGAATCTTAGTAACCCTGATTTCTAGTGGAAAGTTGAGTCTCCGTTATCGAAGAGTACAGGTTGTTGTTATTGGAAATCTTTTAATTATCACTTTGGCTAAATGAATGACTATTGTTTCATGGTGGCCTGTGATCCTATTTTGGTCAAGTGTTTTAAACCTTTGACATATTTGACAGGGCTTCTAAACCCAAATTTCAGCTTCAAATTTGTCTTTTTTGACCTCTAATTTCGGGATGCTACAGAGGGCTCCTGAAGCATCCAAAAGTAAGATCAACAGGATTATTCAAAATGATAAGTTAAAGTGAGCAGACTCTTTTTGACCTATTTGTTTTTAGTTGGTTCGGCTTATGGGGACCCTGGCTAAAGAGCACACTCCAAATTCTTGGTATTATTCTTCTGATAGTCATAATAGTGTTCTCCCTGGGGAACTTTATTATCCCTAAAGTTTTAAATATTTGCATGCAGCCATCTCTAGAATATCTAATGGCCTCCCTTCAACTGGGATGACAAGAGCAGAGATAAATATGTGACCATGAGGGCACTATAACCTTTGAATGACCTGCGGAGGCTGGAATCCCAAAATGATGGTAACTGAGAGTGATATTACGGCCCTAAGTTTTGGTCACACTCTCACCTAAATGAGAACCTGACCAAAAGGAGAAAATTTTTATTTTTATTTTATTTTATTTTATTTTATTTTATTTTATTTTAATTTTTTATTTATTTATTTTTTTTAATTTTTTTTTAATTTTTTTTTTGTTGAGACAGAGTCTCGCTTTGTCACCCAGGCTGGAGTGCAGTGGCCGGATCTCAGCTCACTGCAAGCTCCGCCTCCCGGGTTTGCGCCATTCTCCTGCCTCAGCCTCCCGAGTAGCTGGGACTACAGGCGCCCGCCACCTCGCCCGGCTAGTTTTTTGTATTTTTTTTTTAGTAGAGACGGGGTTTCACTGTTAGCCAGGATGGTCTCAATCTCCTAACCTCGTGATCCGCCCGTCTCGGCCTCCCAAAGTGCTGGGATTACAGGCTTGAGCCACCGCGCCCGGCCAGGAGAAAATTTTTAAACAAAATTTTGGGGCGCCATGCACTAGGCCCCAACAGACCAGACCAAACCAAAATAGAATCACTTATGCTAAATCTGACATAGCCAAACTAAGACTTTAAGGAAGCACATAGATCCTAAAACAGATCAGGTTTTGTTTTTCCCCTGTAAACAGAACATTCCAGCTAATATGGGTTGGCCATGTCCCCACCCAAATCTCATCTTGAATTGTATCTCCCATAATCTCCACCTGTTGTCAGAGGGACCTGGTGGGAGGTAATCGGATCATGGGGCAGGTCTCTCCTGTGCTGTTCTTGTAATAGTGAGTAAATCTCAGAAGATCTGATGGTTTTATAAAGGGGAGTTCCCTTACACAAGCTCTCTCTTGCCTGCCACCATGTAAAAAGTGACTTTGCTCCTCCTCTGCCTTCCACCATGATTGTGAGGTGTCCTCAGTCATGTGGAACATGAGTCCCTTAAATCTCTTTTTCTTTACAAATTACTCAGTCTTGGGTATGTTTTTATTAGCAGCTTGAGAACAGACTAATACACCTTCATAAGGGCACCCTCTACTCTTGCTGTTACAAAACCAACCAACCAACCAACCAACCAAACAAACAAACTGTGAAGTTCTTGTTCCCTTAAATTCAGCCTAAAGATTTCTGTATGTTGTGAACTATAACCTACAGGTAGTTGTAAACAGACTGTAGCCTACTCTTGTTCTGAAGGTGGCCAACTGTCCAAACTGTGTTCAAATAAGGCAGATGCCACGTTGTAACCAATTTGACTGTTTCTGTATCCAATTTCCATTTTCTATGCATTGCTTTCCTTTTGTCTGTCAATAAGTCTTCCATCAATTGGCTTCCCTGGAGTTCCTGAACCTACTCTGACTCAGGAGCCTGCCCAATTTGTGAACTGTTTTTCGCTCAAACTCTGTTAAATTGAATTCTGCTAAGGGTTTTCTTTTAGCAAGGGGCAAAACCATCAGAAAACATCTTACTGACATAGGTTTTCCAACTGAAAAAATGTAAATATTTTCCCATTTCATTGATATAATTTCCTGTTTAATGCTTAGTAATAGATTTCTCAGTAGGAATAACTCAGAACAATTTTAGTCCCCATATAATCTTCTAATAAATGAACATCCTGTCATATGATGACATAATCATCAAGGTTCTCAGTTTAATTGTGTGGCAGTGTTGGAGGACTTTCACCACAGTGTACAGTAACAGAGAGGTAAAAAATCAAAGTGAGTGTTTACCTACATGAAATGTTTTATGAATTTAAAAAGTTACCAGTGTAAACAATTTGGTTTATTACTGAGTCATTTTCTATCTGCTCTGTAATTCCTAAAAATATTGCAGTGATTTACTATGTTGTTGGCATTTGCAGACAACTATTTAGTATGTTTTCTTTCTATGTGCTGCTTTTCAAATAAGGAAATCATGTTTTACTCACATTTACCACAACTTAACTACCATCCCTCTGAATTTTATAAGTCTACTGCTTATTTTGAAACACTCATTATTGGTTGAAAATATGTAAGTGGCATACTAAGTAGTTCAATATCCAATCTTTTAATTTTATAATTAGAATGCATTCAAGCTGTGCTTCTGCATTTTCCTAATGCCCTAAACACTAAAATGAAGTGTACTCTGAAATCATACATTAAACAGAAAATCTTTGAATTAGTAACTTAAAGTTTAGCTTTATACACCAAGGAGTTTTAGTCATTAGCAGGTAATTTAAATTCTTTCTTCTCCCCACCCCTTTTGCTCCAGGGAATGTTAAACTTGTTTTTTCAAACCTTCCTTCTGAAATATGAGGGGCAAAAATAGTACAAAATCAGAATTCCAGGACACACAAAAATCCTTCAGCAACCTTGATTCCTTTATTTTAGCTGTTTGCATCTTTCTTCTGTGTAAGGATAACTGGGTGGTCATCAGCAAGGCAGAAACAGAGTCTAAGAAACTGGATCTAGAAAGAGTGAACTGGCATATTAGGGGTTATTTTCCTTTTACCTCCTAATATGGTAACCAAATCTCATCTACTCCCCACGTGTCAGGGGAGGGTCCTAGTAGGCAGTGATTGGATCATGGGGGTGGATTTTCCTATCCTGTTTTCATGATAGTGAGCTCTCACAAGATCTGAGGCTTTAAAAATTTGATACTTGCCCCTTTACCTCTGTCTCTCTCCTGTCACCATGAAAGATGTGCCTTGCTTTCCCTTCGCCTTCTGCCACTGTGAATGTAAGTTTCCTGAGGCCCCCCCAGCCATGCAGAGCTGAGTCAGTTAAACTCTTATCTTTATAAATTTTCCAGTCTCAGGTGTTCTTTATAACAGTGTGAATGTAATAATACATCTCCTGTACTGGTGTGATGGGTCTGCTATAACAAAGTATGATGAACTTTGTCTTCAACAATAGAAATTTACTTTCCCACAAATCTGGAGACCAGAAGTCCAGGATCAGGGTGTGTGAAGGGCTGGTTTCACCCTTGGATCTCTCTCTTTGGCTTGCAGATAGCCATATTCTTCTGTCTTCACATAATCATCCTTCTGTGTGTGTTTATATCCTAATATCCTCTTCTTAAGAGGACATGTGTCACATTGGATTAGGAGGTACACTAATGACTGCATTTTAACTGAATTATCCTTTCACATATGATATCTTCAAACACAGTCACATTCTGAGATACCAGGGGTTAGGACTTCAACATATAAATTTGGGGGAGATACAGTTTAGCCCATAGCACCTCCAAACAGCTGTCTCATCATGACAAAATAATTGTAACACAACCTTACTCCATGTTGGCTGTGATGGGGCATGAGACCTAAGGTTCCCCTGGTGCTCTGGTTCATAAAGACAATAGTAGGACTCACATTCCTTTAGAAACTGGGGATCATTATAACAAAAACTCTAATCATAGAAAAGTTTGCCCAATTGAGTGGATGAACCCCTGATCTTAATAGCCACGTATAGCCTTGAGATTTCATAATCTTTCCTGTCAAAATAAATGCATGATTCAGAAATGGTAATATTTTCTATGAATTCAGTGTGGATGGGGCCTGACATAGATGATATAGAAAAATGAAGATTAAATGTGCCTTGTGAAGTATTCATAGGCTTTACTATCAAGCACAAAAATACATGACTAAGTGCTTTTTCAAGTTTTTGCTAAGCCTGATATTTGAAGAATGTTCAAAGATGTTTTCCTGATATGTGAATGTTATGAGTTTTGCTGATGGAATAACATATTTCGCACAACTTAAGGTCTTGTACACAAATATATAATTTATAATCACTCCATTTTTTCCCCACCTAGTAAATTTTCCTACCTGATAAATAACTGCATACACTTTTTGTTCTAATTTATAAATGTTGGCTGTAAATACTGAATTGCTGAGATCAGCATTATGCCAAAATTTAAATGTAGAAGCTGGAAAATAAACAGTTACAAAATTTAAAAAATGTTTTAAACAGAATAGCCTAGGCTACTAGATCTTCTACATTGAAAACCACTCCTGTAAAAAATATGTGATGTGGGGGAAGTTTTTTTGGATAATCTCAAGTAAACATCCTCCTGTGATTCCCAGGGCTGCCATCAGTGATATGCCTTTATGGGCTCTGTCCTCTCACACTGGTGTTTTTGACTTTGTAATTTGTCACCCAGCCTTTATCTTAAGACAGTCCCCAAAATGCAATGATGACACAAGCAACAACAAATATTTCTCCCTAAATATCAAAGGGCTGAAGCGAGGCAGTGGGGATAAAATCCTTGCCATTTTAAAAGTATTACTCTTCCACCTTTATGAAAAAAAAATATATATATATTTTTATATATATATATATATATACACACACACACACATATACACTCTAGCCTTGTGAAATCCTGTGATATGGTTTGGCTCTGTCCCCAGCCAAATATCATATTGAATTCCCACATGTTGTGTGGGAGGGCCTTGTGGTAGGTGATTAAATCATGGGAGTGGTGGGTCTTTTCCATGCTGTTGTCATGATAGTGACTAAGTCGCACAAAATCCAGTGGTTTTAAAAACGGGAGTTTCCCTCCACAAGTTCTCTCTCTTTGCCTGCTGCTATCCACTTAAGATGTGACTTGCTCCTCCTTGCCTTCTGCCATGATTGTGAGGCCTCACCAGCCATGTGGAGCTGTAAGTCCATTAAACCTTTCTTTTATAAATTGCCCAGTCTGGGGTATGTCTTTATCAGCAGCATGAAAACGAACTAATACATCCTGCTACAACATCCTCCATCCTACCAGAAAACTGGATTTCACTGGAGCCTTGCACAACTGGATTTTTAACCAAGTCATGTTGTATTCCTAAAAAATTATAGCCTCAGTTTAAAAAATATTGAAACTATGTAGCTCCAATGTCTACTACATCCCTAACTTTAAAACCGTTACAACTCTGTGGCAGAACTCACTTACAGCTAAAGTGAAAATGGAAAATTTCACTGAAAATTGTCCTAACCTAAAACTGTTCTTTAGTAGTGCTACCCTTTTTACTAACTGGCTAATAAGTCCACCTGCATTTCTTATATTTCTTATACAGTAAAATTCCCATCACTTCAGATAATTTTGCTTATAGTTTTTTCTTCACCAAGAAGTCCTGCATGCAGTTTCTACCTTGGGCCAATCTCAAAGCTTCCCTCCATCACATCTCCCTCCTTAGTTCCTGTTGTCAGCCTCTATCACTGGAGAAAATATTACTTAGCAATCCTTTTGCATCTCTTTCTAACAGCTTTCTTCTTTCCCTGAGAAGTTATTCTAGACTTTCTACTGTTTCACAGGGTATCTGTCTTATTCCTTTACACCTTGAATCCCTCAGAGAAGGAAAACTTGTTTTACGTTTCACAGAGAAATGAAGATTATTGGGTGGGAATCTCATATAGTTTGGATCTGTGTCCCCACCCAATCTCATGTCAAATTACAATGTCCAGTGTTGGAGGTGAGGCCTAGTGAGAGGTGACTGGGTCACGGAGGCAGATTTCTCATGAATGGCTTAGCACCATCGCCTGTTGCTATCCTTGTGATAGTGAGTGAGTGGATTCTCATGAGATCTGGTTGTTTAAAAGTGTGTGGCACTTCACCCTCTCTCATCTGTTCCTGCTCCAGCCATGTAAGATGTTCCTGCTTCTCCTTTGCTTTTTGCCATGCCTGAAAGTTTCCTGAGGCCTCCCCATAAGTCAAGCAGATGCCAGCCTCATGCTTCTTGTACAGCCTGTGGAACTATGAACCCACTAAATGTGTTTTCTTTATACATTACCCAGTCTTAGGTATCTTTTTGTAGTAATGTGAGAATTAACTAATACATAATCCAAATTTCTTACCCTTAACCTAAAAACCGATTGATATCTGGCCTATACCTTCCTTCAAGTCTCTAATATATCTTGTTCCTCCTATCAGTGGCTGGTCTGCATGTATGGTAAATCCCAAGCTTACTCTTTTGTTTTCTTTCTTTTCTTTCTTTTCTTTCTTTCTTTCTTTCTTTCTTTCTTTCTTTCTTTCTTTCTTTCTTTCTTTCTTTCTTTCTTTCTTTCTTTCTCTTTCTTTCTTCTTTTCTTTCTTTCTTTTCTTTTTCTTTCTTTCTTTTTCTTTCTTTCTTCCTTCTCCTTCCTTCCTTCCTTCTTTCCTTCCCTTTTCCTTCCTTCCTTCTTTCCTTCTCTTTCTTCCTTCTCTTTCTTCTTTCTTTCTTTCCTTTCTTTCTTTCCTTCTTTTTCTTTCTTTTCTTTCTTTTTCTTTCTTTCTTTTTCTTTCTTTCCTTCCTTCTCTTTCTTCCTTCTCTTTCTTTCTTTTTCTTTTCTTTCTTTTTCTTTCTTTCTTTTTCTTTCCTTCCTTCCTTCCTTCTTTCCTTCCTCCCTCCCTCCCTTCCTTCCTTCCTTCCTTCCCTCCCTCCCTCCCTCCCTCCCTCCCTCCCTCCCTCCTTCCTTCCTTCCTTCCTTCCTTCCTTCCTTCCTTCCTTCCTTCCTTCCTTCCTTCCTTCCTTCCTTCCTTCCTTCCTTCCTTCCCTCCTTCCTTCTTCCTTCTCCTCTCTCTCTTTTTCTCTTTTTTTGGAGTTAACTCTCTCATTGCCCAGGCTGGAGTGCAATGGCACAATCTCAGCTCACCGCAACCTCCTCCTCCTGGGTTCAAGCAATTCTCCTGCCTCAGCCTCCCAGGTAGCTGGGAATACAGACATGTACCACCTCACCTGGCTAATTTTGTATTTTCAGTAGAGATAGGATTTCCCCATGTTGGTCAGGCTGGTCTAGAACTCCTGAAATCAAGTGATTCACCCACCTTGGCCTCCCAAAGTGCTGGGATTACAGTTGTGAGCCACTGCACCTGGCCCAAGCTTACTTTTTCTTTAGGAATTTTTCTCATCAAATATCTCCCCCTCCTCTGTATGTGTAATCTCTCCTTTTCTCTAGTGTTTCCCCTCACTCTCAAAACAAACCTAACTCTTCCTCATCTTTTAAACAAAACCATTCTTTAACTCCATATTGCACTGTAATCTTATTTCTCCCTCCTTCTCATTCACATATTTTTAATGGAGTAACTACCACTTTTTCACCTTCTCAAAACTCATCAGCAAGAGCAATCTGTCCATCTAACTTCTTCCAAACCGCTCTTTCTTAGATTGTCAGTGCCAATGGAAGTGCCACATCCAAAGGTCACCTGTAAAGACTTATTTTTATTGGCTCCTGTGTGACATTATTAATGCTAAACAGTTTTTTTGTGCATAACACTATTTGCATGCTTGGTAACCTCATTCTGGGTTTTCTTCTATTTATACCTTCACTTTTCTCCCAGTCTTAGTTCCTTGCTCCTCTTCTCCCAGTGACTGAAATGCCATTCTTTCTGTTTTGTCTTTGAATTTCTTGTGTACATCTACATCTTTGAAATTACCTGTTGTCCTCTCATGCTTCCTCTACTGCCTGCTTCCTGGTAGTTCTCAAATCATAATAACCAGCTCTAATTCTTGTAGAAATCTGCATTGTGTTAGGCAAATGTGATAGCCACTACACAATGGAAAACTATGCTATCTCACCCAAATCTCCTTCTCTCTTTCCTTCTTTCTCTCTCTATCTCCCTTGCTGTAATCTACATTTCATAAACAGTATCACTAGGTGCATATTAGGTAAAGGGAGTTTTAAGAGCCCGGTTGGTGGAGTAAGACAGCCCAGATTCAAATTTCTGTATAGAAGATGAGCTACTTAACCACTCTTAGTCTTAGCTTCTATGTGTGAAAAATGCATAATAACATAGTCAACTTAGCTTGTTGATTCTAAGGATTAGATGTAATAATTTAGGAAAGTGCTTAGCACAGAGCCTGGCACATAATTAGTTGTCAAGAAAATTTGTTTACCCTCTATTGTAATAAGAATAAATACTAAATGCAGTAAAAATAATTTAAGGAGTCATCCAAGTCGGAAACTTGGGGCACATCCCAGACTTCATCTTCCCTCTGAGTCCCAGGCCCCATTAGCCACTTAGGCTTACCCACTTTTACCTTCATCATACTGACTGTCATTATTTATTAACACTCCTCCATTTTCTCTGCCAGCATCACAAGGCAGTATCTTACACTTTGCTTGGACTGTTGCTATAGCATCAAATTGATTTTGGCATTTCTAACATATCACACCTCTCTCCCTTCTAATGTATATTGGTGCCAAGTAATCTTTATAAAAGGAGCACATTTTATTATATTACTATACCATGTAAAAACCCATTATATTCAAGAGGAAATACAAAATTCTTAACATGGCATAAGTATATTAGCACACTATGATCTCTTCTTTCTTTTTTGTTTGGTCTATTTCTTGCCATGCTTTGATGGCAATTTTCACTTTCTTTATTCCAAATTACTTCTTGAAATTTGAACATACTCCAGATTTTCCATGTTTCATTATTCCTTTGGTTTGCTTTTCCTCTTTTTCTTTCTTTTCTTTTTGCCCCTTTTTGTTAGTTATTCTTCTTGGGCCTACATTTCCTTTTCTCCAATATTCACTTGCACAGTTTATGTAAAACTCAATCATTGGCAGATCTTTGGAAATTTTTCTCTTCTATTCACACTATGTTTATTTAATATCTTCTTTAAATTTCCTCACTCTTTTTAAACTTAAGCACATTCTTTAAAAAAAAAACTTTATGTCAGTGCTATCCATTTTAAAGTATTACATTAGCAATAAATAGAAGGTCGTTATTAATGGTACAATGAAAACAAAATAATTTTATTACATTCTCCCTAGATCCCATGGCCTAGTCAAAAGACAGTAGATAGTGCTATTACATTCATTTTACAAATGAAGAAAAATGCTGTATGTTAGTAATACAACTAATTTTTATGAGATGTAAATGAAGTCTGATTACAGACCTTTCTAGATGCTGAAGACAGCATTTCCTCTTATTTCCTTATTTCAACAAGTAAATTTTTCTTAATATTGCTGCTTGCTTCTTTTGTAATACAGCATTTTTCCTTAATACTTCTCATATCATTCCTTATCTATTTTAATATATTTATTAATAGACGCTCTGTAGATCAATTTACATGAGGCTGTCCAGATTTATATCTGTTGTCTCGGTGGAATTGTTAATAGTGTCTGCTTCCACTTCTAGAATATGCTAATATGAATGATGGATCATATGGTTGCCCTTATTATATATGTCTGCTTCTGATGGGGAAGCATCAGAAGTATCATATATATTTTTTGAAGTAATCATACTCCTCAAATATGTTGTTATTTAGGCGCACAAGTTCATAATCTCCTAATGTTGTCAGCTACTTGCCAGTCAACTCATAAGAAAAGAAACCGGATCACCATCTGATCACGTCTGAATTTAGTATTAGGGTTGACTGGCCCGAGTATTAAAAGCCCTGAGTGCCACAATGCACATTTAGCTATTACTCATTGGAATGCCTCAACTCTGGGTTTTATCCTTTGCTCCTGGTAAAAAAGTGGTTTTAGAAAGGACTGCACCTGAGCTTTTAATTCTCCAGCTCTAAGAGTTTAGAGGACAGCAGCATGCAACTTTACCCAGAGTTAACTCCACATGGTTTTGCCAGCTATTTAAGGCACAGAGGCTCAATGGTGTCCTGATTTTACTCATGAGGACACATGAAGCTGAGCGTTAAGTCACTATCCAGGTGGATCATGGCTGGCACTGTTTATCCAAAGCAAAAGGTGAGGTAGGGCTGAGTTGACACAGACTGAACAGGTGCGTCGTTGGTGAATGTGTGTGGGCCAAGGTAGAGGTGGAAATGGTAAACCAATGAGCGAGACCCCATTATTTACTACCTTACATTATTTTGCCAGAGGGGTGCCTTGCAGTCTTCTGCTCCAATCTAAAACCACCACCCCACACATGTCAGGTCAATGCAAACCTCAGTCACATTGGAAATTTCCTACTGTTTTTCTCTTTTTCTAATTTCCCTTCTGTATTCCTTCCAAGGATTGCTCTTTGAGGAGAAAGCTAAGAGTAGTAGCTCAGCATCTTCATTGGAAACAGAATCATAAGAATCTAATCAGGACCTGTTTTAGTTTCTCGCATGTCTTGAAATACATAAGTTAAAGTACAGATGGTGACTAGTAAAACTGTGTCATCAGTGGGCACTTGCTACTATGTCCGCTGAGATTTTCCACCATTTCCCTCAGGGTACTTCTCTGACCAGCCCTTTCTGAATATTTTGAAGTTCTACTCAGATTTCAACAGTGGCAGAAGCCCCCCAAAATGAGGAGTGTTGTGCTTATTTTCTACTGTTGATTCACAAATTACCACTCATTTAGCGGCTTTTATGATCTCATAGTTTCATTAAGTTGGAATCCTGATACTCAGTGACTGGATCCTCACAGTTGGAAATCAAAGTTTCAGCCAGTTCGGAAAAGTGATCTTATCTGAGGTTAAGGATTTTCTCTAAGTGCATGAGTTCCTGGTAGAATGTATTTCTTTGTTTTCATAGAGCTGAGGTCACCACTATCTTGCTGGCTGTCAACATGGGATATTCTTAGTTCCTACAAGTTTCCAACCATACCCTGACATCTGGCCCTCTCCAAAACATGGCATCTTGCTTCTTTAAGGCTATCATGAGTATCTCTCTGTAAATCTGTCGGACTACTTTTAAGGACATTCCTTACTCATAATAATATCTCTTTTAATTAACTCTATGTCAACTGATTAGATACCTTAATATTATCAGGAAAATTCCTTCTATCCCATGACATAAGCACCAGCATGATATCTCATCATAGTCACAAATCCCACTCGCATTTAAGACCAGGAGATTACATAGTGCAAAACACCAGAGGGCCATATTAGAATATTAGAATGCTGCACAGAGAAAAATAAATTTAAACGTATGTTATAATATTTATAGATGGTTTTAATTATATTTTAATTATAAGAGTAATTACAATAACTTATAATAAGCTCATGTGCAACTATCCTTAATTTTTTAAGCACTGTTTCATGACACTGTGAAATTTGGTAACTTTTAGAGATGGTCAGATTGAACTAGGCTGAATGAAGAAAAGAAATGGGAAAAAAAACTGTATTTACTTTAACATGAAAAGTAAAACATTCACTAAGAAGGGAGCCTTTTTTACCAAAATGCAAATGTAAAAATGTAGCTCTGAAAACTGTAAGGTAATGCACATTGCATTCTTTCGCAAACATAAATGCTTCAATAGGAATTTTATCCATTCTGAAGTTCTGTTAAATGAATAATACTGGCATTAAATTGGAGGATAGAAATCCTGATGAAGTTAAGCTTTCGAAAATGTTTATTTTGCATATGTCTTAAAGCGCAAATAACAAATGTATGAATTATAACTAGATGGATAATTAAGATACATAGCAAACATGAACTGCTATAAGTGTTAAGACACAGTTAAAATAAATGAGAAATAAATATATTATGACTCAAAAGTTTTAGTACAGGGCAATAAAACATTTTCAACTTAAATACAATAAAAATACTATGTGCTCCAAACACATAAAAATATGGAAGTAGTGCTCAAAGAGTTTTGCTGATAGGAACAGTGGAAAACTAGCAGTAGCCTAGTGTATTTTATATTAAATATACAATGGGCAGACAAATCCCTTAATATCTTAAAATAACAGTAATTCAAGCTAGTGACTTACTTAAGAATTTTTAAAATAAAACTGAGGTATGATTAAGATCTATAGATAAGATTTACAATATATTTGCTACTTTGGTCAATTACTTATAAACTTTTATCACTTTTAAATGCAGAACATAAAATGTTTCCTTTTATTTAAGTAACTTCCTTCCTTCTTCTTTCCTTTCTTCTTGTTTTCTTTCCTTTCTTTCTTCTTTCACTTTCCCCCTTCTTCTTTTTATTCATTCTTTTATTTTATCATTTTGTTTTCACCCAAATATAGATCTGGCAACATAGCACTTGAATTATATTTCAAGCATTGGATTACTTCCCAGATGCATTATTCTTATTAAAATAGATGAAAAATCAGAGGGTAAGTAATGGTTAATAGTGGTCTTATACTACATGAAAAACTACATACATTTGAAAATAATTAATGTAATCATCCACTTTACATTAGGATTCTTTGTGCAGATCAAGTTTATTTACTTGAAAATAGAGGCATTGCTAACAAATAAATTGCCATAGGCTATATGTGCTGAGTGCTGTCTAATGTAAGTAACTCCTTCATGAGATTTCTGTCTCTGCTTGAAAAAAGACCACAAGTATCAGTGAACATTTTGTTTGGGGACTGACATACTATGTTAATCAGGATTCAATTTACACTGTTGTTGGGAATAGAGCAGAATAAGAAAGACAGAAGTGGGGATCAGAGACATGGGTTCAAAAATTTTCTTTTCTACTTTGTCTGTCTGGTGACGATTGCCTAAAATGTAAGAACTTGATTCCAATTCTTTTCAATTGAACTAATAAAAGACATTGCTCACAAGATGATGTCATTGTTAGCGGATCGAATGAAATATGCAAACTCCTTTAGGCAGGATATGGCATATTATAATCAATAATTGTAGTACTTGTAATTGTTTAAAACTGTTCCCATAACCCAGTGAATTTGGACAATATTCTATATTTTATCTACCTTTGACAATTCATAATGCATAATGGTTAGTAAAACGCTCAGAGGGAACTTGTGGTCTCATTTATTTATTTTATTTAAGCTTAACATTATGTCAGTTATTTATTAGGGAGCATGTGTGTGTGTGTGTGTATAATACTTATTGTTTTATTTTACTTTAATTTTGAAATAAACTGCCTTATTGAATTCTTTTCACTTTTTTCTTTACATCAACATAAATAAGAATTTTCAGCTATATGAAGCCCAAAATGATACAATTTAAATTGGCAAAGTTAAAATTGTTCATGGAAACATTTTCTGCTGATTAACAGCAGTTCTTGAAATTCCACAGGAAAAAAAATTTTGATTTTATTTTACTTTTTGTCATAGTGGAAATGATGATTTTAAAAAATTAGTTGAGAAGACATGTATGTTTGGCAAAAAAAAAAAAGCTAGTGAGGGAGAGAAAGAAATTAAAGTCCTAGAGATTTTGTTACCAACTTCTTCTAAAAGTATTTTGTTTTATTGCTATAAACTAGCGTTCTTTTAAATCTTCCCATTTGATAATTTAAACTTCCGTAGACATTACTCATGCATATACCAAATACTGAAGTTTTAATTTTGTGATTTGCTTAGTACTTTCTTCAGTTGTTTAACACAGGTCAGCTAATTATATAATGTTAATAGAAAACGCTGAGAATTCAGCAAAATGATTCCAGTTTTAATATTGAACACTCTTTAATGTGTGCAATTTTCCAATCAAATGTTAAACATTATACACTTTGGGATAATTTCAAATTTAGGAGAGAAATGCAGGCATTTTTAAAGGTTTCTTTTTTTAGGGGGTTGTTACTAACCAGGGATTGGAGAAGATAGAAGGAAAAGTATAAGAATAGATGTATATTTGTTGCTGAATGTCAATGATTGAATCAGATCGGAAACTCTCTTTCCAGATGTTACTATTGTAACATATTTGTAGCAGGTGTGCACATTTTCTGATATTACACAAGCAGCAGAAATGTCCTTTTAGCTTGCCTTTTTTCCCAGAGACAACATTGGCAGGTAGAAATGGCTCTCCGAGCACAATTGAAAGCACAGCTTTTAAAGAGAAAAATATAAAAGGGGAAAGCAAAATGTAGCATTATGGCTTCGTAGCACTTTTCAGGAAATCAAAATGAGGAATTAAGTATGTTTACTTTCCTCTAAGTATTATTGTTTTTATTCCCTTTTTATATTTCTAAAATATGGAAGTCTATCTAAAACGATGTTTTTATTTCTGTTGTTATTGCTTCTCTAAAGATCCTAATGACATATCAGCACAAGACTTAGAATCGATTGTCACCTAGGAGTAACAGTGATGCAGGACAAGATCATCTTTCTTATCTTGCATGGTCCCTGCTCTCCTTCCCTTTCCCCTGCCCCGGTTTTCTTCCTCCTTTATGTACCATGTGGCATATAATCTTTATTCCCTCAACAAATCTGCTCACAAAAAGATTTTATTTTATTTTCATGAATTTACAACCAAATGCTATCTCTCAAGTTTATTTGCATTTTAAACCTTATCTCAGACCGTGGAAGCAAAAACTTTAACACCCTGTTAAGGGGATTTTAAGCATCACTCGGCAGGCAGGAGTATGTGTTCTATGAGCAAATCCTTTTTCTGCATCTCAGAAATTGTATTCTCTGTAGTAGCTTCTCCAGGTGGGAAGGTGAAATAGTTTAGAAATAAACTTGCTAGATTTAGGGACAGGCAGACATAAATTTGGATCCCTGCTTCTGCCATTTACTTCTTGAATGATCTAGGGAAAGCCACTTAACCTTTCATTTTCCATTTCAGATAAGTGAGTTAAGTAATCAAAGCTACCTCATAAAGGCATTGTGAGAATCAAATAGCTTATTGGGAAAAGTATCTAATTAATAAATGGTAACTATTATTATTGTATTAGTCTGGTTTTGGCTGAAGAGTTAGAGTACCCAATTTAACTTCATTTTTTTTTAATAGATAGTGTTTTATCTATTCTATTATGAAATGTTAACAAACCTTAAAATATCCATCGTTTCAGATGGGTTGCCAGTGTCCAGTCTAACATCTTTGGAATTCTCCTCAGTATTTCTGCTTGAGTGCCTGCCTGTCACATCGTATTCAGCATTTTCTCTGTTCCTCTTTGCACTAGAATCAATACTCACCTGTATCTGCTCGGCCTCCTTCTGACAACAAATAATGCCTGTGAACAGGAAAGCCTCATGCTCAGCAAGAATAAAGTATTTTAGAGAGCAAGGTGAATCAACTATAAACTCACAGATTAAGCTAGCATCACCAGCACAGGTATTCAAATTGCATACTTTCTTACCCCTCAGGGGTGAGATCCCAGTTCCATATGCTAAGCCCTGCCTTAGCTGGCTTTCTGGAAATAATAGACTGGTGGTATCCATTGAGAGTCTCAAAATTTTCATTTCTGAAGATAATAATGTCTGGCTATCTGATAACACCTCAATATTAATTCTTTCCCTTGGCTTTTATTCATTGAACAATTCACATTCAGTCAGCAACCATTTCCTGGATGTTGACATTATGCCCATTATGAATCAAGGCCATAAGGAATGTAGTCACCCAGAATATGAGTTTTTTTTAATATCTTGTCTAACATGATCAGAGATAAATATTTTATTATCACCCCCCCAATTCTCCTCTACTTTTTATGTTTGATTCTACCCTTGTTCTCTAATCATACAATAACAAAATTGACCAGCTATAAATTCTAATTCTTCCTTAATTATGGTTCCAATATCTCCCACACCAATTTTTAATTCTGAAAGCTATTATATTATATGAGTTATAGTATTATAAGCTAAAAC
The DNA here is from genome assembly GCF_043159975.1 of Macaca nemestrina. Classification (NCBI taxonomy): domain Eukaryota; kingdom Metazoa; phylum Chordata; class Mammalia; order Primates; family Cercopithecidae; genus Macaca; species Macaca nemestrina. The sequence continues at coordinate 150,666,168 of NC_092130.1, forward strand.
ATTTTAATTGATTCACTTTGTTTCAACCTAAAAATATTTATTTAACCTGAGTGAAGAATATTTTTAGTTCATCTTCTTTCCTGCCATTCATATTACAGATAAATATAAGCAAAAAATAAAAAAAAACTTGCTTAAATACCTTTCCCTATCCCACATTAAATATTGTCAAAAGACAAAATTACAACAAGTTTAGTAAAGATCTAATTAATTGGCTTTTTTTTGTCATTCAGGAATTATGGTAGCTTCGATCCTACAAAATAGGATGAGAGCTCCCACTGGGCAATGGCAGAACCTTTTGAAAGGAGGAAACATGGAAACAGAACAATGGAAAGAAAAAGAACTCGTTGGTTGACATGAGGTTACTTTATTTGTAATGGTTAAAGCACAAATGACTTCCTTATTACAATGACTCAGGTAGACTAGAGTCTCCTGATTTCTGGAATAACTGATCTATTTGGGAACCTATCTGTTTCCTTAAGCTTTGGTTTGGCCTGGTCTCTTGGGGCCTAGTGCAGGAGCTCAGTCCAACACAATTGCCTCCTATAATTTTTGTTTATCCACACAAACATTAATTCCTGGTGGAGTAAAGATCCAAATGTGAAGGAGATACTTCTAAAAGTCTTACTGAAGAATATCTTCATAATATCTGGTTAGAAAAATAATTCTCAAACCTAATACAAAGTAAAAAATTATGAAGGAAAACCTTAACAACATTAATGTAAAAACTTTCTGTTCACCAAGTAACATCATAAAGCGGAACAAGTAGAGACTGAGGGGACATTGCTTTATAATACAAATGCAATGCCTATAGATGTAGGAATATCTTAGAAAACACATAGAAAAAACATAGGGAAATTTCTACTTTAATCAAGAGAATAAAATTCTTTTTCACACCATCATACTGGTAAACATTTAGAACATCTAAAATAGCTATTGCTACATTATAGAAACTCTTGTATACTGCTAGTGAGGGTATATTAATTAATAGGAGTATTTTAAATAGGATCTATGTTCTGTAACCCAAACACAGCAGAAGCAAATAGAATTTTATTTATCTCCTGTGGGAAAGTATCTCTGTAACTTGGAAGTTTTCAAGAACCCAGCCTCTGTTTTATTGTTCCATCATAGTAGTGGGCCCAAGATGGCCCACATTCATTGGTTAATAGAAGACAATGAAGAAAATCTTTTGAAAAATCAAGATAAAATGTAGAACAAAGAGATGTTCATCACTGAGAGAGAAAGGATTTAAGAGAAAGTTTTTCCATTCAATAATGCATTCATTATTCATTAAGCAACTATACAACAGGCATTGAGTTAGAACCTTTATCTACATGTTACTCTAAGAGCTGATCAACGACTAATTTTTAAAAGCACCAGTTCATATCTTTCACATGCCAGTAAATCAAGCTACATATTTATGAAATATAATGTAAATTTGTATTCTAAAATATATGTTTTTTCTTTCTGAAAACTTGGAGCAAGGAATTATTTATTGCTTTAAAAATAAAAAAGCACTATCTAGGCTCCATGTGGTTGTTCATGCTTATAATCCCAATATAATCCTAACACTTTAGGAGGCTGAAGTGGGAGAATCCCTTGAGGCCAAGAGCTTCAGACCAATCCGGGCGACATACCAAGATCCCATCTCCAAAATAATTTTTTAATTAAGATTAGCTGGGCATCTGTAGTCCCAGCTACTTGGGAGGCTAAGGGGGGAGGATTGCTTAAGCCCAGGATTTCTATGCTGCAGTGAACTACGTTCCTGACACTACACTCCAGCCTGATCAAAAGAGCAAGATTTTGTCTCAAAATACATTAATTAATTAACTAAATTATATCGAATATGGTCCCTTAAGCAAATAAATAACCAAATTAATTAAATACATATTAATTATGTTACATAAATTAATTTTTTAGTTCTTTCTTTAATTCACACGTTTTGAACCTCAACTTGTATCAGGTACCATACAAAATTCTAAATAAAATAAGAATAACTTAAAAATATTTATTCTTGGCTGGGTGCGGTGTCTCATGCCTGTAATCCCAGCACTTTGGGAGGCCGAGATGGGTAGATCACCTGAGGTTGGGAGTCTGAGACCAGCCTGGCTAACATGGTGAAACCTGTCTCTACTAAAAATACACAAATTAGCTGGGCATGGTGGTGGGCACCTGTAATCTTAGCTACTTGGGAGTCTGAGGCAGGAGAATCACTTGAACCTGGGAGGCGGAGGTTGCAGTGAGTCTAGATCATGCCACTGCACTCTAGCCTGGGTGACAGAGTGAGACTATGTCTCAAAAAAATATTTATTCTTAAAAGGTGTCTATGCTTTTGTGGGAAAAGATGTATAAACAAGTAGTTATTTAAAAATGAGTTAAATATAATGCTGAAAATAATTCCACAAAGTTATTGGATCATAAAAGAGGACTTCGTATCTGATGAGGTTAAGAAGCTAGGCAAATTTTCTAGAAGGAATTATGTTGAACTGAAAGACAGATGAAATTGATCATATAAAAGTAAGAAGGGGATGATAGAACATTTTAGGCAGATAGTAGAGTACAGGAAAGACTCTAGATGAGAAAGGAGATTGACTATAATCAAACAAGAATAGACAGCACAGAATATTCTCATATCAATACATCTTTCTATGCATACTTTTGGAGAAGAGCCATTATCAAACACTTTCACTTTTGGCTTTATGTTATAATCTATTATAGGGGTTCTATTATATATAGGGCTTATTCTAATATATTCTAATATAGTTTATAAAAGAAATTAGAAAAGGTGAAAAAGGAAAAGTAAAGTGAGGAGGATAGTGTGTGAGAGAGGAGGTTGGAGAGAGGTAAGAGGAGAAATAGAAGGAGAAGTAAAAGATTAAATCTTAAAAGAAAATGTGTGAAATCCAAATTCATTTTTGGAACTGTAAGTACGTCATCATTATCTATTTACAGTAATTATACTGCGGGAGACTTCATAACCTATCAACTTACTAATTACTCTTTATTTTCTTAATCTTCTCTCACATACATTTGATTATAATATTAAAAATAAAAAAGAAGCAGATACTAGCCATTAGTTCAAATGTGTGGTAGTACAAAATATTGCACACTGTAAATTAAGTAAAAATATAAAAAATTAGAAAAATTAGTCCAGATTCATGTTTTCTTCTATTCCAAGAAAGCCTTCATGGTGATCTGACATGAGTACTCCACAATGGCCAATAATTACTCAATTAAAGTATAATTAATGGCACTATATCTATCTGTGATGTCTTTATAAAACCAGCTTTTAGATAACAGAATTTTAATCAACAACCTAGGCAAACGATTACTCCAGGTGAAATACTGTATTTTATTACAAAATCAAAGCTATGAGTTTATTAGAAAAAATTCCATTCTATGTAGTGAGTTAAGTTTATAAAAATTAATTCAGTTAATAATATGTTATTTTTAACTATAATAAAAGCACAACGCAGGCTATTTTTTAAACTGACAACCTTTTTCACTCAGGTATTTTTCTCTGTATTCTTCACTTTCACTGACAAAAATTTAGAGACTTCCTGACTTTTTCTTAGCCCTAAACAAACAAATAAGCAGCAAACCATCATGGTGCATGTATACCTGTGTAACAAACCTGCACATTCTGTACATGTATCCCAAAACTTAAAGTATTTAAAAAAAAAAAAAGAAAGAAAGAAAAAAAAAAAGAAAAGAATGAAAAGAAAAAGAAATTGTATGTTGGGAGCAAGGAACTCTCCGTGGTGCTGAAAACAGAAATTTTACTTGTGTTCCTCGATTTAAACTTGGAATCGTAGATGAAAGAACGAAGGAAAGAAAGATAGGAAGGAAGGAAGGAGGGAAGGAAGGAAGGAAGGAAGGAAGGAAGGAAGGAAGGAAGGAAGGAAGGAAGGAAGGAAGGAAGGGAGGGAGGGAGGGAGGGAGGGAGGGAGGGAGGGAGGGAGGGAGGAAGGATTTCCATTTATCTTATACCTATATACGTCTGGTCCAAGGTTTTATCAATTATACAAATTTTGCACTTCACCGAACCTTTAATCCTTCACAAGAATGTGTCTTCTCCATGTGCTGCTGTTGGATCACAGTCCTTGTATTTATGCTCTTGATACAATTAACATAAGCAAACTGCAAATCTCTTAGTGTCCATGGAGAATGGTTGCCTTCTCTAACTTCTCACCTAATATAAAAGGATATTTATTGGCTCTAGTTGTTGTGATTCTGGCCAACATCATATTTATGGGAAGTACATGTTATCCCTTCATCTAAATATTGAACCTAATAATTTAAAGATTAAAGTATTTTTATTGACTTACTTTAGCATACTTAGGGAAAATGCTATGTATAGTTATTAACAGCTTATTTTTAACTTAGAAACTCTGGAAATAAAAAGCATCTAACATTTATATAAGTGCATGTTTTTCATATTTGTATTTATGGAGCTAAAGAAGTGAACTAATTTCCTCACCTAGTATTATTTTGTAAGTGTTTCTAATGTGTCTATGCTTCTAGTGTTTTATTTTAATTTTTAAAATTTGGGTAGAAAAACAGAGTAAAAGGTGAGAAGGTATTGACAAATTGGTTGTTAAGATCACTTTATTCTCCAACAAATGCTTGCACTATAGTAGTAACTAAAATGAAAGATAAACTGTTTTGTTATTAGTTTTTTATCTGCTAGCTTGGGATTCATTTCTCAATTGCATAGGCTAACACATTAAAATTAACATATTATTCTTTAGTTAATCGGAAAAAATATTTAAAAGGGTACAATATTAATATATTGCCTTTGATTCTTCTGACAGTAAATCTCATTAAATGCCTAAATTTATTCACCTAAGTGATGGATTTTAAAACATATTTTATCCCATAAGAATTATTTAATTTTTATTACATTTTTAAACTTTTTAGCATCAATCAATTTTTATTTTTATTTTTTACATTATGAGTGACATCCACAAAGGTGGGGGGCTATCGGCTTCTATGGTCATGGAGGAGTCTGTCTTTTGCTTGTCCCAGGACTCTGTCTGAGGGTCAGGAACAGGGCGGAGGCAGGGAGGAAAGTTGCTGCTAAAGAGCAGACCACGTGACCGCTCCACTCCAAGACTCAGATATTACTGGTCTAGACTTGGCAGGTGAAGATAAGAGCTTCAAAATGAATGTGAGACTGAGGTTTCATAAAATTCTATGTAATAAAAATGACTGCTTAATAAAAAGTGACTAAGAGTTCTGAAAGTAAACTGGCATATTATTAAGGAAGCACGCTTTTCCAGTGGAAAGATGGGAGTTGAACACATCATTCTCAGGGGTAGTTACTGCTAAAATAAAACCTTTTCAGTATTTTCTTAGATAAATGACCCCTTCAAGAAGAGGTACATATACATACCAAATGAAATACATATACTCACTTTCAGCATGGTGTTCTACAAGTGTTATACTGTCCTTGTGTGGAGCTAAACTCTTCTTATTCCTGTCATTTTCAGAGACAGTGTATTTTTCAGTATGATTCCAAATTCCACTATTTTAATCTTAACCCAGTAAGAAGTATTATTCAAAAAAATTTTCATATAATTTATTATCAGTAGTTATATTTTACAAAATATTTCATATGACTTTCGTAATCCATATGACAAGATCTTTCTCCCTTTTAAATATTTTATGCTTTCCTTAACTGTGAAATATACACAGCTAAAACTCCATCAGCCTTTGTCCTCCCAGACCTACACATTTTACATGCCCTTTCTCTCTCTTATAAGCAATTTTAGCTTAGAGCCCTGTTTTGTATCCAGCAGGTCACAACTAGGTGACCAGACAAAAATGCTGACTTCAAAATCAGTTCATTGGAAATAAACGAAGTCCAAGCTAATTAGAAAAAGTAAAGACTATTTATTCAAATCTTGCTATAGCAAGGGAGTCAGCCACTGTTATTTGCATTTTAACAGAGACTTCAGAGAAGGTGGAGGAGTGGGGAAGTTTTACAGTGGACAAACGGGAAGGCTTCAGGTGTGCCCTGATCAGTGGCTGTTAGCATGGGAAACTGTAGGTGGTCTAATTAGAAGCAGTTATCTTATGCGATTGATTAAGGTTTCATATTTGGCTTTCGTTGGTTCCTAAGTTGGAATCAGGGACAAAAATTAGAAAAGCTGTCAGTTATTGATCAAGCCCTAGCCATTTTAGGCTACTTGTTATAGGGGTTAATGTTTGGCTTCATGGACTGCCGTAGGGATGGCAGACTGACTTCCTACTACTACCCCCTTACAGCAGTTTGGCTCTCCTGAGCTGGTTATGTAAATAATGAGCTGATTTCCTGGTCAGGTTGTTGCTGACTTTGTTTCAGATGTCCATTTTTGTATGTGGTCTAGTCAATATTTGTGTATTCAGTCTCTCACCTTCTACTCTTCCTGTTAATCTGGTCATGTTTGTTATAACCCATTTACCTTAAACTTACACTACACATTTATGTATACACTTATTCACATATGTTGTTTATTTAGATATAACACTTACGTATATATGGGTGTGTGTGTATATATATATACACCCACATATATGTGTATATAAAATATATAACTTTATAGGTGATGTAGTTGCAGGTTGAAAGTAAATGATAAGTAAATAAAATAAAATACTTGTCCATAAAAATCTTACAATCTGGTAAAAGTTAAATTAAACAACTATGTAATGAATACTTGTTTTATGCCTAGCTCTATGAAAGGCACAGCAGACATTTTGGGAATTGAGATGGATATAACCTCTAATTTCTCTGAAATTGCTGTCAAGAAGGATGATGGATGATTAATTAAGCATGCAATTGAAATATAGTGCAAAATGTTAAATGAAGGAAATACAGGAGCACATAAGAGGGGTACATTAGTCAATTAATGAAACCATATTGCTATATAACAAATCCTTTCACAACTCCATAAACAACACTCACATATTCTCATAAATGTGTGGGTGACTAGGGCAATTCTGCTTTGACTCTGGTATCTAGTGACAGCTATTCAATGTTGTAGATCTCCAAGGAGGATGTGTCTCATCCTCCTTGGGCCATCCTCCATGAGCCATCAGACTGACCTTGGCATATTCTATTTACAGTGATGTCCAGAAGACAGGAGGAAAAGAAGGCTGAAGCTTGAAACAGGCACACTATCATTTCTCCCTTATATTTCATTGGCCAAAAAAAAAGTCATATGGCCAAGCACTCTCCCACCAAAAAACAAAAGGGATGGGAAAAAATGACCAACCTTTTTGTGGAAGAACTGCAGAATAATAACAAATGGTGGCAGGGCATGGTGGCTTATGCCTGTAATCCCAGCACTTTGGGAGGCTGAGGCCGTCAGATCACAAGGTCAGGAGATTGAGACCATCCTGGCTGACATGGTGAAACCCCGTCTCTACTAAAAAAAATACAAAAAAATTGCCGGGCATGGTGGTAGGCGCCTGTAGTCCCAGTTACTTGGGAAGCTGAGGCAGGAGAATGGCATGAACCCAGGAGGCAGAGCTTGCAGTGAGCTGAGGTTGTGCCACTGCACTCCAGCCTGGGTGACAGAGCGAGACTCTGTCTCTAAATAAATAAATAAATAAATAAATAAATAAACGTAAACACATGGTGTATTAGTCCATTATCATATTGCTATGAAGTAATACCCTAGACTGGGTAATTTATAATGAAAAAGAGGTTTAATGGACTCACAGTTCCACATGGCTGAGGAGGTCTCACAATCATGGCAGAAGGTGAAGGAGGAAAGGCACATTTTACATAGTGGCAAGCAAGAGAGCGTGTGCAAGGGAACTGCCCTTTATAAAACCATAAGATCTGTGAGACTTATTGACTGTCATGAGAACAGCATGGGGAAAACCTGCCCCCATGATTCAACTACCTCCCACATGGTCTGTCCCACAACACATGGGAATTATGGCAGCTACAATGCAAGATGAGATCTTGGTGGGAACACAGCCAAACCATATCATCTCATGCCTGCCCCCCTCAAATCTCATGTTCTTACATTTCAAAACCAATTATGCCTTACCTACAGTCCTCCAAAGTCACAACTCATTTCAGCATTAACTCAAAAGTCCACAGTCCAAAGTCTCATCTGAGACAAGGCAAGTCCCTTCTGCCTATGATCTTGTAAAATCAAAAGCAAGTTAATTACTTCCTAGATACAATGGGGGTACAGGCATTGGGTAAATACACCCATTCCAAATGAGAGAAATTGACCAAAACAAAGGGGCTATAGGTTCCATGCAAGTCCAAAATCCAGTGGGGCAGTCAAATCTTAAAGCTCTAAAATGATCTCCTTTGACTATATGTCTCACATCCTGGTCATACTGATGCAAGAAGTGGGTTCCCATGGCCTTGGACAGTTCCAACCCTGTGGCTTTGCAGGGTACAGCCCTCCTCTGGCTTCTGTCATGGGCTGGCATTCAGTATCTGCAGCTGTTCCAGTCACCTAGAGCAAGTTTTTGCTGGATCTACCCTTCTGGGATCTGGAGGACGGTGGTCCACTTCTCAAGACTTCAGGCAGTTCCCCAGTAAAGATTCTGCATGGGTGTTCCCACTCCATACTTTGCTTCCACACTGCTGTAGCAGAGGTTCTCTATGAGGGCTCAGCATCTGCAGCACAATCTCTGCCTGGACATCCATACATTTCCATACATCCTCTGAAATCTAGGCAGAGGTTCTCAAACCTCAGTTCTTGACTTCCGTGCACCCACAGGCCAAACACCATGTGTGAACCACCAAGGCTTGGGACTTGCACTCCTTGAAGCTGCAGCCCTGAGTTGTCCTTTGTCCCTTTTATCCATGGTTGGGATGCAAAGCACCATGTCCCAACACTACACAGGGCAGCAAGGCCTTAGGCCTGACCCATGAAACCATTTTTTCCTCCTGGCTTGTGATAATAGAGGTTGCCATTAAGACCTATGATATGCCCTGGAGACGTTTTCCCCATCGTCTTGGTGATTAACATTTGGCTCCTTGTTTCTTATGCAAATTTCTGTAGCCAGCTTAAATTGCTCCTCAGAAAATGGGTTTTTCTTTTCTATTACAAATTTTCCAAACTTTTATGCTCTGCTTTACTTTTAAACATAAGTTCCAATTTCAAAATGCATCTTTATGAATGAATAAAACTGAATGCTTTTAAGAGCACCCAAGTCATTTCTTGAATGCTTTGCTGCTTAGAAATTCCATCTCTCTCAAGTTTAAAATTACAAAGATCTCTAGGGCAGGGGCAAAATGCCTGCAATCTCTTTGCTAAAGCATAACAAGAATACCTTTGCTCCAGTTCCCATATGTTCCTCATCTCCATCTGATGTCACCTCAGCCTGCAATTTTTGATCAAAAACTTTCAACAAGTTTCTAGGAAGCTCCAAACTTTCCCACATGTTCCTGCCTTCTTCTGAGTCCTCCAAATTGTTTCAACCTCCACCTGTTATCCAGTTCTAAAGTTGCTTCTATATTTTTGTGTATCTTAATTGCACTGCTCCCCTCCCAGTACTGACTTACAGTATTCATGCATTTACATACTGGTATGAAGAAATACCTGAGACTGGGTAATTTATAAGGAAAAAGAGGTTTAATGAATTCACAGTTCAACATGGCTAAGGAGGCTTCACAATCATGGTGAAAGACAAAAGTCTAGCAAAGGTACATCTTACATGGCGGCAGGCAAGAGAGCATGTGCAGGGGAACTGACCTTTGTAAAACCATGAGATCATGTGAGATTTATTGACTATCAGGGGAACAGCATGGGAAAAGCCTACTCCCATGATTTAATTATTTCCCACTGGGTGCCGTCTATGACACATGGGGATTATGGGAGCTACAATTAAATATTTGAGTGGGAACACAGCCAAACCATATCACATGCAACAGTGTGGTAAGTCAGTCTACTGCAAATGGCAAATGGCATGGTAGGAGTAAGCTACTCAAAGACCTACCATGGTAATGGACAAAATGAGACTAAAGTTTTTTTCACTCTCATACAGTTGTCAGACTAAACCTTCACTTAATGAATACATGTGCCAAACTGGAAAATACTTCTTACAGGTAGAAAATAATATCAGCTGGGGATGGTGGCTCATGCCTATAATCCCAGCACTTTGGGAGGCCAAGGTGGGTGGATCATTTGAGGTCAGAAGTTCAAGACCAGCCTGGTGAACATAGTAAAATCCCATCTCCACTAAAAAAAAAAAAAAAAAAATAGCTGAGCAGTAGTGATGCATGCCTGTAGTCCCAACTACTCGAGAGGCTGAGGCAGGAGAATTGTTTGAGCCTGGGAGGTGGAGGCTGTGGTGAGCAGAGATTGTGCCACTGCACTTCAGTGTGGGTGACAGAGTGACACCCTGTCCCACAAAAGAAAAGAGAAGAAGAGAAGAGAGAAGAGACAAGAGAGAAGAGAAGAGAAGAGAAAAAGTAAGAAAAGAAAAGAAAGACAAGATGGGAAGAAAAGGGAAGGGAGGAGGGGAGGGGAGCAGGTAAAGGAAGGGAAGGGAAGGGAAGGGAAGGGAAGGGAAGGGAAGGGAAGGGAAGGGAAGGGAAGGGAAAAGGCTATTTCTCAGTCTCCAGACATTTAGAGAACAGAACTAAAAACAGAAAACAAAAAGAACAAAGCCCACAATGTGAGAAAGCTGACATAGGAGGCAAGGTGAATATAGGTGACTAGTCAGGATTTTGGGAAGACTTCCTTTTGTCAAATTAGAAAGAGTAGAGACTATCACTGAGGAATGCAAGCAGGGAGGTAATAATCAAGAGTGTCTTGTGGGGTGATCACTCTGTTATGGTGGTGAAGAATACCACAAGAGGCACAAAACATCCAGAAAGTGAATCAAGAGTGATCCAATTACATAATTTGCATTTTAGCATCCTTTCTCCCTTTCTAGTCATCCAATTAGAACCTTGCACAAGTTTACTAAGAAACTATTATTTAAGGAAATGATACGAGTGTCACGTAATTATCAAACTCAGAGGACAATAGAAACATCTTAAATAGGAACAAACAATTAAATATTTTCTGCCATGTCAGGTTTCTTGAAATTTTCATTTTCTTTTTTCTCTTCCTTCTTCTTGCCTATTCTGCATATACCCTATTTTTTTAAAAAATATGCCTTTATTGTGTATATCTTCTCTCAGAAATCCAGAGGGGCATCACTTTTCTGCAAGACAAAGGGACAAGATCATCATTGCTTCATGCCCTTAAATAAATGCATTAGTCAAAATGACAATGTCATTGGCAATCAATAAAGACATAGAAAAAATTGGCTAAAGCAAGTGGTAAGTTCAGAAAAGCAGTCTAGTTAAACAATTACCCACCTAACTGAACAAGATTAATAGTGATTGATTCCAAATACACCTCATAGAGCATATTTGTCTAACCATTCATGCATTTCTATCTCCTTTCCACCTGTCCCCTTTTTCTCAGTGTCAGTTTTACCAATGACCTACAGATTTACTTAGAGAGCTAATTACAGTCTCACTTTGTCCATATGAACTGAGTTCTAAATATATTAATTTCACTAATTTATCTGTATTGATGAGTTTTGTACTTTATAAGAAAAATAATATTTAATGCTTGCCTGAGTTGGGAATATTATAATTCTATACATTCTCCCTGTGTACCTAATTGAAATTTCTAGATGAAAACAAGCAAGGTCCTTTCTCACCATCTCTTCATACCCCATTCCAACTCACTTGTATGCATACCTAAAAAGCCAACTTTTCTAATATTTTTTCTGATCTTTACCATCCTGTCCTTTTCATTTCTGTACTTTCATTTATTTCTTATGTTTTTGTTGTAGTTTTTATTTATGTAATTTTTACTGTATTGAACATGTGCCAGATATTAAACATTGCCAAATACCTAGGTATTGCCTCAAGCCTGGGAATGAAAAGACAATGATTTTGTGGCTCCTGTCCTAAGATATTTAAAATCTAATGAAAAATCTCAAAAGCTGTGATGACTGGTAAAATAATAGAGTAGTATGTGATTGATAGAAATAAATAAAGTAAGCATTGCAGAGGGACAATGAATGGCCCAAATTAATGAGAAAGTAAGAGCTTTATCTTGGAGGGTTAGGGCTAGTGACTTGTAAATTTATTGAGTAAGCCTACTTAACCCACTCAATAATGAAAGAGGCTGTCCAAGGCAGATAAAATTACACAGAAGATAAATAACAGAATTCAAGAAGAAAGAAACACATTGAAAATGGTCAGAGAGTTAGGTATAGTCTAAAACACAAAACAACAAAGCTTGCATTTGGTAATAAAAGTTGTCGTGTCCCATTATAATTTTTTTTTTTACAAAAATCTGCTATGGTACTTAATAAGATAAACCAGTTTGCTTGTAAAAGAAGGAAGATAGATATGTGTGCATGGGTATATGTACCTGTATTTATGGCTTCATGAGGAGTTTCTTATAATCAGTTGACAGAGGAAGAGAAGACTTGGTCTTATTATACAGATGGTTTTAAATGATGTGCAGATACACATGAAAGTGAATAGCTGCAGCATTACAGCCCTTTTCTGGGATATTCCTGAAGGCCAATGGTGAAATAGAATTTTCCCAGTGGGCAGAACTGAGGTTTAGCCAATGTTTGGTTGTATGATCAGGAAGTTGAAAGGAGCATGATTCAAAAATTAGTGATAGGAAAGTCCGGAGAAGAGGTATGTCCTCTTTGAATGGCAAAAATTGCTAAGAAAATTTTTGTCTTATGTGAATATTGATCAAAGGGTCACCTTAGCAGAGGCAAATTTTGATAGTCAAGTGGATAGGATGACCCATTCTGTGGATACTAGCCAATCTCCTTCCTTAACCACCTCAGTCATTGCCCTATGGACTCATGAACAAAGTGGCCATGATGGCAGGGATGCAGGTTATGCATGGCCTTAGCAACACGGACTTCTACTTACAGAGATTGACCTGGTAACAACACCTGTTAATACTCCAATTTGCCTATAGCACAGACCAATAATGAGACCCCAATTTGGCAACATTCCCTGGGTATGATGCCAGCTATCAGCCAGCTACCTTGTGTCAACTATCCTGAAAACAACCAAAAATACACTAACTTTTTCCCAGAAGAGGATGAAAAGTCCTTGGGTGGTGTTTACTTTTCTCTTTGGTATCTCATTATTCAATACTAAACAATATTGAACAATGTAAACAATACATGAAAACATGTAAACAATACATGAACACTATGTCAGTACATCCTATATTACATGGCAAAGGAATAAGAGAAAGAAGGAAACATATTTGTTTACATACAAATATATATTTATAACAAAATAAGGGAGAAATACTTATGACAATTATAATCCTAATTTCTATAACTGGTCACGTGGTCATAGCTGGTATTTATAACTACTTTCTTCCATTACTCATTGGTTATTCCCTTAGCCTTCAGCAAGTACCTCAACTGGTGATGATTCTTTACCAGTTAGGTAATTAAAGCCAGATGGGGGAACCATTAGAAGTTCTGCCTGATTTGGGCTGTAGTTCTCCATTGGCTTTAATTGCAGGGCATGGTAACACTAAGAGATACCATAAGGGATCTCCTGTATGCCACAAGTACTCTTCCTTACCTCCATTGTGGAGTATCCATCCATGTTCTTCTTGGTAGTCAAGATCAATTACCCCAGCCAAAACAGTAACTCTCTTCTTTTCCTTGCCTGCTGACTCAAAGACATGAGGAGACCAAAGGAGCAGGAGTTTTAACATGAGTTATGTGGAATCATTGTTGTGTTCCCTAGTGAAAGCATTCCTTCCTTTGGAACCAAGACCTGTAGGACAGTGGATAATAAGCTCTTGGAAACAGAAAGCAAAAATTTTGACAGTGGGTCAGTAGGGACAATAGTGAATGATCTCACTCTGATTTCTACTCCTTTATTCCTAGACTCGTGAATCCTGGCTATGGAAGAAAAAGAACCATATATTGGCAGCTGATTCAGAGCATGTAAAGCCTCCTGGTGGACATTGCTCCAGTCCTTAAATTTATTGTTACTTAGTTGGTGTTGTAACTGAATCTTCAAAAGGCCATTCTGTCATTTTATTAAGCCAGCTGCTTCTGAATGGTGTGATAAGACCAGTGAAGTCCATGAATATGGCTTTGCCATACTTCATTTACTTTGACATAAGTTTCTTGATCAGCAGTAATGCTGTGTGGATACCATGACAGTGTATAAGCAATTTAATAAATCCACAGATGGTAGATTTGACAGAAGCATTGTATGCAGAAAAGGCAACTCTAATAGAGAGTGTCTATTCCAGTAAGCAGTTACAAATACTAGCTATGATCATGTGACCAGTTACAGAAACTAGAATTGTAATTGTCATGAGCATTTCTTCTTTATTTTGTTATAAATATATATTTGTGTTTACAACAAATATATTTTCTTTCTTCTTTTATTTTTCCATCATGTAATATAGGATGCATTGACCAAATAGCATAATGTTCATGTGTTGTTAACTTTACATCGTAGTATTGAACAATGAGATACCAAATAGAGAAGCAAACACCACCCAGGGACTTTGCACCCTCTTCTGGGGAAAAGTTAGTGTATTTTTGGTTGTTTGCAGGATAGTTGTATTATGGTAGGCAGAATTATGACCTTATTTATTTAAATATTAAGTATGTTTTAATTGGATATATATAAAGATGATATATGTAGGTAGGTAGATAGATAAATAGATAGATAGATAGATGAATACCAAGTTGACAAGGAGTGGACCTGTGATAGTTAATTTTGTGTGTCAGCTTGGCCAGGCAATGGTACCCAGATATTTGGCCAAACATTTTCTATATGTTCCTGAGAAGGCATTTTTGGATGAAATTAACATTTAAACCAATAGATCTTGAATAAAGCAGATTACTCTCCAGAGTGTGGATGGGCCTCAACTATTAATGAAAGCCTTAATAGAAAACTACTGACCTCTGTGGAAGAAGAGGAAATTCTGCCAGAAGACATTTCTTGAATTCAAACTGCAACTCTTCCCTGATTCCTCACTCTGCCAGTCTACTCTTTAGATTTTTGTCCTGTCAGCCTCCACAGTTGAGTAAACTAGCTTCTTAAGATAAATTTCTCTCAGATGGATAAATACATAGATTGATAGACATATCTATCTATCTATCTGTCTGTTTCTCTGGAGCACATCAACTAACAAAGTAATACAAAGGCTCTGAGTCACTAAGTTTGAGGGTGGAAATATTTTAAACATGGTAAGTGCTTCAAAGGCTCAGCAGCCAAATGTTTCACTAGTCAGTGTAGACAAGATTATGCTGCAGTAATAAACAACCCTGATATCTCTGTTACTTTAGACAACATAGGCACAGTTCTTACTCTTATAAAGTATACTTCCCAGATAGCCAGGAGCTCTGCTAGGTTCCGTCATTATCTTCCTTATTCTAGGGGCCTGGTAGACAAAGCAACAATACAAGCATTTTGTGGGATGTTACCTATGACAGTGTGTCCAGAGTTTGTTCCTTCCAGTGGGTTCGTGATCTCACTGACTTCACAAATGGAGCCGTGGACCTTCATGGTGAGTATTACAGCTCCTAAAGATGGTACAGACCTAAAGAGTGAGCAGCAGCAAGATTTATTGTGAAGAGTGAAAGAACAAAGCTTCCACAGCAGGCAAGGGGACCCAAGAGGTTGCTGATGCTGACTGGGGTGGACAGCTTTTATTCGCTTATTTGTCCGCACCCACATCCTGCTGATTGGTCCATTTTACAGAGTGCTGATTGGTCCATTTTACAGAGTGCTGATTGGTCCATTTTACAAACCTCTAGCTAGCCACAGAGCGCTGATTGGTTCATTTTACAATCCTAGATACATAGTGCTGGTTGGTGCATTTTATAATCCTCTTGTAAGACAGAAAAGTTCTCCAAGTCCCTGCTCAACCCAGGAAGTCCAGCTGGCTTCACTTCTCAATCCCCCTCTACACAGGACACCCCAATTGCTTTTGGGAATTGGGTGATGACCACTCTAGTTACTTCCTGTTGGATAGAGGTGAAGAAGTGGCCCTGCAGTGGTAGTGTCCTCCAGAAGGGAACTCTCTAGGCCAGCCAGAGGGTCAGTAGGTTGGTCCAGGGGTCCTTGGTAGAAGTTGTTAGTTGAGTTCATTTGGGGTTCCGCTTGTAAGACCATCTGTAGCTTGATGGCATCAATCCTGGAGGAAACAAATTTGACAAGGAGGTTAAAAACACAGAGCCCAAAGGTGAGTAACAGCAAGATGGCTGTCACGGGACCTAGAAAGTGGGGGAAGCCATGTTGCCTGATCCAGAGGTTGGCATAAGAGTTTTAAAGGTGTTATCTGATTTCAGAAGCCTTTTCCTGTAAACACCGGGCGGCCTCTCATATTATCCATGACTGGGTAGTGTAAAAGCAACACTCTTCCTCTACGAAGGTTCAAAGTCCTCCTTTCTCAGCAGTGAGGAGGTCTAGGCCTCAGCAGTTTTGTAGAGTCACTGCTGCCCAAAGAGTCTATTTGGGATTGTAGAGTAGGATAGATTTTGTTATTTCTTATAAACTGTCTGAGAAATCCTTTTAGAGTGTGTGGTAGTGGTATAATGAAGTAGATAAACCTGTTATTCCCGTTCCTGTAGCAGTGGCCATTCCTAACCCTATAAGTAGGGGTATTAGTTGTATGCCCTTGCACTGATGGACTTGAACTTTGAGGGGCACTGATAGGGTCTGATTTCCACAAGATTAGACATTAGGATAATACACGTTACCCTGTTAACTTTTAGCAAACTTTACTTTTGTTGAAAACTTTGCAAGTTTGAGATTTCAATTATTCATTGCTATTAACAAGACCTTGTTCAGTCCATATTAACTTAGAATTAGTATAGATGGCCCCTTTCTGATTCTGTAAGTACTTTAAGGTTTGGCTGAGTGCAAACAGCTCGCACGTTTGAGCAGACCAATTATTAAGCAACCTTCCTAACTGCTTCTACAAGAGTTCCCTTATCACTTACTGAATATCCATTGTGTCTTTTTCCCTTAATGGCCTGGGAGGAACCATCTATCCTCCTGTCCTGAAGGGAGTTCCTCCTAGATCTGGTAGGACCTTTGTATGGTAATTAGTTAAGATTTAGATCCCCTGTTAGGAAACCTGCTGGGTTAAGGATTTTTGATAGGAAGGCTGTGGGTTGTCAGTGGCCTCAGTGCTTTTGGGCTATGCTGTTTTTTACACTGTCAATGAGGTGGTATTCGAGTGTTATAGGTTTACAGAGAAGACCTTCAGTTATAAAATTATAGGTTTTAAATTCACTCTGGCTTTTAAAGGAATAGGGTACACTGTTTTATCTTTACTATTTACATCTCTCTTTCTCTCTCTTTGACTCCTTTATCTCTGTCTCTTCCTCTCTCCCTTTCTTTGACTTTCTGTCTCTTTCTTTCTTTTCTTTCTCTCTGACTCCGTTTCTTCCTCTCTCTCTCTTTGACTCTGTCTCTTTGACTTTCTGTCTTTCCCCTCCCTCTCCTATCTGCTGGTCTTTCACTGCCTCTGCCAGCTGTTTATGCTGCTGTTCTCCCCTCTCCTTCCCCATGACTTTGGCAGTGTAAGACTGCTGCTTCCTTGAGTTTTTGCACTGAGTGCAATAACTCCTTGATTTCCTTGTGGTATTTTATGGGGTTTCCTCCAGAGCTTAGGAGCTCCCTTTCTTTCCATACTGCAGCATGGGCGTGCAGGATTAGATAAGCATACTTGCTATTTGTATACACATTTATTATTTTTCTCTTTCTCAGTTCTAAGGCTCGGATAAGTGCCACTAGTTCTGCTAAATGGGTGCTGGTCCCTGGGGGAAGAGGCTTACTTTCAAGGACTATTACATCACTAACTATGGCATAATGTGCCCTTCATATCCCATTCTCCACAAGTGAAGTTCCATCAGTATATAGGTTATGGTCAGGGTTAGTTAAGGGGAATTCTAAGAGATCTTTTTGGGTGGCTATAATTTGTTGGCAGTCATGCTCGATTGGTTCTCCATCCTCTGGGAGAAAAGTGGCAGTGTTGAGGGCCACACACACATGCATATTTGAAACATCAGACCCTCAAGGAGTAGTGCCCGGTATCTGAGTAGGCAGTTGTCTAATAGTCATAAACTTCCTTTGGCACCTAGTATGCCATTTACATCATGAGTAGTCCAGATAGTGAGATCCTTTCCTTGTATTATTCTGATAGCCTCTGACAGGAAGACAACCACTACTGCAATTACCTGTAAACAGTCAGACCAGTCTTTCGCTACTATATCAATTTCCTTACTTAGGTATGCTACTGGCTGTGGGGTTGTCCACAAGTCTAAGTAAGGACTCCAAGAGCTATTCCTGCTCTCTCTGTGATGTATAAAGAGAAGTTTTGTCCTGTGGGAAGGGTTAAAGCTGGAGCT
This sequence comes from Macaca nemestrina, assembly GCF_043159975.1. Classification (NCBI taxonomy): domain Eukaryota; kingdom Metazoa; phylum Chordata; class Mammalia; order Primates; family Cercopithecidae; genus Macaca; species Macaca nemestrina. The sequence goes on from NC_092130.1 coordinate 150,684,567, forward strand.
TGTACAAGGGCCTGATTTAAGGTTTTGAAGACTGTTTCTGCCTCTGGTTCCCATTCTACTAGATGACTATTTGCCTTCTGGGCCTCCTTGATTAGAGTATAGAGTGACCTGGCCTTCTCACTGTATCCGGGGATCCAGAGTTGGCAAAGTCGGTGATTCCAAGGAAGTCCAGCAATTGTTTTAATGTCTTAGGGTGAGGATAAGCCAGTCTAGGCTGTATTCCTTCCTTTCTGAGGGCCCTGGTTCCTCTGGATAAGATTAGACCTAGATATTTGACTTGTTGTAGGCAGAGTTGGGCTTTTGATTTAGATGCCTTATACCCTTGATTAGCTAGAAAGCCCTCAAGAGATCTAGAGTAGTCTGCTGGCATGAGGCTTCTGAACTGGTAGCCAAAAGTAAATCATCCACATACTGAACAACTAGAGTACCTGGACTTGAGAAGTGGCCTAGATCTTGGGCCAGTGCCTGATCAAGCAGATGAGGGCTATCCCTAAACCCCTGGGGCAAGACCCACATAAATTAGGATATGTGGTTTGTGGGATCCTAAAAGACAAAGAGAAACTGGGAGTCAGAGTGCAGGGGAATACAGAAGAAGGCATCCTTGAGGTCCAGAACAGTGAACCATTCTGCTTCCACTGGTATTTGAGATAGTAGGGTGTAGCGGTTGGGTGCAACTGGGTATAGAGGAATTACTGCCTCATTGATGAGTCTAAGATCTTGCACTAGTCTCCACTGACCATTCAGGTTTTCTACTCCTACATTTGGGGTGTTGCAGGAACTGCTGCATTTTCTTACTAAGCCTTGAGCTTTTAAATGTCTAACAATATACTGTAATCCTTTATGAGCTTCAGGTCTTAAGGGATATTGCCTTTGATAAGGAAAAGTGATGGGGTTTTTTAGCCTGATTTGGACTGGGTGGGCATTTTTTGCCCTTCCGAATTGTCCTTCCAATGCCCAGATTTCAGGGTTAATTCCCTCCTCAAGCAGGGGACAACAAATGGGTAACTTGTTCCCCATATTCGTATAGATAATAGCTCCAGCTTTGGCTAATATGTCCTTCCTAATAAGGGTATGGGACTTTTGGGCATAACAAGAAAGGCATGTGAAAAGAGTAAAGTCTCCCAGTTACAACTGAGGTGGTGAGAGAAATACCGGGTTACAGGCTCTCCCAGGATTCCTCAGATGGTAATGGACCTTGAGGACAGCTGTCCAGGACAGGAGATTAACACTGAGGAAGCCACACCAGTGTCCAGGAGGAAGTCAATTTCCTGGCCCTCTGGTTAAACGTACCTAGGTCTCAGTGAGGGTGATGACATGAGCTGGCACTTGCCCCAGGCATCCTCAGTCTTGTTGTTGGATCATCTGGTTGGGGGCTTCTGGCCCAGATAACCTTTGTCCTCTGGGGCAGTGCGCCTTCAAATGATTTCCATGGCATAGTGGACATGGGCGAGGGGGCAGCTTGTTTCTCATTGGACAATCTTTTATAAAGTGTCCTTGCAAGCCACACCGATAACAAGCCCTACCGGGTGATTGGCCTGCTCCATTTTCTGTCCTCTCTGAACCACCAAGGTTTGTTCATTTGAGGGCCATGCCTCAGGCTGCGGCCTTTCTCTGATCTCCCTTTCCCTTTTCAGCCTGCTCCTCTTGGTCCTTACTATAAAACACTGAGGTTGCCAGGTTTAATAATGCCTCCAGATTTTGTTCAGGGCTGAGGGCTCGCTTTTGGAGCTTTCTCCTGATATCTGCAGCTGATTGGGTAATAAACTTATGTTTTAGGATCAATTGGCCCTTGAGAGAGTTGGGTGACAGGGGAGTATAGTTTCTAAGGTCTCCCACAGCCATGTTGAGGAAGGCAGAAGGCTTTTCTTTCTTTCCCTGAGTTATGATGGACATCATTGAATAATTCATGGGCTTTTTCCTAATTCTCCTTAGTCCTTCTAGAACACAGGTCAGCAGATGTTTGCAACTCCAGTCCCCATGATCTGAGTCGGGGTCCCAGTAGGGATCCATACTGGAGATGGCTTGCTGATTGGTAGGGAATTTGTCCCTTTCTTTGTCTGTCATTCTGTCATTTACTTGATTAAGATACCAAGTATCTCCAAACTCATGGGCTGCCACTAAAGCTGCATTCTTTTCATTAAAGGCCACACTTTGATCTAACAATAGCATGACATGTCTCCTAGTGAGGTCAAAGGACCTATACCCTGTAGGCCCTATACCCTGTATAGGACCTATACACTGTAGGACATCTGAAAACTTCCCCAGGTCTACCTTGATCTGCTTTAAATCAGAGAGGGAGAAGGGGACACTTTACCCGGGTTGGGCCAAATTGCCCTCTCCCTACAACTTGAAGGGGAGAAAACTGATAGCCTGGGGGTTTTTGTGGTCCTTTGGAGGTTTCTTTGCTTGTTTCCTTCTGGGTGGGGAAGATTAGAGGATACTTATCATTAATAGGAAGGGGAGCTATAGGAAGGCTAGGATATGGAGGTAAGCTGACAGGTCCTCCTGTAGGATGCCAATTGCAAGCTTTGCATAGTTGTGGATTATCCTTAAATGAAAAGAAAGATTGGACATAGAGTATTTCACTCCATTTGCCTTCTCTCTTACAGAAAAGGTCAAGCTGCAGGATAGTATTATAATTTATGCTTTCCTCAGGTGGCCATTTTTCCCCATCAGAGAGAGAATACTGGGACCAGGTAGCAGGGCAGAAAAAAATGAGCCGCCTCTTTGTCAGGGTTCATGGGTCAAATTGGTCCCAGTGGCTTAGGATGCATTTCAAGGGTGAGCCTGTTGAGGTCTGAGTGTTTCCCATGTGAAAGAAAAAACTGTCCGCTGTTTTGGTTTGTTAGTTTCCCATCCCCTGCCCAAGAACCCTCAACAGTCCCTGGACCCTGCTGATTGGAATAGTTGCGCTCACCAGCGCAGCAGCAGAAACACTAGTTTTCCTCCTAGACCACAAGGAGGACCTAGGAAGGTCAGATTTAGGGGCCCTTGAAAACCGCACCCTTGCCTTTCCTTTTAGACCACAAAGAGGACTGAGAAAAATTGGATTTAGTGACCCTTATTGATGCATTCTTGTAAACCCGTTAGAGTCCTAAGCATTTTCTCCTGTTAATATTGGGACCTTACCCCGGTCCTATAAAGATGTTATGCCTCAAATTTGGAAGGCCATACCCTGAGGGAGGGAAGGGATCTCCAATTTGGAAGAGTGATGCCTTTTGTTCTCACTTCTCAAGATATGGACAGGAAAGATATAATTTCTAAGGCTCCCCATATCCTAGCTTTAGGAATAGTCTTTGTTAGGCCTGCTAGTCTGAGGAGAGATCCTAAAATTCCAGATAATAACCCCCACACCCCACCCCTGTCTTTCTGATTGGTGAGCATGGGTGCCTAAGGAAGGGAACAGAGTCTTGAAATTTATACCAGAAATCATTCCTATAGGACAAACTAGAAAAACACCAGAGACAGGGAGTGGTTTTTAGAAGAAGGACTAGCCTCGGGAAGAGATGTGGGAGGGTTTGTCTGACAGGCATTAGGACCCAGGAGACAAGGGTGAGGATAGACAGGATAGATGGGCAAGTCTCACTTTGGGTGACATGACTTTGAGAGTTCCGCTCATGGATACAGGGTCAACCAACTTTTTGTCAGGATCCTGGAGCTGAATGGCTTTTCTCTCTGTTGACCCTTGGCTCAGCCCAGAAGTACAGGAAAAGCAGAAGCTGGTTCCAGGCAAACCAATGCTCCCAACTCCAAAGAGTTGGGAGTTGTTAGAGAGACCTTTCCTGGAAAGCCCGACACCCGTATCTTTATTCCAGTGGTCATGTTAGTTGTTTTTAACTGGCTGACAGGTGCCTGGTGTTTAGTTCCCGAATTCTGGGGAATAATAGGACAGAATAGCAAGTGAAAGGGGTCCAGTGATACTCACTGCTTGGCGATAGTCCCTTCATAGTCACCAAGATGTGTCCAGAGTTTGTTCCTTCTGGTGGGTTCATGGTCTGGCTGACTTAACGAATGGAGCTGCAGACCTTTGCGGTGAGTGTTACAGCTCTTAAAGATGGCACAGACCCAAAGAGTGAGCAGCAGCAAGATTTATTGTGAAGAGTGAAAGAACAAAGCTTCCACAGTGTGAAAGGGGATCCAAGTGGGTTGCTGCTGCTGGTTGGGGTGGCCAGCTTTTGTTCCCTTATTTGTCTCCACCCACATCCTGCTGATTGGTCCATTTTACAGAGTGCTGATTGGTCCATTTTACAAACCTCTAGTTAGCCACAGAGCACTGATTGGGGCGTTTTGCAATCCTAGCTACAGAGTGCTGATTGGTGCATTTTACAATCCTCTTGTAAGACAGAAAAGTTCTACAAATCTCCACTCAAACCAGGATGTCTAGCTGGCTTCACCCCTCAACAGTAGCAGAGGTAAGAGAGACTGTAGTAAATATGTTTTATCTCTCAAACAATCCTCCCTACCAGATTCCTTTACAAATGTCATTCGCTAAAGCAAATCATACAATCAAATCAGAATTTACAGAGCTGGGAAACTATAATTTTTCTTTAGGAAGAGAAAATACTGTGAAACAGCAATTCTATCTATACCAAACATACATGTTTTAATGCATTCATATTATGGAAATATTATTCCTATAGCAGGGGGAATATAATTATATAAAGCCAGTCATAACTAGTGAGAGGGCACCAGTTTAGAAAGCTACTGCAGTAATTTAGACAAGAAATGTTTACCGATAAATTAAGTAATGGTAGTAATAGTAGAAAAAAATGAGAAAATAAGGGAAAAAATAAACAAAGCTTTTTGACCAATTGGTTATGGGTTACATATGAGAGGAAGGGTTCAATGATAACACCCAGGTCTTCAGTTTGGGTAACTGAACAGAGTTATCTAATCTGAATAACGTTTGAAGGTTTTTTGTTGTTGTTGTTTTGTTTTTGCATAGCATAATCTAGTGAAAGTTGGCTAATATGAATGTGACTGGCCCCATTCACTCAGATAAATCACATAGGAAAGGGAAAATATTTTGGTTGACATATATTAAGTTAAATCATGGCCATTTTGAGTTTGAGAAATTATAAAGTGCCCAAGAATTATTATGCAGCCCAATTTTCATGGAGCTATAGTTTTAGGAGTATCAAAAGATCCTTGATAGTTTTGTTTGTTAACATTGTCCTGAGAAGGAAGAGAAGGGAAAAGAAAGATCCTGATACTTAAAGTTCAGTAATCAGAAGAGAAGCAGATGGGGGGAAAAGCAAAACAGAAAAACAAGGCAACAACAAAATGAGAATTGTTAGACAAGAGGTAGAAAGAAAACTGTGATACAAGGAATTTAAGATTAAGCCAAGGAAAGAGAAAATGTATTTTAAGAAGTGAGAGAGGAAAGTTGTAGTTACTAAGGAGAAAAAGATCTGAAAAGTTAAAGTTAATTTTAATTACCAATTACTGTCTTCTGATAATTCGTCCTCTATACATATAGCATAGCCCTGGCTTTGACCAGGGTTTCATAGTAAGCTTGAGTGTTGGTGAGTTGTATCTACTACTTGGCTATAGACCAGATTCTTAAACTAGAAACTTCACTGCTATTATAAAACTATTGTGTCTTTGACATATATGACTAGACCCTCTGGGTATGTGTTGACATGTCATACAGAAGAAACCATCTGCCCTTGAGAAAGACAAGAGTGACAAATTGATGAATACGTATATATATATATATATATATATATATATATATATATATATATACACACACACACACACACACAAATATATTTTCTATAGATATATTTTGCAGCACTCACAGAGGAGAACTTCACAGAGTTATGTATCTAGTTGGATGAATATAGCAAGAAGATACTTTTTGACATGTTCTGGGTCAAAACCATGTGAGAAGGGGTAAAAATGTATGTGTATATCATTCGCTAGAGACGGAAAGATGTTATCAGCTTCTATTTAAAAACTATAGCTTCATCCTCCTTTATGAAGTGAGCTCATATTCAACAGAACAAACTGGTTCCCATGGCACCCATAAATATAACATTATGTGAAACTGTCATTTACTTCAAGTTAAAATGGTTTCACGAGTGTGTATTTGTATCCAAATTCATTGAGTTGTATACATTAAAAGGAGATAGGAGATAAAGATGTTTGGGATGATAAAGGGGGATGTGGGAATTCTCTAAATTTAGCTCATTTTTCCTATAACTCTAAAACTACTCAAAAATAAAGTCTTAATTAAAAATATAAAATAAAATGAAGACACACACACACACACCAATTACAGGTTCTGTAAAAAACTAAGTGCTATCTGGGTATTATATGCACCATATATGCCACTTTATATCCTTATTTTTGCTACATGTTTTCTAATTTATAAATCTCAGAATACTTACCATTTATACATATGCTGTAGTAGTTTTGTGTAATATAACAACAATATTATTTTTGTGTTAGTTTACTGACTTCTCTGTAGTTTATATATTACAACATGATTTTCTATAAGCAGGGGACAAATAGGATTTAGTTCAGAGAGGGGTTTCAATTTACGTATGTTCACTTTCCAGCACACTAATGGAGAAAACTCCCTGTACTCTAGCTGGTATCTGCTGTCTTAGTGACATGAGGGAACAAATAAATTTCTGCAGTCACAAGAAAAAAAGAAATAAAGAATTAAATATATTCACATGGAAAAAAAGTAAAACAAAACAAAAACTGAAACTTGCTTTCCCTGATCTTGCATCGGTACCGAATTGTAAGAGCGAACTTGCTGCATATGTGGAGAATATTTATCTTTCAACGCTTCTTGCTGTATTAGATAAAACAAAAGAGAAGAAATAAGAATAAGGGAAACTACATAATAACGCTAATGGCTTCTTCTGTGACCTTGGGCAAGTCACTTAACCTCCTGGTGACTCAGCTTTTCCATCTGTAAAACTGAATTGTAATTACCTCATTTATTCTGCACTCAATAGGTTCTCATTTGTGTAAGCCTTGTTCAGCATCAAGGACATTTCTTCAAGGCTTCCTTCTTTTCATAACTTGATGTCTATTTTTCACATTTAAATAATGATTAATGTGATTGCTCTAACAAAACGAGAAAGAAAAAGCATAAGTCATCTACCTCTGCTGTACTACAGGTGATAGTTAAGCCATAGTAATATATACCTTATGTATTTCATATTTTCCTTTGTATAAAAGATAATAAATGAAAGGCAAGAGCCTAAAAACCAGAACAGATTACATTTACTCAGATGTCACCCATTAGTTACATTCTTCGTGTTTTGTTTGAATTCAGCTACTAAAATATTTTCTCTCTCTGAAATCAGAATCAAAGTCATCAATGAAGATGACACCATCTGTTGTGCATACCTATTTTTACTGAATCGTTTCTCAGTGTTGACTCATGAGGTCAACTACTTACCTCACTCATATCTTTTGGAAAAATGCAAACAGATGTTCCACTTCTCTCTTGCCTATCATCAGATCTAACTAATGACGGTAAAGTTCAAGTTGGCAAATCTTCCCTGGCCTGCATTATATCTTCCAAATAACTTTGAGTCTCGCTAGCTCCTTGACACCACGTTTATCATTCAGTAAACACATTGATTACTTGACAAAGAAGATTTCAGCTAAATTGAACATTTTTAAGATCGATTTAGGCACCGTCTCACTATTGGAAGAGCTAATACAATTTTAAGCACATTTCTTTTTCTCACATCCACTATACTGACCTACAAATATAATTTAAAGCCAGTGCATAAAAATCTTCAAAGATTCTTACAACCCTGAATCTACAATTATATTACAATTAATAGTCATGTTTGCAACTCTAGAAATGTGTAAAAGCAGGAGAGGAAAGTATTGTTTAGATTTAATGCACAATTACAATCTTTGATAATTGTGGTTACTGATGTGAATAAGTGATATCATGAAGTGTTTTCACTAGAATATAATTTAAATGAAGAAATGAAATATTAATACGAAGAAATGGGAATATTTCAAGTCACATGGAGATTAGCACTGCCCAACTCCATAGGAAGTCAAAAACTTTCTTGTTGGATTAATGAAATACCATCATGATACACATTCCCATTGTTTTAAAATTCACATGCGTGCATATATTTTTTATTATTAAACACGTATCATAAAATCTTACAAATAGAATAATTCTATCGCTTTTAGTGTGTCTTGTATTGTGTCAAAACACAAACACAAGCTGTTCAAAGCCTTCTAACCCCAAGCTTGAGTATACTGCTACATTTTTCTACATTTCCACAGGTGACAGTGCTGACAAACCTTTGGCCATGTAACAAAAGTTCCCTCTTTTCCAGGCCCTCATAATATTTTGCTTATTATCCTTAAGGCCCTTATCAGGTATTCTTGAGGTTTTATTAGCTTTTACTGTCAGTTTCCTGAAGGCCCATGCAGCTTCTGCCATCTTCTTCATTCCCCAATGTATGTCATATGTTCAAGGTATTACAGAAGAACGTCATTTCAAATACTGGATTCTGTTCTGGTTTTCTATTTCTACACAGCAAACTACATAACCTGGATTTAAATAACAACTTTTTAAATTATTTCTTATTATTTTATAGGGCATCTATTTGGGTAGATCTTGGCTGGTTAATTCTGCACCATGTAACATCACATGAGAAAACTCTGTGGTTTCCATCTAGCTGATGGGCTCAGTCGCGAGATACGTGATTCCTTCACTAACATGTCTAGAGGCTTGGAGAGGTTGGATGGAAGACTGGACTCACCTGTCATTGTCAGAGGCACCTCCATGAGGTCAGCATGCACAGAATGGTTGGATTTCTTAAGTGGGAGCTCAGGAATCAAAGGAAACGGTTGTAAATGGCCTGTGGCTATTCCCTGCGACTATAATAATAGATGTAGTCAATTCTGTAATGGTAAACAGGTATTTAGCTAAGCCATGGGGAAGTGAGGCAATCAAATTGAATTATGTGGAACTGGAGTCAGTTGTAAAGAGAAAAGTGAAAGAAAAATAAATAAATAAATGAATCCCTGTCACACTGGAAGCAGAGGTAGAATGATTCCAAAGAGATGAGTGTTACTCCAAGGACAGCAATAATTACCAACAAATAGTTTCTCATATCAAAAATGATGGTACCGTAGAAATACCTTCTAAAAGGAGTTAGTTCTACCTTAATGTCAGGAGAAGCTAACTTTTCATTCATAGTTTATTGCTCAGTCTTCCAGTGGGGGACAGTGGGAGTGACACAGCTTCATTAGGACAATTCAAAGAGGGTTTAATAAGAGGATTATTCACAAACAGGTGTTTGAGGTGCCCGGAAATCAGAAGGGGTAAGAAAGTAATCTAGGAATAATGAGTGAAGCTGCGACTGCTTTTAGTATCAAAAGTAACAAGGAGAGAGTGACTTCAAGAACATAAGAACTGTAGAGACACTTTCCGCGGTTTTGTGCCCTGTATTTGCGGCATACTGCCGGCTCAAATTCCTTACATTACAGAGAACCATGGAAAAATAAAACGTAATTCTCATTTGATTCCCTGCTAGGATCCTTCATTGGCCAAATCAACTGGAAGCCAGCAAATAAAGATGTAACCTATTTGGTCTAAACATGAGAAAAACTTCAGACAAATCCCAATTAAGGGACATTCTATGAAACAACTGACCACTACTCTTCAAAACCAGTAAGGCTGTCAAAACCAACGAAAATGAGGAACTTATCACCGCCAAGAAGGGCCTAAGGAAACATCGTGACTAAATATAACGTGATATTCTGGATTCAGTCTCGGAATAGGAAAAGGATATGAGGTAAAAACTGAGGAAATGTGTTTAAAGTTTGGGTGTTAGTTGATTACAATATATCAATGTAATTTGGCTGATTATAAAATATGCGCCATAGTAATGAAAGATGTTACTAAGCGGGAAAACTACGTGGCTACACAGGAACTTCAAGTATTATCTTTGCCATTTTCTATAAATCTAAAATTGTTCTGAAATAAAAGTTTATTAAAAACATTATTAAAAGTTTTGATTTTAGTGTTTTTGATGGTAACATGACCTAGCTTTGAATGAAATGCACCTCTCATTCCATTTGTAAGTACCAAACCACTTTGAAGGATAAATGTACCTCAAAATTCAAATGATTCTCGGGAAAATCAGATGATTGAGGTAGCTTTTGTTCTTTTCCCAACACCTAACACAGCGCCTGGTACATTGTTGGAAATCAAATTTAAAAATCCTTTAAGTATGGAAATATCAAGAATACATTTGTAGTTTGAAATAAGTCATTTTGAAAAGAGACATAACTTTCCTGATATTCAAGATTAAAGTTTCTAATGTAAGACAATTTGCCTACTAATTCAATAGCAATTATAAAAAATATTTATGGCTGGGCGTGGTGGCTCGCACCTATAATTCCAGCACCTTGGGAGGCCAAGGCAGGTGGATCACCTGAGGTCAGGAGTTCGAGGTCAGCCTGGCCAACATGGTGAAACCCTGGCTCTACTGGAAATGTTAGCTGAGCGTGGTGGCAGGTGCCTGTCATTCCAGCTACTCGGGAGGCTGAGGCATGAGAATCACATGAAGCTGGGAGACAGAGGTTGCAGTGAGCTGAGATTGTCCGCCTGCACTCCAGCCTGGGCGACAGAACAAGAATCCATATAAAAAATGGATATATCTACAGAAATGACTTTACATAAAAACTAAAAAACAAATACATAAAATATAACTTATGAATAAAATCAACAGTGGAATCTGTTTTATCAGTATATTCAAGTGTTAATATGTGGAATGCAATATAGAAAACTCTTGATATTAATTCACATTGGCACATGTATCATTGTGTGTTTATAGTTTTGATAATGTAACAACTAACTGCGCTTTGCTGATTAGTCCTTCTGAAAGTTGATAGACATCAGATAAATTCAACTACACTAAAAAGCTTTAATAAATAAACACTTTACTGCATTAAAAATATCACGACTGTAATGATTATTCCAACAATACTATGTAACATCGGTTCTCATCTATGAATCTTAAACTAACTGTAAGAGCTATGCAAAGTAACCATTTCCAAAATTTTATAAAGAAAGATAATATATTTTAAGACATTACATCTCAAAACAATCTGTTACCTCTGTATTTTATTGTGACACTCATTGTTTGAGTTCTCTTGCTTGTATTGCAACATTAGAATTGTTTAACAAGTATCTGGGGAATTAGAGGGTATTCCTCAGTAGTGACACAGTCTTCTCTGCTGCATACATAGTAGTGCTTCGACATCTCCTAGACTGACCTAGCATTAACTAAATTGGATGTCAAGTACGTCAACGTGCTCTAACTGCCAGTGACATTGTCACTTGGGCTCCTGAGATGAAAGACAAAACACCCTGAAAAGAACAGAATACAGTATTTTAAGAAGCAGGTGAAATGCAAATGATTTGTCTTTTATTTCTGGATTTAATATATTCTGATACTTCAGGGCTTTAGCGTATTGAAACGACTGTCATAAGCTTTCTATCAAACATGTAATTAGAGGCCATCATTTATTCATATACGAACACAAGTCCAAAGACCAGTACAATTAAAACTGTGGCTGGAAACTTGTGGTCCTCAGTTCCTTTTAGACCCTGTTTCATAAGGGGTACCTGCTCCTTGCTAGCAACAAAGTAAATTTTGGGTATCATCATAGAAATTATTTTCTTTCATTTGCAATTTCTTTAATAGTGGTAAAACTTATAAAACATGGTAACAGGTAAATTATTACCTGTTTATTTTTTAGTTAAAACACATATTCAAGTTTGCCTATGGAGTGAAATTTAGTGTAGACATGTTATAACCATAAAATTAAAAAAAGGATTTTTTAAAAGTTTAATTCTTTCCATAATATGAATACTATTTCCTCACACACTGGTCTCATTTTCCTCATTTTCCTCACAAAATGGTCTCATTTAGATTAGACTTCACTTTCTTGTTCCTGAACTATTGTTTAATAATACTGAATGAAGAAATTCATTGGCTTTAATCCATTCTTCAATACTTAGCTGAATATATATCTACTTCAGTAAGCTTGTCTGGATTTCTTCAGATTGCAACAGCATTGCACTTATACATTTGTTAAGGTTTCTGGATGATATCGTAAAATTAGCATTGCTCATTTAATTCTTTCATTAAATTGTGTGCTCTTTTGAAGATTAAAAAAAATAAAGAGAAATAAATTAATGGATAAATGTGGCAATCATTGTTGATGACTTTTCAATATCTATTGTCCACTTTCCTTAGTCATAGAAGTCCAAACTTTTAACCTAGCACACTTTTACCTAGATATTTAAAAATTCTACATTGTCCAGCATCTTTTACAGGTCAGTATGATTATGCATTAATATTTCAATGATGAAATATCAGAAAAAGTGATGTAAGGGCCTTCAGGCAATCTATATAAGAGAAAATTAATCTTCCTTTCCTCTGCCTAAGAATTCTGTAGTAATTGTTGCAGTTTTAGCAGTCATTTTGAATAAGGAAGTATACTTTAGAATCCCAGAGCAGCAAGATAGAGTTAGAATCCCTGAATATATTAGCGAGATTCTATAATGTCCACGGTATTTAACTCCAAATTAATTTTTTGATATAAGCTTATATCTTGTTTTAGCCACACTTGTGTGTGTGTGTGTGTGTGTCCTCATATGTAATCAGACCTAATCCTATTAGAGAAAAATGAAGAAACGACAGGATTTATTTAGCATTTGAGCCTAACAAATTGAGCAACCACTCAGTATGCTCTTGTGTACAATTTTTATTATTATATGTGTTAAAATTTATATTTGTAAACTACAGTGAGACATTTAGCTACAAGTATGCTTCTAAAAGAAAAATATTAACCTACATGAGGAGTCATACAGATTTATTTTAATTAGTTGTACCAAGTATCACATGTAGTTTGCTTCTCATTATACCATTTCTTGAGTATGAAAATAAAGTTAGCATGCATAGAATTTTCCCTCTTATTTTCCTGTGAGCATTTAGTATTACCCGGATTTCTTTGTTCAGTGGATAGTGCATATGGGCACCATGTAGATATCACTGGTTGTTCATATCGTATGAAAGAGACTCATTACTTAAATTTCTTCTTTTCACGTTTAGATTATACTGCCCAAATGAAAACATTTTTATTATAATATAATGACCAAATACTTTAAGGTATGAAATATGCAGCAAAGAAATATTTTCATTTTATCTATATCTGTATATCTTATATCTGTATCTAGATCTAGATATACACAGACAGAAATAGGTATGCCTGCTTGAAGAAGTAACTTGGGTAAGTTTGTTCTGCCCAAAAGAGCTTTAAGAAATGAGATAACACTTCTAAAAGAAAAGTTGTTAAACATTGTATAACGTATAGTACAGAATTATGATCACTGAGAATAGGAGAACATTATGTGAGTCCTATATTCACCCACAGATTTCTACATGGAGGCGCTATGACAATGTGGAAGAATTAGCAGATGAATACTTTAATGTATGTATTATAAATAGGTTTAAGAATTTAAAGGAAAAGATATATGTAAGGCAAAAGTAAATGTAATATAACGTATAGAACCATAGAGAAATTCTAGAGCAAAAAATATAATTAAAAAAATTTATAATGGGATATAAAACAAATTAGACTCTGCTGAAGGAAAGAAATTATTTATCTCTCCCACTAAATTACCATTTCTGAAAAAAATCTTATATATGTATATTAGGTCTATTTGTAGACACTCTATTTTGTTCCATTGATCTATATGTCTATACTTATGCTAATACTACACTGCTTTAATTGCTGTAGCTTTATTGTGTATTTTGAAGTAAGGTACTGTAAGTTCTCCTATTTCATTCAAAATTAGTTTAGGTCTTCTTGCACATTTTTACAATCAGCTTGAGAATACCCAAAATATCATGCTAGAATTTCAATGGAAATTATATTAAATCTATATCTTGGAGAAAATGAACACTAATACTGAGTCTTCTAAAACATACATAACTTTAGGTATTAATCACTATCATCAATGTTTTTATCGTCAATGTTTCACTGTACCAGTCTTGCACATATTTTGTTCAATTTATTCTTAAGTAATCTTTTCTGATGATATTGTAAATGACATGTAATATTTTATTTTTTATGTACTCATTGGAAATACATAGATGTATAACTGATGCTTGCATACAGACCATGCTAAATTCACTTATTAGTTCTCATGGTATATTAGCCCATTCTCTTGCTGCTAATAAAGATATAACTGAGACTTGGTAACTTATAAAAAAAGCAAGTTTAATGTACTCACAGTTCCACACTACTGGGGAGGACTCACAGTCATTGCAGAAGGTGGAGGAAGAGCAAAGCATGTTTTTACACGGTGACAGGCAAGAGACTGTGTGCAGGGGAACTCCCCTTTGTAAAACCGTGAGATCTCTTGAGATGTATTCACTATCACGAGAACAGCACAGGAAAGACCCATCCCCATGATTCAATTACTTTCCACTGTGTCCTCCCACGACATGTGGGAATTATGTGATCTACAATTCAAGATGAGGTTTGTGTGGTGACACAGTCCAACCATATCAGATGATACGTATATTTATTCAGATTTCCTATATACACAATCATACCATCTGCAAATAAAGGCTGTGTTGTTTTTTCTTTCCATATTTGTTTCCATATTGAACTAGCTAAAATTTCTAGTTTAAAATTGAAAATAAGTAAGAAAAAAATTCTTGTTTTTTTTCTTCCTCTTACAGTAAAAGCATTCAAACTTTCACCATTAGTGTGATGTTAACTGTAGGTTTCCAACAGGTAACCTTTATAAAATTGAGAAGATCCCCTTGTATTATTCATTTGTTGCATTTGTCTATTTCTCTTCTCAGTTTTGTGAAATTTTGCTTCATTTATTTAAATGATTCCCATTCTTAAGCACGATGTCCTCTTAATAAATTGATCTTTATCATTATAAAGTATCCCTTTTAAACTTTGATGATTTTCCTCGCTTACAAGTCTACTTTGATAAGTGTCCTAATCATAAGTATATGCCGAACTTATAAGAAAATGCCAAACTGCTTTCTAACGTGGGTGGACAAATTAGCATTTCCATAAGCAATGTATGAGTGTGTCTTCAGTTTCTCAACATTCAACTACCACTTAGTTTTATATACCTTTTTTATTTTAACCACAATCATAGTAGTAAAGCAAATTAACTTATCTACCTCTCACATAGTTACTTTTTGGTATGTGACAAGAGCAACTGAAATCTCATTTAACAAAAATCTCTAATTAACTTTTATTGACTAGAGAACTCATATTGAACCTTCTATCTCTAGACTTGTTCATCTCACATATCTCCTACTTTGTATCCTTTGACCTACATTTCCCCATTTTCTCCCTCCCCACCGCAGTGTATTTTAAAAGTATATTCTTATGAACATTTATGTTACCATTTATGCAGTTTAATTAACGTTCATTAATGTTTCTGTTTTCTTCTAAGTCTATATGGCTGTTTGAATAAATAAATAATCAAATAATTGAATAACAAGTTTGCAATCAGAACAAATATCACCAGAGGGTGGGAGAGAAATCACAAAATACATCCCTCTATACTTACAGATGATGATGTTGCTTTCTTGCTGCCTATGAATACTAAGTTGTAGTCACACATCCCAGGTGAGGGCCTTAAGGTGAAGCAATCAATAAGCAAGCAGAGTTTCAAAACCTCCTGTTCACCTGTAATTGAAAGACAAAGCACCTGGAATAAATGTCACAGACTGAGTCAACTTCTTCTTTAATTAACTGTCTCCATTAGGTAAAACAAAATGTTCCACCTACCTCCTATCCCCACTCCTCTTAATTTCAAACTCAGTTTATTACCAATGAGACTGGGGTATTTATTCTACTGGGCTATTTTTATTTGGCTGAATTTTCTAGATAACTGATTTCCTTGTAAACAAACTGCAATTAGAAGTGTAAACTATTGTAGTAATATTATTCTCTGGCATATTTTACATGAATAGGTAGGTGGTTAAAAATTGCCTCTAATCTAAATGAGCTTCATTTGTTTTTGTGCATGTGTGTGTTTTGTGTAAAGGATATAATCATTAGCAATTAGCATTCACCTTTCCGTATAAAGAATTATTTTCCTTATGAAAGAAATGAAGGGATTTGGGCTATGTGTGTGTGTGTGTGTGTTTTCCCAACATAATTGTTAGATTTAGGAGACGAAAGCCCCCTAGTGAGGTTTTGTTGTTGTTATTTTTAAAACTTTTTCGAGCACTTTTAGGTTCATAACACAACTGAGGAAAAGGTACAGAAGTTTTCTATATAACCTCTGCTCCCACACATGCATAGACTCCCCTATAATCAACATTTCTCACCATAGAAGACACCTGTCACAACTGATGAGCCTACATTGATACATACTAATCACTCATAGTTCACATAAGGGTTCCCTCTTGGTATTGTACATTCTATGGGTTTGGGCTAATGTATAATGACATATATGCATCACATTGTATCATACACACTAGTTTTACTGTCCTAAAAAGCTGGCGAGCTTTTTAGTCTTATACATTAAGTTCTAAAACTGGTAAACTAGATGATATTTTGATTATCATTTTTTACAAGATTGGGGGAGGAGAGCTGTCTTAGTCCATTTTGTGTTGCTATAAAAAAGTACCTAAGACTGGATAATTTGTAAAGTAAAGAGGTTTATTTGGCTCATGGTTATGCAGGTTGAGAAGTTCAAGGGCATGTCTGGCTTCTAATTAGGGATTCTGTGCTGCCTGAGAACATGGCAGAGAAGGTGAAAGAGGGAGCAGACATGCGTAAAGGCTAAGAAACATGAAGGGTGTCCTGGCTTTATAAGAACCCACCCTTTTGGTAACTGTCCATTCCTGCAAGAACTAATCCAGTCTCTATAGAATGAGAGCTCACTCACTGCTTCCAGAACAGCACCAAGCCATACATGAGGGATCTTTCCCCATAACCCAAACACCTCCCACTAATCTCCTCCTCCACTGCCTTCCCAGCATGGTCACAAGAGGGGATCAGATTTCAGTATGAGTGTTAGTAGGGACAAACAGATCATATACAAACCATATCAAGAGCTAAACAGTTTGTGTACAGACACATGCATTTCATGAGTCTACACTTTATGTTGGAAGAAAGTTGTGGCATATTGAAGAGGTCAAATTGCAAGCATAATAAACAGGGAAAGCCACAAATGGAAGTCTAATTTGAAGTAAATACATGATTGATAGTATAATCAATGTGGAAATGATCAAGGAGAAACTTGAGAAGTAGAAGAGCATCAGGAAAATTGAGTATATCAAATAAGAGTGGAGTAGAGGGTTAGTAAGTGTCAGAATGGTAGATATTCACATAGGAGAAACAAGGAATTAGAATGCATAATTTGAATGAGAGTCATAAATTATCCCCTGTGTATATGTTTGCAATGTGCATCCAGAATTGAAAATGAAGATCATAGAAAGCTTTCATTTAACATATTTTATTTTTACATATGTACAAAATAATGAGACCCTTAAAAGTTAGATATTTCACTATTGAAAATAATCCAGCAATTTAAAGTACATGCCAGGTAGTTAACACTATTGACAACTACAATTCATCTTTGATGTGGTAGGATATTAGCACATAAAATAACCAAATCTCCAAAGAATAGGTTCAAAAGTTGAATTTGACTTACAAACATAGATAGATTTTTCTCTAGTTTGGTCCAGCCACCAATGTAACCAAATCCACAGTAGTTATCTATTAGGCATAAATCTATTTAAAAACAACTTCCAAGCATCAAATTTAGCTTAACTAGAAAATCTTCTGAAGAGAAACACAAACATAAAAATGTTCTTTAGTATCTTGACATATAATTTGCATAATAATAGCATCTGAAGTAAGTCAACACGTTTAGTAATAATGGAGTAAATTATGCATCCAGTACCCATATGTGTAACAGTAAAAATCAATGGATTATCAAGCTAATAGAATCTATATAGATACATTTTCTCATCTCTCTTCGTATAAGCCATTTTTATCGTGGTTTGTTAATGGGAGGTATAAATGCCTGCCTTTAATAGCCCTAAGTAATCTGCTTGTGATTTATGTTTGCTCTTCTGCCATCTAGTTTAATGCAATGTTTCTGATGCTAATTGCAGCTTTATGGCACCATTTGGTGACAAAAAGTTTTCGTTTTCATAGAAA
The DNA here is from genome assembly GCF_043159975.1 of Macaca nemestrina. Classification (NCBI taxonomy): domain Eukaryota; kingdom Metazoa; phylum Chordata; class Mammalia; order Primates; family Cercopithecidae; genus Macaca; species Macaca nemestrina. The sequence goes on from NC_092130.1 coordinate 150,702,801, forward strand.
TGCAAACTGATTCCTCTATAGATAGTCCAGCCAATTTAGTCTATTTAATCTTTATCTCAGACGTCAGAGGAAGTTCAAATAGTTGTGTGGCTGGGATGAATATTAGTCTGGTATCAAAGAGATTTGCATTGCACTGAAAAGCCAGAGCTTTACTTCATTGGAGAAAATGGGAAAAAAAAATGCATTTATTGTGAGAACACTGTGTGCCAGGTACATTATATATATTCCATTCCTTATCCATCAAACCCTCTTTGAGAGTGGGATTGTTCTCATTTTATAGATGAGGACACTGAGGCCTCTGATTAATGAACTGTGCACCACATCCATGAACAGAGTGGAAACACTGTTGCCTCACTCTTAGCTGTGTCATGAAGATAAATAAGATACTACTTGCAAAATTCTTTAAAAAGTGATGTTTTAAAAAGTGACTTTTTAAAAGAAATTTAGGCTGGGTGTGGTGGCTCAGACCTGTAATCCCAGTACTGTGGGAGGCCGAGGCAGGTGGATCACGAGGTGAGGACATCAAGACCATACTGGCCGACGTGGTGAAGCCCCGTGTTTACTAAAATTACAAAAAATAGCTGGGTGTGGTGGCGGGCGCCTGTAGTCCCAGCTACCTGGGAGGCTAAGGCAGGAGAATGGCTTGAACCAGGGAGGTGGAGATTGATGTGAGCCCAGATCGCACCATTGCACTCCAGCCTGGCGACAGAGTGAGACTCCGTCTCACCAAAAAAAAAAAAAAAAAAAAAATTAAACAAATTGTGTCTCATGTGGGAGATCGTGCTATTTGCCTTTTATCAGGCATCATGAAAGATTACATATAGGTCATTTGAAATACTGGATTCCTCGTATAACTTATTTTCTATGGCATTGTGTAATAGGGCTAGCCTATCTGAAGAATTTGAGTTAAAAAAAAAAAAGAGATTTTGAGTTTGAGATTTCTTGTTATCTTCCTCCATTCAACAATGACCTCACTGTGTTCCTCCTGGCTATTTGTCCCTTTCTCATTTTCCACAGAGTGAGACCACAAGGTATTGTGGAAGCCACATTGTGTACTCACCATTGAGAACAATGGCTCAGAAACTATTGCTGGACATTCAGACAAATTACATGGATTTTTAACTTTTTATCAACCGTGAGATGAACATAAAATGTAATGCACAAGGTTGTGAAGAAAATTCCTTGAGAAAAACAGCCTAATACGTCTTTCAGTGTAACTGGAACACAGTGACTTTTCACTTTATCTTAACACTCTTTCTGTTCCTTCCCCAAGCAAGGTAAACTAATCACCTTTATATTTAATTTTTAAAAATATTCTTTTTGTAAACTTGTACATGTATGTACATCATCTGTGATGAAATCTTCACCACTAAACACTGCTATAGCAAACATCACTATTTTAGGATGTCAGCTCTTTCACTTCTGTGTAGACCACTTATGTATAGCACCAGAGATCCATATGGTGGAAAACTACCAATGTCATTTCTTTCTAGTAAACTCAGAAGTTGCTGTGATTAATTTAAGACAATAAAGACCAAAGGAGAACATTTTTATCATAAAACACTTAAAGTCTCAATTTTTCCTTGTTAATTAATTGACATCTGCAGTACGGATTTGTTAACATATGCGATGAATAGCCCAATATTAAATTAATCCTGTCTCTATTATTCTCTGAAGCATTTCCATCATATCCTATAGCATTATTATGTTTCCACTTTGTATTACAACTGTTGATGGCAAGAGAAAGCAGAATACTAAATATTTTAGTTTGTTATAGTTAATACTTTTAAAACGTTCTTATTCGGAATTGCAGATTACTTTCTCTAGATGCTTAAAAATAAAAGTAGGTTTTATAACTAATAGTTCATACATCTCACTCAGTATTTTGGAAGTAACAAACTGACAACTTTCGATTATAAATTATCCTCTGTTAAAAGTTGTTGTTGTTTGATAATATATTTTCTTTTCCCTGTGAAACCAGCTATTTAATAGCCATTAGGTTTGTTGTGTTTGTTTTCAGTGTAATTACAAGTGGCTAACTTTAGGCATTGTAAAGTCTACACTGTGCTCAGCTTTCTGAATTATTGAGTCTCAATTAACTTTCCCCAAAATGTTTGGGTTGACACTAATTTGCATATGAACTTGAGAGTTAAATATTTCCCCATCCTTTAACCAAAGGGACATGTGTGGATCCATGAGATGCCCCCAAGAGAAGCACTTAGTGTATCTTTAAAAATGCAGGCTGATTTTGTAATGTTCAATTACCTTATTTATCATTTGCTCCATGACTTTTGAAAACTCATTAAAAGATTAATCTACAGCTAAATTCTGTAGACAAGGAATTGTATCTGCACCATTGTACACCTTGGAACAAGTTTGTCTTTTCTAAATCTCACCACATATAAGAATTTACTTGGGAATTTATTGGCAGTGTGTCATCAAAATAAAGGCAAATTATACACTACTTGACAAGAAATAGTAGCTTTGTTTTTCAGTATTTTGCTTGTTTGCTTGGCTTTGATTTCCTAGGAGATTTTATGTTATGATTTTATGTTTTCTTTGAAATATGTGTTCCAGGTTTTAGAGAGAAATCTCTTTATAAACCCATAGTTCTTATAATTTGTTAACAGATTAGATGATGTTTTCTTCCCAGTGTTTTATTTTGGATAAGGAAATTGCACAATATATTTACCTTGGCTACATTTCTTCAAGTGTGATCTTAATGTAATTGTGTAATATATTCTGACATGTATATATAACACTAAATTTTTCCAAAAAATAATTTATTGGCATATATAAGATGTCAGGCTCTGTTCCAAACACCGAGAGGTAATTGTGAACAAGAAAGACAAGCTTCCTTTTCTTCCTTTGCAGATTATTCCATAGATGTAGACAAAATATTAAAGTGAATCAATAAATATAATAATTTTAATGCAAAATGGCATCAAAATTAAACAAATAATATGATAAAGAGAAACTGGTAGTGGGTAGTTCTTTAGACTCATCAAGGAAATTCTTTGAAAAGAAACATTGAGATTTGAATGGTGAAAGAGATGCTGAGGGTTAAGTAGAGAGGTCTTAAGTAGCGGAGATAGCCAGTGCAACATTCTTAAGTTAGGACAAGTATGGTATGTTTAAGCTTAAAATGTACATATAGGAGGTAAAATACTTTATATATATGATATAGATGTAATATTTATATGTGATATGTGATATATATTCATGATATATACACCTACATGTGATATATATATATATTCATGATATACATATTTATATGTGATATGTAAAGAGCAGTGTATCATAATTCTCAGATATGATATACACTGATACATATATCACTTTTTCTGGAGAATATGAGGGAGGCACTGATGGAGAAGACAGAGTCTTATTACAGAGTATCCGGAGGTCTACTGAAAGCTTAATGAGAAGATATTGAGTGGAGTCATAGCAGGGTAGTGATAATGTAATTCAATTCTTCTTCTTTTTTTTTAGTTACTCTTGCTATTTAGTGGAAAAGACATTTGGGGTAATAGGAGTAAGCAAGGAGAATGCTGCAGTTGTTCAGGTGAAAGATGGTTAAGGGTATTGAAAACTGAATGCAAGTGAGGAGAGGAAGACAAATCTCTGCAAACAAATTTTCAGAGAAATGGTATAGAGAAGGGTAACAGACACTGCAAGGAAAATTGGAGTTAAGCAAAATATCATTTTTTAAATAATGACACACAATAGAACAGGCTATATTTGTATGCTGATCTAAATGTTCCAAATGGTAGAGATAAATTAATGATATCAGCAAGAGTAGTGAAGGTCTTAAAAACACGCAGTCGCAAGTTGACGCATCCTTGTCTTGAGCAAGCAGGGACATCCCTTTTTTTAAAAAACAAGAGCAAAACCAGATTGTGGGTGTGGATGAGTTAATATATTCTGGGGTAATTGTTGTTCATGGCGTATGGAAGGCTTGGCGTTTGGAGAAGACAGCCTCCTGATACAATGTTGTGCATCTTCATGGAAGGGAGAAGCTGTCTCAACAAGTCACCTGCCAGTCTTCATCCTTCTTCCAGGGATGTGTTCACTGTAAAAAAACAATTCAAAGTTCCCATAGTCAGTCATGTGGAGACAGGCTGCTGCCGACACACCAGGCTATCTTGTTTTCAAAGGCTATTTTATCAACTCATTGTTGGTAGTATCTGAGTGACCTGGGCTGTCTCACTCCGTCTTCTCAGCCGGTCAGTATCCCATGATTAGTGTTCACCCACCTAGGTAGTTATGGTAATTCACCAAATCCAAGCATGGCAAATGAGCAGTATGACATTAAGTGTCTATTCTGACATATATTTATAAGTATCAGGGAAAGGTAATAGAAAGGATAAATGCCTTTTCTTCATGAATTTCTTCAATGAAGAAGTCAATGAGAGCCAGGACAAATTCAACTGAGACACCATTAGCAGGAGGTATGTATGGGTAGTCAGTCGTAGGCATCAGGTTTTCTTAACTACTCTTGCTACTGTCTGTTATTCTTATCCCAGTTTCCTAAACTGCATAGTTATTATGGGGTACCAAAACTTCAGATTCTTTGGTTTGCCAAGGTCCATGATTATCTGATTTTCACTGTGTACACAGCTACTGGCAGAAAAAGCAACTGAGTTGTGTACCTGATCTAAAGCCACTTCTGAGCTTTCTGATTGCCTAGTTTACTAAAATGATTGTCTCTCTTTTATGATCTTACTATAGGCCCTGATAAGTAAATAATCTGCTATATTCTATATCTGTAAATTTCTAACCCTAACCCCTATCATATCTGCCACAGATGGCAAAAGGACTGAAGTAGGCACAAGTTCTGGAAGTAGCTTTTACTTTATTTATTTATTTTTGTTTTGAGTGACTTGTCAAACTAATAGATGGGAACTGTATCAGATGAAGAAAGTGAAGCTGAGAAGTTATAAGCAAGTGATCATTAATTGCCAGTTTACCTGGGATAGTCCTGGTCCCTGCCACTGTCCTGTGATAATTATATTGCCTGGTTTTACACTCAGAAGTACTTATATTTTTTAGGATAAGATACATGGTCCAAGTATCTTGTCCAACCAATGTCTATAGCTAATATTTAGATGGCAAATCAAGTTTCAGACTCAGATCTAACTTAAAATGTTGTTTACTCTTCTACAAAAAAAAAAAAAGCAACCTCCACTCATTAATTAATCTGTCTAGCCAACTCTGTAACTACAAGATAAAAGGGTTAAAATATGTTAGTTTCAATGTTAATAGTTCTTTTAGACCTTTGTCATTTCCACATACCATATTAGTCGCATTAGCAAAGTATAAACTAAACTCACTTCAGTAGTTTTTTATTTATTGAGAAAGTTTTTTCCAATGGGAACTTATCTCTGGGAGTTAATTTTTAGATGAAGATCTCTCAGTGAATACGTTTTTTTTACATTTAACTTTGAATTAAGTCAATTCTGTAAATCTCAATATGCTACATTTTTCAGTTCAGATTTCATAGGGAAATAATAAACAATTATTTAACATAATTTTATTAAATGCCTATTAAAGGCAAAGCTGGTGGTATAATTTTGAGTGTTTATTATTTCTGCTTTGTCTTTTTAAACTACAGAAAATCAAATCTCCATTTGGTTCCTCTCTAAGGTAAATCTTAGGATGAAGATTTATTTCTGGGAGTTCACAGGTCTCTTTTTTTCTTGTTAGCCTATCTAGTTTATGAGCAGTGGTGGAAATCCGAAGTCTAATGTATAAAAATATAATTTTTTAATTTTACACTTCTCCTAAAAAAATACTAAAAACCAAACAAAAAAATTCCATGTATGGAAGTAGCTAGAACTTTTGCAATAAAAAACGACTGGGTTGAAGCTAGTACCAGATCTCTTAAACACATAATTAAAGTGTGATATTTCATCTGACACAATTAACTGCCTGCATGTCAGTTTATCCTAATTAGCTTGGTCGAGTTTGACAGGTATCAGCATCTATTGTCTTTGTGTCCTTGTTATATTCTGGCACATTAAATTTAGTCTTAAAACATACAAAAAAATATGCCGCAATGTCTCTGGTAAACCAGAGCCTCTTTGGAGCACGGAAATGACAGTTGCAATCTCCTTCATTAAGAAGATACTGAGAGGATAATGGTATGAAAATTTATCCAGTTTCTATTAAATATGTTTGCATGACCAACCTCTTCAGTAACTTTGAGGAAAACAGTTTTCTTATAATTTCAATATAATGCTAACATAGTTTGATTAGTTGAAGTCAAAAAAAGGAAGAAACAAGCACCATGATGACACCCAATTCTATGCATTCTTTGTATAGACAGAGTATATCAATATAATAAGTTACAATTCTAAATTATTTTAATTGTAAATATATTTTAATATTTATATAAAATATGAGTAATTAATATTTTTCAAATTTTAAATACGTTTTTATATTTAATAAGCACAGTTTGGCAAAGAAAACATTAAGTAAAATGCTCCCAAAATCGTATAGCATAAAGCTCAAGTAGAATAATGGATGAAACAAATTGAAGAACTTTGTTAAGTGTGTTTCCCCGATATGGTGCTCTATTTATATTTATATTTCTCTTTTTTTGTGCATATGCAATCAAAATTTAAACATTAGCTCTATGGAATCATCCCATTTTTTTAGGACCTTTTGCAGTGTCAGATTCCTGAATTCCTTGAATGACCTTGAGAAAGTAGCTTGTCAACTTTTAATTACTAAAGTTAACTCTGAGTGCTACAATGCGTTTATAAAATATCTGCTAAATAAGTAAAATTTTCATCTACAACTGAGTCCATCACTAATGAGATTAAGATGATAAAACTTTACAAAAATTGGAATTAGACAAAGGCTTTCAGAGACGTTGCATTCTGCTTATTACTGATATTAAAATAAAAGGTATTGATTGGGGTATTTTTACTTTTCTTAAATTTTAGAGTTTTTATATTTCTTGAAGTTTAAAACTTGTGATAATTTTGTTTATAACCTAAATCCTATAATATATTATAATTAAACTGTATACTTCTTGCTCCAAGTATTAATAGTGCTTAAGAAATGTATTTGCTTCTTTTCAATTTAATTCCGTTTAAATTGCTTATTGAAATTTAGTTCAGACAAAAGTTGGGTACTCAATCTATTTATCATCTAAAAAATTAATAATTTTGTGTTTTATGCAGATATCTAGTGGCCAAAATTAGAATAGTTAATTGCTGATAGCTATGGAGATATCTGCTGAAGACGTACACTGGTATACTATAACGCAAAATTTGTCAATTCATGAAACTATAAAATATCTTGAAGTGACAATACCTGTGAATTCATTCTTTTTTTTTTTTTTTTTTTTTTTTTGAGATGGAGTCTAGCTGTCATCTAGGCTGGAGTGCAGTGGCGCAATCTCGGCTCAAAGCAATTTCCGCCTCCCAGGTTCAAGCGATTCTCCTGCCTCAGCCTCCTGAGTAGCTAGGATTATAGGCACTCACCACCACGCCTGGCCAATTTTAGCACATTTAGTAGAGACAGGGTTTCACTGCGTTGGCCAGGCTGGTCTCGGACTCCTGACCTCGTGATCCACCCACCTCGACCTCCCAAAGTGCTGGAATTATAGGCGTGAGCCACCGCACCCGGTCTATGAATTCATTCTGAAGAGAACTAGACTTTACTTGTGAGAACACAAGACACATTCCCTTCTAGACATTATTTTTTATGCTCAACTAAATGACCTCACTTAAACGATCAATTTGCTCTTGCTACCTTTTATTTTGTAAAGAGCATTTCCTGCACACCTACTAGAATAGCAAAATTAAAATAAAATGGCAATTATAAATGCTGGCACAGAACAAAAACCAACTGGTACTCCTATATATTTCTGGCGACACAGTCAGTTTGGAAAACAGATTGGCAGTTTCTTATAAAGCTAAACAGGCTTCCCCTAGTCCTCTGTACTATCCAGCTATCTCATTTATAGGTATTTACCCAAACGACTTGAAAGCTACGTTCATGCAGAAACCCATATATGAATGTTTATAACAGCTTTATTCCTAGTCACCAAAAACTAGAAGAATTCAAACATCCTTCATCTGATAAATGAATAAACAAACTGCCTTATAATCCTACGATTGGATACGGTAGTTCTCCTTTGTCCTTGGGGGAGTATGTTTCAAGACCTCCAGTAGATGCCTGAAACCTCAGATAGTACCAACCCCTATATATACTGTGTATTCTTTTCCCTTTACATACAGAACTATAATAAAGTCTAACTTATAAATTAGATATAGCAAGAGGTTAATAACAATAATAATAAAATAGAACAATTGTAACAATATACTGTAATAAAACTTACATGAATGTAGCTTCCCTTTCTTTCAAAATATTTTACTGTACTCATGAGGGAGTAGCTTCTTCATGAGCAGACACAGCCTCTCCAGTAATTTTCATATTTAGCAGTCCAATCCTATTCCTGAATCTGTGTAACCATCTCTTATTTGCAGTAAACACCTCGGTGTGACATTTACCAGGGGATCCCTTGCTGAAATCTTTGTGTAGGCTTAATGGTTTGTGGTGCAACATGTTGCTGCCAATCAGTACACATTTCAGTTCATGCCTTCCACCCCAAATTTTAATGCCTTTTCCATTATAGCTAAGCACTTATCACACATTATAGTGACAACTTTTGCAGTTTGATGCCACAGCAATACTAGCATGAGTTTTTCCTTCTCCACAGTTTTATGGGTAGATTTTTTCTGGACAGCAGCAGATTTTGTTTTCTTTCCTTAAGTTGAGGACTTTCACCTTTTCCCTTAAAGGTAACACTTTAAGGCTTCTCTTTGGCATATCTGAATGACTGGCATCACCACTCTTTTGTTTTGGAGCCATTATAAGATTAAATAAGGGTTCCTTGTTGCACAAGTACTTAGATACCACAACAGTCGGTCTAAAAACCTAGACAACTATTAAGTGATTGATGAGCCAAAGGGTCCACAGTGTGGATCTGCTGGACAAAGTGAGGAGTCACATCTCAGGTGAGACAGTGAGATGAAACAAGATTGCATCATGCTACTCAGAAAGGCATGTGTGTAATTAAAAACCTACGAATTGTTTAATTCTGAAATTCTCCATTTAATAATTTTGGAGTGCAATTGACCTTGGGCAACTGAAAATGTGCAGATCAAAACTGGCAAGAAGACAGAAGCACTATACTCCTCAACAGTTAAAAGGAATAACCACTGCCACGTGCAATAACATGAATGAATATCAAATGAAAGAAGCCTGAGTCAAAAAGTTTTACTCTATATAATTTCATTCACATGACATTTTAGAAAAGTATACATATAGGAAACTCAGTGATGTCGTGAAGCTGTAGGGAGTGAGATGGAATGACTGTAAAATGATAGCATCAGGGAATGTTTTGGGGTGATGGAACCTTTCTATATTTTGATTGTGATGGTTACTATATGGGCTCAAACGATGCAAAGCATAAAACTGCACAATAAAAAAGTGATTTTTACACAAGCTCCACATAGCTAAACAACACCTAATACAAATACATAATTTAATCATCAATTATCCTTTTTAACTCACATTATTTGCTTTATTTGTTGGAGTGGTTTCTATTGCTTTAATCCAGGTAACAAATAACTACTTATTTTGCAAGCATTCTTGGTAATTAGATCAAAACATAATGCCATTTAAAGACTATTTCAATTATGCTCAAAGTTAATGTTTGAATGATTGAAAGTAAAATGTTAGAAATAAGGGTTGTATTTTACCACATTATACTAATAAAAAAGCAAGTTTTCTCTTCAGAACTTTCTTGTGTGGAAACAAAAGTCTGCAATTTACTAACAGTGCCAGTTGCCATTGTAAAGGTTTGTTTTATTTTTAGATTTTTCTTTTTAAAGCATAAAGACATTTTCCTAAAAGGAAGGCAAAAAATGGAAATTATGCTCACACTACTCAATGCCATTCATTTTATTGGACTTTGTTTTGCAGTCATTAAAATCACTGACTTTTCCTGGGCATGAGGATATTAGATATGGGGGCTTTCTTTGCCTCTTTTTAAAGTAGTTTTGTTTGAAGTGATTTCATTCCTGTGAAAGAAGCAGAAAGCAGAGATAATTACAGCAGTGTGCTTTACAAGCTCATGGGGTTTCAACTTTTCCATAGTTGCTTCTTGAATTAGTTCTATTACAAAAATAAAACCTTTCACAACTCATTGTCACTGGTGTTATTGCCTAAATGAATCACTTCTCATCTTTTCTTCTTAATATTTGACAAGGCACAACTGTTTTCACAAAAAAGTTCAGATCAAACTTTAAATATCCTCTTTTCTGAAAAAAACATTCTCAGCAGAAGAAAGGTAAAAGACAATTGTCCTGCAAACTGGGCACAAGAAACTTAATGAAATTATTAGATTCTCAAGAAAAGTTTGGATGATTAATCAATTTATTTTGTATGTGTCAGATTGTCCTTCTTAATAATTTCAAAGCAGAACCATTCCTAATTGAAAAATCTATTACCTCTTGAGAATTTATAAATTGTAAATTAATAACTACATATTTATTTTTAACATGGAACTTATCAGCATACATAAAGTGTAAGAAATGTTTCCAGAATAGAAACTTCAGTAAATATAATGCATTTATCATTTTATTACTAGATTATGGGCTAAATATCACATTGTATTTAAAGAAGAATTGATTGTTTTGTCTGGCTAATCATCGCTAGATCTTTTCTCTCTACTCCTTCAGAACTTGAGACCTACTTCCAATCGTTATGCACATGTACCCTAGAACTTAAAGTATAATAATAATAATAAATAAATAAATAAAAACAAAAAAAAAAAACCCCAAAAACCAAAACAACAACAACAACAAAAAAAAAAACACACACACAAAACAAAAGGAAGCATCGTCAATAATTGCGGGTTTCCTTGGGTCTCAGGACTACAGCAGAAGTTGTGATTTCCTACCAGTATGCCTATTGCTTATGTTCCCCTTATATAATAGACTGAATTATATTCCTCTTAAGCAAGTTAAGTCCAAATCTGCAGTTCTTCCAAGTGTGACTTTCTTTGGAAATAGGGACATTGCAAATGCCACAAGTTAAGATTAGTTCATGTTGCACTCGGATGTGCCCCTAATCCAATATGCGTGATGGCCATGTGAAGATAATCATGTGAAGACAGACACACAGGGAGAACTCCATGAGAAGATGGAGGCAGAGATTGAAATGATTCATCTACAAAGCATGGAATGCCGATGATTGATGGCTATCACCAGAAGTTAGGAACAGGAGAGGAAGGATCCTTCCCTACATGTTTCAGAGGAAGTACAGCCCGATGGATACCCTGATGTTGAACTGTTTAGCCTCCAGGACTGTGAAACAACAGACGTCTGTTGTTTAAAGCCACCCAGTTTGTGATACTTTGTTATAGCAGACCTAGGAAATGAATACACTTTGAAAATAAAACTCTCTTCTTCTTTTGGACCTGAAGTTGGTATCAGTCAGAAAATGCATATCCCAGGTTTTCTTGAAAGTCAGGTCTCCTTTGCATCCTGAAAAATGTAATTGTTCGCCTGAAACTCTATGTTTGTCTCTTCCATTGTGGGGTCATAAAATTCTGTTAAAAACAACCTCTGATAATGAGATTAAAAAAACTAATATGGTGATTAAAGAGGATGTGATTATAGAGGTTACATATTTCTTACTCTTATTTAAACCTTCTTCAAACTACTGTTGAAAGTCATCACTAAAAGTCTTTCAGTAGATTGAGTATGCAGAGCCTAAGTGTAGATGAATATTTTCTCTGTGACAATGAATTAACACCACAAATGTACACACACACACACACAAATACTTGACACATAATTAAATCTATGGATTAAGTGCAGCAAACGTTAGCATAACCTGTTACTAGGTTTTTTTTTTTTTTTCCTACTCTGTCCATGTCCACGTGGGTCAACTAATTTAGTTGTTTATAAAATTGAGTATTTATTAAAATAAGAAATATTAAATCAGATGGGGAAGAAGAACAGGAAAAAAATTTTATTTCGTTATTTGTTTTAGGCTCAGGCAGAAGATAGGCTTGCCTACTATCCTACTCAGAGATAAAAGTTTATTAGATTATGCCATGTACATGGTTGTTTCTTACAGACTAGTAAAATTTTACTTCTTGATTCTTTACTCAGATTTACTATGTAAATTTTAACATCTAGCAGTGGCATTATTCTTTTTTTTAAATTATACTTTAAGTATAGGTGTTACATGTGCAGAATGTGCAGTTTTGTTACATAGTTATACATGTGCCATGGTGGTTTTGCTACACCTATCAACCCATCACCTACATTAGGTATTTCTCCTAATGTTATCCCTCCCCTAGCCCCTGCCCCCTGAAGGCCCTGGTGTGTGATATTCCCCTCCCTGTGTCCATGTGTTCTCATTGTTCAACTCCCACTTATAAGTGAGAACAGGCAGCGTTTGGTTTTCTGTTCCTGTGTTAGTTTGCTGAAAATGATGGCTTCCAGCTTCATCTATGTGCCTGTTAAGGACATGCACTAATACTTTTTTTACTGCTGCATAGTATTCCATAGTATATATGTGCCACATTTTCTTAATCCAGTCTATTATTGATGGACATTTGGGTTGGTTCCAATAGTCTTTGCTATTGTGAATGGTGCCTCAATAAACAAATGTGTGCATATGTCTTTATAGTAGAATGATTTATAATCCTTTGGGTATATGCCCTGTAATGCGATTGCTGGGTCAAATAGTATTTCTAGGTCTAGATCCTTGATGAATCACCACACTGTCTTCCACAATGGTTGAACTAATTTGCACTCCCACAACAGTGTAAAAGCATCATTCTTATTATTTAAGGAAATGATCAAAATCCCAAGAGGAAAATTTCTATTCACAGGCTTAAATCAACTTTTTAATTCTAATCTAAAAAATCTAATCATCAAAAGTAGACTCTAGGAAATACATAGAATGCTTTTGAAAATAGTACAAATATTAGCACTGACAGAACTGACGAGTTCAAAATTCAGTAAATAACTGTAGGCTTAGACAAATTATTAAATTTTCTATACTCTCAGAATCTTCATTTCTAAAATGGAAAAATAATACCTACAAAATATAAAAAGTGAAATTAAATATGGATTATAACATACCTAGCATATGGTTGTTGCTTCATGGATGTTAATTTCTCAGCATATTAATGTTAATATCATGTTTATGTTATGATTCCTCTTCACAACACAGCATTTCAAGTCACATAAGAAGAATCTCCGCTTATATAATCATTTATAAATCCCCACATTTCCCCACAACTTCTGCTGACTTAATATTGGGATTATCATCATTATTCATTGACTGTTCTATCAATGAATTTGTTATCTTTTCTCCCAGTTATTCATAATTATGAAATATGATGTTAAAAGAGCTCAGTTACTAGGAATGTTACAGAATTAAAGTGAAATTTCTTTTACAATTCTGTCCACCAAACTTATTTTAATTCTTTGCAGCAACTACAATCAGTGATCTTGTCCAGATCATCCAGGGTTCCCTTAATGGTTCTAAATTGTACCACATGCCCAGATCTTCGGATGGTCCAAGAACCAAATGTGCTAGAATTTCAACACACCAACCCCAACAATTGACTCGTGTAGGATTATGAAGGTGTAGCACTCTCATATCAATGAAGAACAAACTCTGCAGTCATTTTTGTGAACCTGAGCCTTGCTGAATAAGGCTGAGGCTAGTATTCACCTGGTTGACTTCTTTCTCCTTTTCCAACAGGCTTCCCCTAGTCCCTTACCAGATTCTCCTGGGATCATTTTCTTAATAAATCACTTCCACAAGAAACCTTGTCTCCAAGTCTTTGCTATTGTGAATAGTGCCGCAATAAACATACGTGTGCATGTGTCTTTATAGCAGCATAATTTATAATCCTTTGGGTATATACCCAGTAATGGGATGGCTGGGTCATATGGTACATCTAGTTCTAGATCCTTGAGGAATCGCCATACTGTTTTCCATAATGGTTGAACTAGTTTACAATCCCACCAACAGTGTAAAAGTGTTCCTATTTCTCCACATCCTCTCCAGCACCTGTTGTTTCCTGACTTTTTAATGATCGCCATTCTAACTGGTGTGAGATGGTATCTCATTGTGGTTTTGATTTGCATTTCTCTGATGGCCAGTGATGATAAGCATTTTTTCATGTGTCTGTTGGCTGTATGAATGTCTTCTTTTGAGAAATGTCTGTTCATATCCTTTGCCCACTTTTTGATGGGGTTGTTTGTTTTTTTCTTGTAAATTTGTTTAAGTTCTTTGTAGGTTCTGGATATTAGCCCTTTGTCAGATGAGTAGATGTCCATCAGTGACAGATTGGATTAAGAAAATGTGGCACATATACACCATGGAATACTATGCAGCCATCAAAAAGGATGAGTTTGTGTCCTTTGTAGGGACATGGATGCAGCTGGAAACCATCATTCTTAGCAAACTATCACAAGAACAGAAAACCAAACACCGCATGTTCTCACTCATAGGTGGGAACTGAACAATGAGATCACTCGGACTCAGGAAGGGGAACATCACACACCGGGGCCTATCATGGGGAGGGGGGAGGGGGGAGGGGGGAGGGGGGAGGGATTGCATTGGGAGTTATACCTGATGTAAATGACGAGTTGATGGGTGCAGCACACCAACAAGGCACAAGTATACATATGTAACAAACCTGCACGTTATGCACATGTACCCTACAACTTAAAGTATAATAATAATAATTAAAATAAAAATAAATAAATAAATAAATAAATAAATAAATAATAAAAAAAAAAAAAAAAAAAAAGAAACCTTGTCTCTGATTCTGCTTGAGGGAAACCATCAGACGCTCCTTATACTGTTAAAATACTGTGATTGAACCCAACATATTTAAAGAGAAATGTTCTCTGTAAATGATAAGCCATGACTAATCCATTCTAACATATACTTTTCTTCTGTAAAAATCTTAATGATTCAACCAAATAATACGAGCAGAATGTTTATAAAAATTGCTCATAATTACACACTTAGTAAGATGTTGTGATTTTATTTCACAGGGCATTTATTACTATTAGCTTACTGTAAGGGTAACATACATTTTAACCACATCACGATTATGCATTTATACAACTAATTTAACCTGACTTAAGTTTCTGAAGGAATGATTTATATTTATGTACTGCTTTCACAAATTATCTCCACTTATTTTTTATGTTTTAATTATTTTGTTAACCTTTTTTACCCCTGTGTTGTAAATATTTTCTCTATATATATGTATATGACCGACAAGAGCACTGGTATAGGATTTGTGTACATAGATTCATGAATAAATATGAAATAAACATTTCCAATAAAAGTGCTTTCAAAAGTTTATCCATGCGCATGTCACATTATTTTTCTCCATTTTCTCTTATTCACCAACTAATCTTCTTTAATGAAACAGAAGATATATTAGATGTTCAAAAATATGACTTTGATTTCTATATATTCTACTATTTATAGGTTTTGTTCTTCAGTAGACACAATTACAATTCCAAAAAAAAAAAAAAATAACAGCTAAAATGAAAACATATCTGAACAAATATCTGAGTGTATGTGTGTGTGTGTGTGTGTGTGTGTGTGTGTATATATTTGTTTTTTTAGACGGAGTTTTACCCTTGCTGCCCAGGCTGGAGTGCAATGGCGCCATATCGGCTCACTGCAACCTCCACCTCCCAGGTTCAAGTGATTCTCCTGCCTCAGTGTCTTGAGTATCTGGAATTACAGGCATCCACCACCACAACCAGCAAATTTTTGTATTTTTAGTAGTAATTTTGCATTTTCACCACGTTGGCCAGGCTGGTCTTGAACCCCTGACCTCAGGTGATCCATCCACCTCAGCCTCCCAAAGTGCTGGGATTATAGGAATCAGCCACTGCTCCTGGCCATATCTGAGTATATCTTATACAGCACATTAATAAACCTGTTGCTTAAAGCTCAGAATTCTATGGGTACTTTGTTAACATTTTCAATTTTATTCTTTTTGCTTAGTCTTGCTTTGGTTGTAAAGGCTCTTTTTTGTTCTATATGAATTGTAGGCTTGTTTTTTCTAGTTCTG
Organism: Macaca nemestrina; assembly: GCF_043159975.1. Taxonomy (NCBI): domain Eukaryota; kingdom Metazoa; phylum Chordata; class Mammalia; order Primates; family Cercopithecidae; genus Macaca; species Macaca nemestrina. The sequence continues at coordinate 150,718,960 of NC_092130.1, forward strand.
TGAAGAATGATGGTGGTATTTTGATGGGAATTGCACTGAATTGGTAGACTGCTTTTGGCACTGTGGTCATTTTAACAGTATGAATTCTACCCAACCATGAGCATGAGATATGTTTTCATTTGTTCGTGTCACGGTTTCTTTCAGTAGTGTTTTGTAGTTTTATTTGTAGAGGCCTTTCATGTCCTTGGTTAGATATATTCCTAAGTATTTTAATTTTTTTGCAGCTATTGTAAAAGGGGTTGAATTCTTGATTTGATCATTAGGCTGGTCACCGTTGGTGTATAGCAGAGTTACTGATCGTGTACATTAATTTTGTATCCTGAAGCTTTGTTGAATTCATGTATCAGTTCTAGGAGCTTTTTGGAGGAGTCTTTAGTATGTTCTAGGTATAAGATTACATACATAGTGAAAAGCCACAGTTTGACTTCTTCTTTACTGATTTGGATGCCCTTTAATTCTTTCTGTTTGATTGCACTGGCTAGGATGTCCAGTACTACGTTGAACAGAAGTGGTGAGAGTGGCCATTCTTGTCTTTTTCCACATCTCAGGGGAAATGCTTTCAACTTTTCCCCATACAGTATTATGTTGGCTGTGGGTGGGTGTGTCATAGATGACTTTTATTACCTGAAGGTATCTCCCTTCTATGCCGATTTTGCAGAAGGTTTTAAACATAGAGGATGCTGGATTTTGTCAAATGCTTTTCCTGCATCTACTGAGATGATCTTATAATTTTTGTTTTTAATTCTGTTTATGTGGTATATCACATTTATTGACTTGCATATGTTAAACCATCCATGTATCATTTGTATTAAACTCACTTGAACATGGTGGATTGTATCTTTGATATGCTGTTGGATTCAGTTAGCTAGTATTTTATTAAGGATTTTTGCATCTATATTCATCAGAGATATCGGTCTGTAGTTTTCTTTCCTTGCTATGTCCTTTCCTGATTTTGCTACTAGGATGATATGGGCTTCATAGAAAGATTGAGGGAGAATTCCCTCTTTCTCTATCTTGTGGAATAGTGTCAATAAGATTGGTACCAATTCTTCCTTGATTGTCCGATAGAATTCAGCTGTGGATCCATCTGATCCTGGACATTTTTTGTTGTGGGCAATTTTTAAATTACCATTTCAATTTTACTGATTGTTACTGGTCAGTTCAGAGTTTCTATTTCAGCCTGGTTTAATCTAAGAGGGTTGTATATTTCCAAGGATTTATCCATCTCCTCTAGGTTTTCTAGTGTATGCATGCAAAGATGTTCATAGTAGCCTTGAATGGAAGCATCACATTACCCAACTTTATACTACAAGGCCATAGTCACCAAAGCAGTATGGTTCTGGTATAAAAATAAGGACATAGAACAATGAAACAGAGTAGAGAACCCAGAAATAAACCCAAATACTTACAGTCAACGGATCCTTGACAAAGTAAACAAAAACATAAGGTGGGGGAAATACACCCTATTCAACAAGTGGTCCTGGGATAATTCACGAGCCACATGTAGCAGAATGAAACTGAATCCTCATCTCTCACTTTCTACAAAAATCAACTCAAGATGAATCAAGGACTTAAAAAACCCTTCTAGACATTGGTTTAGACAAAGACTTCATGACCAAGAACTCAAAAGGAAATGGAACAAAAGCGAAGATAAGTAAATGGGACCTAATTAAACTAAAAAGCTTCTGCACAGCCAAAAAAAAAAAAAACCAAACAAACAAACAAAAAAAACAATCAGCAGAGTAAACAGACACCCCACAGAGTGGGAGAAAATCTTCACAATCTATACATCCTACAAAGGACTAATATCCAGAACCCGCAAGGAACTGAAACATATGAGCAAGAAAACAAAAAGTCTCATCAATAAAATGGGCTAAGAACATGAATAGACAATTTTCAAAAGAAGATATACAAATAGCCAATGAGCATATGGAAAAAAGGCTGAACATCAGTAATTATCAGGGAAATGCAAATCTAAACCACAATGCGATAGCACCTCACTCCTGCAATAATGGCCATAATCAAAAAATAAAAAATAGTAGATGTTGTCATGGATGCAGTGAAAAGGGACAGCTTTCACACTATTGATGGGAATGTAAACTAGTACAACCACTATGGAAAAGAGTGTGGAGATTTTTTTAAAAAACTAAAAGTAGATCTACCATTTGATTTAGCAATCCTACTGCTAGGTCTCTACCCAGAGGAAAAGAAGTCATTATATAATAAAAAAGGAATGTTTTGCACACACATATTTATGGCAGCACAATATACAATTGCAAAAATAGGGAACCAGCCCAAATGTCCATCAATCAATTAGTGGATAAAGAAAATGTAATATATATATCACAACTATATATATATGGTATATATACACACCATGAAATACTACTCAGCCGTATAAAAGAACAAAATAATGGCCTTTGCAGCAACTCTGAATGGATTTGGAGATGATTATCCTAAGGTAAGTAACTCAGGAATGAAAAACTAACACTGTATGTTCTCACTCATATGTGGGAGTTAAACTATGAGGATGTAAAGGCATAAGAATAATACAATGGACTTTGGGGACCAGGAGAAAGGGTGGGTAGAGGGTGAGGGATAAAAGACTACACATTTGGTACAATTTACACTGCTTGGATGATGGGTGCACCAAAATCTCAGAAATCACCACTAAATAACTTATTTATGTAACCAAACACCACCTGTTCCCCAAAACCTATAGAAATAAAAAATAAATTCTATTTTAACAAAAAATTGAATATTTCATCAAGGGCTCCTTGAATGCACAGATCTTGTTTTTATTCTAGATTTAAAAATACTGATATTGTTTATTTATTTATTTATTTATTTTTTTTTTTTTTTGAGACGGAGTCTCGCTCTGTCGCCCAGGCTGGAGCGCAGTGGCCGGATCTCAGCTCACTGCAAGCTCCGCCTCCCGGGTTCACGCCATTCTCCTGCCTCAGCCTCCTGAGTAGCTGGGACTACAGGCGCCCGCCACCTCCCCCGGCTAGTTTTTTGTATTTTTTTTTAGTAGAGACGGGGTTTCACCGTGTTAGCCAGGATGGTCTCGATCTTCTGACCTCGTGATCCGCCCGTCTCGGCCTCCCAAAGTGCTGGGATTACAGGCTTGAGCCACCGCGCCCGGCCTGATATTATTTAAATTAAGTAAACTTAATGACTTCAGCCACTTGTAAATATAATTGATGAGATTAAACATTTTTTTGGTGAATTCTGGTATGAAATTTTAGGTTTGCATTACTCATTCTATTTCACAGAGTAAAAACCTAAAGCTTCATATGATTAGGTTATTTACCCAGATCAGACAAGTGGCAAATCACGAAAGTGTGACTGGAATGTAGGCAGAGCCATATGACTCCAAAGGCTATGCTTCCTTTCTCTAATGTTGTTTCCTCATAATGCATGAATATAGTATTGTAATGTTAACATGTTACTATGTAACCAAAAGGTTAATGCAATTTTAAAAGTATACTAAAATTGTAAAACAATCACACAGATTTTCAAAATAAGTAAATGAGATCTCACATAATAGAAAGGAAACACAGCATTAACTTTTACTTTAATTGATTAATTAAATTTCAAAAGTCAATATTATAAATGTATACAATCTTTTTTCAAAGGATATATTATGTTTTATATGAAAATCTGTATACTCATTCAATAATTATTTCTAAATTTAGATATATCTATCCTCTAAATATGTACAAAGATATATTAATAGGATCATTAACATATGCATAAAATATAAAGTTTGAAATGATATAAATGTTCAACCAGAAAAGACTGGATAAATTATTATAACTATATTATAGAACAAATAAATTAGAGATACAAATTGAAATAGGAAGATATATCTGTGATACATTATTAGATGGAATAAAGAAGATTTCTGAACAGTTTGCGTAGTGTGATTTCAAGTAGGTAGAAAGTAAGCTAAATTACTATATCTATTTATGTACATATGGATTCTAAAATTCATTTTTAAAACTCTGGAAAGATATACCACAACTTGCTTGGTGTTGTTAGCTCTGAAGTGAGAATTGGCACAATGCCATAAGGTGGCATTGTGGTGGTGATCAGCAGAGTTTTTCACTTCTTATTCTCAATTATTTTCAGTGATTAAACTTTTTCTTCACTGCATGCACTGAGGTATTGTTTAGCTATTAAAGTATTAATAGATATAGCTAGATGAATAAGTTCATTTTCTATATCATTTCTCTGTTTCTCAGAAAGCGAAGAACCAGCTGCCTCACTTATCAGCACCACACCACTGCCACTATCACAGAAGTACGTAATACCATTGTCAGTCTGTACCACCTCTCTGCAATCAGGCTAGATACTGTCTGGAAACTTTGGGCAGTTTGGGCACTATAATACCTGGTACAATAAATTGTAGAAATACTTGAGATTAGTCTCTTCTCATCTATCATTCTTATAAACCTTGATGGCCCCCAAAAGACAAGCATTTCTCTATCTCTATTTGCAACATTATAATATATTGTCACCTAAACTCTCATTTCTTATTGGCATGCTCCTTATTATCACCTAAATTATGTAACTAATCTTTCTCCTTTATTTCTCAATATATTTTTGCTTTCCTCTCTGAAACTGCACTGACATTATTTATAATACATTTAGGATCTGCTCCATACCCTTCAGCTTTATGCAAATCCTGCCAAAATCAAATGTAAATTTCAAAAATTTATTAAGATAAAATAAGCTTTCCAATAATTTACCTTGAAAATCCCTCGACTTTATCAACTGCAGAAAGGAAAGAAAAAAATCAATGATAAATGTTGAGAAAGAACTGACTGTCTACAGTGATCATCTAAATAGGAACTCCAAGATAACCAATCAAATAACTATAAAGAAGATAATTCAGTAGGGGGACTAGAATGACTATTATGGCCTGAAATAAATAGCTTTCTGGAAATGATTTTTTGAATATCACACCAAAAGCACAGACTATGAAAGGAAAAAAAAAAAAAAGGGAGTTGGATCTCACCAAAACTAAACATTTTTAGATAAAAGCACATTATATTAACAGAGTAAAAAAGCCAGCCACATGATAAGAGAAACTTTTGCAAATCATATATCTGATGAGGAGTTGATATCTAGAATATATAAAAACCTTGTATGGCTTAACAACTAAAAAACAAATCATCCATTTGTATTAGTCTGCTCTCATACCGCTATAAAGAATTACTGGAGACTGGGTAATTTACGAATAAAACAAGTTTAATCAACTCACAGTTCCACAGGCTTAATACGAAGCATGAATGCGAGGCCTCAGGAAACTTACAATCATTGTAGAAGGTGAAGGGGAAGCAAGCACATCTTACCATGGTGGAGCAGGAGGGAAACAGTGAGTGAAGTGGACAGTGCCACATGTTTTTAAACAACCGCATCTTGTGAGAACTCACTTGCTATCACGAGAACAGCAAGGGGAAAGTACACCCCTATGATACAATCACCTCCCACCAGGCCCCTACCCCAACACTTGAGGATTATAATTCGAGATGTGGGGGAGCGGGAGGGGGACACAAAGCCAAACCGTATCACTATTCAGAAATGGACAAAGAACCAAAATAAACATTTTTTTCCAAGAAGATATACAATGGCAAATAAGCACATAAACAGATGCCTGACATCACTAATCATTAGGAAAGCGTAAATCAAAACCACAATATGATACCACTCCATACCCATTAGGATGACTGTTATCAAACATGTATTTATCCATAACCAATCAGAACTGCCCTTGCTTTTGACAACACAAAATCCAGAACAAACTGACATTTTCTTAAATTGTCCTCCAAATCCCCTGGTACAAATCCAAACCATGTATTAAGCCTCTTTTAACACACCTTTCCTGAGATGCCCTGTAGTTCTCTCCAGCACATTAATAAAAAAACTGACAAACCCAACTGATAAACTACTGGTGAATTCCTGGTGGTCACTGGCTGCAGGATATCAAAAGTCATAAAATCATAAAGAATTTCTCCCATGGGCATTTAAGGTGAAGGTAAAAATCCCTCCTTACTGTTTCTACAGCATCAAATATTGCCAACAATTTAATCATGATAATATGAACAGGAGGTAGAGAAATACTGAGTAGAAAAGGGCAGTTCCCTGGCAAGGGCCCCAATCTCAAGCCTGGAAAACACGGCCATAAATAAGAACAGTTATCCCTGTTTTTCTGCTCAAATGTTACTTTTTTGGCCTACCCTGCCCACCCCCCCACCCCCCCACCATCCTGTGCCCATATAAAACCCAGGTTTCAGCTGGCAGAGAGATAAACAGTTGAATGTTGAGAGGATAAGAAGCAACCGAATATCCCAGACTAACTTGAGATGGTACAACTTCAGAGAGAAGCCCCATTGGACCCTGCTGGGCTTCAGGGAAAGATCACCTTCTTCTGGCACCATGCCCTTTCCAGCTCCTCTTCCTAATAATGTAGTGAGTACTTACAATATTCTGGACACCCTTTAAGCACATTACATATTTACATTTTTTGAATCTTCTACCCAACAGCTGTAAGAGGTAAATTCTATTATTTTTTTAATTTTCAGATTTAGAAACTAAGCCACGGAGAGTTTAAATACCTTGCCCAAAGTCACACAGTCAATAGGTAAATGAACAGAATTTTAATTTCAAATGGTTAATACGAGAATTCAGCATCTTAACTGATATGCGCTGGCTGTGTTCCCACCCAAATCTCATCTTGAATTCCCACGTGTTGTGAGAGAAAGCTGCTGGGAGGTAATTGAATCATGGGGGCAGGTCTTTCCCGCCGTGCAGTTCTCGTGATAGTGAATAAGTCTCAGGAGATTTGACGGTATTGTAATAGGGAGTTTCCCTGCCCAATCTCTCTCTTTGCCTGCCGCCATCCACTAATAAGACATGACTTGCTTCTCCTTGTCTTCAGTCATGATGGTGAGATTTCCCTAGCCATGTGGAACTGTAAGTCCAATTAAACCTCTCTTTTGTAAATTGCGCAGTGTCAGGTATGTCTTTTCAGGTGCGTGAAAATGGACTAATACATTAACCGTTAGGTCACACTACATCTTACTGCATACATTAATGAAATAATATATCATGTTATCCTTTAAATAGGGAGGATGTTGCATCTGGTCAGGACTCACAGGAACAATGATATTCTTTTTTTGTGATGTGCATTTTCTAAACTCTCCATATACGTATGCTTTTTTTTTTTTTTTTATAAGAGTGTCTCGCTCTGTTGCCAGGCTGGAGTGCAGTGGCGCAATCTTGGCTCACTGCAACATCTGCCTCCCGGGTTCCAGCTATTCTCCTGCCTCAGCCTCCCAAATAGCTGGGACTACAAGCACATGCCATCACGCCCAACTAATTTTTGTATTTTTAGTAGAGACGGGGTTTCACCATATTGGCCAGGATGGTCTTAACAATTTTTGTATAAATGACTACGTTACCATGTTACACTGAAGAGTCATTCCTGAGATTCTAACTGGTTCCCTTGCCTTTGCTTTATTTTTGACCTGAACAGGAGCTTAAAAATATCCCCTTTTCATACTTCTAGTAGTGATCTTACACTAAGGCCATTACATTTTCTCCCATTAGTGCAGTTTACAAGATCTGGGTCTTTCTGGAATCTTGTCTCAGTGTGCATCAGTAGGACGAACACTGCATTTCAGAGAACTTTGTAGTTGAGGAATATTTCGTTGTAATTCTAAATAATATCCAGATATTATCCACATTACTTCTGTTAATGGAAGGAAGGTCTTGAGGGTGAGTTGTCCAGGTTTTTGGCATGTTGAACAAAGAATTGTATAAAATGCACAAAAAAAGGAACAAAAAGCAGTGAAAGCAGGGATTTATTGAAGCCAGAGTACACTCCATAGGGTGGGAGTGGCTAGAGCAAGTGGCTCAAGAGCCCCAGTTGCAAAGTTTTCTGGGGTTTAAGTACTCTTTAGAGGTTTCCTATTGGTTACCCCCAGGTGAATAAAGGATTTGGCCTGTGGCCAATTAGAGCATGAAGTGAATTGGCCCCAATCAACTGGAGGCCGTGATGAGTTGTCACCCTATGCAAATGAAGGAGTGGCCCACAGCCAATCAGAGGCCTAAGCAAAGGAGTGGCCCACCCACTCAGAAGCCAGAGTGAATTGATGCCTTATGCAATTGAAGGAGTGGCCTATGGCCAGTCATAGGCACTTTACATTTGTGTTGGCAGTGAAGTGGGGGTTTGTAGGGGAAGTGGCTTCTGGTCTTTTGTTACTTGGACATGGAGAGGTGGGGTTTTCCCTCTGATCCAGTTCTAGGGACTCTGCACAAACTGGCCTTAGGTATTCTGTCTCCAGACCCTATTCTCCTACCTCACTTTCTACTCTATCTAAGGGTAGCAAGTTTTTTCACCTGTTTAGTATTTTTCAGTCAACTAACTAGGGCGAGTTCACTAGGCATTCAGTATCTGCTGAACAAACACTGAGTGCCTTTCAGCAAATGGCCACATATTCTAATAGGCTTTATTAGTTTTCCCAGACAAATAAAATTTGCCTTATTTGGCTAAGCAGAGACAGCCTATCTATGGAGTCACACTAATAAACCACAAACAAAGTGACTTCCCAACCAGAGGAATTTTAACCTTTGGTTCTCTAAAAATATGCATTCTTCCTTTAGTAAAGACCTGTGAACCACCTTCTAGAGAGTGTGATGTGACCTTAGCACAATTTTCTTCAGAAAATTGGCAATAATATGTTGTCCCATCTGTTCCACAGTGTAGGAAAAATTATTGTATGTTAGTATCAGATGTCTCAAGCAGCATTTGGGGAATTTTCCTAAGATTCTACCATAATAATGTTACTTAACAGTAAAGTCCCACTTTGATTCACCAGCAAAGAGTGTGCTGACCTCTATGTTTGAAATTACAGCCTTTATCAACGCTTTCCATATTGTCCTGTTGTGATTCACTCTTTTCTGGTGTTATTGTAAATTGAAAAACTCTATGTAGTTTTGATTGTTTTAGTCTCACACCTCTATGTAGAAATAAATGTGCTGTCTCCTCATATTGGACTTCTATTCTCATATCTATATATGCAATCAACATTTGGTTATCATTCACTCATCAGCCTAAATGTTATCCCTTTAAAGAGGCCTTTCTTTACAACTCATCATCTCCAATTTTGGTTTCTTCATTAGAATTTAAGTTTTGTGAGAGCAGGAATATTTTCATATTCATGTGGTACCTTCAGTACCTGAGTAGAATGATGTTTGGGACAAAATATCTGCTCAACATTGATTTGGTAAATGAATGAATAATCTGAATGACATGTGTAGAACTGAAATCTGAATTTCAAAAACAGTTTATAAAATAACAAAGCAACATTGATCAGATATTTTTTCTTAACTACTGATCAAGTAAATGAACAATTACATATGTATTCATTGTATAAGATTGGGAAAGACTTTTATAACTATGTGTGATGATGTTGGAGTGTCAGGATTTTAAAAACAACCTAAAATAAAAAGAAAAACACTGTTGTGCAGTGTTATACCTCTATTAACTCTCTTCAAATAACTCTATTATACAAAGAGTGATTTTTTTTCAATTTTAAGACTTAATTAAAATATGCATTATCGTCAGCTAAAAGATTCAAGTGCGAATTTTGTACAGCACAAAATACAAGATCTGACGTTAACATGTGTAAATAATAAAAAAAAGATTAAGTTGTCTTTCACTAATTAAAATGTTATAGAATTAAAATGAACATAAATGAGCATTTCTATTTTCAATTGTTAAGATTTCTAATTTAAAATATAATCCCCTTTTCTATACACAACTGGATAAAGTAATATGCTTATGACTTAGTTTAGTGAAATAGAGAAGGTGTGATTATGATTTGGCAATGAGATTTTCTTACACCCAGCCTATTTGTATTACATGCTTGGCAAATTCCTATAGGTATTTAGGTTTTTGAATCCAAAAATTAAAACTCTTACTAAGAAGGGAATTATCTTCTCTTCTATATTTTGCAAAGTTTCTGTATCTTCCATGTGGTCAATAAATAAATCATTATTTAATCATGCACAAAAGTACTTATCATTCTCCTTTTCAGCTTGACAGTATTGAAAAGTTAAAAATGACAAAACAAAAACCTACACACGCTTTTTGACTAACCCTTTAGTTCCACACATAGCACCATTGACATGATGATTATAGCAAGAGCTTGATTTCGTTCTAAGGCTGGGTCTTTTAAGAAAACAAAACGTGCTTTATTTGGTTTTTATAATAAGAAATGAAGCTGGTGACTTTGTTCTTCTAATCACTTATATAACATAATGTGCATCACCAGATCCACCAGAACATAGGTAGGCTCTGAATCTGCATATGATAAAGCACAATTTATTTACTTACGTGAATTTTTTTCTTCTGTTTCCTTTTCTTTCCTTTTCTTGCTCTTTCTTCCTTTCTTCCTTTCTTCCTTTCTTCCTCCCTTCCTTCCCTTCCTTCCCTTCCTTCCCTCCCTTCCCTCCCTTCCCTCCCTCCCTCCCTCCCTCCCTCCCTCCCTCCCTCCCTCCCTCCCTCCCTCCCTTCCTTCCTTCCTTCCTTCCTTCCTTCCTTCCTTCCTTCCTTCCTTCCTTCCTTCCTTCCTTCCTTCCTTCCTTCCTTCCTTCCTTCCTTCTTTCCCTTTCTTTTTTTCTTTCTTTTTGCTAAAAGAAAGACTTGGTCCTGGATTTTCAAAAGATCTTATTCAACTTGACAACCTCCAGGAAACCCTTCCCATACCCCTGATTTCAGCCTGGTTTCAAGGAGCACAAAAACAGAATTTTGCTTTATGGTTTTCTCCACCAATCACTGATCAGTATTCTTAATCTTATTCAATTTGAGCAAATCAGGAACAAAATTATTTACGGCAGTGTGGTGGCGGTTTTTATGTAAAGAGTGATCAAGAATACTGATTTGCAGGATTCTGGAATGAATCCTGGGCATCTTCAAGTTTTTTAAGCTGAAGTTATTAATTATAATTAGGGAGATTCTCAGTCCATAAAATATGGTGTCCCCACTGAAACCCTGCCACCACTCTCCATTTCTGAATAACACAGTGTGTCTCTGCTTTCACCTTCCTGTCTTGGATCCTACCCCTTACCATGTCATGGGCAGATGCCTCTCACCTCAAAATGGAACATTTACCTTTATCCCCACTTGTAGGCTCTGGCCTACTCTATAATGTGCTTATGTTTCCATTATGTTTGATGACACAAGTTAACATACCCTAGGCACCATTACTAGATCAGATGCCATTTTATATTGTCATTGACATATATCAAGGCCCAGTTTACTATATTCCTTGGGATTGGAAAAAATGAAAATTTTCTTTGAGAGGCCAATGCTTACTCATAATGGTATTTCTGGCGTTAGTTGTGCCTAAATGTCCCAATGGGTCACATTGTCCAATAGTTCGGTTGATGATCTTCTGGTAGTTAGAACAGATTTTTAAAAATTATAGATATTTTGAATTCCAGGATAAGAAAATTACGCTTTCCTTGAAAGGCAATATGAAGCCATTCATTGTACGATTTTGAAGAGGGCAGGAAAATGATTATAGTTGCTCTTGAAGAAACTGGTTGAACGGTCTAACTTTGGAGAAGAAGGGGAAAATGAAGCGAAACTTTTCTTTGCTATGTTCCTTCTGAGTGTAATTGCTGAAAAGAAAGAGTGACTGCTATAGAGGGCTCATTACTTTACATTACTTTATAGAACATTTGAAAATTTATACAAATACTTCCAAAAATAGATTTTTATAAGACCAGAGTCATTTTTGTTTATTTTTATATGTTATTTACAAAAGTGCTGTATGCAAAAGTAAGAACACATGTGTAGTATGTTTGTGTTTGCTTCATGTGTGTATATAATCCATATTAAAGCTAACTTATTAATTTAGTTTGGAATAGTATCTGAAACAATTTATTAAATGGTCTCATTACAAAAGGTAGTCTGGAGTCACTGAGATGCAAAATTTCCACCAGTTTAACACCATTTATCTCATTAACTATTCAGATCTCATGCAGAGAAAAGGAGAATTAACACTTAAAGGAGATTTGTGTAAAATATTTGGACAAGCTATATACAATGACTGCATTTTCCTTCTTAGTTGAGTTAAAGCAAACTTAAAAGATTTCACACATTACAAAAATTGTTAAGAAAATAATTGTGAATGTAATATCAGTGGAAAATATTTATATTTAGAATGAGGGGAAACTACAATTTACTGTTCATTTTTAGGTAAGACCCAGAACTAGAGAACACTGACAAAATATTGAAATGTTGAACATACAAATGTTATCCTGTATATGAGAATTAGCTACTCTCTTATCATATTCCATGTAGTGTCTATATTTCAATCCGTGTTGATATGTCCCAGTACCTAGTCTAGTCCTTCCAAGCTGATCCACACTTACAGTGAGAGAGAGAGAACATTTGTTTTCATGACTTAGCTTCAGCTGTCTGCTTCTGACGATAGATATGAATTACCCTCATTCAAGTGATTAACCAAATGAAAACTTCCTTCCATGTCATTAGTAGATCTTTGGCACTAAAATGAAAGTAAAATTAATCTTTTTTGATTAAATAATTGGATGCTTAAGTAATTTAAATAGTAGCTGTGAAGACATGGTCATTGCTACTGTAACTTAATCCTACTTTCTCTTACACACATAAATTTTTTGTGAGTAGCAAGATACATCAGTGACTATCATCACAAATGGGAAAATATGCAGGAATTTTATAATGGACTGAGAAATAAATGAAAAGAAATGTTACTATTACAACCTGAAAAAAAAAAATCACTGGTAGTGCATAAAGTGCTTCTAAAGGGAGAACGCTAGGTTTTCTAAAATGTATTAATATATTACCTTCTAGATACTTAACAATGTCTTACTGATAGACAGTTGTGTGTGTGTGTGTGCATGTGTGTGTGTGTGTGAACGAAAGACATTCATCTGGAACTCCTTCTGATCAGACTTTGATTTCCAGATGTGTTCATAATTTTGGAGTTTGGTTCTGCTCACAGCATCCTAATGTGAGATTCTGCCTGAAGTCTTTTTCAAAGTGACCACTTCGCAGGTTGTTAAGCACTAGGTAAGCCATTGTTTGCCAGCATTTGACCAAAGACAAGAATAAGTCACTTCGCTTTGAATTCAAGCTTTGGCATGCCTTTCCAAGATCATGTGAGTGAGTGTGTAAACTCTGTGTATGTATATTCATAGATGTGTGTGCATAATTGGTTAACAGCTTGCCCAGTCCATTTCCTCAAACAACGCTACTTATGAATCCTCTGCTGATAACATTAGCATCTATAACAGCAGCACGATAATGACGGACGTCACAGAGCTCTGTGTGTCCAGTACAGTGCAAAATATAGCCTATCTTCCCGTATTTTTAAAATGTCTTTCTGAGAAGGAGATTATTGTTTGAAATGTTGTAATTAGTCATACCTCGATTAAGTATTTATTGAGTGCTCACTATGTGCCAAGCTCCAAGGTAGGCAGTGGGGTACAAAAGTGAACAAAACACGCAAACTGGCCTAGTTTTGTGTTGTTCATATTCTGGTATGAGGAAGTATGCAGCAAGCAAAATTAAAGCTACTAATTTACATAGGATGTTAGAAGATGATTAGGGCTATGAAACGTAAAGCAGGTAAGTGGGGCATACGAGTGAAGAAAAGGGGATTGCACTGTTATCCATTGTAGTTAATTAGGTTTGAGTTCATAAAGAAAGTGGCTATTGATAAAAAGTTTAATGAAGAGAGACAAAAATTATCTCAGGTAGAGGAATAACCAGCAGAAAAGCCATGACGTAGAGCTTACCTGATATTTGAAGACCATCATGGAAGCTGTTATGTCTGGAATGGAGTGAACAAGGGGGATGGTAAAAGCAGGCAAGGTCAGAAACAGAAGGAGTGGGGAAATTGTAGTCTCACATACACCTTTGAGCATGGGGCTAATGAAAGCTCATCTGTGAGTTTTAAAAAAATATTCTCTGTTACTCTCTAGGGAATATGCTATAGAAAGGCAAATGTGGAGATTAAGATATCAGTGAAGCGGCTAGTGCAATAAATCAGAAAAAAAAAAAGAAAGAAGATAATGTGTTGGTTTAGATAGAAGATTTAAAAACTGTCCAGTCACATACTAAGTAAATTTGAATCCAAGTGTGCCTTAGTTCGGGTTTCTACCTGTACATCCTGTGTGTGTGATCTGGCATTGCGATGACTGTTAGCCTTTGTACAGTGAGTGCAAGTTTTTTTCCTAGAGTTCTGAGAGACATCAGGAAGAGGACCTTGAAACCAAGTGTTATGGTTAGAAGCACTGGCTTTGGTTTTGACAAAACTGTGACACTGGTAAAAGCCCTAGCTGTACTATAATTTTAAATAAATATTTCATTACATTGGACTCTCCAGTGCCTGGGTAGCCCACCTATTGCAAGGGGAATGATCATTTCCATAACAATGACATAAGGAAAGCAAGGAACAAATAATGCCATGCTACTGAGCGAAAGAAATCAACAGAGTCGCCAATAATTTTTTTCTTTTTCAGGCTGTGAGAGTAGTTCTTTCAGAAAGGGCACACTGCTGTGAATTCTCCTTACTGTTCTGTGGAGCATGAAGACATGGCAGTTATTTTATTTCTTGAGAGAGTAAGTAACATTTCTGCTCTCAAAAGTTTCAAATCCTATCCTAAATCGATACGCTTGAAGTGAGTATCTAGATGATTCTGGCGATAATTTGAAAGATGCTCTAAATACTGGGGAAGTAATGAAAAGATGCATCCTAATGTGGTGGAGTAAAATTAGATAAATAGAATAAAATATATTGATACATTTTGTTTTCATTGTTTCCAGAGGAGAAAATAAAATACAAATGTCATGTAGATCAAAATCTGTCCATGTAAAATTCAAGGATATGTGAATCACCATTCTGTTTTCAAAAAAGAATGCTGAATAATAAGTTTAATAATATGCTTAATTTATTTTATATGTCTTTAGAATTATCAGGATTATATTCTAGAAAATCATAGTAATTGGGTATTTACCAAGACAGCACGGATTTGAAATGCAAAGGAAAAGAATGCCTGCAGGTTTGCCTGATTCAGATGATGTTTAAGCCTTATATTTCCTGTTTTTAGACAGTAAAAGTAGCACTTTTAATGCTTGCATTATGTGGCTAAGTACAAAATTAGTACTCAGCACGCTGAAGCAGGGGCACTGGTGTATAGTTCCCAATATTCAAAAGGCAGAGTTTATAACTCTACTAAGGATACCCACCCCCCCCCCCCACACAGTGTATACTAGAAAACATTATTAGAGAACATCAATAAATATATATTATGCAGTTTTCAAAATTTAACTATTATGATTAAATAGGAATTTCTCTTCGTTAACATTGTTAAGAATTTTAAATTCGTTCTAAAAGAATTGACTGTGGCTTTAACAAACTGTGATTTTAAAGACAGATTTAAGAAATGCATATTTAATATCAGCTAGTTAGTGCTAAATAGTATCTTATTTCCGACTCTTATATGTTATAATTTTTAATGCAAACTTATAAACATAAATTAGTATTTTTGTTATCCCTTACTAAATGTCAAGGATCCCATTTTACTCGTCATTTATCCACACCCAAAAGTTTTTTCAGCCTTGATCCTCTTCTACTTATTATGTTAACTCATCCTTCCTTTCACAGACAAATTACTATTCTAGTACATTTGTCTGTTGCCTTTTCCTCATTATTTTTCACTACTCAATCTGGCTTCATCTTTGCAATCTAGCTTATTTTTATCGAAGTCTCCACAAGAACTGTGTCACTAATTCTGAAATTTTCCTAGCTTCAAAACCAATGCAAACTTCAGTGTTGATTTTCCTTAATTTTTGGGCAACATCTCTCTCCACTGAATAATCCCTACTTTCAAAAAAGCCTTCCCAATGAATTCCTTGGGACTTCATGAACACTGAATTGGGTTTCCTATTCTTCTCATAATTAATTCCAAGACTTTTAATTTTATTATCTTCTCTTCTTACATCTCCCATTTAAATGTTGTCCCCTAGTTCTCTATGAAGAACCTTCTTCTCTATCAATCTGCATGTCTGTTCCATGGACCCATACTCATTTACCTTCTTTCACTTATTACCAAACTCAGGCAAATCCAAATATGCATAAACAGCCTAATACCTGGTCTTCTAATCTGAGAGCCACCACATTGAACCTCTGCTTCACAAGTGCTTGTGGATTGTCTCATTACTCCAATCACAACTTTTCTAATAAATTTATTTGTCCTCTGTGAATGATCTTCTTTTCAGCAATCTTTAGTATATTGAAATGAAGCTCCTTCAGTGAACATTCCAAATAACCAAACCAGAAACATCCTTCTCATTGACCCTGAGTGATATCTAGGGATGTGGTTTGTCCTCCCAAAACTCAGGCCCAAATTTGATTCTTAATGACAGAGTTTGGAGGTGAGGTCTAGTGCGAGATGTTTGGCTCATGCAGGGGGATCCTTCATGAATAGATTAATGCCCTCTCACAGGGGTGAGTGAGTTCTTGCTCTTGCAGGAGTGAATTATTTGGTAAGTGCAAAAGTAATCGCAGTTGGAGCCATTATTTTTAAATGGCAAAAATCACAATTACTTTTGCACCAACTTAGTAATTCTTGAGAAAGAAGATTGCTGTAAAAACCTGGCATCCTTGGTTTTACTCTTCTACTTTCTTTCTCACCATGTAATCTCTTTGAATATGCCCACACCAAGTATTGGTTTTCTGCCAAGTATTGAAACAATTTGAGGCCCTCACCAGATGCAGCTACCCAATCTTGACCTTTCTAGCCATCAGAATTGTGAGCCAATTCTCTTTTCTTTGTAAATTCCCTAGTCCCAGGTATTCTGTTATAGCAACACTAAGTGGATTAAGGCAGAAAATTGGTACTGAAGAGTGGGGTGTTGCTATACAGATACCTGAAAATGTGAAAGCAACTTTGAAACTGGGTAATGAGTAGTGGCTGGAAGAAATGGAAGAAGCAGTCTAAACTGTCTGTATTGCCATAAATGGAGCATTAAGGTTAATTCTGCTGAGAGTTCAGAAAAACTCAAAAACACAAGGGAAAGTAAGGAACTTCTTAGCCATTGGTTATATGGTTATCACCAAAATGCTGATAGAAATATGGAGAGTAAAGGCCATTTTGATGAAATCTTGGGTGGAAATGAGGAACCACATCATATTGGGTACCGCAGAAAAGATCATCTTTGTTACATTGCACTGTTAGGGCATAAACACAATGCAGCCAAGTTCTTTGCTGTGGGCCCTCCAATCACAGGCCCACAGCAAAGAACTTGGATGCCTTGTTTTCATGTTCCAAGAGTTTACAGAAGGCAGAATCTAAGAGTTATGAACTAGCATACCTAATAGAAGAAATTTCTAAGCAGCAAAGCAATCAAGAAGCTGTGGGGCTACTTTTAACAGCTTACATTGAGTTACAACAACAAAGGGATAAACTGAAGGCGGCATTTACAATTAAAAGGGAAGAAGAGTGTAAACATTTGTGAAATTCACAGCTTGGGCATTTGGTAGAGAATGGAAGAGCATTTTCAAAAGAGGGAGGCAAGGGTGCATGACTAGGACTCTTTGCTAAAGGAATTAGCACAGATAAAAAGAATCCAAGTGCTAATAGTCAAAACTGTAGGAAAAAAGCCCTAAAGATATTTCAAAAATATTCTAGATCACCCCTCGCATCACAGGACCAGAAGACTAAGGTCCTGACTGGGTACTGACTCAGGGTACTGACTCAGGGCACCGCTGCCTTGAGATGTCTTAGGACACCGCTCTCTGCAACCTGGCCACTCCAGATGGAACAGCTATGGCTCATGTTGCCTCAGGTGAGGCTCATGTCACTACTTGCAAGGGCACAAGTAGGAAGCTTTGGAGTCTAGATAGTCTTAATTCTGCAGGCACATGAAATGCCGGAACTATGAAGAGATGGCTTCCTCCATTGAGATTTCAAAAAATGTACAGAGAAACCTGCAGGCACAGGTAGACACTTGTCACAGGGACTGAGCCAGTCCAGAAAATCTCTGTTAGGGCAATACTGAGAGGAAATTTAGGGAAGGAGACACTGCCGAGAGTCCCCACCAGAGCAGTGCCCAGGGTAGGGATGCTGCTGGAACCCTAGAATTGTAGTAACTGGAAGCATCCGACCTCAGCCTGGAAAAGCTGTAGGCGTGTACGTGGAACCCATGAAAACAGCCAAATGGATTCCTCTGAGCAAAGTCAAGAGATGAGACTGCCAGAGGCCCTGGGAGACTACCCCTTGTACCAGTGTGACCAGGATGTGGTACATGAAGTCAAAGGATATTATTCTGGAACTTTCATATTTAATATTTACACTGCTGAGTTTCAGACTTGCTTGCATTAGGGATCTATTACTTCTATCTCCTTTCAGTTTCTTTCTCTCCTCTTGAATAGGAATGTCTACCCTATGTCTATTCCACCATTGTA
Organism: Macaca nemestrina; assembly: GCF_043159975.1. NCBI lineage: Eukaryota > Metazoa > Chordata > Mammalia > Primates > Cercopithecidae > Macaca > Macaca nemestrina. The sequence continues at coordinate 150,737,493 of NC_092130.1, forward strand.
TCTTGAAAGTAAATAGCTTATTTTTGATTTTATAAGGTCAGAGCTCAACTTCGAGGCTTTTAAGTTGGTGCTAGAACAAGTTAAGACTTCTGGTACTATTGAGAAGATATGACTGATTGCATTTTGCATGTGAGAAGGACATGAGTTTTGGTGACCCAAGGGCTGAATTATATGGTTTGGATATGAATTTTCTCTTCCAAAATGAGTGTTGAAATTTGATCCTCTATATGGGAGTATTGGGAGATAGAGCCTCATGGTAAGTGTTTGAGTCATACAGACAAATTTTTCATGTATAGATTAATGCCCTCATTCCCACAGAGGGGAGCAAGTTCTTGCTCTCACAAGAATGATGTAGTATTTCTTGAGAGAGCAGGTTGTTAAAAAGAGTCTGCTTCCTCAGCTTTCCTCTCATTTCCTTTCTTACCATATGATCTCTTCACACACAACTGCTTCCCTTCTGCTTTCTGCCATGAGTTGAAGCAGCTTGAGGCCCTCACTAAATGCAGCTGCCCAATCTTGGACATTCCGGACACCTGAATTTTGAGCCAAATAAGCTCCTTTTCTTTATGCATTACCCAGTCTCAAGTATTATTGGCAGCAATAGTCTTAAACAGACGAAGACATTTAGCCAAGTCACAGAGTTCTATAGATTTTAAGTATGTGACAGCTACTCAAATTCCACACTTACAATACCCTTGTCAATGTTTTCTTCCACCTATCATCCTTTCTCTGAAAGCGCTTAATAGACTCACTCTTTTGAATCTGGATTTTCACTGACTATCTATATTATATTCAACAGCTAGAATAGTTTTGCTTTCAGAAAGAGATTTTTTTTTTTCCTGTAGCACAGTAATTTCATTTCCAAGAGACCTTGGCTTATCAACAACCATTATATGAATAACTTTTACATCCTAGAAAAATGTGCCAGGACGTTTCTAACTAGCATCCCCCACTCCTGATAAATACACATATGAATTTGAATGTTAGGGATTTTTAATGTCTATGTAATATATGGAGAAGTTCTTCAAATTTTAGTAGCAAATGTGAATCCTGCGGAGACATATATTTTGCTGGAATGAATAAATTTATGAGCTCCTTAGGATCAGTTCTTCGGGGGCATAAGGTGCCCAGATAGCTTACTTTAGTAAATGTTCATTGTTCTACTAATATCCAAGTTCCTGTTTGCTCAGCTACTTATTCCCATGTCACTGGGAATAAAAACTGGGTTGTTAAGGAGAATACAGAAAAAAATTTCACAGCTCCTTAAGTGAAGAAAAAAGGGAAAGATAAATTATATAGCAGGGGAAGTAAACTTTGGTGATAGCATGGAGATTTTTAACTGGAAATGTCATAAAATTTTTCCTGATTGATGTACATCTGAATTTCCCCTGAATGATTCCTTTTTCTTTCCTCCAAACAAATTACTGTTGTCATAACACAACACTCAGTCTCTTATTGTTTGATCTTATCATTTCCAATTAGTGGTAGGGGATTTTAAAGTATAGTGGAAATATCTGTGCCTTATAAATGCATTCAACATGGCAACATAAAACCTGGCTTTCTCCATTCTCAATCTATGCTTTGTAGTTCTCTATATTAATTATTCTTATCTGATGTGTGCACTTCTCTCATTTTTCCATTGCATTGTAAGATTCTTAGAAGAAAGAAGTCATATCTTTAACCTGTATCATACTTTCCACAACCTCCCCACTTGTTTCATCTCTCCAAAATGTAAAATATTGATTTAAATATTTTATATATTATAAATAGTATGGCAACAATTTTTAAACATAATTTTCAAAAGATGAAAAAAACCCACAAACATCTTGGCTTTTCAATTCAACTCTCTATTCACGCTCTCTACTTGCACTTTCTCTCTACGTGAACTATTATTATTACTCCTTCTTTATGAAATAAGCCAGAAAATAAGCAGAATATTACAATCTGTTGGAATTATCTTGTGGTTAAAATCAATCTACTAACCACAGAAAAACCTCAAATACACATTTCATCTGTATAAAAAAATGAAGCAGTCTGATTTCTACTGCTGTTCACTTAGTTTTTATTTATAGCTACCAAAGTCGCAAATATTTCATCCCAGGAAATTTGTTTGAAGGTAGAATTCCAGTATTCCCATATAAGGGCTGCAAACCAAATAACACAATCACTGCCACAGATTATTGCTTTATAAATAGTCTCAACAAAGTGCATCTTGTGATTATTATTTTATCAGAAAATAATGTGTTATTGGGTAGCAATATGAATTATCTATTTTCTTATTTTATAAAGGGAAGTCTATGTTGTACAGAATTGCATTTTAAATATAATGATTCTGCTTTCCTACTTCCGTTACAATTATTGTCATATGTTAAGGCTTGTTCTAATACCAGACCAATATATGGACAGTTCATAAAATAAGTAGTTTTTGTTTTTACAGAAGAAACAAAATATCTTGAAGTGCTACAGAGCAATTGTTATGTTTCTTCATCTCTTGGAAGGGCTCTTTCTGTTGCTGCAAGTCCTAGTGAGTTATAGTTCTTTTATAACATGAAAAAAGATAATGGCTATAATACCACTATGTGAATTTCAACTTTCAACCCTCTCTCTAAAGTTAAAAGTTAGCTTTCAAAGCTTTTAGAAGGCTGCTGCCCTTTCAAACTACATTTCTAGTGCATCAGTTTTATTGATTTATTCATAGTAAATGTTATCTGCTCCTTCCTTGTGTGTGAAACTAAAGAAGGGCTACATAAGTGCCTCCTAAACCCTGGCAACCTTCTCAAATGCACTTGGCTAAATACTGAAAACTTATTCTTTCTGGTCAAGACAGTGGTCACGCTGGAGAGGAAAAACGGGCTCCCAGTGCCAACAAGGATAAGTCATAAATTCTAGTTTACCACCAATATCAAATGGGAATTGTTTCACCATTCCAGGAACTATTATTTCCAGAAAGTGATAGAGCCTCTCCAGTAATAAAAGCATTGATCCTCAACTGAACTCTATCTGATGTAAATTGGAGGAGTCTTTTTGAAGAAATGCATTTCTGTAGTCTCAAAGTCCTTCAGTTTAATATGGGTGAATGCATATTAAAGAAATGAGTGAGGCAGCTTAATTCTACCATTTAAAATACAGAACTAAAAAGAGAGAAGAAAAGTGACTTCTTTCGATTATAGTACAGTCTCTTATTTCTTTTTATTTATGTATTAATCATACACATTATTTATACTCTGTTAACTTCCCTTTTGCATTGTATGATTTATTCCATGTGCCAATTTATATGCAACTAAATTATTTATTATCATGTAAAGGTTTATAAGGTAGAGAAAGCCTACAAAAGCTTTACTTTTGTCCCATAATGAAGAAAATATACAATATGCAAGTTCTTTTCATTGACTTTATTTTTGTCCATTGAAAATAATAGAATACATTCTCTAGTATTGGAAAAGGTCCACAACGCCTGGACTTTCCTAATTCCATATAAAATAAGATAAAATAAGATAATTCCACTTAAAAGAAGATAAATACTAAGATGGTTTGATCCAAATGGTTTGATACCTAGCACTCATTCCCCTTTTCAATACTTACATAGATAATAGCAAAGCATATTATGATGGAACCAATGGTGAAGTTATTATTCTTTGAAAAGTAACTACAGTCAAAGAATTCTCCAATGGTACTGATTGGTCCTGACCCGTTCAGATATGGCGGTGGGCCTGATGTGTGATTAACAGAGATTCTAAGCAGAATTATAGTGCTTCATTCTTCAATATAAATTGCCCAGGAGCACCTGGCTTTTGAGATAACCATTTAATATAAAAAGATAACAAAGCCCAAAGCCTATTTGATAAAATGGAAACATAAAATACTTGAAAGTCTTATCGTAACTTCAAACCGAAAAACATACAATGAATGCACACACAAAAATTTAAAAGCAAGAAACTAAATCATCTTATTATAGAAAATTACCTTCACTAAAGAAAGACAGGAATGAAAAACAAAAAAGAAGATACTAGAAAACAACCAGAAAACAAATAACAAAATGGCAGGATTAAGTCCTTACTTACCAATAATAACATTGAATTTAAGTGGACTAAACTTTCTAATCTAATAGTAAGTAGTTAAATGAATTATTTTAATATGTAGTTGAATGGATTAAAAAAACAAGACATATTGGTCTGTTGCCTACAACAAACATATTTCCCATATAAAGACAGAAGTAGACTGAAAATACAGAGATAGAAAAAGATTCCATGTCAGTGGAAACCACAAAAAAAAAAAAAAAAAAAAAAAAAAAAAGCAGGAGTAACTCTACTTAAATCAGACATAATATATTTCAAGACAAAAATATAAGAAATGACAAAGGTGATCATTATGCAATGATAAAGGGGTCAATTCAGCAAGACAATATAACAGTTTTAAATATGCTTGCACCCAACACTGGAGTACCCAGATGTATAAAGAAATTATTACTGGATCTAAAGACAGAGAGAGAGAGAGGCCCTATTACAATAATAGATGGAGACTTCAAGATCCTACTTTCAGCTTTGGACAAATCTTCCAGACAGAAAATCAACAAGGAAACATCAGACTTAATTTGCACTATTGACCAAATGGATCTAATAGATATTTACAGAATATTTAGAACATTTCATCCAACGACTAAAGAGTGAACATTCTTTTCCTCAGCACATGGATCATTCTCAAGAGTAGGCCGTATGTTAGGTCACAAAACAAGTTTTAAAACATTCAAAAAATTGATGTAGTATCAAGTATCTTCTCTGACCACAAATGAATAAAACTAGAAATCAATAACAAGCGGAATTATGGAAACTATACAAATAAACAAAAATTAAACAGTATGTTCTGAATGACCAATGGGTTTATGAAGAAATTAAGAAAGAAGTTGAAAAAGGTCTTGAAACGAATGATAATGGAAGCACAATATGCCAGAACATTTTGGATATAGCAGAAACACTACTAAAAGGAGAACTCACAGTTATAAGTGCTTACATTTAAAAAAAAAAAGAGGAAAAACACCTGATAAAGAATCTAATGATGCATCTCAAAGAACTAGAAAAGCAAGAGCAAACCAAACCCAAAATTAGTAGAAGGAAAAGATCAGAGGAAAAATAAATGAAATTGAAATGAAGAAAAGAATACAAAAGATCAATGAAACAAAAAGTTGGTTTTTTGAAAAGTTAAACAAAATGACAAACATTTAGCTGAACTAAGAAAAAAGGAAGATTCAAATAAATAAAATCAGAAGGGAAAAAGAGACATTACAACTGATACTTCAGTTATTTAAATGATCATTAGCGTCTACTATCAGCAACTATAGGCCAATAAATTGGAAAATCTAGAGGATATGAACAATTTCCTAAACATTTACAAACTATAAAGAAAAACCAGGAAGAAATCCAAAACCTGAACAAACCAATAACAAGTAGCAAGATTAAAGCCATTATAAAATGTATCCCAGTAAAGAAAGTCCAGAAACTGCTGGGTTTCCTGCTGAATTTTACCAAGCACCTAAGGAATGCATACAAATCTTACTCAAACAATTCCAAAAAATAGAGGAGGAGGGAATACTTCCAAACTCATTTTCCAAGGCCAGTATTACCCTGATACCAAAACCGGACAAAAATACATCAAAAAAAGAAAACCACAGGCCAATATCTGTGGTGAATATTAACACAAATATCCTCAACAAGATACTAGCAAACTGAATTCAGCAAACATTAGAAATATCTTTCATTATGACAAAGGGGGATTTATCCCTGGGATGCAAGTATGGTTCAACACATGCAAATCACTCAATGTGATACATTATAAAACCAGAATAAAGGATAAAACCATAGGATAATTTCAATTTAGGATGAAAAAGTAGTTGATAAAATTTGACATCTCTGCATGATAAAACCTTAAAAAACTAAGGGTAGAGGGAACATACCTTAGCATAATAAGAGCAATACACAAAACACGTTCAGCTAGTATCAGACTAAATAGGGAAAAACTGAAGGCTTTTCCTCTGAGATCTGGAACATGACAAGGATACCTACTTTCACCAGTGCTATTTAACATGGTACTGGAAATCCTAGCTAAAGCAATTAGACTAGAGAAAGAAATGTAGGGCATCCAAATTGGAATGGAAGAAGTCAAACTATCCCTAATTCAAGATGATATAACCCTACATTTAGAAAATTTTAGAGACTGCATAAGAAAATTATTAGAATTGATAAATTCAGCAAAGTTGCAGAATACAAGCTCAACATATAAAAATTAATAGCATTTCTATGTGCCAAGAGTGAGGAATTTGGAAAAAGATTTTTTAAAAAGGTAATCCCATTTACCATAGCCACACATAAAATCAAATGCCTAGGGCCGGGCGGGGTGGCTCATGCCTGTAATCCCAGCACTTTGGGAGGCCAAGGTGGGGGATCATCAGGTCAGGAGTTCGAGACCAACCTGACCACCATGATGAAACCCTGTCTCTACTAAAAATACAAAAAATTAGCCAGGCATTGTGGCATGTGCTTGTAATCCCAGCTACTCAGGAGGCTGAGGCAGGAGAGTCGCTTGAACCCAAGAGGCAGAGGTTGTGGTGAGCCAAGATTATGCCACTGTATTCCAGCCTGGGCAGCAGAGAGAGACACTGTCTCAAAGAAAAAAAAAAAATAAATGCCTGGGAATTAACTAACAAAGGGAAAGAACTCTATAATGAAAACTGTAAAACACTGATAAAAAAATTGAAGAGGACACCAATAAAAAAGGAAAAATATTCCATGTTCATAGATTAGAAGAATTTGTATTGTTAAAATGTCTGATATGGTTGGGTTGTGCACCCACCCAAATTTCATTTTGAATTGCATGTGTTCCCATAATCCCCACGTGCTGTGGGAGAGACCCAGTGTGAGGTAATTGAATCTTGTGGGATGTTACCTCCATGCTGTTCTCATGACAGTGAGTGAGTCCTCACTAATCTGATTGTTTTATAAGAAGCTTTTCCCCCACTTCACTCTACACTTCTTGCTGCCACCATATGAAGAAGGACATGTTTGCTTCCCCTTCTGCCGTGATTGTAAGTTTCCTAAGGCCTCTTGAGCCATGCTGAAATGTGAGTCAATTAAACTTATTTCCTTTATAAATTACCCACTCTTGGGTATGTATTTATTAGCAGTGTGAGAACACACTAATACAATAAATTGGTACTGAGGGAGTGGGGTGCTGCTGTAAAGATACCCCAAAATGTGGAGGTGACTTTGGAACTAGGTAACAGGCAGAGGCTGGAACAGTTTGAAGGGCTTGGAAGAAGATAGAAAAATGTAGGAAAGTTTTGAACTTTCTAGAGACTTTTAGAGCTCAGAAAACAGGAAGATGTGGGAAAGTTTAGAACTTCCTAGAGACTTGTTGAGTAGCTTTGAGCAAAATCCTGATAGTAATATAGACAACAAAGTCCACGCTGAGGTGGTCTCAGATGGAGATGAGGGCCTTTTTGAGAACTAGAGTAAAGTTACTCTTGCTATGCAGAGAAACTGGTGGCATTTTGCCTCTGCCCTAGAGATCTGTGGAACATTGAAGCTGAGAGAGATGATTTAGGGTAGCTGGCAGAAGAAATTTCTAAGGGGCAAAGCATTCAAGAAAAAGTAGAAAATTAAAGTTTGGAATATTTGCAGCCTGATTATGTGAAAGTAAAGAAAAACCCCTTTTCTGGGGAGAAATTCAAGCCTGCTCCAGAAATTTGCCTAAGTAACAAGGAACCAAATGTTAATTACAAAGACAATGGAGAAAATGTCTCTAGGCATACCAGACCTTCCCGTCACAGGTCTGGAGGTCTAGGAGGGAAAAATGGTTTCATGAGATAGGCCAGGGATCCCGTGCTCTATGCATCTTTGATACATAGTATCCTGAATCCCAGCTGCTTCACCTCTAACTGTGGCTAAAAGGGGGCAATGTACAGCTCAGGTTATTGCTTTGGAGGATGCAAGCCCTAAGCCTTGGTAGATTCCATGTGGTGCTGGGTCTGCAGGTGCACAGAAGTCAGGAATTGAAGTTTGGGAACCTCCACCTAGATTTCAGAGGATGTATGGAAATGCCTGGATGTCCAGGCAGAAGTTTGCTGCAGGTGCAGAGAACCTCTTGGAGAACCTCTGCTAGGACAGTGTGGAAGAGAAATGTGGGGTCAGAGCCCCACAAAGAGTTCCCACTTAGGTGCTGCCTAGTGGAGCTGTGACAAGAGGGCCACCATCCTCCAGACCCCGGAAAGGTAGATACACCAACAGATTGCACCATGCTCCTGGAGAAGCAGCAGACACTCAACACCAGCCTGTGAAAGCAGCCAGGAGGTGGGCTGTATCCTGCAAAGCCACAGGGGTGGAACTGCTGAGGGCCATGGGAGCTTACTTCTTGCATCAGCATAATTTGGATGTGAGGCATGAAGTCAAAGGAGATTATTTTGTAACTTTAAGATTCACTTATTCCCTTGTCAGATTTTGGACTTTCATGTGGCCTGTAGCCCCTTTGTTTTCATTAATTTCTTCATTTTGGAATGGGTATATTTACCCAATCCCTGTACCCCCATCGTATCTAGGAAGTAACTAACTTGCTTTAGATTTTACAGGCTCATAGGTGGAAGGGACTTTTCTAGTCTCAGATGAGACGTTGGACTTGGACTTTTGAGTTAATGCTGAAATGAGCTAAGATTCTGGGGGACCGTTGGAAAGGCATGCTTATGTTTTGAAACGTGAAGACATGAGATCTGGGAGGGGCCAGAGGCAGAATGATGTAATTTGGTTTTGTCCCCACCCAAATCTCATCTTGAATTGTATTTCCCATAATCCGCACATGTCTTGGGAAGGACCAAGTGTGAGGTAATTGAATTGTGAGTTCAGTCAGTTCCATCCTGTTCTCATGATAGTAAGTTCTCACAAGATCTGATGGTTTTATAACTGGTTTTTCCCCTGCTTTGCTCTGCACTTTTCCTTGCTGCTTCTTTGTGAAGAAGGAAATGTTTGCTTTTTTTCCTGCCATGATTATAAGTTTCCTGAGCCCTCCCCAGACATGCTGAACTGTGAGTCAGTTAAACCTTTTTTCCTTTACAATTACCCAGGCTCAGATATGTCTTTATTAGCATTGTGAGAACAGACTAATACAATGTCTACAGATTCAATGCAATCACTATGAAAATACCAATGACATTTGTCACATAAATAGAAAAAAAAAATCTTAGGAACCACAAAGGACCCAGAATAGCCAAAGCTATCCTAAACAAAAAGAACAAAACTGGAGGAATTACATTACCTGACTCCAAATTATACTACAAGGTGATACCAACCAAAACAGCATGGAACTGGCATAAAACAGACACATAGACCAATGAAACAGAACAGAGAATCCAGAAACAAATCTACACAGTGGATTCCTTTTCAACAGAGGTGCCAAGAACATACCCTGGGGAGACAGTCTCTTCAATAAATGAAGCTGGGAAAAGCAGATATTCATACGCAGAAATATGACACTAGACCCCTGTCTGCCACCATATACAAAATCAAATTAAAATGGATTAAAGACTTAAATCTGAGACCTCAAGCTATGAAACTACTACAAAAAAAAAATTGGAGAAAATCTTCAAGACATTGGTTTGACCAAAAATTTAATGCGCAATACCCTATAAGCATGTACAACCAAAGCAAAAATGGACAAATGTGATCACAAGTTAAAAACTTTTGCACAGCAAAAGAAACAATCTACAGAGTGAAAAGGCAGCCCTCACAGTGATAGAAAATATTTGCAAACTATCCATCTAACAAAGGATTGGTATCCAGAACACATAAGGAGTTCAAACAACTGTATAACAAAAAGAATCTCATAATTTGGTCAAAAGTGGGCAAATAAGCAATTTTCAAAAGAATATATACAAATGGCAAACAGGCATATGAAAAGGAGTTTGGCAACACGGATCATAGAGAAATGTGAATCAAAACTAAAATGTGATATCATCTTACTCCAGTTAAAATGGATTTTATCCAAATGACAGGCAATAAAAAATACTGTGAAGGATGTGGAGAAAAGAATACCATCATACACTGTTGGTGGGAATGTAAGTTAGTACACTCACTATTGATAACAGTTCCTAGGTTTCTCAAAATCTGAAAATTGAGCCACCATATGATTCAACATACCATTGCTGGGTATATACCCCCAAAATATACATCAATATATCAAAAAGATATCTGCACTCTAATAGCTAAGAGTTAGAAGCAACCTAAGTTTCCTTTAACAGATGAATGGATAAAGATAATATGGTACATATACACAATGGAGCACTCTTTAGCCATAAAAAAGAATGAGATCCTGTCATTTGAAACAACATGGAGGGAATTGGAACTCATTATGCTAAGTGAAATAAGGCAGGTATAGAGAGACAAACAGTGCCTGTTCTCATTTACTTGTGAGATCTAAAAATCAAATCCATTGAACTCATGGAGACAGAGAGCAGAAGGATGGTTACCAAAGGTTGAGAACTGTAGTGTGAGGTTGTTGGAGAGAGGGGGATGGTTAATGGTTACAACAGACAATATTTAGAAAGAATGAAGAAGATCTTCTATTTGATAGCAAAACAGGCTGACTATGGTAGCTAATAACTTAATGATACATTTTAAAATAACTTAAATTGTGTGTTGGATGGTGTGTAACACAAAGGGTACATTCTTGAGAAGATGGATTCCCCATTCTCCACGATGTGATTATTTCACATTGCGTGCCTGTACCAAAAAAATCTCATGCACTCCATAAATATATACACCTACTATGCGGTCACAAAAATTAAGAATAGATTTTTAAAAAGAAACATATATCATGAAGGTGGACAAATGTAAATTAAATATATATAAATAGATATGCAAAGTGTATATATATGGATATATCTCAATTTTGATATGCAAAGGATGGAAGGAAGAAAGGAGGAAGAAAACAAAGGTAGGAGGAAAGAAAGAATGATAAAAATAATGAAAATTCAGAAAACAAAGAATATGCTCTTAAAAAACATGAAAACATAATGCTTGTGATAGCAGACTTTTTTTTCTTAGAAATAGAAAATGTGGCAGAAAATAACATATAGAAAAAGTGATAAAAAGCAAATTAGAAAAAATAGAAATCTCATATTTTCTTTTTCATATTATGACAGCAATATATAATGCAAGTCCAGATTTGCACAATTAAAATAACTCAGTGTTCTCAGTTAACAATGCCAATAATTAAAGGGAATGATGTCAACATTAACATTATCTGAGTTCTTTCTTTATTTTGACTCTAAAGATTTTTACTAACACCGTATTTAAAAATTCAATCACTTGGTCTTTGTTCTAAAAAAATATGTAGGGTAATTCCACCCGTTTATGGCTGTCTATGTTTACCTATGTGTCCTGTTACCACTCAAAGAGTCTTACTTTTTGCCGGGTGTAGTGATCCCAGCTGAGGCAGGTGGATCACGAGTTCAAGAGATAAAAACCATCCTGAACAACATGGTGAAACCCCATGTCAACTAAAAATACAAAAATTAGCCAGGCGCGGTGGTGGGCGCCTGTAGTCCCAGCTACTCGGGAGGCTGAGGCAGGAGAATCACTTGAACCTGGGAGGCGGAGGTTGCAGTGAGCTGAGACCATGCCACTGCACTCCAGCCTGGTGACAGAGCAAGACTCCATCTAAAAAAAAAAAAAAAAGTCTTATTTTTTAAATAAAACAGAAATACTTAATATTCAGCTTTACACACTCAAAGGAAAAGAGTTTCTATACATCTAAACTGATAGCAACTCTAAGAAATCTTCATGTGGTGACATACAGAGGACAGTAGTGGTGACTGTTATCACCGCTAACACTTTTACTTGAAAGCAAACTTTTTTAACACCTTTACTTGAAAAAATGCTACAGGATTTGGCTGTATAAAATATTTTACAACATTTTAATTGTACAAGTCTAGGTTGTTGGTATAGAGTCTTTAACTTATATACATAGTTCATCATCACTGGAATGCATAATATGATATATCAGTATTCTCTTTCCGTGGATGTGAGATTTTAAAGGAATGCTTTAGAAGAATGGTGATTTTTTTCAAACTTTGCTTACCTTATATACTGTATACATATTTAGATCTTAATAATAATCTAACAATGATAAAGCTTGTTATAATAATGGTCAGAAAAATAAAAATGTAGAGAAATTATAGAAAATATATTTTATAGGAACTATTCTTAGGTGAAATGGTTTGAAAAATTACTTATAATGAGTGATGATATTGATGAGCTTGTGTAAGCATTTTTTAAAAGTCATTAGTATGAAGTTGGAGGAAGAAAAAGGATGAAAATTGACTCTCCTCTAGGATATGGATAGTTCATTATCTGGCATATTTTGTTCTTATACAGAATGTTTATTCATGAATATCATAGGCTGTATCAACATTTTGAGCTCTTACTAATCGAAGATACTGTACTAATATCGATTAGGTCCTAAAAGATTTACATTAATATTAGGCTATACTACCACAGTATCTGTTCCAAAACTTTTCCACTTTTCTCAGTTTTATATTCACTTACCTCAATGCAACAGATAAATCTAAAATATTTATTGAGAAATCAAATCTATTGGAGTGATATCTGTCCTCATTTTTAATTTTCCTACTTCCTCTTTCTACCCTCCAGCCTCCGGCCAAAGGCATTTCTACTACTGCTGAAAACCAATTCTGCAATATTCAGTTACCTTCTGCCCTGATTCCTGTGTGCTGTGGTTCTCATTCTTCCTGTTCTGATTTGTCAAAAAAAGCACAGAGTGGGGCCAAGCACAGTGGCTCAAGACCATAATTCTAGCACTTTGGGAGGCTGAGATGGGTGAATCACCTGAGGTCAGGAGTTCGAGACCAGAATGGCCAATATGACGAAACCCCGTCTCTACTAAAAATACAAAAATTAGCCGGGCGTGGTGGTGGGTGCCCATAAACCCAGATACTCAGGAGCCTGAGGCAAGAGAATCACTTGAACCCAGGAGGCCGAGGTTGCAGTGAGTCGAGATCTCACCACGGCACTCCAGCCTGGGTGAGAGAGCAAAACTCCCTCTTGAAAAAAAAAAAAAGAAAGCACAGGTGTACCACTTAATGATACTACTTCTGTTTTAACTCCAAACTATATTCCGCCTTTTAAATGACTTGTATCTAAGAATTAACATTTTATAGTTACTGTCTTTCCTTTCTATGCTTAACTTCCCCTCATTCCCTAAATTCCTTACTCTCAACTATCAAATCACAAAACTAATAGTTGTTTCTGAGACTGCATTTACCTCAACTTCCTTGAAGCAGGTTCTTTTCCTTCTCTCACTCATTAAATATCAGAGTTACACTTTATTTCTCAGTCTCTCAGTCTCTAATTTCTTTGCTGATGAATGAATGCAATGTGTATATTTCCACTTATCTTCTGGATACTTGCATATACTTGACTTTTATTCTTTTAACACAATACATCTGTATCTAAAATCGTAATCAAAAACTGGATTTCCTGTTTCTACCAATCATATACCTAAATAACAAGATCAAACTCTTAATAACTTTTAATCATTACATTACCTTTTCTTTTTCTCTCATGTAAGTTTAGGTCTCTGAATAATATCATTTCTTGGATTTTCCTGTTTATTCCAAAATATAATGTAGCTGTTCAGAAATTTACATTGCACACACTTAAAATATCTGCCTATTTTTTGATAATAGGAAAAGTGCAACATGTGGGGTTCCCCTGGGGCTTTGAATTGTGAGGCTACAACTAGAAAGGTGGCATTCTATATCTTAATCTATATCTTTATATATATATCTTAATATATATATTTATATATAGTATATATTATATTATATATTATATATTATATAGCATATATTATATAATATATAGTATTTATATAGTATATATAAATATATAGTATATATGTATATATAGTATATATACATATATAGTATATATGGTATATATAAATATATAGTATATATAATTATATAATTAATAATATATATTAATTAATGTATATTATATATCTATATCTTAATCTATATCTTTATCTGAGAGGTGCTTACCACTCAGGGGTGCGTTTATCTTTTTGTACAATTAAGATCTGTGAATTCTACCAAAAATATCTGTCAATGACTATGGAGAGTTTAAGATTTTATCCTATTTGTAAGCAAAGAAGATAGCCTGACACATTGTCTTTGAGGTAGGCAGAAATCTAGTGACTCCTAGGTCAGAAGCATAGTGCTTTATTATTCAAAACACAGCAAGCAGTGTGATCCTCACACTCCCATAGGTTCCCAATGCTTCCCAAATGTTATGGTGGAGACACAAAAGACCCAGGTGAATTCTATGCATCCAGTGAATTGGGGTCTTAGCTAAATCCCCAAAACTTATTAAATACAAATTCCTGCCTTGCATGAAGACGTTTATTGGATGTTAAAGGCAACATATGTTTCTGCTTCAGAGAGACACATTATCTTTATCTTCCAGCACTGTTGTTTATACAATCCACCTTGAGAAGACAGTCTGGATAAAAGATAACCAGTTCTGTTGCTTGAAAAACATGCAGAAATACTAAAGACCCATGAAGAATTACTCCTCAACATGCAGAAATATCAGAGGCCCATAGAAAATTATTCTGCAACATTGTGTTATCATTGAATACGATTGTGTAAATAAGAAGAGAGGCTTTGACTTTAGACTTACATAGTTTTAATCCCGTCTCTAGCATTAAGTGTGATATGATTTACACCTTAGTTTGTTCAAGTCTCAATTTCTTCATCTGTTAAATAAGGATCATAATACCTCATTCATGAAGTTGTCTCAAATGTAGATAAAATTGAATCAATGCACAATGAGAATTAAATACATTGCTATTATTAAGTTATTAAAATAAATTAGTTTATTTTTTCTCACCCTCCATTTTTTTCTTCATTCAAAAGCCTTTAATGATTCCCTTTATTTCTAGAGTAAAGATATCTGCTTAGGCATTAGTGCATGAAACAAGCTCTCTAATCGGGAGAGTCTTTGCACTGGCTTACATATACCCCAGAAAATTAAAATGTTCCCAGATATACATTGATACTAGTAATTTCAAGATAATTAATGTTGAGATTATTCTTTTTCATAGGTAATCATTTATAATTTTGTTTTGCTGAGGACTCCCACATTTGAGAAGGTGTGATCGTTCCTACAACCCCATTACAACAATAGAAAGACTTACCTCTCACCTATTCTCTGTTTACAATATGTAGTCTTCCATGCAAAATTAATTGCAGAATGCCAAAAAAGAAGACAATTTGAAATATTAGTGTCAAATACTCTTCTGTTCTGTAGGTGCCAAAATCTAGCAGTAAGGCTTTCTCTTGTACCCCGTCTTATACTTAAAATTCCTTGCTCTAAGAAGAGGGTAATTAGGCTTATATTAAGGTGATTTTAACTGAGACACACTAAAAAGTAGAGAGGTTACCAGATTAATGAGAGTCTTTATTTCATAGCCTTAGCTCTTTCTTCTTTTAGTTTTAGTCAAAGAATACATCTCTTCTACATAGCACATTGAAGAGCCACGCAGAGAGAGCACAGTGACTTAAAATACTCTCTCTTTCATCTGAAAATTACAATACAGTATTCAACCTATGTAAAAATCAATACGAAATGGGAAGTAGAGTCCGGGCGCGGTGGCTCAAGCCTGTAATCCCAGCACTTTGGGAGGCCGAGACGGGCGGATCACGAGGTCAGGAGATCGAGACCATCCTGGCTAACACGGTGAAACCCCGTCTCTACTAAAAAATACAAAAAACTAGCCGGCCGAGGTGGCGGACGCCTGTAGTCCCAGCTACTCGGGAGGCGGAGGCAGGAGAATGGCGTGAACCTGGGAGGCGGAGCTTGCAGTGAGCTGAGATCCGGCCACTGCACTCCAGCCTGGGTGACAGCGCGAGACTCCGTCTCAAAAAAAAAAAAAAAAAAAAAAAAAATGGGAAGTAGAAACCTACTATAAAATATGTTCTAATTTTTATCATTCTCAGTAAGATGGATAAGTTATTTTCATGTATCTTTCTTTTAATCTGCATTTGTGATGGTTAATACTGAATGCCAACTTGATTGGATTGAAGGATGGAAAAGTATTGTTCCTGATTGTGTCTGTGAGGGTTTTGCCAAAGGAGATTAACATTTGAGTCAGTGGACTGGGAAAGGCAGACCCACACTTAATCTGTGTGGGGACAATCTAATCAACTGCCATTGCAGCCAGAATAAAAGCAGGCAAAAGAACGTGAAAGACTAGACTGGCTTAGCCTCCCAGCCTACATCTTTCTTTTGTACCAGATGCTTCCTGCCTTCAAACATCACACTCCAGGTTTTCAACCTTGGGACTTAGACTGACTTCCTTGCTCCTCAGCTTGCAGATGGCCTACTGTGGAACCTTGTGATCATGTGAGTTAATACTTCTTAAAACACTCCCCTTTATATATACATCTCTCCTATTACTTCTGTCCCTCTAGGGAACCCTGATTAATACATTATTATTTGTCTTGGTTTTAAAGAGAAAGAGTTAAAAAGTTTACATTTACTTTAGAGATTAAAGTTATATACATTGTAAAAGGAACATATTTTGGATTTAAATCACAGCCTGCAGTTTAAAAGATAAAACTATTAAAAAGCAACTATAGCAATAATAATATGTTAAGGAATAAAAATTATTTTTAAACTATAAATTGTGACATCAAATTGTGACATAAAATGTGTGTGTAAGGTGAAGTGTAAGATTTTTGTATGTGATGAATATTACATTGTTATCTGCTTAATATAGCCTGTTAAAAGTGTAAGATGTTTTATATAAGCCTCATGGTTGTCACAAAGTGAAAACCTATAGCAGATACACAAAAGATAAAACCTTTGGAGTCAAAGCATACCACTACAGAAATATAACAAACTACAAAGGAAGATGGAAAGACAGGAAAAAGGGAACAAAATATTTATTTTGTAAAAACAAAACCAGAAAGTAATTAATAAAACACAACGTGGCAGTAGTAAGTCCTTACTTATCAATTATTTTGAAAGTAGAGTGGTTGAAAGAGAAAAACAAGACAACTATAGACTGACTACAAGAAACTCACGGACTCACTTCATCTTTAAGGATCCACATAAATTGCAAGTAAAAGGATGGAAAAAAGATATTTCACACAAATGGAAATTCAGAAAGCAGGAGTTACTACAGTTCAAGCAGACAGCGTAGCCTTTAGTCAAAACTGTAAAAATAAGACAAACATGTTATTATGTAACAATAAAGGGATCAATTTATCAATAGGTGTGATGTAGTTTGGTTCTATGTCACCACCAAATCTCATGTCAAATTGTTATCCCCATGTGTGAGGGGAGGGAACTGGAGGGAGGTAATTGGATCACAGGGGTGGATATTTCCCATGCTGTTCTTCTGATAGTGAGTTCTCACGAGATCTGCTGGCTTAAAAATGTGGCTCTTCACCCCTTGCTCTCTCTCTCTCCTGCCACCATATAAGAAATACCTTGACTCCCCTTCATTTTCTGCCATGATTTTAAGTTTCCTGAGGCCTCCCAGCCATGCAGAACTGTGAGTCAATTAAGCTCTTTTCTTTATAAATTTCCCAGTTTCAGGAAGTTCTTTATAACAGTGTGATAATGGACTAATAAAAGGTGATAACAATTGTAAACATGTATGCACCCAACATGGGAGCACCTAAACATACAAAGTAAATACATTCATCTATCACTTAACGATGGGGATACATTCTGAAAAATGTACCGTTAGGTGATTTCATGGTTGTGGGAACATCAGAGTTTACGTACACAAATTTACCACAAACTGAGGTATTGCCTACCACACACTGAGACTATATAGTATAGCCTATTGCTCCTAGGCTACAAACTGTACAGTATGTTACTGTACTGAATACTGTAGGCAACTATAACACCATTGTATGTATTTGTATATCTAAACATATTTAATTGAAAAGGTACAATAAATGAATGGTATTATAATCTTATGGGGCCACCATCATATATGCAGTCTATTGTTGACTAAACACTGTTTTTTAGCATAGGACTGTATCAATAGATATAAAAGAGGAGATATGCTCTAAAACAATAATACAAGGGGACTTTAATACCTCACTTTCAACAATGGACAGATCATCTAGGCAGAAAATCAATGAAGAAAAACAACTTGAACTACATTTTAGACCAAAAAATAAAAAAAATAAAAAAAGAAACATATATATAGACCATCCCATTCAACATCACCAGAGGATACCTTCTTCTCAAGTGCATATAAAATATTCTCCAGAATAAACCACGTTAGGCCAAAAATAAATGGGTAAATAAATAATAAATCTTAGGAAATTTGAGAAGATTGAAATTATACCAAGAATCTTTTCTTAACACAATGGTGTGAAGCTAGAAATCAATAACAGGGAGAATTTGGAAAATTCAAATGCTCATGTTGAAATTGAACAAGCACCTGAACAACCAATAAGTCAAAGTAGAAATGAAAAGGGAAATTTTAAAAATTACTTGCTACAAGTGCAAATGGAAACACAACATACCGAAACTTATGAGATGCTGCAAAAGGAATCCTCGGGTGAAAGTTTAGAGTAATAAGTTCCTACATACATTAAAAAAAAGTTATCAAATAAATAACCCAATATTAAAACTCAAAGAACTAGGAAAAGAATAAAGTAAGCCCAGAATTACCAGAAAAAAAAGGAAATAAAAAGATCACTGGAGAAATAAATGATATATAACCAGAGTAAAATAAAAAAAATATAATTTGAATTTTTGAAAGATAAACAAAATTGACAAACTGTTAACTAGGCTAACAATAAGACAGAAGACTCAACTAACTAAAATCAGAAATGAAAGAGGAGACATTACAGTTGATACCATAGAAATATCAAAGATCAGTAATGAATATTATAAACAACTATATGCCCAAAAATTGGATAATCTTGAAGGAATGTTTACATTCCTAGAAACATATAACATAACATACTAAGACTGAATCATGAAGAAATGGAATATTTGAACAGACTGACAGTAACTAAGAAGAATTGATCAGTAATAGAATGTCTCTTATCAAATAAAACCCCAGGACTTTATGTCTTCAACAGTGAATTCAACCAAACATTTAACAAAAAACTATCACCAATCTTTCGCAAAATCTTTCAAAAAACTGAGGAGGATAGAATTCTTGAAAGCTTTGCCTCTAAGGTCAGAAAGAAGACAAGTGTTCCCATTGTTACTCCTTCTACTCAACTTAATACTGGAAGTTCTGACCAGAGCAGCTAGACATGAAAAAGAATTAAAAGGATTAAAGGATGGTTTGAAGGATGCAAAGTATCCTTCTAAATAAGAAAGGAAGTGAAGTTGTCTGTGTTTGTTGATATTATGATTCTAAATATGAAAAAACCTTAAGGATTTCACTAAAAACCTATTAGAGCTTATAAAGAACTCAGTCAAGTTGCAGGAAACAAAATCAACATACAAAAATCAGAAGCATTTCTATACACTAACAACAAGGTAACTAAAAGCATGTTACTGGTACCAAAACATATATATAGACCACTAGAACAGAACAGAGGCCTCAGAAATAATGCCACACATCTACAAACCTGATCTTTGACAAACCTGACAAAAACAAGCAATGGGGAAAGGATTCCCTATTTAATAATGGTGTTGGGAAAACTGGCTAGCCATATTCAGAAAACTGAAACTGGAAACTTCCTTACACCTTATACAAAAGTTACCTCAAGATGATTAAAAACTTAAACATAAGACATAGAACCATAAAAACGCCAGAAGAAAACCTAGGCAGTTCCATTCAGGACATAGGGATGGGCAAAGACTTCATGACTAAAACACCAAACACAGTGGCAAAAAAAGTCAAAATTGACAAATGAGATCTAACTAAATTAAAGGCCTTCTGCACAGCGAAAGAAACTATCATCATAGTGAACAGGAAACCCACAGAATGGGAGAAAAAATTTGCAATCTATCCACCTGAGAAAGGGCTAATATCCAGAATCTATGAAGAACTTAAACAAATCTATAAGAAAAAAGCAACCCCATCAAAAAGCGGGTGAAGTATATGAACAGACACTTCTCAAAAGAAGACATTTATGAGGCCAGAAAAAAATCATCACTCGTCGTTAGAGAAACACATATCAAAACCACAATGAGATACCATTTCACACCAGTTAGAATGGCGAGCATTAAAAAGGCAGGAAACAACAGATGCTGGAGAGGATGTGGAGAAATAGGAGCACTTTTATACTGTTGGTGGGAGTGTAAGTGAGTTCAGCCGTTGTGGAAGACAGTGTGGTGATTCCTCAAGGATCTAGAAACAGAAATACTATTTGACTCAGCAATCCCATTACTGAGTATATACCCAAAGGATTATAAGACAAATGCACACGTATGTGTATTGCAGCGCTATTCACAATAGCAAAGACTTGGAAACAACACAAATGCCAATCATCAATAGACTGGATAAAGAAAATGTGGCTCATATGCATCATGGAATACTATGCAGCCATAAAAAAGGATGAGTTCATATCCTTTGGAGGGACCTGGATGAAGCTGGAAACCATCATTCTCAGCAAATAACACAGGAACAGAAAACCAAGCACTGCATGTTCTCACTTATAAGTGGGAGTTGAACAATTAGAATGAACAGAGAGAGGGGAACATCACACACCAGGGCCTCTTGGAGGTGGGAGACTAGGGGAAGGATAGCATTAGGAGAAATACTTAATGTAGATGGTTGGTTGATGGGTGCAAAAACCACCATGGCACATGTATACCTGTGTAACAAATCTGCAAGTTCTGCACTTGTATCCCAGAACTTAAAGTATAGTAATAATAAAAAAAGAAATTATGAAAACAATATCTTTTTAAATAACATCAAAAATTAAAACATTTAGGAAGAAATTTAACTGAGTGGGTGAACAATCTGTTTACTGTGAACTATAAACTGTTATTAAAAGGAATTGAGAAACACACAAAAAAAGTAGAATGTTTTCATAGATTAGAAGAAGTAATTATGGTAAGATTTCCACGCTACTCAAAGTTGTCTACAGATTCAATATAATTCTGACATCATTTTTTATATTAATAGAAAAAAAATCCTAAAATGCATGTGAAACTACAAGAGACATTAAATAGTTACAACAATCTTGAGGAAAAAGTGCAAGCTGGAGGCATCACACTCCCTGATTTCAAGATATAATACCAAGCTATAATAATCAAAACAGCATGATATTGGAACAGTTGCATCAACCAATGGAACAAGATAAGGAGCCCACATATACACCTATCTATTCACAGTCAGTTGACTTTTGAAAAAGGTTCCAAGACAACACAACGGGGAAAGGACTGCCTCTTCAATAAATGGTGTTTGGAGAGCATATGTCCAAATGCAGAAGAATGAAAGTGGACCTTTATCTCACAACATATGCTAAAATCAACTCAAACATGGATTAAACATTTAAATGTAAGACCTAAAATTGTAAAACTAGTAGAAGAAAACATGGGGGAAAACTCTACTAAACTTGTTTTAACAACAATTTATTGTATATGAACCAAAAAGCACAGGTGACAAAAGCAGAAATAGACAAATGAGATTGCATCAAACTAAAAAGTTTCTACGTAGCAAAAGAAATAATTAACAAAGTGAAGAGATTACCCACAGATTGGGAGAAAACATATGCAAATCATACAACTCGTAAGAGGTTAATATCTAACATATGTAAGAAACTTTAGCAAGTCAATAGCAAGAAAACAAATAACCCAAACTGTAAACCAAACTAATAAAAACAGGATCTGAAGAGACTTTTTTTTTTAAAAAAAAGAGATACAAATGGCCAAGCATATAAAAAATACTCAACATCACTAATAGAGAAATGCAGATTAAAATTCTAGAGACATATCGTCTCATACCTATTGAAATGGTTCTTACAAAAAAAGAGTAACAAATGCAAGAATGTGGACAAAAGGAAACCCTTGTACAGTGTTGGTGAGAATAAAAATTAGTACAGCTATTATGCAAAATAGCATACAGCTTCCTCAAAAAATTAAACATAGAGCCACCATGTGAACTTGGAATCTTGTGTCTAAGTACATACCCAAAGGAATTTAAGTAGGTAAGTATGTTAAAGAAATATGTGAGACATCATGATTCATTGCAGCATTATTCACAATAGCCAATATGTGGATCTAACCTAAGTATCCATCATGGTATGAATATATGAAGAAAATATGATATGTATTACAATGGAATACTATTTAACCTTTTTAAAAAGGAAGTCCTGTTATTTGTGACAACATGGATGAACCCAAAGGACATTATGCTATTAATAAATTAAATAAGCCGGGCACAGAAAGACAAATGCCACATGATGTTCACTTACATATCAAATCTAAAAATGTCAAACTCATAAGAGTAGAAAGTAGAATGTTGGTTACCAGTGGCTGGGGGTGGACAGAAGGGTGGAGAAATATTGGTTAAAGGGAAAATACAATGTCTTGACTATTTACTCAGAATCATGGGTAGTGCTCTCATTAGTTTTATCCTAAAGATTACCGGATGCTATAAATTCATACTCACTTTTAATATTTGTGATTCAAATCTCCTCACCATTACTTGTATACCCATTCTTTGTTGTAGCTACTCCTATTGTGTAATCATTATATTTTGATAAACTCAATAGGTTTTGAATTCTAATTTAAATAATACCCTTAACAAAATTATTATCACCTACTTATAAGTTCTGTGTTTATAATAATTCAGCACATTTCTCTTTTTTGGCTACGACTTTTTACAAATTAGGTTAAATTGTATGTGTATTTTTGTAAGGTATATTGAAGTATAATTTATGTAAAATAAAATGCAACTTTTTAACATGTTGAATTCTTTGAATTTTGAAGCCATACACAGTTATGTAACCATCATGACAAAAACATATGGAATACCTCTGTTACAACAAAAATTACCTTTATGCTATCTTGGTATTTATTTATGTGCCAACATGGGATCTTACTCAGAACAATATCTGAGGAGCAGTGAATTCAGTAGACTCTGGTGATCACACAATGCAACAGACATCACAGATATTGGCATTCTAAGCAGAGTGAAGATATGTGACAGAACACCCGGGGCAGTAATGTGACAGAAAATTCCAGCTAAAAGTAGTCCTAATCAAACGTAAGAATAAAGCTTTGTTAAACCCAATATTTTAAAAAACAAAAACTACCCAACAGCATACTGACTGCAAAGACCATAGAAATGTCTAACATAGAATTAAATACTACAGGACACACAGAAAAAAAAAAAGATATTGTGGCCTCTAACCATGAAGAAGAAAATAATTAAATGAATCTGAGATGACCCAGATGCTGAAGATGACAATGACAACAAAATGTTTCAAAGCATCTATTACAAACATGTTGAAGTGCTTAAAGAAGAGCATGGTCAGAATGAATACAAAAATGTAAATATGAGCAGAAAATGAACACTGTATTAAAAATAT
The DNA here is from genome assembly GCF_043159975.1 of Macaca nemestrina. NCBI lineage: Eukaryota > Metazoa > Chordata > Mammalia > Primates > Cercopithecidae > Macaca > Macaca nemestrina. The sequence goes on from NC_092130.1 coordinate 150,761,086, forward strand.
AAATTCTAGAGCTAAAAAGTACGACATGCTAAAGAACAATTTGCTAAATTATGCTAGTCTGGATAGAAAATGAAAGAAATGATCTAACATGAAAATCAGAGAAAAAAGTAAAAATGAAAACTGGAAAGACCGAGAGAGAGAGAGAACATTTTGATTCAGTAAAGAACCAAAAGAAAGGGACAGTAATGTAAATGAAAAAAGTCAATAATTCAGAGAACAGTAGAAGCTTACAGATCAAAGAAGCTCAGTGAACTGCGAAAAGTTAAGTCAAAAGATATCTGCATAGTGAAGGTAGAAAAAAACAGAGTAAAAGAAGAGCTTAAAAAACACCACAGAAAGAGTACATGTAGAGGAACAATGATATGAAGCACAGACTTCACATTAAAAAGGGAGAAAAAGTCTAAGATGGAAATCAGAACACATCTTTTAAAAATAAAAATGAACGTGAGACACATTCAAATATATAAAAGTTGAGAAGCTTCAAGTTTTAACAGAAAACTACATAACTAAGATGATGTGCTATTGGTATAAAAATAGAAAAAAATGAAACAAAACAAAAAAAGGCAGATGAAGAGACGTACCCAGAATTAGACAGACACTTACAAGATCATTCCATTTTTGGTAGATGGCAAAGCATTTCAATGAGGGAAGGAAATCTTTTTAAACAAATAGTTGTGAGACAAGTGGATAAACAAACATATGGCATAAAATAAATTTTAATGTCACCTAATAACATATGCACATCTTAGTTTGAGATGGAGCTCAAATATAAAGGTTAAATGTAAAAGCTAAAACTAAAAGTTTGCCACCCACCCCCCCCCCAAAAAAAAATAGTGGTTTCTCCTGCAACATGAGGTAGGCAAATCTTCTTAGAAAGAAAAGATTTTTACAGAAGATTTTTATTAAAAAGAATAAAAGAGAAAACATGATAAACTTCATCAAGATAACACTTCATCAAAATAGGAAAGTTAGTAAAATGTCACAAGCAAAATCTGTAACCTTCAAAAGACCTGTATTAAAAAAAAAATGTATTCTTGCCGGGCGCAGTGGCTCATGCCTGCAATCCCAGGACTTTGGGAGGCCGAGGCTGGAGGATCAGGAAGTCAGGAGTTTAAGACCAGCTTAGCCAGCATGGTGAAACCTTGTCTCTACTAAAAATACAAAAATTGGCTGGGCGTGGTGGTGGGTCCCTGTAATCCTAGCTACTCAGGAGGCTGAGGCAGGAGACTCACTTGAACCCGGAAGGTGGAGGTTGCAGTTAGGCGAGATCATAGCCATGGCACTCTGGCCTGGGCAACAAGTGTGAAACTCCGTCAAAAAAAAAAAAAAAAAAAAAAATATATATATATATATATATATATATACACACACACACACACACACACAAAATTCAACAGTAAAACAATTGATTCTTGGAAGAACAACATTGGGCAAAAAACTGGTATGCTTTAGAAAGAATCATATACAAGTGTCCAATAAACATGAGAAAAGTATTCAACATAATTATCAGGAAACTGCATATTAAAATCAAATGTATATATGCTCACCAGAATTAATACAATTTAAAAACTTGTAAATAGCAAATGTTGGCATGGATGCAGAGCAACTAAATCTCTCACACAGGCTGGTGAAAATGTAAATATTCCACTCTTTTTGAAAAAATGTTTGGGAGCCTATTATAAAGGCATACATCTGTCTCTGAAATTCTACCCTAGGTATATATTCAAGATCCATAAAAATCTCATGTCTGCAAATAATTTTGGCCAAGAATGTCCACAACTGCACTATACACAAGAATCGGAAACTGTATGTAGTCTAGGTGTCTATTAACAGAAAGATGGGTAAATATTTTGTGGTAAAATCATATAACAAAAAATACTACCTAGCAATAAAAATAAACAAACTACTAGATGCACCTCAGACATTATGTTGAAAAATGAACTGGATTAAAAAATTGTAGACAGAATGATTTGATTTATTATATATTCTAGAACAGGCAAAACTAATTCATGGGAAAAAAATACAGCAATGTTTACCTCGTGGGGGTGAAGGGATTTATTGAAAACAACATAGTAACTTTTTAAGGTATTGAAAATGTTTTGTCTTAACAGCATACGCTCCTGTCAAAACTCATTAAATTTTACATGTAAGCTTTGTTTATTTCACTCTAATTACATTTTATCTCAAAGAAACAAAAAAGAAATGGTAAACAAATTTTATTATAGCTTTGCTTCTTTTTCCTTAGTGGTTTAGGTTACTAATTTTGAAACTATCTTTTGTGTTCACTCATTTTGAGCAAACATGTAAATATTTTGAGTGTAATGAAGACTAGATTTCTCACTGTTTTGGAAGAGTGTGTTTATGTGTGTATATATGTGTGTGTGTATACATATACATATGTGCCTGGAATACATTCTGAAGTTTGGGATAAAATTGAGGTATCAGTATGAACTCAGCATCATTTTAAGGAATGAATATAGAGATACATATTTTCTGAGTTCTGCTTATTGAGAAGGCATAGAAGCTACGAATATCCTTGATGCTCAGTCTTTTTCTAAAATCATTGTCCATTTAAAAGGTACAGCAAATATAACTGAGAGTAAAACTACACCAGCAAAAAGATAATGCAAACCTGAGTCACCTTCTAGTCTCAGACATTAAAGAGGCATTTTGAGAATCCCAGAGATATGTCAGAAGGACAAAAGAAGCAGCCACATATATACAGAGAGAGCAAGGAAGACAGAATGCTAAAGCAAAAGAAAAAAAAAATGTATGCATTTGGTGAATGTGAGTAAAGTGGAGAGTATGCAGGAATTTTTTACACTATTTTTGCAACTTTTCTGTAAATATGAAATTAAAAGAAAATGAAATGCACAAAAATATTTTAATAAATATATTAAAATCATTGAAAACCATTGGACTAGTCTATCCATTATATTTAAACTCATTCTATAAAATTTCACCTCTATCTTTTAGGGTTCTTTTGACAAGTCTTTCATAATAAAATGCCTATTCTTGTCTCCCTATCACTACCTGTCCCTCACAATGCACACAAAGGGTTTCCTCTCCATGAGGCTTCCCTTGTCCTGCTGAACCTACAGAGCATTCCCTAACCACCACCTTTACAACTGAGCAGATGGCCTGCTTACAGGTAATGTATATAATGCTTACTTATATTCACTTACTTTTTGATATGTCTTTTTGTTTTAAAACTTTTGAAGCTTTAAAAGATAGCAATATTATTTCTACTGTTGCCAATCCTAACATCTAACTGCATTGCATATAATTCAGTGCTTAATATTTTCAGTTCAATAGTTTTTGGTTTAAAAAGTATATCCCAGTGAAAATCTGGATTTAAAAGATATTTAATTCAGTATTTAGCCAACTATTTTAAAATGTATTTGTATAAGTAAAACATACTAGAAATTTCAGTTTTTTCAGGTTTTGTAATAGATGCTTATTCTTTTGAAATCCAAATTCATTTCTTAAGGGCTAATGTGTTTTAACTTGTAAATTACTTTAAAAAGTATGTTATGCCCTTCTTGCATTGCCATAAAGAAATACCTGAGACCGAGTAATTTATAAAGAAAAGAAGTTTAATTGGCTCACAGTTCTGCATGCTTTATAGACAAGCTGGTGGCGTTTGCTTCTGGGGTGGCCTCAGGAAGCTTCTAATCATGGCAGAAGGTGAAGCAGGGTTAGGTGTCTGACTTGGCAAGAGCAGGGGCAAGAGAGAGAGAGAGAGAGAGGGTGAGGGAGAGGGAAGCTGTCACACATTTTTAAATGACCAGATCTTGAGAACTCACTCACTGTCCCAAAGACAGCACCAAACCCTGAGAGACCTGCTCCCATGACCCAGAGATCTCCCACTAGGCTCCACCTCCAGCACTGGGGATTACATTTCAAGATGAGATTTGTGCAGGGACAAATATCCAACCTGTACCAATAAATAAGTTCAAACATCAGTCAATTCATAAACTTACACTTGCTACTGTCTCCTGGATGCAGTAGTGTCTATTGCAGAGTCAAAGTGTTTTTACAACATGACAGTATTATATCACATTTATCAAAGCTATCTCGCTTCCTTGTTCTTGCCAGCTGTAACCTAGTCCTAGTAGGCAGAGAGCATTATTATGTAAAAGCCTTTATCATTTGTGGATTCTGGACCGAGAAAAGGAGAGAAAGCAAACAGATGTTTTCAAACTCCAGTGGCCATCTGCTGAGCCCTAAGCAATGCTCCCAACAGAGGAACGATCTGCAGTGCATTTACTCACAAAATACCCATTTTGTGAATGAAATGATTTCAGTGGTCTCCAAGGCTATCTCTTTGTCATCCTCTGTCAGTACTAAAGTTAATATGGAAATAAAAATAAACAAAGCATCTTTACTTACTGTGTTTTCAAAAATGTGTCAACTTGTTTAAACATCTAACTCTAATGGAAACAAACATGGTTTTATTGTAATTGCGTTTATATCTGGATAGAAAACAGCAACCCCTTATTAAGTAGTTTTTCCTCTTTAGGATTATGCATATTGGCTTTCAATTGAGCCCTATTTTACTTTTCAGGTGGAAGACCAAGGACTTTGTTTTATAGAGGCAATTTTCTCCTCTAGATGCACTAACCTACACATAATAATATCTGCATATACTAACAGTGCATACTCAGATTTACACTCATTTGCTGGGGCTACCGTAACTAAATACTGCAGACTATTTGTCCTAAACAAGAGAAATTTATTTCTCACAATTTTGGAGGATACCAGTGCAAGACCGAGGTGTCTACAGATGGGTTTCCTTTGAGAGCCATCAGGAAAGGATAGGTTTTAGGCCTCTCTCCCCGGCCTGTGGTTAACCACCTTCTCACGGTCCCTTCACATGATTGTCCATCTGTGCATACATGTGTTCTCCTTCCAAACTCTTTCACGGCCTCTGTCTTATTTGATTTTACTTCCTAAATCTAGACTTCACTTTGTTTCCATCACTGCTTACACACAGTGTAGATAGTATAGTATAGCAAAATTAAGTATATCTCATTTTTTTTTCTGTTTCACTCATCAAATATTTAACCACTGAATGAACTCATCTATTCTTGACACAGTGTTAATATCTGAACAGATAACTGCTATGGTTTGAAAATTTTTTTCCCCTCCAAATGAATGTTGAAACTTAACTGCCAAAGCGACAGTATTGGAAGGTATGGCCTTTGAGTGGTGACTGTGTTTTGAGGGCTTTACCCTCATAAATGAGATTAGGTGCTTTTTAAAAAGGGTTTGTTGAATGGAGTTTGTTTTCTTGCCCTTTTGTCTTTTACCAGGTGGACACACAGAGTTCCTACCCTTTAGAGGATGTGGATCTTACCAAACCACTGAACCTGTCAGTACCTTTATCTTGGACTCCAGAACCAGGAGAACATAAATTAATGTTCTTTATAAATTACCCACTCTCAGATATTTTGTTACAGCAGCACAAACCAGACTAAAATAATAAAACATAATTTCACACTCAAAATGTATAGTTGAGATAGGTCACATCATTGCATTTGCACATACATAGCCATACAATATTTACATTGTACAATGAGTTCTCACTAAACATCGTGAAGAGTTTCCTGGAAACTGCAATTTTAAGAGAGACGAAATGTCACCAATCCAATTTTACCATAGGCTAATTGATATGAACAAGAGTTACATTTCCACAGAATATTTCTGGTCACAAAACCATCACCGAACATCTAAATAAAGACTGAAAACACTTCTAGTACTAAACATTGAAATAAATATGAGCTATACATACATTTAAGAAAGATCAATAAAATGTTACATAATTATTCACCCAATTTTTGGTGAATCAGTATGTGACAGTGACCATAGAAGTGCGGAATTAAGTCAAGGAATAAACGTTTGCAAGGCAAAAACTGTACGGAGCATCTCCCACCACTACAGAGTCCACAAACAAAGAAGTGACAAACATGGTGGGCATGTTGACTACTATGGTATGGCATTGCTTCTTGTTGTGGGTCTGTAGATTATTGTAGACTTCACACATTTTTATTTCACTGTCACTGGTATTCACTTGTTCATACATGAAATTTTCAATCTGCTTATTCCAGTTCAGGGTCTCAGTTGGCCAGAGCCTTTCCTAGCAACTCAAAGCACAAAGTGTAAACCTACCCTAGATAGGATACTATCCCCTGGCAGAGTACACTCACAGCCACATCTACTCAGACTGGGACCATGTAGACAACCCCGTTCGCTTCATGTGCGCAGGTTTAGGATGTCAAAAACTCCAAGAATTCAGAGAAAAATCCATGCAGATATGGGGAAAATGAGCAAACTCCATACAAACAGTAGCTGGCTGGGAATCATTTTTTTCCCCCAGCATTACAAGGAAATAACATTAAGTGAAATGATGTTATTTAAGGACCTGCTATACAGTGGTTTAAATCAGAGCTAGATGAGTGTTTAAGAAAACTTTAACTTCAGGTGTGTTTAATTTGAGGCGACTGGAGTTGCCCTACAGGAGTTGTACAGAAAGAGAAAAACTGGCAATAACTGGCAATGTTACACAGGAAAATTCATCAGCTTACAAATAGTGATTGAAGTAACTTCAATTTTAAACATTTATCCAAAAGAAGCTCTGAGGAGGGAGATGAGAAAAGGAATAAGGATGGGGTCTGGCACGGTGGCTCACGCCTGTAATCCCAGCACTTTGGGAGACTGAGGCAGGTGGATCACCTGAGGTCAGGAGTTGGAGGCCAGCCTGACCAACATGAAGAAACCCTGTCTCTACTAAAAATACAGAATTAGTCAGGAGTCATGGTGGATGCCTGTAATCCCAGCTACTCTGGAGGCTGAGGCAGGAGAATCGCTTCAACCTGGAAGGTGGAGATTGTGGTGAGCCAAGATCACGCCATTGCACTCCAGCCTGGGCAACCAGAGTGAAATTTGGTCAAAAAAAAAAAAAAAAAAAAAGGAATAAAGATGAAATCCAGGGGGTCATGCTTTGCTCAAAAATGCAGGAGAGGCTCTTCCTCAACTTCAAGAATTATAACATTTTTAGGTTTTATGAAATTTCCAAATAAAAATTTAAAGTGTTTGGCCAAATTGTAATGGCTTGGAACCTATTTCCCTCTTCTAAAGATCAAACCTATACAGGGGGGAGGTGGTCTAGAATAAGTATATTCTAATGCCCTAGTATCAAATATATACCCCAAACTTTTGTCACTTTACCTTTTATCTTTATCCTTCTCAAGATTTTCTTGTAACTTCTGAGTTAAATGATCTCCATAAACATTCCTTCTATACTCGAATGTAGGATCTTTTATGCCAGCTGCTTATTTTTCACCCCAGAAGTCTTAGCCACTGACACATTTGCCTGGGGAAATCTCTTCTTTACAAACTAAACTCAAGACCACAATGAATCCCCATCATAAGCACCCAGACAGTTTTCTTATTATGGGTCTTAAGGTAAATCACTACTGGGGAAGGGAAGATATAAGTAATTGTCAAATGGGCAATAGCAAAGCTTAAAAAGGTCTTAAATCACTAATATTTGAACTGAAGTCTGTGCCTTCCATTTGAGATAGTAAAATGAAATTCAGGCTTCACATTTAGTTTATCATTTTGGAGAGTGAGATTCCCACATTTCCCCCAACACTTGATCTGCTACTTTCACCTAAGCATAGCAACGCAGTCTTGACAAATTTAGCCACTATATACACTCTGTCTGAAAAGAAAATTGAAATTAACTCTGATAATGCAAAGAAGACAGAATGAGATCTCTCTCTCTGTCTCTCTCTGTTAGATGAGTACAGTTTTTCAGACAGTGTAGTTAGTTATTTCAACTAGTCAAAACATGATCGCAATAAGATAGGTACTGTATATTCTTTACCATATTATAAAACCTCTAGCCTCAAGTCAGTTAATTCCAAACTCTTTATGCCTATTTATGGACTGTCACTAAACCCAAGAAAACTAGATGAAGATATGACAGGATTATTACCAGAGTATCATTTCCAATTCAGGTAAAATAACCTTGTGAACAAAACCAATGACTCTCAAACATTTATTTACTAGGTCAGTAGTAATATAGCTTCATATGATGATTATCTTATTCTAAGATAAATTTTTACCTAAGTTTATATCAAAATTAGTTTATTGTAAAGTTTTTAAAAGGGTAGTTATGGCTAAATTTTATTTTAATTCCTAATATCTGAGTGCATTTAAAGCATTGTCCACCTATTTTTCAACAACCAAAACAAAAAAAAACAACAAAAAAAAACAAAAACAAAACTACAAAATTAGCTTAGGTATAAATTATTTCAACTACAGGTAAATGTTAATTGAGGAGTAATTTCTCTCAATGATTGCATTTGTCTCCTTCTCAGCTTTATACATGCCTCATTTTATCTTGAATGAGATTCTAAAATCTGTCATTGAGGAGAGTATAAAAGCTATTGAATTAAGTTCTCTAGGGCAGCCTGCTCACTTTATCCCAAGGGAAATAAAGAAGGCATGTGACTATTAAAGAACTATGTTCTTCCTTTTTAGTTATTTTTTTTTCCCCAAAGTAAATGCATTTTCTGGTGTACAGGGGAAAACATATCTTTTTAGAAGTTGCCTGAACAAATTGAATCAGAATTTTTTTCTTACTGCGACTTGATTTTCCCAGTCCTTCTCAACTTTCTCTTAATGAATGTCTATCTTTGAGCCATAATTCATCTGCTACCAACCATGAAAGTTCAAGTAAGGGTAGTAATTTCCTAAGGGGACTTAACTCTCAGGGAATTCCAACAAAAAACTAATTTTAAACTTATTGTTTGTTATAAATCACACCTAAGAAGCCAAGAGGAGTTTTCCTTTTCAAAGCTATTGAAGCCAAAAGGAACCAAAAAAAAAAAAAAAAAAAAAAAAAAAAAAAAGGTGGGGGGGGGGAATTGAAAGGTTGATAAGCAGAAAAGAAACTCAGATTAAAATATTTTATTTGTGTCTATTTGGTTCTGCTCTGTGGTTGTGTTAGTTCATTCTCACACTGCTTGTAAAGACATACCTGAGACTTGGTAATTTATAAAGAAAAGAGGTTTAATTGACTCAGAGTTACACATGGCTAGGGAGGCCTCAGCATCATGGCAGAAGGTAAATGAGTAGCAAAGTCACGTCTTACATAGCAGCAGGTAAGAGAGCTTGTGCAGGGGAACACCCATTGGTAAAACCATCAGATCTTGGGAGACATACTCGCTACCATAACAATATGGGAGAACTGCCCTCATGATTCAGTTATGTTCACCTGCCCCACCCTTGACACATGGGGATTATTACAATTCAAGGTGAAACTTGAATGGGGACACAGGCAAACCGTATCAGTGATCATCGATAAAATCTGCAGTTTTCACCCCCTTAATGCATAAGTTATCAATAGTTTTATAAACTGCTCCTCTTCTGTAAGGTATTAAGAAAATGTAGGCTAATACTTGAAATAGTCTAAGAAAAAAATTCTGAGCCCTTTTATTTATCTCTAGGATGAAGTAAAGAGCAGCAGGAATTTTTAATGAGCAAGCTTAACTGTTTCCATAACATGAAATTGAAAATCTCAATCATCAGTGGAACCAAAGAGAAGACAGGATACTCCTTTGGAAACATATATGTAATTATATTGCTTAGGATCTTCACCGTCTCCTTTTGTCTATTACAGACATTCTCCTTTTTGATCTTTCATTGAAATACCTTACTACTTGTAAATAATGAAGGTGAACACATGAGCACACAAATACTTAGTTGTTCATAATTTGTCTATTCTGGAAAATTTTTTCTTCAAGGAGATCAGCTGAAAGGGAGGATATCAACTTAGGAAGCACCCTGGAATCTGAATCCTGCAGAACATTAAAATCATCATGTAGTATGAAACCTCCAGAACTTAAGCACAGCTAATGTATATTTCATTTTCACATTATAAACAGCATTTACTGACGTGGTATTTTCACATATTCAGACACAAATCAGATGGTTCTAGCCATTAGAAAAAATTGATATCTATTGCAATGAATGACTGCTAGTTTGAAATACTTTACACATGTTATTTATTTCAGAACTATTAGTTATTCATTTCTGTACTTAAATATGTATGCTTATATACATTTGGAAAGCTGTAACCATAGATAAAGAAACTGTTTTTGAGGGTCAAGAAACTCAAGTTTCCATTTATTTGTTATGCCTTTGAAAATGTTGCTTAGTCTCTGTGAAGCTTGTTTCCTAATATACAAAGTGTAGGCAATTCTAATGGACATTTTATATAATTGTCCTGAAGTTTACATAAGAAAATTGTGTATAAATGACGATAGGCCTATAGAAAATACTAGGTAACAGATTACTTTTACAGCTACTACCAAACTTGAACAATTTCCAATGTGAGAAAAGATAACTGAAGAGAATCTTCACTGAAACTTCTAAAATTGTATGCTATTGATAATTTTATTTTTCTACTGTTATCTGCCAAAAATCATATTTTCTGTTCATCTTATGCATTAACATCAACACCATCTTAAAAAGGTTTTCATACTTTGGTACAATTGCACCCCTCAGTGCAATGCTCATTTGTAAATCCTAATTAGTTTAAACACATAATGGGAATATGACTACCTTTTCAGTGAATGGTAAAAACATATCTGCAAGAGTACAAATCTTGCCGTGACATCAGAGAGAAACTCCTCTGGGAAATTCTAGGAAAGGTTTTCTCATTCTCAAAAAAGATACCTGTAATTTCTTCCTGCTTCAAACATTTTCATATTTAAATGTGACATCTGGAAGTGGCAAAGTCATCTTAGGAACATGAGATGAGCTAGCTTGAGAAAAATAAGGACATGATCTTTAAAACAAAATGAAAAGATTAAAATAATCTGGGTCTTAGATAATGTCATGAAGCCTGGATTTAACCTGCTCTACTTTTATACATTTTATTATGTGAGATGTTTTTGTTCTTAAATTTTAATTATTTTGAGTGGAATTTACCTTGCTTTAAGTGGAAAGTAATTTTACTTACCCATCAGTTCGTTGCAGACCTTGTGCAATTAGCTGAGGAGAAAGAGTAAAGCTTAGTACCAAGAGAACCTCACCATTTGGGATTTAGAAGTTGAGGATTCCATTAATATTTTCATATGTGTAAAACATTTTTTAAACAATCATTGAATATGCTTATGTGTTTTTTCACATGTGTAAAATGTTTTCGTTTTCCTTTTTTTTTTTTTAATTTTTGAGATGGAGTTTTGCTCTTGTTGCACAGGCTGGAGTGCAATGGGGTGATCTCGGCTCACTGCAACTTCCGCCACCCAGGTTCAAGTAATTATCCTGCCTCAGCCTCCCAAGTAGCTGGGATTACAGACATGCACCACAACGCCCGGCTAATTTTTTTGTATTTTTAGTAGAGATGGGGTTTCTCTATCTTGGTCAGGTGGGTCTTGAACTCCCGACATCAGATGATCCACCCACCTTGGCCTCCCAAAGTGCTGGGATTACAGGTGTGGGCCATTGTGTCCAGCCTCACATGTATAAAATATTTTTTAAACAATCATTGAATGTGCTTATGTATTTTTTCATATATGTAAAATGTTTTTCAAATAATCCTTGAATATGTTTATGTGTTTGGCCAGCATTAATCAACAAATACTGATATTATGGAAAGTGGAGAGTCAAATTCAAGAAGTTAGCATTGTTGGCTGCCTGCCAAGCACATACATACTTTTTGTATAAATAAGCATTTGTACTTCTGTCTAAAAATTTTCTCTATCTTAGTAAATAAAATATTTTTGTATGTCATTTAATTTTCATTACCTTGATGAAACTAGTTTTACTATCATATGATGCCCTGACAATTTTATGACAAATCAGGCTGTATAATTTTTCTTTACTTAAAAACTTATCTATAGACTTCTGTTGGTATCAATTTGGTAAATTAAGTACCCATCATCATGCTGAAAACATCTAAAGAATGTTGGATAAAATACTTGTAAATAATTGATGACTTGGAAAGGAAATATAGAATATTGAGAAGTTAAATGAGAAGGTGAACTAAATGAGAGAGGCATCTGAGGTCAGAGGAGCATGGAACTTTTGCCTTGATGACATTTGATAAATTTTATTAATTTTCAGCTTATTTTTACAAAATGCCTGGAGTCTACTGAAATGTGCAAAAGCTCACAAGAAACCCTCTGCCCCAGTAAACTGGGATCCAAGAAAACTTAATCTTTACTGTAATGGTTAATTAGAGCTATAATTACCCAGCCTTATCTCCAATCACATAGTTCAAGATTGTAAGAAAAATTGTCTGTCTAAACTTGGCTCTAAGGAAAGGAACTATTGCTTTCTTAAGATGTCATAACTGCAAGTCAACCACACAACAGTTTTGCATACCAATTCACACTATGTGGATGTCACGCAATCTTTGGTGTATGTTTTATTTAAAGTGGAATTGCTCCCATATGACTGTTAGAAACAGGAGCAATTTCTCTCTACAGTATCCTACCTTCAACCCTGGCCTCAAAGTTTCCTCCAATAAGGGTCCAAAATAATAAGCTCATGTTATAAATAAATCATAAAATACTCAAGGAAATAATATGCCCACGTAAGCACCACCTGGATATACATTGTCAGTGGATACTAGTGACTACTTTTGCCTTTCTAAGATCTTTGCCAGAAGAGAATAAAAGCAAATCTAGTAGATGATAGAGCTTAGATAACAGAGTACTTCCTTTGGAAGTGGTGTCTCCTGAGAATTAGTCATTTTAATATCTAATTGGCTGAGATCAAAAGCTGCAACATCCTGCCTCTTCCCAGAGATGTCATCCTGAGTCTTCCTCATTAGCGTTTCAGGTAGGTGAGATAATTGGCTAAAATTTGTAGTAATTGCTACATTTTTGGATATTCTAAAAGCCATTGATAGCATCACTGACCTTTGACATCCCAGCCCTTCCAAGGTATCATAAGCATTTACTCTGTTAGTTAAACACTATCCTACTCAAGGCATCCATGATAACATCTATTTTCCTGCTAAAACTCTAAATAAAACACAAGGCAAGGGGAAGATCACAAAGTCACCACAGATAGACAAAAATATTACAAACATGAAAGAGGATATGAAATATGGAGAACAGAGTAAGAAGATTCTCTGTATATTTAAGAGTTTCAGAGTAAAAAGGAAAAAGGGTGAATAATGGAATAATGAATGATAATATTTCTGAAATTGCAAAATCTACAGATTTAAAAAGTAACATTCAAACTATATTCGTATTTCCTTCCCTGAGAAACACACAAATACACAGGAAATCATATTTAGACTCATACAGATTCAAACATTCAAATGTGTAATACCAAAGATATAGAGAAGACTTATTGAACACCGAGAAAGAAAAGATGGCTCACCCAAAAGGAAAATTAGAGTACTAGAAACCAGAGGAAGTTGGTTAAATAATTTTTAATGAGTTGAGAAAAATTACATAGCAACTTACCTATCCCTTATGGAGTGTGTGTGTGTGTGTGTGTGTGTGTGTGTGTGCGTGTGTATAAAACAGCAATTGACAATGCCATGAAGGGAAATACAAATATATTCTATTATTGTGAATTTGTCAAATATAGCTCTATCAGTAATTGATACATCAAGCAGACAAAAGTTCAAAAATGATACAGAATGTGTAAATAACAAATAACAAGATTGACATGATAATACATTAAAACAACACAGCACAGTGAGGAATATGTATCAATTTCAAGCACACTTTGACCAGTTAAGAATACTGACCTCATAAATGTTTCGTGAATGAAGTTTAAGCAAAATGCAAAATGTTAACAACATGCCCCAAATACAACACAATTAAATTAGAAATCAATAATAAAGAGATCCCTGGAAAAATACGGATATTTGATCATGAAACCTAAACCTTGTAGACCAAAGAGGAAAATATAATGGAGATTTAAACATAATTAGAAACATAAGAAATAAATAATTGTAATCCTACTCAAACTATTCCGGGGCCTTCAATTTATTTTAGAATACAAGCACAACCTTAACATAAAGCCTATAAAGACATTACCAAACAGAAAATTACATGTTAATCTCATGCATGGTGATGAAGGTAAAACTCTTATATTAATACTTACAGCATGAATCATGAACCTGGAAATAAAACTGGATTAATTGCAGGAATGTAAGGCTGATTTAATGTATAAAATTAAATAATATAATTTAATTACATTAAAAGAAAAATAATTCATGTTTACCTAATAAACACAGAAAAATATAATATTTTCATAAAATTTCAAACCATCTGTAACAAAAATTTTAATGTACTAATCAAAGGACATTTCCATAGCCTGCTAATCTTGTAGAAAAATTAAATTGTGTAACAGATTTAAAATAATGTTTATTTTTCACTCATTTAACGGCTCAGCATGGATTCACATTGTTGAGCAGCTCTCCTTTAGAGACCTCAGTGGTGAGTTGCTTTACCTTCCCATCATGTGGCTTTTAAAAAGAATGACCATATAATGCATTATTCAAAATGAGACATCTCTAAGAGTGACAGGGAAAACTATTAGTAATGTTTCTAGGATGCCAGGTGTAAGTCATTATTGTCCCAGACAATCTAGGTTGTATGGTCACCCCTGAAACAGTGTTTAGGATGGGACAAAGAGTGTGGAAGAGCTTACTTTTCTCAAGAAATTTTAATAGACAATCCTGAAATTATACACATCGCATTTAATCAGCTTAATTTGCTGGGATTTGTTACACAGCTTTATTAACTCAAGATTGTAGAAAAATGGTCAAACTTCATTCCCATACAGCAGGGAAAGATAAGTTTTCATCAGCAGCTAGGGATATTTTCCAACAATATATGTATCCACAAAAATCTGGAGCAAATATCATACTTCATCATGAGATATTAAAAGAATGATCATTCAAGATCAAGAGCAAAGCAAAGATTTCTAATTGTATTTAATATTGCTTTAGAAATGCTACCCAAAGGTGAATGAGATACATAATACAAAGATTGGAAAAGTATGAAAAAATGTTATTATTTACAAGTAATATGATTATTTTCATAAAACTCATAAAATACTATACATAAATTATTAGAACTGGAGAGTTCAGCAGAGATTCTGGCTGTAGAATTAACATAAAGAATAACTGCATTTCTGTAAACCAAAATAATTAAACATTATTAAAAACCACACATGCTATTTGCTATAACAGCAATGAAAATATAAATTAATCTAACAAAAGTGTACCAGACCATTATGGAAAATATTACAGAAGTTGATTAAAATACATTAAATAAGACTTAAAGAAATTGAGTTGTATAACATATTATGGATTAGAATACCCTTTATATGAAAATATTGATTATTTAGAAAATTCCAAATATAATACAGATTAATTAAATTCATGTCAAATAAAATCAAACAAACATTTGCAAATAATTTCCCTAGTCAATCTGAATCATATGTGCACACAGAAACACACATGCAGACACACACACAAACAAACACACGGAAAAGCACAGAGGCAAGAATAATGAAGGTACTGTTTACTTTTGGTAGAGTGTTGCAAAGGTAATTTTTTCCATACATTTCTTATGTGTACATAATAGTTAATTTTGTGTGTCTATTTGGCTAGACTAAGGGATGCTCCAATAACTGGTAAAATGTTATTTCTGGGTGTGTCCATTAGGGTGTTTTCAGGAGAGACTGGCATTTGAATCAGCAGACTGAGTAAAAAAGATCCCACTTCAATGATGTGGGTGGGTATCATCTAGTCAATTGAGTGCTCAGAAAGAACAAAAAGCTGAAGAAACAGCAAATTCTCTCTCTCTTCTTATGCTTGAACATACCCATTTTCTCCTGCCCTCTGACATCAAAGCTCTTCATTCTTAGGCCTTCAAGCTCCAGAACAATTGGATCTCCTGGTTCTTAGGATTTTAAACACAGGATGAATTACATCACTGGCTTTACTGGTTCAGTAGCTTACAGATGGTACACTGTAGGATGTCTTGATCTCCATAAACATGTGAGTCAATTCCCAAAACAAAGCTTCTATGTATCTGTCTATGTATCTATCTATGTATCTATGTATGTATGTATGTATGTATGTATGTATGTATGTATCTATCTATCTATCTATCTATCTATCTATCTATCTATCTACCTATCTTCTATCTCTCTATCTCCTATTGCTTCTGTTTCCCTAAAGAACCTTGAGTAACGTAGGAAATATTAGTTATAATTTATTACACTGTATATGTATTTTTATTCTTGATAGTTTACAGAAAACACCTCCACAGAGAAGACCTGTGGACACTAAAATTAGCTCAAAATTGAATACATTATGCCTACTTCTCCAACTCTCATTACACAAGATCTAATTCAACAAATTGTCGATATAGACACTTGGATATTACCCTGGAATCCTTTCCTTCTAGAATTTCTCCCACATTATAAATAATTTGTTGCTGGAAAATAGATTCTATAATAAAATATTTCATCATTCTATTCACTGTTTCTAAATCCCCACTCACTGAGTCAGGCTACTAAAATTTCATGATGATTACTGAGACTGCAATTTTTCTGCAGTGTCATAACCCTTTAGTCCACACTTCCCACTGTGGCTAGTTTCTAATTTGTAAAACTGATGAGGTTACTCCCCCCGTAAATTTTCTAAAACTCCTAAAGGTATTTTTAAAAACGTCTTTAGAAAATTGAATAATTATATAGATATATAGGGGTAGAGTAGGATATAGTATCAAATAAACACCCCAAAGCTCCAGTGACTCAATAACAGAAGAGGTTATTTTTATGTTGTTTATAGATCAGCCACATGGATATTACTGATTCTTTAGACAGTTCCCTTCTATACACTAATTCAAGGACCCACATTCCTTCTCTCTTTTGGTTCTGGCATGTACTCCATCGCCTTCATAACCTGATTCTAGCCATTGGAAATGAAGGAAGGGAGGAAGGAAAGAAAGAAAAGAAAGAAGGGAAGAAAGAAAAAGGAAGGAAGGAAGGAAGGAAGGAAGGAAGGAAGGAAGGAAGGAAGGAAGGAAGATAAATGAGGTACCACCATTTTTAAAAAGCTTAGAAATAATACTTATGCATTTTACTCATATTCTGTTGGCTGGAAGTCAATTCCACAACAACATCTCACAAAGAGCCTGAGAGAGAAAGTCTGACTGTGTGGCAGGAAAAAGAGAAGAATATGGATTGTAGTAACCACCTGTCTTTAAAAACTTTATAATCAGGTCCAGCTTGCCTTAAACCATCACTTGCATTTCCTGGCTGTCTCCAAATCTACTCTCTAGCCATAATAAATTTTATGCAATCATCTATATTCTCTTTCCTCCAGACCTTTTTACGCACTGCATTTTCTGATTGAATTAAAGTTTCTACCCTAAGCTCATTATGAATTGAACTGTGTACCCTACGAACTTCATATGTGAAGATCTTAATCCTCAATTTCTCAGAATGTGACCACATTTTGGGATAAGGTCTTTAAAAAGGTGACTAAGTTAAAATAAGTCCACTAGAGAGATACTTTTTCATCTAATGACTGATGTTCCTACAAAAGAAAGAGATGCCAGGGATGCACTCAAAGAGAAAGGATCTCATTAGCACATAGCAAGAAGGTGGCCATCTGCAAGCGAAGGAGAGGAGCCTCAAAAGACACAAAACTTGCCAACACCTTCATCTTGGTTTTTTAACCTCAGAATTATGAGAAAATAATTTTTTATTGTATAAGCTACCCAGTTTGTAATATTTTGTTACAGCAGCCCTAACAAACTAATACACTCATCCTTTTTTCTTGGATAACTACAACTCAGTCTTTTTTTATTGCTTGAAAATAATTATTTTTAGAGACCGGGTCTTGCTCTGTCACCCACTCTGGAGTGCAGTGGTGTGACCATAGCTCACTGTACTCCTGAAGTCTGTGGCTCAGGTGACCCTCCTACTTCAGTCTCCCAAGTATCTGGGACAATACGCATGCACCACCACACTCAGCTAATTTTTTATTTTTGTAATTTTTATAGAGACAAGTCTCACTGTGTTGCCCAAGGTGGTCTCACACTCTTGGCTTCAAGTGATCTTTGGCCTCAGCCTCCCAAGGTGTTGGGATTATCAGCCTCCCAAGGTACGAGTCGCTGTGCCTCGCTCTCATTCTTCTTTACTTATGTAATAAGCTGCATAGACAAACCTTTCCTTACTTTATTATGACTGGATTTGATCAAATTCCATGGCTACTTAACACACTGAATCCTAATTACTTTTATTCGTTTGATCTTCTCAGGGAGATCATAGACTTCTTGGTGTTAAGCTTGTTCACTAATGAAGTTACAGCACTTAGTACTTAATAAATGTTAATCATTATTGTTTCAAAAAATCTGTAATAGCAGTAGAGTTGAGGACAGATGGGTTCAGATATGTCATTGTGAAAAACTAACTTTTTAGAGCCAGTCTATTTGGAAAACACGAATCAAAGTCATTGGAGTAGACGTGTGAAGCCGAGTTCAGAGTAAGTGTGAAGCAAAGCCTGTGGTGACTAAGCAGGATATTTCCCTGACCCCTTTGCAGGCGGGAACTGGAGTGCATGGGTGCTGGAACAAGCCAGCGAATTCCACTCACCTGAACCCGCTGCGCTCCACCCCTCGTGGGAGGGGGAGCACAGGTGAGCAGGTGCAGGAGGAGCTGGGTCAAGCACTTTTGGCACCTGCAGGAGTGAATTAGGTACTGGCCCCACAGCAACATCTCGGGGGTGCCCACGACCCCCGAAGCCCAAGAGGAAGTGTCACAGTACTCTTTTAGCTCTGCCCTCTGTGGATGGCTTAAGTGCTAACAGCTCAGTGGACTCTGTTTTTTAGCATAAGGCGGCTGCCTTCTGCCAGCGAGGGCAAACGGTCAGTGTGGCAGCCTTTTGCATCCGCACTCATCGCACCTGAGCTGTTGTCAGGCATCCAGGAGAAATGACGTCGCACAAACGAATTGGAGGATGGTAAATGTGCCGCATTTTACTGTTGATGGATGTGGCTCTCAGAGGAAGAGGAGCTAAAAAGCAGACAGAGAGGGAAGGCAATCTTCCCCCAAAGTCCAGCTGTCTCTGGGGATTCTTCTTCAAATTTACAGCTGTCCCTCTGAAGTAAGGCATTCTCTCTGATGTCCAGCTGTTTCTCCTCCCTTTGCCGCCTGAGCCTGCAGTTTTTACGGGCACAAGACGGGGGCATGGAGTGGGCCATGGGTGGTTCTGGAAAAGGAGACATTTGAGTGGGAAAACTGGCAAGTTAAGTTCTCACTTCGGGGCTCTGTTTCAGACTTTTCAGCTTGAGGATGGGGCCCTCACCAGGGACTTGCCCTCTTCTGCCCAGAATTTCCCTGCCTCCCGTGGGTATCATTGACCAAATGGGAGAGTAGGAGAAGCTCTGAGGAATGACTTTAAAAATCAGCTAAAATGTGTGACTTTCTTTTTTTTTTTTTTTTTTTTTTTTTTTTTTTTTGAGACGGAGTCTTGCTCTGTCACCCAGGCTGGAGTGCAGTGGCGGGATCTCAGCTCACTGCAAGCTCCGCCTCCCGGGTTTACGCCATTCTCCTGCCTCAGCCTCCCGAGTAGCTGGGACTACAGGCGCCCGCCACCGCGCCTGGCTAGTGTTTTTTTTTTTTTTTTTGTATTTTTAGTAGAGACGGGGTTTCACCGTGTTAGCCAGGATGGTCTCGATCTCCTGACCTCGTGATCCGCCCGCCTCGGCCTCCCAAAGTGCTGGGATTACAGGCTTGAGCCACCGCGCCCGGCAAATGTGTGACTTTCTTTGTGGCTGACAGAGAGGTGATATAATGAGTGGATGGACCAGCCTAATCCAGTGAGGGTTGAATCAAGAACAACGGAAAGCAAGCAAGAAAACACAATGTGAGGCTCAGACTTTTAAATCACTAGGAACCGATTTCAAGATGGCCAGAAAGGACTCTGTTTCAAGATAGCCAGATCATATTATGACCTGATGGATAAGCACTGAAGAATAAAAGCCAATTATTTCTATAAACTTTAAAGATGTAAATGGTTAGCTAAATTCATTAGCAATTATCCAATACTGATCCATAGTTTTTGCAAACTACAATTGCGGACACAATAAGACCCTGAGAGCTCCAAATTTTGCCTTGAAATGATATGCTTGTGTTTTACCTGAGAAGGCATAAATTTCTAGAAAAGTACAGATTTACTAGGACTAGTAATTTAGATGTTGCATTCATTAATGTTATTTAAGAGGCTTAGTGAATAACAGCTGAAACATTTGCCCCTCTTGTCACCAGAGTTCCCTTAATCTGCTGAGTAAACAGGATCTCTGAAATTTTGGTTGTGAATATTTCTATAGTCTATGGCTTAGAACACAGATAATTTTTTCCCTGCCTGCTCTTTTAAGCAGATAAATGCGCAATCTCAAAAGTTATTAGCATATCAGTGTCTAATTGACTGTAATAAAAAATGAAAAATCCTAATAACATTCCTATATGTCATTCTCATAGACTTCAATTATTCAGAAGTTTCATAATGCTGCCGCTGCCTAGTAGAGTATAAGCCATTAAATATGGAACTGGACTAAAATATAAAAGTTTTGCAAATGCTCATAGGATGAAATCATTGTGGTGTTTTAAAATTTAATGTTGCTTAACCTGCAACACAGTGAATTCCTCTGCCCAGATATAAAGTTTATGATGTGAAAGTAAAAATTAATCCATAATGTTTTGTAGAACAGGTCACGCCAAAATTTTTTTCTTTCTTTCTTTGTTCAACTTTCAATTTCTATTTTAAGTATGCAGTTTGCCTCTAATAAAGTTTTCAAATTTGAGAAAAATAACTGCTATGTGACAAATTACTGTGGATGTTATTACCCTAAATTGCAGATAAATAATAATAAGAAAAATAAAACATGGAGAAATTAACAAAGTTGTTAAATTTATAAAACTCTAAAAATATGTACAATCTATATATGACATATATATAAATACATACGTGGAAGATAAAAAGTCCAAATAACCAAGGCCCTTTCTTTTCTTTTCTTTTTTCATTTCTTTTTCCTGAGATAGAGTCTTGTTCTTTCACCCAGGCTAGAGTGCAATGGCATAATCTCAGCACACTGCAACCTCTGTCTCCTGGGTTCAGGCAATTCTCCTGCCTCAGTCTCCTGAGTAGCTGGGATTACTGGCGTGCACCACCATGCCCTGCTAAGACATATTTTAAAAAAGAAAAAAAAAATCTAAAGTGCTTCAAAGTTAATATTTTCATATGTTTTCTGAAAAATAAATATACTGATTATTATGTTAGCTAAAATTTAGCAAATGTATTATCTAACAAATATGTTATACGTTTTTATCATTTAAAATATGTCATATTTTTAATCTTCCTAGTATTTTATAAAAATAACTAAAATATAGGCTATGTGTTTGACAATAAACTTATACTTATGTGCAAGAAATAGCCTATATTTTAGTTATTTTTAAATAACCAGATGGTCATTGTTAAATGTACCCATAGGACTTTAAAACTATAGATAATTTGTTACCTCAGTATTATTTCTTGAAGAGTGACATTACTACAATGAACTTAAACCAATAGTAATATTAGTCATATTCAAAATCTGCTCTTTAAAAAACACTCACATAATTTTCAGAATTTATAGCATATTTCATACATCTATTTTCTGTCCTTAACCTCCTTATAGATATGGACACTTTAGAAAGCGTTCTGAGGACAGTTATCAGGATGATGAATTGCAGTGAACACCAAGACACAAAAGGTTAGAATTTTCTTCTTTTTCTTTTTTTTCTTTTTTAAAATGCAGCCCAGAAGCCTAGACAAAGGAGTGAGACACTAAGAGAAAGATAACACAGCTCAGGATTTAGGAGAGATTTTCTAACTTGCAGAAATGTCTAAAGATACATTTGCTTCTTTGGAAGGTAATGCATTTTATAATCATGGAGAATATTTTTAAATAGGCAGGGACAACAATTGTTAATGGATTGTGCTGAGAGAATTAAGTCATGAGATGATTCAGCTTTGATTTTAAAGATATCAATCCTCATTTACTAACTTCTTGAAAAGTTATGTTGGGAAATGAGAAAAACAATGCTAGTCTCCTGTCTTCAATATCCACAGTGTTCAAGTAAGCAGCTTATGTGTCCTTCTCAATAAAATAGTACTGCTTAGTATTTTAAAATATATCTTATTTATATGATCAAATGGAAACAAATTAAAAGTCACTCAAATGTCTCAAATAAATACACACATGCATGCGTAGAGCATGTGAAAGATAGCTACTTGGCTCTATCCTCGGAGAAGCAGTCATATTTTTATATGACTTCTTTCTTATTTGATGAGTTGCTACATTTCAAAACTATGAGTAATTCATAGAATCTGCTGGCAAAAAATATATGTTCTGCCAAAATACACACTCACACACTTTTACTATGCTGAAAGGAATTATTTGAAATAAAGGCATATTACTTTAATAGTCATACACTCATTGAATCTGTTTAGGGTTAAAAATAATTTAAAATCTTAATGTACAAAGCAAGGAAATTTTCGGGTTAAAAAATGTTTTTATAGAAGAGGACAAATCTTCCAGTTCTTTTTCATAAGAACATATATTTTAAACGCTACATTGTAAGTTGATTTTTCAACAATCATAGCAACTGACCAAAATTATACTTGTAAGTGTAATGCTACTATTTAATTTTTTTTTAAACTCTCCCCCTTATAATCCAAATTAATGAGTATCCTCCACATCCCCCAAAATAACGTCAGTTATATTTGTGGCAGAAATTGTACTCCTTTGAAAAAAAATTGAAAGAAATATACAAAGACATTCAAATTTTTGATGAAATAAACATTTTAAAGTTTTAATATAACTTTAGTTTACGATTTACAGAAAAGTTGTGACGTGTAGTACAGATAATTTGCATATTCCTCACGTTCTGTTTTTCCTACTCTTAGTACTTTATATTAGTATGGCATACTTGTGACAACTAATGAGCCAATACTGATATATAAAGATGAATTATAATGCCTCATTTATTCAATTTCCTTAATTTTACCTAATGTACTTTTTCTGTCCCAGAGTCCCATCCAGTATTCCACATTCCATGTAGTCATCATGTCTGCTTAATCTTCTCTTGTCTGTGACAGTTTTTCAAATGTTCCCTGGTTTTGATGACTTAGGCAGTTTTAAAGAGTACTGCTAGATATTTTTTTCTCAATTGGAATATTTGTGAAATTTTATCATGAGATCATTAGTGGATGTTGTATTTTGCTACATGTTTTCTTCAATGGATATGATAATATGATTTTTCTTCTTAAACGTGTTGACATGGCAGTTTACATTGATATAGTGTGAATACTAAAACAGCCTTAAACATCTGGAATAAATCCCACTTGGTCTTGTTATATAATTCATTTCATACGTTGTGGGATGTGTTGATAATTTTTGCCTGTATTTTCTGTGAGATACCAATTGGTAGTTTTCTTTCTCCTAATAACTTTATCTGGGTAATGTTGGCCCATAGAATGAGTAAGGATTGATCCCTTTGCTTTTATTTTTTGAGAAGATTACAAAAAATTAGCATGTTTTCTTGTTAAATGTTTTAAAGAATTCATCAGTGAAATCTGAGATTGGTGCTCTCTTTTTGGAAGATATTTGATTATTGATAATTTTCTGTAGTTAAGAGCTACCGATAATATCTATTTCTCCTTATGTGAATTTTGGTAGGTGTGTCACTCAAAGTATTTACCCATCATATCTGTATTTTTAACTTTGTGTGCATAGAGTTACCTATACTCTTCCCTTGTTAGCCTTTTAAAGTAGAAGTATCAATAGAGAAGTCTTTTTTTATTTTTGATATTTGTAAATCTCCTCAACGTTTAATATTTGTAAATCTCCTCAACTTTTTGATATTTGTAAATCTCCTCAAATTTTGTCTTGATTGGTCTGGCTAGAGTTTTATACATTTTATCAATGTTTTAAAAAGTAGCTTTTGCTTCTATTTATTTTCTCTATTTTTTCTAAGTTTTGTTGAGTTGCATTCTAATTTTTAATATTTCTTCTTGTTTTAGGCTTAATTTGCTCTTCTCAAGATTTCTAATGCTGAGCTGAGCTAATTGATTTGTATTCCTTCCCTTCTAATGCATATATTTATGTAAGTTACACAGCACTGCATAAGTACAAAACATGTATGTCCAGGTATCCGTGCCTTTTTTATTGCATCCTAAGTGCAGAATTAAACACTTGGTTTATATTGAATCTGCTACCTATGAAAACAAAAAACCTGCTTTCTAAACCAGTGATTTTAGGTATTAAGGTGTAGTTAAACATGGCTCCCCCAAATATCCACATCTTAATGTGTTACCTTATATGGCAAAAGCAATTGTGTAGATGAGATTAAGTTGATGACATTGAGTTTGGGTGATAATTTTGGGTTATCCAGGTGTGTATGATGCAATCACAGAAGTACTTAAAGAAGCAGGCGATCAGCGAGGGGCTGGAGAGGAAGAAGCAATATGACAACAGAAGCAGAGATTGGAGTTTTGTGCTTTAAAGGTAGAGAAAGTGTCCATAAGCCAAAGGATACAGGCAGCCACCACAAGCTGGAAAGCCAAGGAGATGGAGTCTCCCCTACAGTCTCCTGAAGAAACCAGCCCTGCTGACACCTCGGCTTTGACACAGTGAAACAGATTTCACACTTCTGGCCTCCAGAAGTAGATATAAATATTGTGGCCCCTAGATATATAACAGAACAGAAACTGAATAAATTTATGCTGTTTTAAGAACTATGTTTGCCGTAATTTGTTACAACTGCAACAGGAAACAAACACATAAGTAAAAAACACATTGTGATTAAGGAGCTCTACAAGATTTCCTGAGTCCCAGAGAAATGTTCCTGTAACAAAACTCCAAGAGTTCAGTGATTGGGAGGCTTGAGGGCTTGAGTTCACACACTTAGGAAACAAATATGTGCTTTTAGAGAAATTTTTCAAACAGGACCCAGAGTGAACTCTAGTATAATCTTCTAAAGAATGTTGCAGCGTGTTGCTTGTGCTATTAAATTCACATGCATATTCTCTCTCTTATCTCTCCCATCCTTTCTTCCAATACTATTTCTCTGTGTCTCTCTCGCTCTGTCTCTATCTCTCTGTCACACACACACACACACACACACACACACACACACCTCTGTCTCTGTGTCTCTTTCGCTGTGTCTCTCTCTGTCTCTCTCTCTTTCTCTCACACGCACACACACACACAAACACACACACGCACAATCATAAACTACTTTTCTTCTGAATCCTCTCTGTAAAGGGGCTAAGCATATGACTCAAGCACTGTGACACCTTCTTTACAGAGATGAAGTAGGATGATGCAAATGCTTTGTCAGCTGCTCCCACCAACTGATTTATCTTGGGAAAGATAAAAATGTAACCTGAACAGAAATAGATATATTGGTGATGAGGGGTGGAGGTCAAATATTTATATCTACTTGAAAAAAAAAAATCAATGTCAAGAGTAACAGTAGTTCTTTTCTTGTACTCTAGCCTGCATTTCCTTAAATATTGTGGCCCCTAGATATATTGATAGTTAAGAAAATGCTCTTTTCTTGCTCTGCTTTCCTCAAGAAAAGTTTTTTAAACCCGCTTTCTTAGCATCTAATCGATCATATCTTGTGTAAATAATCAAAAGCCTTGGAAGTTATGTGTACATGTCATGGCTTTCATGAAGCAACAGCAGATGTGTGAGACGTCTGCAAGACCTGCAGATGGCAGTTGCGTGACCCCCCTTTATTGGCAGCATTCATAATATAAACACGATTATAAAGTAAAGCACTCTGTTTACATTATTCTTGAATACAATATTCCCCACAAAAATATCTGCAAAAGTCAACACATTAAACCCAGTGCAGTGCATTTTTTATTACAAAAAGGCATTCTTTAAGGATGACTAATGTCTCTGAGGAATAAAACGGAGATTAGGCAAGAGTGTGATTAAAATGAAGACCCGAGAAAGGTTACATTCTCTATGCATTCATTCTCCGCAGGGTGCACAACTGCCTAAGAGTAAAACAAATAATTTCTCCAGCAGAAAGACTTCTATTTGAAATGAAATGCTTAAAATAACAAATTGTCTTTGTTTTTACCATCATATTTCCTTGACATATAGAAAAGTCATATTTCCTCATCATATTTCTTTTGTTAATAAGCTTCTTTTGACAGAGATTATACTTTGTCACTATGAGAGATGTTTGAGGAGACATAATAAACACAAAAACATACTAAAACTAAAATCTATTGAAAAAAATTTAAAAAGATTGTAAAATGAACGTATTTTGACATAAGAGTTGATTCTCCAAATTAAGTAGATCTTTAAATATTAGTATTATTAATACTATTATTGCTTTTTTGTTGTTGAACATTGTAGACTGTTATAATGATTCTCAAATATATAGGGATTGCTATTTTACTATTCTTATTGTTAGTACTGAACCACATGCTATATCTTTCCTTTGTCAAATTTTAAAAGTTTCTTAATCATCTAACCACTCTTTTCCTCACCAAAACCTATATTTCCTCCTATATACACTGTCAGCATTATTATTTCATTTATGTGAACAGAAATTCTATAATTAAAAGTATATGTTTAGTTTAGTTTCATTCTTTTTCTGTTTCTTAGCAAAGACTTAGAACCAACCCAAACGTCCATCAATGATAGACTGAATAAAGAAAATGTGGCACATATACACCATGGAATACTTTGCAGCCATCAAAAAGGATGAGTTTATGTTTTTTGCAGGGACATTAATGAAGCTGGAAACAATCATTCTCAGCAAACTAACATAAGAACAGAAAACTAAACACCGCATGTTCTCATTCATAAGTGGGAGTTGAACAACGAGAACACATGGACACAGGGAGGGGAACATCACACACCGGGGCCTGTGGGGTGGGTGCAGACTGGGGGAGGGAGATCATTAGGAGAAATATGTAATATAGATGACGGATTGATGGGTGCAGCAAACCACCATGGCACGTATGTACCTATGTAACAAACCTGCACGTTCTGCACATGTATCCCAAAACTTAAAATATAATAAAAAATTTTTTAAAATGTATTCAATTTGCCCACATATTTATTAATTTTAATATTTACTTTTTAAGTTGTTTCATGTGCTTTTCCTCGTGGTTTACTTCTTCTGTTAGCTGAAGTACATTTGTTTTTATTTCTTTTATTGACAGGTTATATATATATTAAACCTTTAGTTTTTGTATATCTTCAAGTCTCTTTATTTTGCCTCTCTTTATGAAATGTAAATTAGTGAGGAATAAAATTCTGGACTAATCATTATGTATTTTTCTGCACTTTGGAATTATCACTGTAGTGATCTTCTGGTCCAGCTGCCTTGGAAAGCAGGTGAAGCTATCATTTATTTGTAGGTACTCTATAGTCTATGTATTTTTGCTTTACTGGAATCTCCTTAGAATTTCTATAGGCAAGTATTGATTTTCATTTCTCCTGTTCACCAATTACAGTTTTAAATTTGAAGACTTTTGCTTTTCTAAAATTCTGAAAGCTTTAATTCCTTCAGTCTCCCATTTACTACATCTAATATAAAATTAATCCCATTTGTTTATTTTTAAATTATGTTTTTAAATGAGTTCCTGTTTTTAAGAAATCACATATTTTACTTCTATCATGAGAATTCTTGTTCTATATGTATTGAATTATTTTAAAATAGAGGTTTTGCACTTATTTTACTTTCTAAATCCTGCAATTATACTTACTTTGAAGTAGTCTTCAAAATATCCACACAAATGTTTCATTTGCAATGAGGTCCTGTTCTCACTGCTTGATTCCATACTTACTCTTTTCTTATTATATTTCTCCAAATATTTTCCAATTTTGATGACTGGTTCCTTTTAACTGAGAGGACTCATGGTTTTATTTTTGCTCTCTTTTCTCTCTGTGCATGCCCTGTTTTGTCTGCAGGCTTTTATACTGAATCCAGCCGATCCTTTGCAACCCCCCTTCTGAATCAAATTTTAGAGTAGCGATTCAGTATATGTTGCTTATTGCTAATATTGAACTTATCACGGATTGTCAAAGAGACAGCTAATAGCTTTTCCGGTTCTATTTGTGTCATCCAACATATCTTGCTATAAGCTCTTCACATATTTTTGTATAATCTAAATTTTAGTATGTTTCACAGACCTTTTTCAATCATGCTTGGCCCATACTTAACTCTGTCTTTGCTTTTGCAGTTTTCCTCATCTAAATTTCACTTATCTCCTCATGCTTACATCTTACCTCTACTTTAGTGTTGTCATAAATATTACCGTCTCTAGGAGCTTTACCTAATCACTCAAACGAGGCATAACATATTTTCTTTGACAGCCATAGAATTTAAAACACCATATAACTTTTGCCTCATAATTATTTAAATCTTTGTTTTACTTTATGTGCTAGATTATAAATAAATATAAATCTATGTTAAATCACTATACTTCTTTAAAGTACTAAGAACCATGCCTTATGACCCCCAAAATAATGCCTTATGTTAAATTTAATATATTCATCAGAAACTAGGATATTAAACCCATTTAATTTAGCTGGTGCTATGTATGACTATTTTTGGTTATTTAAAGTATCTCTTTAATGGCCTGTGACTTCCTTGCAGTCTTCCAATTTTCAATATTTTCTTTATATACATTTGTCAATTCATTGACTATAAGAAAAATTTATGTTTAATAAACTTTTAAAAACCTTCTAAAAATGCAAAATTTCTACAGAATGCAGACTTCTAATTTGTTCATCTTTCAGATTCCTATTAAAGTAACAAAAAATATATAAATACATAAACATGTCAGAGGCATTCGTCTTGTTAAATTGAAGGGGTACCATTTACATAGTTAAATACTAGGAAAGTTTTCAGTGTTTTCTGAAGATAAGACGTGACGGAATGAAGACAAAGATACCTGTCAGTAATTTCTCCAAAGAAAGCACATGACAACTCTGAATTTAGAAAGGGAGATGCTGGCAAATACTATAGCACCTTAGTGGATGGGAGATACTTACTGGCTACATGAACTTCCAAGAACACATTACATATTTTACAAGCAACTCAACAAAGTTTGAAAGCAGCAGCCCTTAGAGTTCTCATTTTTCCAGCTTTGACCTTGACTAGCAAAAAGCTAAACATGCAGTATCGCTGCTTCCTGACTAAGCTTGCGGGGCTCTACAAAGCTAGTCAGGGAAATTTACATAGCATGGACACATGGGTGGACAGAAATAAAATGCCCAATCTGATCTCAGATTAGCAGCTGCAACAAGCACACACAAGAAATAATTTTATTATTAGAATTTGTTCCTTATTGATCATGGACCAGACATTTTATAAATAATTTTCCCAGAGAGGCATTCACTAACTACCCTATAAACATTGAACTTCAACTTTGTTATCTCTGCATAGATAATGCCATATCCAATCAAACAAATAAAAACAATAACAAATAGAAGATCATGGCCCCTGACTGGGATGCATACTTATAAGTCAAAATGAAACTACAATTTCACCTGTCTTATTATTTCTATTTGATTCTAAAAAATAGGTGGCTATTTGTTTAGTAGACTGTTTTAGTGAAACTCGAGAGGTGAAAAAATGAGCCTTCAGCATATATGTGGATGTTAGAAAGAGTATAGAAATTAGATTTTTCTGTCTGAAAAAATAAAAAAATAAAGTTTAAAGGTGAGGTTAAAAATAAAGTTGTAAAATAAAAAGTGATGTTCTTACAGAGAACTTTGAAGTTAGAGAATACAATGAGGGAAAGGAGTTTCTGAGAAGAGACAGAGAGGCTAGAGAGGAAATTCTAATTAGTAGAAAATTGTCCATAGGTTTTAGAGCAAAGATGTTGAATTTTAGTTGGAAATTAACCACTATATTGTATAACATTGAAATAAACTTCATTTGTTTAAAACAATGTCTTTTCCGCGTATGTAGTCTGGACACATTGTGGGGAACAACACACGCTGGGGCCTGTCGGGGAGGAGAAGGAGGGAGAGCATCAGGAAGAGCAGCTAATGGGTGTTGGGCTTAATACCTGGGTGACGGGTTGATCTATGCAGCAAACCACCATGGCACACGTTTACCTACGTAACAAACATGCACATCCTACACATGTACCCTGGAACTTAAAATATACATTGATAAATAAATAAATAAATAAATAAATAAGTAAAGACAGTTTTATTTTCTTATGAATAATCTTTTGATTATTTCCTGTGAATGATGTATTGATCATTCAAAAGTCATCTTTAAAAAAGCTTTAAAAATAATGTTTCAAATAAATATCTCTAAACATATGATTCTCAGTTGTGGCCCTATTACTCAGTTATTATTCCTTAATCAGGCCGTTTTTCTAAGAAAGACTTTAAAACTCTGCTTTTCACATAAGCAAACACCTTTCACAGCTCCATAATTATACAGAGTCTGAGATAAACATGAAGAGCAAAGCAGCCTTCAGAGAGCAGTAGGTACATGAGCACAGGCTTTTAATTTACAGATAAATGTGATGGCAGAAAAGAAATAGATTCTTTAAGTGTAAAATTGGAAGGATTTACTTTCTTATTAGGGACATTTTAAAATTCTCCTCATCTCCTGTTGTGATCTGTTATAAATTTTGAGAATTTTAGACTGTCCAGATATTCTTCTGGCTTATAACTAGGACTTTAGATTATTTTCAAGTATGTTCAAAGCTGTATTTATTGAATGATAAGTATGCATATTAACCAGCTCAGGTTGCCGTAAGAAAATACCATAGCCTGAATGGTTAACCCAACAGAAATATTTCTCACAGTTCTGGAGGCTGGAAGATTGAGATCAGGTGCCAAAAGGGTTCTAGTGAAGGCCCCTTTCCTATTTTGAAGATGACTGCCTTCTCAGTGTATCCTCACATGGACAAAAGAGAGAGATCTGGTCTCTCGTCTTCTTACAAGGACACTGATGCCATCACAGAAGCCTCACTCTCATGAGTTCTTCCAAAACGAATTACCTACCAAGACTCCTACCTCCAAATATTGTAAAAGTTTATTGAGGGTAATGGCTTCAACATATGAATTTTAGAGGAACACAACATTTAGTCCGTAACAGCATTATTGTGTTATTATTTAAAATATTTATTTGTTTGCCAAGCACTGATCTAAACATGCATTAACTCATTTAATAGTAACAGTTGAATAAGGTGAAATTAAAAACTCACCTAAGTTCACACAGTTAGTAAGTCCTCAAACAGATATTGAAATCCAGACTGCTTGCCTCTAAAGCTGTTAATGTTTGCCAGTGTGCTATCTTATGTCAAAGGTTGCATTTTTGGACCTGATAGGCTTATTTTATGTTCAGGTGTTGTTAATATAAAGCATGTGGGAGGGTAGAAAGAGCACTACATTTGGTGTCAGAATATTTGGTATAAAGGCCCATTTCTTAACCCAGTCCTTAATGTATGAATCACCTGAGGAGCTTTAAATAAATCATCACTAAGTCTTACCCCAAGAGTTTCTTATTTAATTAGTCTGGGCGAGAGTTTATGCACTGTTATATACACAGAGCACTTTAGCTAATTTGAATTATTGATAGGATTTGGAGAATAGTGAAGAAGTGGAGAGAACAATAGGAAAAAATGCTTATGGTTGGATCTACTAATTAACAAATTTTAAATCTTAGGATCGCAACCCTGCAAAGCATGAGGTTCCTAATCTGTGAAATGGAGAAGATCAAAAGTTATCTTACTATCTCACATAATTTTGGTAATAAATAAATAATGTATATATAAAGTGCTTTACCAATTATGATGCACATGTAAATAAATTATTGTTCTAACATTGCTTCTTGCTTTCTTTATCACAAAATATCACTGTTGCTTTGAATTATCTAATTCGAAAACCACAAGCATCAATACTCAAAACATTGTCAAAAAAGACCAATATCATACTAAAACATGGTGAATTTCACCTATGTTATGCATCTCTTCCTATACCTTCAATATAAATATTGCAATAACCCCTATTGTGGTCATACTTTTGAAAAGTTTTGGTTCGTTTGGCAAGTATGAAAGGGTCCATAGGTAAAAATATAATATATGGAAGAAATGAGCAGATAATCATATAACCAACACAGTTATTCACAAAGTTAGTTTCTGTGATTATGTGTGAAAAAATTTTAATGTGACTCTGAAAATGTCAATGCTGTAGTGATTGCCACATTCATACGCCCCCTTTTTTTTTTTGTCAATGATTGACAAGTAGGGCACATTGCAGAAAATTATGAAGGAATACCACTTCATCTGTTTAATGAATCTTTCCGTGGTATTACTATTAAAGAGTGGATGTTTCTTTTATAATATAACCACTTCACTGTTATATTTTTGGCATTTATGTCCCTTTTTCTAATTTAGCCTTAAGATAATTGATAAACAAGATTTTAATATGAATAAAATCAGCATTATATTCTTTCCTGTTCTTTGGTCCCCTGAACAAACCATCACTAATTTTTGAGCAAAAAACAAAGACCTTATACTCATGAGGTAATAAGAAACCTTCAATTGCATGTATATGTATAATTTACTATATACTTGTGTGTATATATATATTGTACACATATTTTATATATGAATTTACTTGAAAAGATTATAAATACCTACATGTCTATGTTCACTTAAGACAGGTAGTCATTTTATTTTCTTCTAAATTTCAAGTTAGGTAATGTATAACTTTAAATGTTTAGAAAACCGTAACAGATTATGGAACTGGTTTTATTTGAACAGAAAATTTACAGACTAACAGTTATCCACATCATGGCTTTGGAAGGAAAAGGATATGTCATATGTAAATGATAATTCAAATATATCAAATTACTTACCAACTTATCTCTACCTATGTTTGGCTCCTCATATTCTAGCGAGAACAGTTGACTCTTTCTGCATCACTTATCCAAATGGTATCACCTGCAACACAAGAGCTATCAACCACATAACCTCTATTTCTTTTGTCAATTGATGTATCTGCTACTTAATGGCAAAGCTTGCCACTTTTACCATCTCATTCTCAGTTGATGTGCAGAAAGCTGGCCTTTGGTTTTATAGTATAACAATTGACAATGTCAAAAGACCTTTCCCCTTTTGTTATAAATGCATTTTCTTGAACTGTAGCCATGTGCCTTTCTTGAGGTTAACTCAAGAAAACGCTTAGCAATCTGATAGCTTATTGAGCTCAATAGAAAAGGCTTTCATTGAATGTGTGAAGTACATTATTTTATCGGTCTATGAGAAATGAAGACTCCTGATTTGCTTTCACGAGCATTTCATTGAAGAGTGTTGCTAGGGTTGTTTTGTGTTGCTTTGTAAAATGTGCTGATAATAACATTTAACATAAAAGCATGAATCATGTTTGACTAAATTGCTGAAAAGCAAAAGGAGACAGCAACAAACACATGGATATTTTGTGAACAAGATGCTTTCTGTGCTAAGCTGTTTTCTATGTAAATTATTCTTACTTGGCAATTTGATTCTCCTCAGTTTTCAACTATTATGTACTTTATAGTTTGCAGGGGCCTTTGAAAACATTATTTTTAATAATAAGGCAACCAAAAGTGAAGAAAAAATATATAATTTACATAAAAAAACACTGCTAATAACAGACTCAGGATTAGCACTCAGGTCTTCTCATATTCTCTTTAGTTTCTTTTTTTATTATTATTCTTTAAGTTCTAGGGTACATGTGCATAACATGCAGGTTTGTTACATATGTATATATGTGCCATGTTGGTGTGCTGCACCCATTAACTCGTAAGTCTCTAATCCATCTTCTCTTTGGTTTTCTTCTTAAGCTTTTAACTATCCATGCAGACACTCTATTTTAGATACATATACATATTATATATATTAGCACCTATTTTACAATGACTGAACTTTCACATTTAATTCATTTGCTTACTGCTGTTACAAAGCATACATTCAAAAATTAAATAAAAATTAGACAAGAATATTTTTCTAGTAAATACAAATATTTGGTTCAGAGCAAATATTTATTATTTTTTTCTGTCTAAATAATTCATTGTCTGTTATACTTTGTATAAATCACATGTTTTAACATGTCAATAAAGTTTTATTTAACTTACGTCTTGTAACTGTCCACTAATGCAAATCCTGTTAGTGTAATGATATAGAAACCTTTCCCTTAAATCTTGTTAAAAATACCTCTGGGAATTCATATTTATATTCATTTAGGACAGTGGATGAACAGAATCTACCTAACGTAATTGAAGAAAAAAATCAATAATTTATCTGATCAACTGTCCTCATTGTTTTCTGGTTTATTGTTAGATTAGTAAGTATAAACGGAGAACTATTTCTGATCTTTAATTTGTTATATTTGTTTTCAAAATTGCATTTTAGTTAGCATACTAAAATTCTATTTCAGTAAATAAAAGGCAAACTCTAAAAAGTATTTTCTAAAAAGTATTTTAGAGATAAGATGGTAAAAATAACCTCTTTGTAGGATACTAGAGTTTAGAGAGTGGTCATTGCTCAAGGCTACCTAGTTAAGGAGCAGGACAAAACTTTAACCTAGGAATGTGACATCTCAAGGCACTCTTTCTACTCTACCATGCTGTCATTAATGACATGAATATCTTGAATACAGGCTAATCTTTGATCCACTATTCAAGTGGAAAATATTTGTTGATTAAAAATAGATGACTTTTAAAAATTAGAATATTTTTAAAGACATGTACATTCTGGTGATACCAAATGGACTCCTTGCTACTTAAAATTCAATGAATATTATGGACAAAGCTGCAGGTAAAATGAGTCAATTTCTCTCTCACTGTGAAATAATTTATATAAGCATCTAGAGACTCCGTCAAAAAATACTTATGTGAAGGATCAAAGAGCTTTTCTCAGAAACTGAGGTGCTTTAACACTACAGGCCAGAAAGAGAGCACAAGTGGTTTAGGCCAAAAGAGCAGGAAAGATATCAATTATTTGAATTGAAAACCTAAATGAATACTATCCATAGATGCAAATAAAGAAAGGTATATTTTATGTACACCAAATTAAAACTCTTGAAATATTCAGAATTTTATTTTTCTGCATTGATAATCCCTAGTAAATTATGAGATGTAGGATCCATTGGAATTTAGTCATACAGTTGCAATGAAAAACACTAAACCAAATTAAAAAACAATTTTAGGTATTAAGAGAGAATTTATAAATCAGTTTTAGAAGCCTCCAGATTACTCTATGTCTCCCTGAAGCCAAAATAGTGACTACATTTACTAAATGCAGCCTCAAATTCTATGAAGCAGTTTTAGGAATGTAACATAGAACCACTTTTGGGATTAAAAAAATGTTTAATGTTGTGAGCGTTGCTCAATTGTAATCTTTTGATTAGAGTGCTACTCAAAGACGTAAAACATAATCTTTTGAGTGTAAACCTGCAAGGTAATATCTCATGGTATAATTTTTCATAGCTTTACTTACTTAATACATTATACATTATTCTCAAGTGAATACATGCAATTTCCAATTATTTTTATAATATCTTTGGGAAAACAGGGTCAAACATTTGATTCTTTAAAGGGGCACATTATTTCTACAGATAAAATGGAAACCGATTAACTGATTCATGACAGGAAATCTACTTTTAAAGTTGTACTTCGAATTGGAATTCCCTAAGTTCATTTTTCACAAATTTTTAGGAAAGCTTTAAATATTTTTAAATTATTATTATTCTGTTGATGAGAAGGATAAAATGCAGTTAAGTGATTGTACACTGTGGAGGCACAAAATTTGGTACTGTCAATTAATCAGTATTCTCAGTCATCTGTTCTGTCTATAACTCTAAAAATGTAAATGCATTTCTGTAGTACTGATTTCTCTGTTTATCTGAAGGTTATATTCAAATTATTTGCTTTCCAAAAATCAATAACACATCAAAAACTCAGAGAAATATCCCATTCATCACTGCAGATTTTATCTTCAATGAAAGCATGCATTTTTCCTTATGAGATATTCATGGGAACTGCTAATGTATTTACTGAGTTCTAGATTACATCAACATATAGCAGTAGAATTGAGTCATACAGATGACTGCATCCAGTAGTGAATGATTTGAAATTAAATATGTTATACTATTCAATGGCTCGCTTTTTAAATAGAAGAATGCCAAATCTATAATTTAATTTCATGAGCTTTTATGTAATGGTGCATACTGCTGTTTACAGTTCAAGCAATATAGCCACACGATTTTCATTTGACGGGGGTTGGAACACCATCCCACTTCTGACTGCTTTAAGTTTAACAACATGTGGACTCCTCATGAGGAATAAAAACAATGAGCGCAATGGAAATGCTACCTGAGGAAGGAATGTGTCAAAATGATCTCAAGTAAATTAAATTAATAAGATGTGAGATTTTTGTTTTATTTTGTTTTGTAAGTGCTGTTTTTGTTAATGTTTTCAAATATCATCTCATTATTTTGCAAATAATGAAAAAAGAATTTCAGTTCTTTGAAAATCTGATAGCTCTCCTAAAAACTTTCCTGTTTAGAACTCCCTGTCTATATAATGCACATAATGAATGGCCCCCCTTGATGTGATAAATTATGTATTAGAATAATGGACAGATCAATCAGTGGAGCTATGTAAGTGAAACACACAGCTTTTGGCAAAGAAGGGTCTGCATGTTTACATTTATCACCCAAATGCCTTGACTTTAATGTAGACCTTTGAGAGGCATTTATTAATCATGATTTCATTAAAATTTTTGGCAAACTAATGACTTTTTATTTGTCAGAAATATTGCTGATGATATACAACTGATGTCCAAAAACACCAATCTTCTTTTTGCCACTTAACCCTCTGTGCAATTGTCAAGCAATAACTAGCATGAGACATCATACTTTAGCTTACCAGAAAGGTCCTATTGTGGGAACTAATCAGGCTGCATATCTGCCAAAGGAGGATGGTGTGTCTTTGTCAAGTACAATCCAGTTGGAGTTCGCTTACCACATCTCATCTGCTGAAGAGTTCTACTCTAGGAAGAAATGAATGCTTTTACTGGAAGTAGTGCCTGGAATGATAATGGTGCAAATTATTAATGTTTTAATATATTCAATAATGACAAAAATTTAGAATTTGAGTGAACTACTCAATAACTAAGTGTATTTTTCTCTATGACCTACTTATATTCTATAAACATCTACTGTGATAATAGCTCTAAGCAAGTCACATGGTGGGGAAAGAAAATTGAATTTTGGGGGGTTCCATCACCTCAAGGAATTTACAATCAGCTTGACTAGACAAAAATTGTCTTTACCGAAAGTGAGAGACTAATAAAATGTACTATGCATAAGTGAAATAACTTAAAATAATGTAACAAACAAAAACGTGAAAATACACAATACAAAACAGTATTGTCATTTTGAAAAAGGAAATAATTTTGTGTTTACAATTTTTTAAATAAGTCATATTTGGTAGATGCAATTTATAATGAGGTTAATAAGTTAAGGTTACCAGGCAGGATCTATTTCCTAGTGTTTATAAAATAATTATTAAAGTATAATCTTGAATCAGTTTCTGTGTAGGATATTAACTTGGTAAGTTCATTTTATTTTTGTATTTTTATGAAAAGCTATTTTTTCAAAAAACTTTAAAATGTTTTATTGTTAATTTTGAGTACACAATAGGTATAATAGGGGGTGTGTGTGTGTGTATACATATATATATATATATATATATATTTTTTTTTTTTTTAGGGTAAATGTGATTTTTAAAATCTAATTTAATTTTAAGTTCCAGAATACACGTGCAAGACATGTAGGCTTGTTATATAGGTGAATGTGTGGCATGGTGGTTTGCTGCACCTATCAACCCATCACCTAATTATTAAGCCCTGCTTGCATTAGTTATTTAGCCTAATGCTCTCCCTACCCGCTCTCCAACAGGCCGCAATGGGTGTGGTTCCCCTCTCTGTGTCCATGTGTTCTTATTGTTCAGTTCCCGCTTTTAAGTAAGAACATGTGGTGTTTGGTATTCTGTTCCTGTGTTAGTTTGCTGAGGATAATGGCTTCCAGCTCTATCCATTTCCCTGCAAAGGACATGATCTCATTCCTTTTTATAGCTTCATAGTATTCCATGGTGTATATGTACCACATTTTCTTCATCCAGTCTATCATTGATGGACATTTGGGTTGATTCCATGTTTTTGCAATTGTGAATAGTGATACAGTGAATATATGCATGCATGTATCTTTACAATAGAATGATTTATGTTCCTTTGGGTATATACCTAGTAATGGGATTGCTGGGTTAAGTGGTATTTCTGGTTCATGGTCTTTGAAGAAATGCCACACTCTCTTCCACAATGGTTGAAATAATTTACATACCCACTGACAGTGTAAAAGCATTCCTGTTTCTCCACAAGCTTACCAGCATCTGTTGTTTCTTGACTTTTTAATAATTGCCATTCTAACTGGCATGAGATGATATCTCACTGTGGTTTTGATTTGCATTTCTCTAATGATCAGTGATGTTGAGCTTTATTCATATGTTGTTGGCTGCATAAATATCTTCTTTAGAGAAGTGTATGTTCATGCCTTTTTCCCACTTTAATGGGGTTGTTTGTTTCTTTCTTGCAAATTTTCTAAGTTCCATGTAGAATCTGGATATTAAATCTTTGTCAGATGGATAGATTGCAAAAATTTCCTCCCATTCTGTAGGTTGTCTGATCACTCTGATGAGAGTTTCTTATGCTGTGCCAAAGCTATTTGATTTAATTAGATCTTATTTGTGAATTTTTGCTATTGCTGCAATTGGGAAAGCTACATTAATATGATCTTTATTTACACAAAATGACTTGGGGGATGATTCGGTTCATTTTCTAGGTAAAAATTAAGTGTATTTTGTTGTATTATTTACTAGTTAAAATTACTCAGGTAATCAACATTCTTAGCCTCCATTTTGTCAGTCTGAGTCCTAAATCTGATGTTGGGAATTATTTATGCTTTTATGACTAAATAGAAATGAACTTGACACAGTTCATAGACCATATCTTTCATCCAAGAAAGTCAAGCTAAATAGCCACTAAAACTCACAGAATTCATCATCTAGAAAGAAGAGGAAATCTTAGTAAGAGACAAGGTCTCTTACTTAACATGGTCTACATTTCTTATTTATTCTCTGAGTCAATTTTTGTAAAACGGAATATTACCTTACCTAATTTTTTTTGATACATGGAAACCAAAGGAAACTGTTACAAAGTTGAAGCTGGTTACCTCTGAAAATAAGTCTTTGCTTTCTTTATTAAAATTATTTCAATATACTTTTATTTAGGAAGTAGATACATATAAACCTTTTTGATTTGAAAAGACAAATATATCATCGTGAGCTGGGTGCAGTGGTTCACGCTTATAATCCCAGCACTTTGGGAGTCTGAGGCAGATGGATCACAAGGTCAAGAGATCAAGACCATCCTGGCCAACATGGTGAAACCCTGACTTTACTAAAAATACAAAAATTAGCTGGGCGTGGTGGAGCGTGCCTGTAGTCCCAACTACTCAGCAGGTTGAGGCAGGAAAATTGCTTGAACCTGGGAGGCAGAGATTGCAGTGGACTGAGATCATGCTATTGTACCCCAGCCTAGGCTACAGAGTGAGACTCTGTCTCTAAATAAATAAATAAATAAATAAATAAATAAATAATTATTCTGAAAAAAAGTCATTCTGAAAAGGCAAGGGAAGAGTATTATATTGAGAAAAGCCAAAAAAAAAAAAAAAAAAATAGCTTATCCAGTTCCCAGGTGTTGGGGAAGGGTAGGGAAAGGAAGGAGATTTCTAGAGCGTAATAAATGAGAAAGAAGAGACCACTATTTTTAAAAGAAAGGATTAAAGAATAGGAAACCATGGGAAGATGACTTCAAGGTTGTTCTCCTAAACTAATTATTATCTGGAAATGGTTGATTACTCCCATGTTCCATCCACACTCAACATGTATCTGTCCTAATTGATTCCAAATGCCATTAAGGGAAACGACTTGTGTGTTTCACTTATATCTAAGTCTTTATTCCCCCTAGCAAAAGACCTAAAGCTTAGTCAATCCATAAAAATATTGTTTTATTTTTCTTACTTGGGGATCAAATATGGCCTATAAATGTAGTTGCAAATCATAATCTTATAATGTAAACAAGGCAAGTAATAAGACAAACATCATTTGGTAATGCTGAAATAATAATTTATGATTCTAGTCTTCTAATATGATATTATTAATGTAAAAGAAAAAAATGAAGCCAAAATATTCCTAATAAGCCCAATAAAATTTGGGAGGATTCAAGAAATTTTTGAAAGCTCTTCAAGAGATAAATGTAGTATTGGGATATTGTTTATACAACAGACTCAAAAATCTTTAAAAATCTATTTAGATATTATTAAATGAGAATCAGAGAAACGTGTGCTTTCCACTTAAATGAATTGCACATCATCTTGACCAAAATTCTAGTTTCTGTAATTGAATCTAAAATGATTGAGGCTGGGAGTATCAAACCATCAAGATTTTTTTTAATTGGCTTATTGTAATACATATAAGGAAAAAATAAGAAGTGTTTAAACATGGAAAATATTTAATTTCAAAGTTTGTACACTGTTTCTTTCATCAACCTACGTATAAACATCAACCAAATCAAGAGGACGAACTTCAAAAATAGTGGTTTTGACCGGGCGCGTTGGCTCAGGCCTGTAATTCCAGTACTTTGAGAGGTCCAGGTTGGAGTATCACAAGGTCAAGAGATCCAGACCATCCTGGACAACATGGTGAAACCCCATCTCCACTGAAAATACAAAAATTAGCTGGGTGTGGTGGCGGGTGCCTGTAGTCCCAGCTACTCGGGAGGCGGGAGCAGGAGAATCGCTTTAACCTGGGAGGTGGAGGTTGCAGTGAGTCGAGATTATGCCACTGGAGCCTGGTGACAGAGCAAGACTCCGTCTAAAAAAAAAAAAAGAGTGGTTTTATTCTTAAC
Organism: Macaca nemestrina; assembly: GCF_043159975.1. Classification (NCBI taxonomy): domain Eukaryota; kingdom Metazoa; phylum Chordata; class Mammalia; order Primates; family Cercopithecidae; genus Macaca; species Macaca nemestrina. Next base: position 150,802,208 of record NC_092130.1, read on the forward strand.
ATAACTTCCATACTTGAAGTAAGCATGATGCAGTAAAATAAATCATTTTAGTATGATATACATCTAAATAACTATCAAGTGTCATTTAGATTAATGGTAAAATAAATATAAAATTCAGTTTTTATCAGGATAGTTTATGTAAACTCTCTTCATGGTATAAAAAAAGTTAATGTGTACCCGAACTATGAATCAACAATCCGTGTTATTTGAAATAATGTGCTTCTTTTCCTAAGGCAAAAAATGCATTTTATCTTATCTTCAAGAAGCCGGCATAATATTAGTTTTGGGCCTATATCCCTGAAGTGCCCTGTTTAACTGATGTTCGGTTTACTTGGTTTGAGTAAGTTGAAGGAAGTTTCCCTTATCTACACAAGTGCTATTTTAAAACTCCTCTCAGGATTTAGGGAGATAGAAAATCATCAGCCTGATTTCCTCTCCATGGCTTCTGTGGAAGAGAGATGAGCCTATTAAATAATCTTACCATTGGCCGGGCGCGGTGGCTCACACCTGTAATGCCAGCACTTTGGGAGACCGAGGTGGGCGGATCACCTGAGGTCAGGAGTTCCAGACCAGCCTGCCAACATGGTGAAATCCCATCTCTACTAAAAATACAACAATTAGTTAGGATATCCATGATACACTATGGGTTTCAATATTTCTTTCTAATTTTTTCCTATCACATTTAAAAACCTCTGTTCTTTCCATTCTCTTTGTTTTGAATTTCACTTCCTCTATCACTGATCCTATTGAGTCAAATCCAGGCTTCTCGTGTCCACATCATCATGCTCTTGGCTGACTATACCCTTCAGTTAGGATCCATGTTGCTATGTACGGAGAATTCTAAGTCTCTAAATATTCAAAATGTATAATAATTACATATAAGCCGTACTTTTTCAGCAATGAGCTATTTGGTTCTAAACACCATTTTAAAAGTGCTATCATCAGTATTTTGTGTGGGTGAGTTAATGGGGAGAATTTATGGTAATTGCTCTAATAAAATCCCCACAAGTTCAGTGCCTTAAATTAATTTCTTGCCAGCATCCTAGTGTAATGCTGATCAGCTGATACTCCTGGGCAGGTTTTCCAGTTTAGTTACCAAACATGGCATTTCATACTCTTCCCATACATAGAACATCTTCACTCTTGCCCCCAGAGTGACAACAGGGAGTTCCATCATCCAGTCTCCACACAGGATAAGTGCAGAATCTCTAGTTTATCCACAGTTTTCTCCATCATGTCTAACTTTTCAGAAAGGGGTCCTACCAACAGTTATAGATAAGTTAGTGCATGTGTGTGTGTGCGCGTGCACACACACACACAACCCAAATATACAATAGGAAAACTATAACTAGAATACAGTCTCCTTCCTGGAAAGGAGAAGAAATAAAGGCACATAAAATAACTAACTGGTCCATCTAGTTCTTGAAACCCACATAATTCAGGTTACGAAACAGTTATTAGGCTTCTTCCATTGTACGGCATTATCAAATCATAATTCTTTGAATTCATTTATGAAGACTGAGTCCAATAAAAAATGCAGGACATTTCAAAGAACATTTTTAAATGTTGTATATCTTTGATCAAAACAAAGCCACGATTTGAAGCATGAGATATCCAGAAATAGTCTTCTCGTGTGACTAGAGGAAAAGTTAATTGGTATTAGGGAAATAAAATTACATATTCTCAACTTTTCCTAGGACTCTGCAATTTTGCTTTGTGTTTTTCTGATCTGAACTTAACATATTGTTCACTCTATATTCTGTTTTCATTAAAATGAGAGTGATACATTTAATATAACTATTTATTGCTGCAGTAATAACTTCATGATTGAATCTGAGTTCCAAATTAATCCTGCCTTGGATAGTAACATGGAAATAATGATAAATTTTGTGTAATATCATCGATATCTTTTCTGCTTACAGTGGCGCGGGGGATTCCCTGTTTTGGCATTTACCTGTCATTGTATAGAAAACAGCAGAACTGGCTGGAGACAGAGTTCTTAATTGAGTGCCACTGACAAAAATTCAAGTTATGTCAAATCATAGCTAAATATGAAGTTATTTTGGTTATTTTTGTTCAGATAAGTGTATTATTTCTACTCCATATGAGTTTTTTCTCTAGTCTTACATGGATTTGTTACAAAAAGCCAGAGCTGTGATTTTGTATGAACTGATTCCTCCTTTGTAAAATCTATTTGTAGGTATCTAGGCATAATATTTATTAAATTGAGGTAGGTTGTTATGGTTATTAAGTGTGTACATATTGATCATGTATCTGTGTACATTTCCCAAGAAAACTAAATAATTATGATACCACATAAAAAAAGTCTTCTGTGTCAATGTGTAAAATATGAATTAGTATAACCTACTTAATTAACAATAATTTGTCCCGAAACAGCCCAGGAATCATCATTTGGTGCTTTCAATTACATGCATTCTCTAACATTGGCTCTTCTGAACTGAACGAGTGTCCCATCTTTGAAGTGGGGAGTATATGTCAGTGTGATTACACACTTATAAAGCAAAAATCAAAAGTAAGTCATTTTATACATAATTTTATGTTATAATCTTGGAGGATGCAATATTGAAGTTTTGCTCTGATATTCTGAGCACGGAACCACAACGGGTCTTAATGCTATGCTAATATTCTCCACAGTGCATTGAACCACAATGGGTCATAATGCTATGCTAAAATTCTCCACAGTGTACTGAATTGAAACACTTTTGTACTTTCAAAAGCACTGAACTAAAAATAAACTTATACATGATATATTACTGAGATAGGTAAATGATATCAAAGATAATAAGAAAAACTAAACCTGCATTTTTATTTATATTCAGTTCATCTGAACACAGTTAAAAATTCTCATCTAATGTCCAACAGACAAGCTAAACCAATTCTGAATGCATTTTACTCTAAACAAATATAAACTCTGGCAATTGCATGAGAAAAATTGATTGTCGTAGCCTACTATTTGGATAGTATGGCTTTGAAATTACCATAATTCAAAAGTAGATAGACTGAAATACCTATAGGCGTTCTACTCAGATGTATTTGTAGTTTTAGCAGAAATAAATGAATTTAATAATTAGCCTTACTGATTCTCTCACAGATTTAATCCATTTAGTCCTTAGAAATTTCAGTATTATAAAACCTGTTATTTGAAAACCTTTAAAGACATAGAATTACATGTTAGGCAATGAAGGAATGTCTGTCTATAAGGAAAATTCAAGGGTATGAGATCCAAGGAAAAAGACACACTTTATTTTACACACACATATGCAAACACATATACATACACATACACACAGACTTTCCTTCTTCTCCTCTCTCTGGATCCATGAAGGAACCTTTTCTACTTCAGAGAACACATGATATGCAAAAGGCAACTGAAGCCCTAGCTAGGGTTTAAATTACATTTATGCAATTCCAGCTAACTAAAATAGTTAATGAAGAAATTTAATAAGATGGAGGTTTCTAATAACATTCATAGTAAAAAATATAAAATAAAAGTAAAGAAAAAAATGACCTTAGTTTTCCACAGAGAGTTTGAAGCCCATTGTCAAAAACATATCTAATTTTAGTCCTCAATCCTCTTTCCTCATAATTCAAATGTTAGTTCAAATGGCTGTACAGATTTATTAAAATAGTACATACATACGGAATCTTACATATAGGCATGTATACTATACAAGTGCTAATTTTACTAGTTCTATTAGAGAAGGGCTTTGAAGGAATTTTCCTACATTAACAAATAGAAAGTTTAGTAGGAATTAAAATTAAATAACAGAAGTGGATTAAGTCTATTCTGGGAAATTTTTAGAGCAGTTTATGTATATTATTGAAAAGTATCACATCATAGCTCAACAGATTGTTTTGTGTTAATCTACTATACTATTTCCACAAGGGTACTGGTTTCAAAAAATGCTGCCCTATTTAAATGCTAATGTAGATACTGCTATGGAGGTCTCGTAAAGATTGCGAGTTCTGAATACTTCAGTTATAAAGCATTTGGCTTTAACAGATAAGGTTTCTTCAGTGAAAAAGCTGTATCTATAAAAGGAAAATGACTTTGTCACTCGGTTGGTTCTTAATATTATTAAATATTTATTAAGATTCAACAGTACACTAAGCATTTATAGAGTAAAAGTAGAATAATGTTTACTTTAGTTAAACTAGTATGTGAAGACTCTTAAGGAAGATAGGTGTATGGTACACATGCTTTTGCTTACATATTGCTTTTCTGGGTATAGATAGGATTCAGACTCACAATAGCTCAGATCTCTTACCATTTGTTTACTTTTATAGAATTAGAGAAAAGTGCCCCCAATTTTTCCAAGCGATTATGCTCAGTTACTTAAAGTGAAGACAGACATAGCTTTGAAATTGCCTTAACTGCTTGTGTGGTTTTGTTTTTTTGACATCTTGTATTTATTCTACTAAATAACGTTGGTATTCAGAATAACAAAAATACAGATATTTGTGGCTAATATTAGGATGTTGTGATTTTCTTGTAATATATTGAATCACCAACTGTTAGAGCCTCATAAGCCTCTGAGATACATTCATTCACTTTGCCAGTAAAGAGCTTCAAGACCCGAGAAGTTAAGGAAATTTCTCAAGTGCACAGAGCTAGTTAAACATAATGAACACAACTGAATCCCAGGACTCTTGTTTCATAACTTATTGCTTTTATCGATGTATCAATCATGGGGACAGACAAAAATTAAAAGCAATTAAATTAGAAAGCTCACCATCTAGCCAGATAATTGCACATTGTGAACTTCAAAGAAAATCCACTGTCTTTAATAGTTACAAATAAATATGAATCCCGCTTGTAGAACTGGTTTCATGGTACTTCTTGTTAATGATTGTATTCGTCTTCTTTAAAGCGTTTGATAGAAATGATAGTTCTAAGGTAATTTCCCTTAGAGTAAGCAAAGCCTCACTAAAATGGGGTCTTTCATGATAAGGAGAAAGGTCCAGATATTTATATGCTTCCCCTCTTAAGAAGCAGGGCAGGGAAAGGAAACTTATCTTTCTATACAAGGGATCTTCCTCCTGTTATTGAAATCTTTCTTATACTTAGTGGTAAATATTCTCTTACTTTAAGTGAGCAATTTTCATTGAATTTTCAATATTAAATGCTACTATTTTAATGTTAATAATACTCAAATGTATATAAAGACTAGGCATAAACTAATATGCTTGATATTTTTAATCAACTAACGGCGAAGAAGGAGTGGCTCTTCAATACTATTATGTGCCAAGTAATGACACAACTCTCTCGTAACAGTCTTCTCTTTTAATGAGTATGAAATGTACATTGGTGCAATGGAGCATGCATGATGCTGCCAGATGACATGAAGGCATTATTTGCCTCTGTTTGTTTGTTTGTTTTCTTATAAGGCTGTGATATATCCAGTAGAACTGTGAGGTAGTCAAAGGTAAATGCAGAGAAGCAAAATCACATATTGTATTCAATGATAGTGATGATGGTGATGGTGGTGGTGGTGGTGGAAATGATGATCATTAGTAACATAATTATGGACATGGTCAATAACTCTAATCTTGATCTGGGAACTTCTAGGTATTGCTCTTACCACTTTACATGTATTATCTCATTTATTCATCACAATAATCTTATGAAGCAGATAATATCATCATTCCCTTTTTTAGATAAGACAACTCATGTAGAGAAAGTTGGGAGAACATAGATTTAAGCCCTACAGCCAGACCGTTACATTCTGGCTCAATCCATTTATTAATATTCACATTATTATTTATGGGAATATAATATGTGATACATACATAATAAACATTGTATGTTATATACACAGTGTATTATTCATACATGTATATGATATCCATATCAATGTATATGTGCAATAAATATACATATTACATATATTCTATATTTCATATATATTTAATATATTTTACAAAAGTTCTTGAATTCTTGTTTTACGTATTCATTTTTGTGTGATAAAAATGGGTTAAAATAGTATATAGAGTATTTATATACAATTTTAAATAAACCATTCTAGAATAGTATTTAGATGGTTCTTATGAATTGTCTTTAAGGGGTATAGGTGAAAACATTCTGCTTAATATGAAATAACATGATATGCAAAGTAAGAAACAAGGACTGTGCTACAATTTCCAGTAATTTACACTTTCAGTCATTTTAAAATATCAAAACCCCTATCTGCTTTTCAAATTGTTTTGGCATGATCACTGACTCAATTATCACTTTCATAATGATGTCAAAAATCAGTGGTCCAAAGTAATATAAAAATATATATTGATATAAGCTGACAGGAAGAGTCAGACCAGATGAAATTAATGGTTATTTGGAAACTTCCTAATATTTGTATAATTATTGTGAGTTGCACTTAATCTTCAAATTGACCTGAAATAAGCATTTGATATATAGGAAATAATATTTCATCAGATTAGACTAGTTCTTTTAGATATTTCTTGTGTTTTTTTTTCCTTCTATTTTAAGTTCAGGGTAATTTTGAAAGTTTGTTATGTAGATAAGCTTGTGTTATGGGGTTTGACATACAGATTATTTCATCACCTAGGTATTAATCCTAGTATCCATTAGTTATTTTTTCTAACCCTCTCTCTCTTCCCACCTTCCACCCTTTGCTAGGCCCCAGTGTCTGTTGTTTGTGTCCATGTGTTCTCACCATTTATCTCCCACTTATAGGTGAGAACACGCGTTATTTGGTTTTTTGATCCTACATTAGTTTGCTAAGGATAATGGCCTCTAGCTCCATCCATGTTCCTGCAAAGGACATGCTCTCATTCTTTTTTATGGCTACATAGTATTCTATGCTGTATATGTGTCAGATTTTCTTTATCTAGTCTATCATTGATGGACACTTAGATTGATTTTGTATCTTCACTGTTGTGAATAATGCTGCAATGAACAAATGCATGCATGTGCCTTTATAATAGAATGATGTATGTATCCATACATCATAGCTGGGTCAAATGGTATTTTTGGGATTGCTAGGTAATGGGATTGCTGGGTCAAATGGTATTTTTGTGTTTTACACCACACTGTTTTACAAAATGGATAAACTAATTTACATGCCCAAGAGTGTATAAGCATCCCTTTTTCTCTGCTGTCTTGATGACACTTATTATTTTTTGACGTTTCAATAGCCATTCTGACTGGTGTTAGATGACGTGGTTTTGATTTGCATATCTCTAGTGATCAGTATCGTTGAGTTTTACTTCATATGCTTACTAGCTGCGTGTGTGTCTTCTTTTGAAAATATCTGTTTATGTTTTTTGACGACTTTTTAATGCAGTTGTGGGTTTGTTTGTTTTGTAAATTTGTTTAAGTTCCTTACAGATGCTGGATATTAGGCCTTTGTCACATGCAGAGCTGGCAAAAATTTTCTTCCATTCTCTAGATTGCCTATGTACTCTGTTGATAGTTCCTTTTGCTATGTGGAAGCTGTCTAGCTTAATTGGCCAATTTTTGCTTTTATTATAACTGCTTTTGGCATCTTCATCATGAAATATTTTCCTGGTCCTGTGTCCAGGATGGTATTGCCCAGGTTGTCTTCCAGGGTTTTTATAGTTCTGGGATTTACATTTAAATCTTTAATCCATCTCAAGTTGATTTTTTATATGGTAGAAGGAAGGGGTCCAGTTTCAATCTTCTGCATATGGCTAGCCAGTTATCCTAGTGCCATTTATTGAATAGGTAGTCCTTTCTCCATTGCTTGTTTTCGTCAGGTTTGTTGAAGATCAGATCCTTGTAGTTGTATGGCCTTATTTCGGGGGTCTCTATTCTCTCCCCTTGTTCTATATGTCTGTGTTTGTACTAGTACTATGCTATTTTGTTTACTGTAACCCTGTCATATAAAATTGGGTAGCATGATGCCTCTAGCTTTTTTCTATTCCTTAGAATTGCCTTTGATTATTTGGGCTATTTTTGGTTCTATATGAATTTTAAAATAGTTTTTTTTCTTATTCTTTGAAGAATGTCATTGGTAGTTTGATATAAATAGCATTGAACTTGTAAATTGTTTGACCAGTATGGCTATTTTAATGATATTGATTCCACTTATCCGTATTAGTTTGTTTTTACACTGCTATAAAGAACTACCTGGCACTGGGTGACATATAAAGAAAAGAAGTTTAATTGACTCACAGTCCTGCATGGCTGGGGAGGCCTTAGAAAACTTACAATTATGGTGAAAGGAGAAGGAGAAACAGGCACCTGCCTCACAAGACAGCAGAGGAAAGAGAGATTTGGGGAGGGGAAATTGTCAAACTCCCCCTCCCTTCCCTTCCCCTCCCCTCCCCTCCCCTCCCCTCCCCTCCCCTCCCCTCCCCTCCCCTCCCCTCCCCTTCTCTTCTCTTCTCTTATTTTGAGATGGAGTCTCACTCTGTAGCCCAGGCTGGAGTGCAGTGGCGCGATCTGGACTAACTGCAAACTCTGCCTCCCGGGTTCCCGCCATTCTCCTGCTTCTGCCTCCCAAGTAGCTGGGACTACAGGCGCCTGCCACCACGTCAGGCTAATTTTTTTGTATTTTTAGTAGAGACAGGGTTTCACCATGTTAGCCAGGATCGTCTCAATCTCCTGACCTTGTGATCCGCCCGCCTTGGCCTCCCAAAGTGCTGAGATTACAGGAGTGAGCCAAATACTTTTAAGACGTCAGATCTCATTAGAAATCACTCACTATCAAGAGAATAGCATGGGGGAAATTTCCACTATGAACTGACCTCCCTCCAGGCACCTCCCTCAATACATGTGGATTACAATTTGAGATGAGATTTGGGTGGGGGCAGAGAGCCAAACCATATCACTATCAACGAGCATGGACAATGTTTTCCATTTGTTTATATCATCTCTGATTTCCGTGAGCAGTGTTTTGTCGTTCTCATTGTAGAGCTCTTTCACCTCCTTGGTTAGCTGTATTCCTAGGTGTTTTATTCTTTTGGGGATAATTGTGAATGGGATTGTGTTCCTAGTTTGGCTTTCAGCTTGACTGTCTTTGGGTATATAGGAATAATAGTAGTATAATTTTTGTACATTGATTTTGTATCCTGAGATTTGCTCAAGTTGTTTGTCAGCTTAAGAAGTTTTTGAGCTGAGATTATTGGGTTTTCTAGATATAGGATCACATTGTCTGCAAACAGAGATAGTTTGGCTTCCTCTCTTCCTATCTGGAAGCTCCTTACCTCTTTCTGTTATCTGATTGCTCTGGCCAGGATTTCCAATACCATATTGAATAGCAGTGGTAAGAAAGGGCGTCTTTATCTTGTGTTGGTTTTCAAGGAGAATGCTTCCAGATTTTGCCCATTCAGTATGATGTTGGCTGTGGGTTTGTCATAGATGGCCCTTATTATTTTGACATATATTCCCTCAATACCTAGAGTTTTTAACATGAATGGGTGTTGAATTTTATTGAAAGCCTTTTCTGAATCTATCATGGCAAACGTGTGTACTTTATCTTTAGTTCTGTTTATGTAATGAATCACATTTATTGATTTGAATGTGTTGAACCAACCTTGCATTCAAGAGATAAAGCCTGCTAGATCATGGTGGATAAGTTTTTTTGACATGTTGCTGGATTTAGTTTGCCAGTATTTTGTTCAAGACTTTTGCATTGAGGTTCATCAACGATATTGGCCTGAAGATTTGTGTGTGTGTGTGTGTGTGTGTCTGCCAGGTTTTGGCATTGGGGTGATGCTGGCCTCATAGAACGAGTTAGGGAGGAGTCTCTCCTCCTCCTCTTTTTTTTTGTGAGGTGTGGGGAATTATTTCAGCAGGAACCATGACAGCTTTTTTTGTATATCTGGTAGAACTCAGCTGGGAATTCATCTTGTCCAAAGGTTTTTTTGGCTGGTAAGCTATTTATTACTGATTCAGTTTTGGAGCTCATTATTGGCCTGTTCAGGGATTCAATTTATTCCTGGCTCAGTCTTGGGAGGGTTTATGTGTCCAGAAATTTATCCATTTCATCTAGATGTTCTAGTTTCTTTGCATAGAGGTGTTCATAATATTTCTGATGGTTATTTGTATTTTTGTGTGGTCAGTGGTAATATCCTCTTCATTTTTTTCTAATTATGTTTATTTGGATATTTTCTCTTTTCTTTATTAGTCTAGCTAGCTGTCTATCTATTTTATTTTTTTAAAATACAACTCCTACATTAGTTGATCTTTTGAATGGTTATTCATGTCTCAATCTCCTTCAGTTCAGCTCTGATTTTGGTTATTTCTCATCCTTTGCCAGCTTTGGGGTTGGTTTTTTTCTTAGTTCTCTAGTTATTTTAGGTGTGATGTTAGGTTGTTAAATTCAGATCTTTCTAACTTTTGATATGGACAATTAGTGCTATGAATTTTGCTCTTAATGTTGCCTTAGCTTAGATTCTGGTTTGCTCTCATTAGTTTCATAGAACTTCTTGATTTCTGCCTTAATTTTATTATTTACCTTAAAGTTATTCAGGTGTTAGTTATTCAATTTCTGTGTAGTTGCTTGGTTTTGAGTGAATTTCTTAGTCTTTATTTCTCATTTGATTGTGATGTGGTGCAAGAGATTGTTTGTTATGACTCTGGTTCTTTTGCATTTGCTGAGGAGTGTTTTATTTCTGATTATGTGATCCATTTCTAGAGTATGTGCAATGTGGTAATGAAAAAAATGTATATTCTGCTGTTTTGGGATGGAGAGTTCTGTAGATACCTACCAGGTCCATTTTATCCAGTGCTGAGTTCAGGTTCTGAATATCTTTGTTAATTTTTTTTTAAATTTTATTTGCCTCAATGATCTGTCTGACATTGTCAGTGGAATGTTGAAGTCTTCCACTATTATTTAGTGGAAGTATAAGTCTCTTTGAAGATCTCTAAGAACTTGCTTTATGAATCTCAGTGCTCCTATGTTGGGTGCATATATATTTGGGATAGTTATGCCTAGTTTTTGAGTTGAACTCTTTACCATTATGTAATGCCATTTTTATCTTTTTTGAACTTTGTTGGTTTAAAATGTGATTTGTGTGAAGTTAGAATTGAAACTCCCATTTTTTGTTTTACGTTTGCTTGGTAGATTTTTCTTCAACCTTTTATTTTTAGGCTATGAGTGTCATGGCATGTGAGATGGGTCTCTTGAAGACAGAATACAAATGTGTCTTGTCACTCTGCCTTTTAATTGGGGCATTTAGCCATTTACATTCATAGTTAATGTTGATATGCATGGATTTGTTCCTGTCATCATGATATTAGCTGGTCATTTTGCAGAGGTGTTTGTGTGGCTGCTTTAAAGTATCACTCATCTGTGTAATTATCTGTGTTTTCGTAGTGGCTGGTAATGGTTTTTCCTTTCCATGTTAATGCTTCCTCCTGGTGCTCTTGTAAGGCAGGTCTTGTGGTAGTGAATTCCCTCAGCATTTGCTTCTCTGAAAAGGATCTTATTTCTCCTTTGTTTATGGAACTTAGTTTGGCTGGATATGAAATTCTGGGTGGAATATTTTTTTCTTTAAGAATGTTGACTACTAACCCCTCAATCTTGTAGGCTTATAGGGTATCTGCTGAGAGGTCCACTGTTAGTTTGATGGGCTTCCTTTTGTAGTTGACCTGACCTTTCTCTCTAGCTGCCTTTAGCATTTTTTCTTTCTTTCGATCTGGGAAAATCTGATGATTTTGTGTCTGGGGGACTTCTTTTGAGGTATATTACTATAGTTCTCTGCATTTCTAAATTTGAAGGTTGACCTCTCAAAGTAGGTTGGGGAAGCTCTCATGGATGATGTGGAATGTGTTTTCCAAGTTGCTTGCACTCTTTCCATCACTTGCAAGGACACCAATAAGTAATAGGTTTGGTCTCTTTACACAATTCTTTGTTTCTTAGAGGTTTTATTCGTTCCTTTTCATTTTATTTCCTTTATTCGTGTCTATTTTATTTCAGAAAGTTAATCTTCGAGCTCTGAGATTCTTTCATCAGCTCAGTCTATTCTGCTTTAATACTTGTGATTGCATTATGAAATTTTTATAGTGTGTTTTTCAGATCTATCAGGTGCATTACATCCTTCACTGGCTATTTTGTCTGTTAGCTCCTGTATAGTTTCATGGTGATTCTTAGCTTCCTTGGGTGCATTTCACCATACTCATGCATCTCAATGATCTTTGTTCCTGTCTTTATTCTGAATTCTATTTCTGTAATTTCAGCTATCTCAGTCCAGTTCAAAATCCTTGCTGGAGAGGTAGTGTGGTCTTTTGGAGGACAGAAGGCACTCTGGCCTTTGGAGTTGCCAGGGTTCACACATTGGTTCTTTCTCATCTTTATAGACTAATGTTTCTTTGATCTTTGAAGTTGTGGACCTCTGGTTGAGTTTTTCTTTCTCTTTTATCCTATTTAATGACTTTGTGTGTTTGATTGTCATATAAAGTGGATTCAGCTGACTGGCTTCATTTCTGAAATATCTTAGGGGACCAACGCTCACCTCCCAAATGCCTGGACTGGGTGCTATATATCTGGAAGACTTGTATGGGATCCCAGTGTTATTTTCTGTCTCCTTGAGGTTAGAAATTCACAGCACTGGGAGGGCCAAGGTGCTCCCGGATCGCTGCTCACTACACTCTGATGAGTAGTCAGGTAAAGTGTTGCTTACTGCAGTAGAAGTGGGATCCTTCTTCATTTGCACATGTCAGCAGCAGTGGCAGTGTGGTGGAGTGCATGCTTGCCTGCTGCAGAGTGCTAGCAGATGCTGGGGTGGCTGTGGTGTGGGGATTCACCACAGTGGCAGAGGTAGCACGGTTCAGTGGGGAAGGGCCCCTGCTGGCAACTGTGCAGGCAGTCACACTGGTGGTGGTGACAGCATGATGATGTGGCACTGCCGGGTGCAGGTGCAGGTGTGTGTGCACTCTCTGTGCTTTACAGGCAATGGTGATCACTCAGAGCAAGGAAGTGTTCGTTCTCTGTGGCTAGTTTCACTCCCGCAGCAGTGTTGGCCCAAGGGTGGGGCACTGGGGGAGGCGGACCAGACTGGCTGGATCTGTGCCTGTCAAGGCTCCAACTGCAATACTGTTGGGGGATAGGGGGTGTGGGAGTATGGGCAGAGTGCCCTCTCACTGGCAGCAGTGGCAGGGCAGGATGCATGCACACACCCAAAACCTACCAATGCACATGCTCATGGGCAAGACAATGTTGGGTGGTGAGGGGTTGCAATAGGCCTGGGGGAAGCTGAAACGTGGGAAGGAAATGGGCAGGCTGGTGCCTGGCAGTGAGACCACTGCGTTGGAGCTCTCCAATGGTTAAACACAGTCCGCAAGCACAGGAGTTACAATGCGGGCACCCAGGTCACCAGAGGCTGCCCTGCAAGCAGGCACAGCCAGGTCGGGGTTCCAGGAGAGGTCAGCAGAACGAGAGGTGCTCAGGTCATACTGACTTTGTTTGATGGGCAAGCCTGCCCTGCAGAATTCAGGTCCAGTAGTTCCCTTAGAGCTAAAGTCTCCTATGGGAGGACATTGAGGCTAGGGAGATGGGTTTCCCTGGCCATGTTCCATTACAGAAGTTCCTGCATTCTGGGCTCTGCCTCAGCTGGTGTGCTTGCCCTACCACTTCTCTAAGCAGCTTTCCCTGCCAATTCCAGTGTCCATGGTGGTCGAGGGGCCTCCTCCTGCCACGATTCCAGAGGTTCATGGTGAGAGCTGGTTGTTCCTTGCCAATTCAACTCATCCATTAGCCACCGATTATCCACTTGTCTTTAGGGGCCAGGAAGGAGTCCCAGTGCATGGGAGTTCCATGCAGGTTCCCAGCTTCCTCCTACTTAAACCCCAGCTTCTGTCTTTTTTAGATATTTTATAAATACTTAGATATTTTGAGCTATCCAAAGAGACAAGCTTAATAGTTCAAACCAATCATCCTTGTCTGCCTTCTCCCCAGCAGATGTGTGTGCTGCTTCTACAGAACAATCACATGCTTCCTGTTATGGACTGAATGTTTGCTTCCTCCCAAACTAATATTCTGAAGCAGTAACCCCCAGTGTGGTTGTGTTTGGAGATGAGGGTTTTAAGTAAGCAACTACGTTTAAATGAGGTCTTAGCTGCAGGACTGTGCTGTCGTGAGATTCGTGTCCTTGCAGAAGAGACAGCACTTGTCTTGCTCTACCTACATACAAAGAAGAGGTCATATGAGCGAGCACTCAGGGAGATGGCAACTGCCCACAAGTCAGAAACAAAAAGGCCTTGCCAGAAACCAACGATGCAGGCACCATGATCTCAGACTTTTAACCACTAGAACTATGAGAAATAAATTTCTGTTGTTTTAACCACACAGTCTGTGAAATTTTGTTATGGCAGACTGAACTAAGATAATTTCCAAATATGATCTTCTTCTGTTTCTTCTCATATCATTATGCAGCAATTTTTTTTTGTACTGAAAATTATTGAGGCAGTGTGATGCCTTGGGTTATATTTTGATGTTGAAATTGGGCATTTTGGTTTAGCTCCCAGTGTTGTTACATTTGACCTCTGCATAGTATTCGAGGGATATTGGCATTGACTCCAGGCTATGAGAGTTATTCCTAGGGAGTTACATCTTACTTTCTAGGTACTTGACTTACTTTTTAAAGACTTGATCAAATCTTCTCTAAGTCAAATGTGAAAGGTCAATAAATTAACACCCAATTGACCCCCAAACTCTTGCAGTTGTAATGAGGAACTTTTATTTTCAGATTTAGAACAGTGTTAGGGAGGCTCAAAATTATTTACCTTTTTAACAGATGATAGATGAAATGTAAATCTCTTACTGAAAAACAATAAACAAAACAAAAACATTATTCTGGAAGCAATTTAGTTATTATGATACTCTTTAGATATTTTATACGTTCACCTCTTCAGCTCCAGTTCAATTTTTACTATTGGGTATAGTCAACAAAGGATTTAAAAAAGACCCAGTCTACAAAGCTGGTATGAACCTTGTTTATTATTACTTGGGAAACTGAATATTTCGAAATTTCAATTAGATGGTAGTTTGATATTGTTACATCTTGAGAAACAGCTTCTAAATACATTTTCTAATTCTGAAATATTTAAATAATGAGGAAGCAGGGCATTGCTTTTACTAAAACATTGGCATATATTAAGAAACCTAAATATTTTTGATAATCTGTATGAATAATCTTAATTAAGAATACTTATTCAGAGATATTAAATTACTGGAAAGTTCTTAAAGAGGTTGTTAAATTTTTAGCTTATACTAAACTCAAAGGTGAAATCATATTTCACTATGTTGCTTGGAGAATTATAGGACATAAATGCTGTGGGATTATATGAAACCTTACTATTTTTGTTCAGATTTATACTATAATTACTATGGCTTTGCCTTTGGAAGAGTAAGAGTTAATTACTCAGGCTATAAGTATGCTTTGTAAATAAACAATCATTTATTTATGGGTATAGTTAATGTGATATTGATTTCCTAGCTCACTGTGGACCCAATGTCAAAATCATGACATTAGTCTGGTGAAGAAACTTTTTCCCAAGGATGTAGTCAAATTCAGTGAATGGCTTTACATTTTCTTATTTTTGTACAAAAATATTTTTACAAAAAGTGAAGGACACTAATTTAGATTATGCTATTTTAATGGATTCTGGAGGTGGGATTGTTTTTCATGTATGGTTGAGGTTCTCTCTGAAAGTATCTGCCTCTGGAGAAATTAGATTTCATTAACTGATTCATTTAACCTGCAATTCTCGGGAAACAAACAGTACTGCCCATCCATCACCAGAGGCTTTATATTTGAGAAAGAGATTATTTTGGCCGTATAAACCTGTGGAATTTTCCACATGTCCCATTTGCTTAGTTAATGGTATCTAACCAGTTACTCCATGCCACAGAGGAACCGTAAAAAAAAGTTTTCACTTTTTGGAACTCATCCAAACTAAAGAAATACAGATTTATAGAAGGACAACTTACTGTGTTTAGTTCCTGGCCTTCATTAACTCTATGTTTTTTAAACTGCACACTATTTTCTCTATGCCTTTATTTCCTGAAATACCTATTTCTTTCATGCATATTATTATTGAGTGGTCATTTACTTCATCTGCCTGCCAAAATCCACAGGGAAAGAGAATGTATTAGAGTTAAAACTTGCACAAGCAACTTTTAAGATTTTGCACCTACAGTGGTCCACTTATTTCTATTTCTATCTTCTTTCCTACTTATTCCCATGAACAAAGCATTAAAATTGCATGCTTCATCCAACCTCAAAAAACAACCTAAATTTGGGTTGGAAAAAAAAAATAGATCCTCTATGAATATTAACAATTTGAGTGCATATTTACTCATTTTCTTTGGTGAAGTCATTCTAAAAGTCTAGAGAACATCCCGTATTCTTAGAACCACATGTTCGCGCATGTTGAAAAATGTTCCCAATCCTTTCCTTCATACTTTCTGCTTTCCTCTCCAAGTTAAATGAGAAGAATGCTAACAAGCTTTTAATAACTTGTTATTGAAAAACAATTGTCTAAATAAAATAGCTAATGGAATTGATCTAAATGGACTTACACATTCATTTCTATTCAGCAAATTTTCACTAAAATTATATTTTAAAATGCATTATATACATAAATTCTGAAAATAACTGACTTGGTCATTTGTAGTTTTTCTCATTATTTGTGTCCTCCATACATACACTGAATAATATGGCAAGATATCCAAGAGATAGTGAAGAGATACATTACACCGAGAGGAAAAGCATTTTACAATAAAAATCATTACTTTAAGGTGTTTTCATAAATTTGTTTCTAAGATTTTTAAAAATTACTGCAAAATACAAAATGAAGAGAGGGCTAAAATGTGAGAACTATGAAGCCAGGATTATGATCCAAGATTCTTCTCATTAGTTTTATACATAGATCTATACACGGGTCTGTCATTATAAGGGTAGAATGTAAGAGCTCTATGGCGTGTGTTATGAAGTGAATATTTGTGTCCCCTCAAAATGTATATGTTGAAATTCTAACCCCAATGTGGTGGTAGTGGGAATTGAGACCTCTGAGAGGTAAGTAGGTCATAAGGGTGGCACCCCCATGAATAGGATTAGTGCTTTCATAAGAAGAGAGAGGAGAGTTTGTCCTGTCTTTCTCTGCTCTCTGCCATGTGAGAAGATAGCGAGAAGGCAAAATTCTGTAAACAAGACAGAGGTTCTTCACCAAACCATCCATACTGGCACCCTGATCTTGGGCTTTCTTGCCTCCAGAACTTAGAAAACTACATGTTTATTGGTTTAGCCACCCAGTCTATGCTAACCTGTGACAGCAGCCTGAGCTGACCAAGACATAATGCAAGGTATTGCCTCTCGCAGGATCTTTCTACATAAAAATTCCTAAGATCCTGGAGAAGGCTGATCCCTCATACTAAAATCACCAGTGGATATTAATGACTTGACTTGGTAGTTAATTGTGGAAGTTCCAACAACTTACATAAAACATTTCATCCAAGAAATGTATCTCCTCTGTCAACCATAGAGTGTTTTGATCATGCAATAATGAGATGGAAAAGAGTTTGTTTCATAAACTAAACAAATCAGATTTGGGGGCTGATTTTAGCTTATACTTTCTTGATTACTGTTTTGTCAACACTGGCCAAATCTTTAATCTCTATGGATTTCAGTTTTGTAGTCCATACAATTGAAATTAAAATAGACATTATTATTCTGTTTCACAGACATATTGTAAATAACTAATTTTTAAGTGTGTGTGTGTAAATTAAAATATTTTGAAAAATGTAAACATCTAAGAGTTAAGAGGAATAAAACATAGTCCAAAAGGAATATTTGCTCATTTTCCTTGTGTAAGAGGGTTATTTCAATTGTAACCCTTAAATCTTTTCATTTTATACAGAGTTATGCATTCATTCTTTAGGCCCAAGTCAGGCAAATTGGAACTTGGTTGTACTGATTGTGTATAGTATATGGAGTACTAGACCAGGCTGGCCCTTTGTAAAATGTAATTTCTGCATATACTCTGAAGTTATGCTTCTTATTTTGATGAAAATGTGATTATGTTTTTGAAACCATGACATGGTATTTGACCACATGAGGCATCTTCCTTCTTTTCAATCACATCGCCATTTGTTTTACAAATGTGTTTATTTCTCACATCGCGCTGCTCTAGACACCACCTGCCCTGTCACTTTAGTGCATTACTATTTTGAGTCCAGAGGGGGCCTTTACACATCCATCCATGGAAGGTATGTTTACTATTCTTTCAATTCTTCTATATAAGCTCAGGAAACATACATTATAAATCTTTGGGAATTTGAAAGCATGAGAATATGCTCCATCATTCCCCTCCCACAATCTCACTAAGTTTAGAATCCTGTGGGATTTTCTGTAGCAGTAACATTTTGGAGACCTACAACAGGTGCCCACGACTGTCTTGACCTTTCAGTTCTATATTTTAAACAGAAATATTTTTTCATCTTGAAAAGCTGGGTAACAGGTGCGGTAATTATAAATATGCTGCTTTTAATATATTTTCCAATATTATGCTTTAAATCATAATATTAAAACACTGTGTTCTATCCTGAAAGTGAAAAATTATTACCTTATATTAGCATTTAATCTTAGAAATCTGTAGAAATAATTATTGCCTCATGTAGATAAGATCCAGAAATTGATGTAAATTCTGATACATTAATATATTGAAATCAACCTCACAAAAAGGAAGTTGTTCATAAAATATGCTAGTATATTTAGTAAATGATTACCATGTGTTCAATACTCTTTAAGTGTTTTATACATGGTGTATCGTATAATCTTAAGTGTTATATAAAATAGGTGATATTTTATACAAACTATTAACTTTCAATTTTTAAATGAGGGACTTTGAAGTATTAAGTGATTGGTTTAAGGTTCCATAGCCAAAAAAATAATCATGTAAACTCAGGATTCAAAGTGAGGAAAAAAAATGTTGCTCTTACCAACTAATGCGTAGATTTCTTCACACCTGAAGACTATATACCATTTCCTTATACTTCTTCCTGGTGGAACAGACTTCTGATGATAAATAAACCAAACGAATTGTCTTTTCAGATTTTAGCTTTGCTCAGAAGATTTTTAAATATATGTGTATGTAATGTATATGGCAGTAATGCATATGGAAGGATCAAGGTCTGTGTCATTAGGATTGCATCTTAAGTGAATGACAGTATGCAAGTGCTCAGCCCACTTCATTTGTCTCTCCACCCAGAATTGCACTTGACAGGCTGGTTAGACATATTTCATCAGTCTATCTGATTGCTATTTGTCAGCTTCTCTGTCTAGCAATCTACTTTAGTATGCATATAATATGTCTACATGTATCATTGTTCAACTTCAGAATGCCTGCTTTGTCTTCTATTTTTCAATTCCTTTCTCATCTAAAAGATTTACTGATTTCTATAATAAAAGCAATGGATGCAATTCATAATCTAACAAGCTTGTCGGGCACAATTAAAGTTAGAGTAGTATATATTTTTCCCTTTCCTCTCATTATTTAATTTTGCTTGTAACATTGTTAATGTAGACATGATACTGAAGTCAGGGGTAACTGAATTAATTATTTACTTACTGTAAATTGTATATATTTATTGTAAACAGATATCTACAATTCTATAGGCTTATTAACTTCACACAACATGTCATGTAATAAAGGTCCCATATGTAACTGGTCTTTTATATCCAATTCACTCAGTTAAATTACAATGTTTTAGAGAGCACAACTTTTAACCAGTGATTTACTATAAAATTCTAAGATGCTGATGTGAGCAAATTGAGTTGAAGGAAGAATGTACTTTTGCAATGGCTAGCTGAGCAATAGACACAAATGTGTGTAATTCTGCCCCAATAGTGACATATCATATAAACTTGGACATTCAAAGTAGTTGAAATTAGCATCAAATAATGTAAAATTGTTATTGTAAATATTTTAAAGACAGTAAGGAAAAATGAACATAATAAAAGAAATTACTGATAATTTTGGTAGGAAAATTAAAAATATAAAAATTAATCAAATAAAATTCTACAACTGGAAAAAAGATCTGAAATGAAAAATTCACTAAATGGCCTTAATAGTAGTTTAGATACTGAGTATCAGTAAACTTGAACACAAATCAAGTTAAATCATCCAAATTAAAGAAGAAAAACAAACAAACAAAAAATGCTAAAATTCCACCCAACATTATCAGTGACATTAAGCAATCTGGCAACTACATATTTGGAGTCACAGAGTCTATGTGTTAGGAGATGGAGATTCAGTCAGAAAAAGGTATGGGGAATAATAAAACTCCACGGATTTCTCTTCTGAAACAATTTATGCTGCAGAAAATAAAATGAAATGTTAATGCACTATAAGAGAAATTACAAATTTAACTAATAATTCTATATTCATTGAAAATGTCTTTCAAAAATGGGAAATAAAGAAATATTTGAGATTAAATCAATGCTGAGAAAATTTATCACCAGAAGTTCTGTATCATAAGACATCCTTAAAGTCAACTATGAAAGTTAAGGGAAATTTAAAGAAAATTTAAACATTGTTGTAATGTTTACCAAATAGAGCAGACATGGTAATTATAAGTAACTATAAAAAGATTTTAAAAAGTGTTTTTATTGAAAATAATGAATGATTAAAGAAATACAATAACAAAGAATCTGAAGATTTATAACACAAGTAGAAACAACATTTAAACTAAGGAAAATTGGATGGGAAAAGTTTAAAAATGAGGTAAGATGTTGTGAAATTCACATTATACCTGAAGTGTTATGATATTACTTGATGGTGTATTGAAAAAAGAGTAAGAAGCATATTGTAATCCTTACTGCACATTTTTTTTTAAAGCATGCTGAAAAACCAGTAGGGATATTAAAAATGGAACAATAAAATTACTTAATCCAATGAAAACAAGAAAGGAGAAGAAGACAAAAATGAAACAAATACAAAACAAATAGCAAGAGAGTAGATGAAAATTGTATCATTAATTACAAGTATTATTAATGGAGTAATTATTACAGTTAAAAGATTCAGGTGGGCTAATGAAATAAAGCAAGAATCAAATGCACACAAATAAGAAGAAACATTTTTTAATAATAAAGACAGTTTAAAATGAATACAAATTATATAATACTAATTAGAAGTTAAGTTGAATGTCTATATTAATATCAGAAAATAGACTGTAGGACAAAACATTTCTAGATAAAAGAAGGATGTTTTATAATAATAAAAGGGTCAATTTAAAAAAAAAACAATAATTTTAAATATGTATAAACCTAGCAATGGAGTTAAAAATATAAGAGGGAAATATCTGACAATGAGAACATCTCAGCTTATGATTTTAGTTAAAGATTTAACCAATTTGTTTTTACCATTAAATACAACTAGTGCACTTAAAACTTAAAGTACACACTTATTAAAATGGATAAAGTCCAAAAAAAGGACAACCAATTGCTGGTGAGACTGCAGAAAAATGAGACATTTCATCCATGTCTGGTGTGAATGCAGAGTGGTACAGATGATTTGGAAAATAAATTGACAATTTTTCATAAGCATAGTCTATCATGTAATCAGTCTAACAATCATGCACCTATGTGTTTATTCACAAGGTGTGAAAACTTAATTACATCCCATTTTTCAATTTTTGCTTCCGTTATAATTGCTTTTGGTGTCTTCATCACGAAATCCTTGCCCATGCCTATGTCATGAATGTAATTTCCTAGGTTGTCTTCCAGGGTTTTTACAGTTTTGGGTTTCACATTAACATCTTTAATCCATCTGAGTTAGTTTTTGTATATGGTGTATAGAATGGGTCCAGTTTCAGTCTTCTACATATGACTAGCCAGTTATTCTAGCACCATTTATTGAATAGGAAATTCTTCCCCGATTGCTTGTTTTTGTCAGTTTTGGAGATCAGATAGCTGCAGGTGGGAAGTCTTATTTCTGGGTTCTCATTCCATTCCATTGGTCTATGTGCCTATTTTTGTACAAGTGACATCCTGTTTTGTTTATGTAACCATGTAGTGTAGTTTGAAGTCAGGTAGCCTGATGCCTCCAGGTTTATTTATTTATCTATTTATTTATTTATTTTGCCTAGTATTGCCTTGGTTATTTGATCACTTTTTTGGTTCTATATGAATTTTAAAATAAAAGAGCTTCTGTATAGCAAAAGAAATTAAAAGAGTAAGCAGACAAGTTACAGAATGGAAGAAAATTTTTGTGAACTATGCATCTGACGAAGTTCTAATATCCAGCATCTGTAAGGAACTTTAAAACAATTTACAAAAAAAAAAGCAAACCCAAGTAGACAAAGGACATGAAGAGTCACTTCTCAGAAAAACAACATACATGTGGCCAAGAATCATATGAAAAAAGCTCAACATCACTGACCATTAGAGAAATGCAAATCAAAACCACAATGAGATACCATCTAACACCAGTCAGAAAGGCTATTAAAAAGTCAAAAAATAATAACAATAACAGATGCTGACAAGGTTGTGGAGAAAAAGGAATGCTTATACACTGTTGGTGAGAATGTAAAATAAGTCTAACCATCGTGGAAGACAGTGTGGCAATTCCTCCAATACCTAAAGACAGAAATACCGTTTGACCTACCAATCCCATTACTAGGCATATATCCAGATGAATATAAATCATCCTATTATAAAGACACATGCATGCATATGTTTGTCACAGCGCTATTCCCATTAGCAGAGACATAGAATCAACCTAAATGCCCATCAATAATGGACTAGAGTTTTAAAATGTTGTACATATGCTATGGAATACTATGCGGCCACCCTCCTAGCAGAGGGTAAAGGGTGGGAAGAGGGAGAAGATCACTAATCTTAATACCTGGGTGATGAAATATTCTGTACAACAAACCCCTATGACACAAGTTTACCTATGTAACAAACCTGCACTGGTACCTCTGAACATAAAATAAAACTTTAAAAAAATTTTGGAAACTTATATCCTCATGAAAACACTATATATCAATATTTATAGGACAGTTACAATCTCCCAAACTGCAGGGAATCAAGATGCTGTTCAAAAGAAGAATGAATAAGCAAATTTTGATTATACACACAATGGAATATTATTCATTGATCAAAATAAATGAACCATCAAGTCACAAAAATATATGACTTAAATTCATATTACCAAGTGAAACAAACCAGTCCAGAAAAGCTGCATAAGTGATTCAAATTTTTTGCCTTTTGCAAAAGGCAAACTACTGTGACAGTAAAAATATTAGTGGTGTCCTAGGTTAAAGGAAAAAATAAACTGAACATATAACTATCCTCTAATTGGTAACATTACTTCCCATAAGAGTGTAGGTTAACAGCAGAGATACTTTATTAATGTATACTGGACTAAAAACTGTAATTGATGGCAAATTGTGAGAGGTAAGTTTCTCACTATTGGAGTGTAAATTTAAAGGTAAATAAGGGGAAGAAGCTAAAATAAACCATGAGATAATAGACTGTACCTAGAGACATCAAAATGAATTTATTTATGTTTTTAATGCTTACCTTTGTATAGATAAAAATAATTACATATAGTAGTATTTACAGATAAACTGAATCTTCTTAGCAAAATGGCTGACCTAGGACTAAGGCCCATAATAAATTTACAAAATATAAAAGATGATTCTGGAGCAAGTTGCAAATATACATTTGTATTTAATGGAATGTATGGCTGTATATAATGGAAATATGGCATATGTACTTCCATATATTTGGAAATACGGCAAAGGAACACTTGGCTCAACTAGAAGAGCCCCCAACATTTGGGGATTAAAAATAACTGAATAAAAAAACAAGTAAAAATAATGTTCATGATTTCATAGTTATGTAAACATTGTTTAAATAAATTGGAAAGAATATAAAAATGTCATGTACAGAAAAATTTCAAATAATATGTGTGAATACTCTACCTTTTAGGATTTTACACATAACTTATCACTTTAAGTTTGAAATGTGTGTAATATTGTCCTTCCAAAGAATAGAGCCCAAGAAGGGGTAAAAATCAGTAACTTTACAGTGGAGAAACTTCAAAAACAAACACTACCTCAACCACATGATCAAGGTAAAATTGAACAGTGATGTCGCATGTTATAGTATGTACCCTTTTTATGATGTGGTGAAAATGACACTTTACCTTTGTTGCCCTCCTTTCCAAAATGCAGAGCCCTAGTTTAATTCTGAGAAAAAAATCTGAAAAATCTCAATACTTGAGCAGTCCTCTAGAAAACTGTCCCTATCATCAAAAACAAAAATAGTGTGAGAAACTGCCAGAGCTAGGAGGAGCCTATAGAGACATCAACTAAATATAATCTGGTATCTTGGATGGGATCATTGAACAGAAAACACATAAGCTAATAACTAAAATTTGGAATAAATGGTATATTTTAATTAATAACAATATATCAACATTGACTTCTTAATTGTAACAAACGGATCATACAATGTAAGATGTTAATGATGGGAGAAACTGGGTGGTGGGTACATGGGAACTTTCTGTATTATCTTTGCAAATTTTTTATAAACCTAACACCAGTCCAAAATAAAAGTTTACTTTTAAAAAGTCAGTAAGGATACAGAATGCTTGTACAATATTATCAACCAACTCAGTCTAATTTACCGGATACAATATTGTATCCAAACCCTGCAGCATATGTATCCTTTTGGAGTGCACATAAAGCATTCACCGTGCTAGAATGTTTTGCTGGTTCTTGATACTTGCTTAAGTTATTTTAAAATGATAGATATTGTAAACATGTTTTCTAACCTCAGAGAAATTATATTATTAATAAAAACCCAGAAAGCTATCTTCTTTTAAAAGATTTACTTTTCTTTTTTGTGAGTACATAGTTGGTGTATATATTTTTTTTTCTGATTTTTTAAAAATTATACTTTAAGTTCTAGGGTACAAGTGCACAACGTGCATGTTTGTTACATATGTATAGTTGTGCCATGTTGGTGTGCTGCACCCATCAACTCGTCAGCACCCATCAACTCGTCATTTACATCAGGTATAACTCACAGTGCCATCCCTCCCCCCTCCCCCCTCCCCATAATAAGCCCCGGTGTGTGATGTTCCCCTTCCAGAGTCCAAGTGATCTCATTGTTCAATTCCCACCTATGAGTGAGAACATGCGGTGTTTGGTTTTCTGTTCTTGCGATAGTTTGCTGAGAATGATGGTTTCCAGCTGCATCCATGCCCCTACAAAGGACATGAACTCATCCTTTTTTATAGCTGCATAGTATTCCATGGTGTATATGTGCCACGTTTTCTTAATCCAGTCTGTCACTGATGGACATTTGGGTTGATTCCAAGTCTTTGCTATTGTGAATAGTGATGCAATATTTTTATGGGGTATGTATGTCTGGAGGTGGTGGCTCATGCCTGTAATCCCAGCATTTTGGAAGCTGAGGCAGGAGGATTGCTTGAGCTCAGGAGTTTGAGACCAACATGGACAACACAGTGAGACCATCTCTAAAAAATAAACAATTCAAAAAAATTAGCCAGGCATGGTGATGTGCACCTGTAGTCCAAGTCCCCTGGGAGGCTAAAGTGGGAGAGTTGCTTGAGTCCAGGAGGTTGGGGCTGCAGCAATGTATCCTGAGCAAGAAGAACATGACTCTGATTCAAAAATATAGATAAATATAAAATATTAATGGGTATATGAATTGTTTTAATTTCTTCTAAAAAAACGGGATACGTGTGCAGAACCTGCAGGTGTGTTACATAGGTATACATGTGCCATGGTGCTTTGCTGCACCTATTACCTTCCTCTAAGTTCCCTTCTCTTACTCTCCACCCCCCAACAAGCTCTGGTGTGTGTTACTCCCCTCTCTGTGTCCATGTGTTCTCAATGTTCAACTACAACTTATGAATGAGAACATAAGGTGTTTGGTTTTTCTGTTCCTGTGTTAATTTGCTAAGGATGATGGCTTCCAGCTTCATTCATGTGCCTGCAAAGGACATGATCTCATTTCTTTTTATGGATGCATAGTATTCCATGGTGAATATGTGCTACATTTTCTTTATCCAGTGTGTCATTGATAGGCATTTGGGTTGGTTCCCTGTCTTTGCTATTGTAAATAGTGTTGCAATAAAGATACATGTGCATGTGTCTTTACAGTAGAATGATTTATATTTCTTTGGGTATATATCCAATAATGGGATTGCTAGGTCAAAAGGTGTTTCTGGTTCTAGTTCCTTGAGGAATCGCCATACTGACTTCCACAATGGTTGAACTACTTTACATTTCCACCAACAGTGTAAAAGTGTTCCTATTTCTCTACAGACTCACAGCACCTATTGTTTCCTGACTTTTTGATAATCGCTTTTCTGGCTGATGTGAAATGGTATCTCATTGTGGTTTTGATATGAATTTCACTGATGATCAGTGATGTTGAGCTTTGTTTCATGTTTGTCGGCTGCGTAAATGTCTTCTTTTGAGAAGTGTCTGTTCATATCCTTTGCCAACGTTTTGATGGGGCTGTCTTTTTTGTGTAAATATGTTTAAGTTCCTTGCAAGTTCTGGATATCAGCCCCTTTTCAGATGGGTAGATTGCAAAAATTTTATCCCATTCCATAGGTTGCCTGTTTACTCTGATCACAGTTTCTTTTGTTGTCTGTTGTCCAGAAGCTCTTTAGTTTAAATAGACCCATTTGTCAATTTTGGCTTTTGTTTCCATTATTTTGGCATTTTTGTCATGAAGCCTTTGCCCATGCCTATATCCTGAATGGTACTGCCGGGTTTTCTTCTAAGGTTTTATGGTTTTGGGTTTTACATTTAAGTCTTTAATCCATCTTGAGGTATATATGAAATATTTTGATATGGGCATACAATGCATAATAATCACATCAGGGTTAATCTCCTCAAGTATTTATTCTTTCTTTGTGTTACAAGAAATTCAATTACATTCTTTTAATTATTTTTAAATGTACAACTTATTGTTGACTAAAGTCACCCTGTTGAGCTATCAAAGACTAGATCTTATTCATTCTACCTAATTATATTTTTGCACTCATTGACCATCCCTCTATCCACCTCTCCCACCACTATCTTTGCCAGCCCGTGGTAATGGTCATTCTGCTCTGTCTCCATGAATTAAATTGTTTTAATTTTTAGCCCCCACAAATAAGTGAGAACATGTAAAGTCTGCCTTTCTGTGCAAAACTACAATGAGATATTATCTCACCCCAGCTAAAATGACTTTTATCCGAGAGATTGGCAATAAGAAATGCTGGTGAGGATATGGAGAAAAGGGAAATTTCTTAAGCTGTTGGGGGGAATGTAAATTAGTACCTCCACTAAGGAGAACAGTTTGGAGGTTTCTCAGAGAGAACTAGGATATGAGTCTGCAATCCTGCTGTTAACGTGTATACACAAAAGAAATCACTACATCAAAGAGATATCTGCACTGCGATGATTTATTGTAGCCCTATTCACAACAGCCAAGAGTTGGAAGCAACCTAGGTGTTCCTCAAGAGATGAATAAATACAGAAAAAGTGATATCTATATACAATGAGGTACAATTCAGCCATAAAAAAGAATGAGGACCTGTTATTTGCAACAACATGGATGGAAGTGGAGGTCGTGATATTAAGTGAAAATAAGCCAGAACGATACCTTCGTAACTTTTAAATATTTGTGAAATAAGCCAGAAAGACGTCTTTAAAACTTTTAAATATTTGTAAACTAACAAACCATTCCAAAGTATGCATGTATCAAATACGAAATAACAAAGACAGTAGAACTCATTTGGACCTAAATGAAGATTAAAATGCAACTTATCTAAATTTGAGGATATAAAGTGTCTTGGGAAAAAAATACTACAACCTCATCTACTACAGAAAAGAAATATTAAAATATGTGATATGAGAAAGATAAGTGCAGACATTAATAAACTAGTGAAATGACAGAGAAAATCAAAATTGGATTATTAGAAAGGTGAATAAAATTTAAAATCTTCATTTAGATGAATCAAATAGTGAGGAAATACATATATATATATAAAATATATATATATGCCCCAATATATTCTTAAGATATTCCACTATAGCAAATAGTGCAATATATAATCTACTTTTTCCTAAATATGCAACTTAATTTATATTTGAAGATGAATGCAGTTGACAGCATTTACAGATAAAAATAGAAACATTATATAATCTTCTCGATATATACTAAAAAGCCTTTGACAAAATGTAATACCCATTCATGTGAACAAATTTCTATAAAAGCTCAAAGGGAATAAACTTTCTCAGTACATTAAATAACATCTTTAAAAAACCTACAGCTATAATTCTAATTGGTATAACTGAAAAATGAACTGAACATATTCTTCCTAAGAAGAGAAACAAGAAAGATGGTTCTGTCTTATTATTTTAAATAAACATTATACTGGAAATGCTACCCAATGCAATAAAGAGAAAACTTTTAAAAGAAGAAGGCAGATATCCTAAGTAATCTATAAATGACTGTATATCTAAAAACTATTTTTAACAAAATTGCAGATACAAAGTTAACATACAAAATTTAATTGCGCTTCTATTCTTTTTTCTTTCTTTCTTTCTTTCTTTTTTTTTTTTTTGATCCCTCTGTCACCCAGACTGGAGTGCAGTGGTGTGATCTTGGCTCACGCAATCTCTGCCTTTCAGGTTCAAGCAATTCTTCTGCCTCAACCTCCTGAGTAGCTGGGACTACAGGCGTGTACCACCACGCCTGGCTAATTTTTGTATTTTTAGTAGAGATGAGGTTTTACCATATTATCCAGGCTGATCTCGAACTCCTGACCTCAGGTAATCAGCCAGCCTTGGCCTCCCAAAGTGATGGGATTACAGGCATGAGCCACTGCACCTGGCCCTACACTTCTTAAAAATGGGAAATACAATATAAAAAATAGTATTTACAAAGTACAAAATATGGGAAATCCTTGTGATCCATTTATTGTTTGTTTCAATGAAGAAACAAATACTATAAAAATTGCTGAAATAAAGAAAACCCTAATTATAGACAATAAATAATAAACGTAATAAGCCTTAGTGAATACAATGTTCATTATTTGATGACAATTTTGCTAAGATATCTGTACTCTCTTTATGATATATAATTTCAAAACAATCCAAATAAAAATGATATGTATTTTTTGTTATACTTGACAAGCTGATTCTAAAATTTTTATGGAAACATAATGAACCTACAATAGTGAAAATCTACTTGAAAATAAAAGTGTTTTAGGGCACCTGATTAATTACTTGATGTAAGCTGACCTGATAGTGTGGCCTATGTGATGGAAATAGATTAATGGGACAAAATAGAGAATGAAGAATGAGATGACTTCACATTTGTGTTTAATTACTTTGTGAAATTATTTAATGGAAGAAAAATATTTCCAACAAGCCATCCTGAAAATACAGAATATTTATAAAGAAAAGAAAAACAAAATTTATCTTTTACCATTAAAAAAAAAGAAAGAACTAAATTCTACATGAAAAGGAAGGTCAACATCCACATTTCAGTTAAAGGAGAAGACAGGATGCCTATATGTATTAAGCAATTAGTAGTCAAAATAAAAATTCCATCTTGAAATAACTGGAAATCTGTGTTTCTTGGTACCACAAAGTCTGAATTTGCACTACCATCTGATCACATCCACATGACATTGGTAATGCAAGGTAAGACCCACAAAGTTGAGCACTGTCAACCCATATGATCATAAGAGATAATAATTTGTTTTTAAACCATTAACTCTTGACGTAACTTGTTATTCAATGAAACAACTGAAACAAAAGAATCCTACTGAAGGGGGGAAAAACAACAACAGCAACAACGTAAACAGCTGCAAAGAACATCCACACAAAAAATTCACATGGCGGAAAAAATCCAAAATATGAGAAATTCAGATGGCACAGAGAATTAATGATCTCAGGAACCAATGACAATATATAATCTGAAAGAAAACGTATTACATAATAGGCCTGTGCTAGATGCAATAAAATCAGAAATTCTCTCTTTACTTGAGAGATAGCATAGTATACTAATCAGAGCTAATGCTCATGCAAATTATAAACAGTGATGGATATACTTTATAAAAATGCAAAGTAGATGATTTGCAGTAAAATTATACTTAATGAAACCTAGTATGATTTTTATTTAAAAGCCAAGTGAGTAACCAAAAATTCTGTTTATATCTAATTAACTGGTTTTCCTTAATTACTAGTACTTGACTCTGCTAAGGACTTTTACTAGTAGTTTGTTTTATTTTATAGCAATTTACTCAGCAATCATCACAGCTATTATATACTTAACCATATTGTCATTAACTTGCATTGTGTTGGATAAATTATAAATTGAATAAAGAGAACAGAGTAATTTGAGAATATAAGCGCTATTTATTACATTGTTTCTTGAGAAATGATATTCTGAATTGTAGAAAACTAGGTGATAAAAAGATAATTAAATGTGAGAATTAATTTTGTTCCATGAGAACTAATTGCCTTATGTGAACTACATAAATCATTAAACCTTTGTTGTTAAAAATGTGTATTCAAAAACTTCATGACAATCCTCTATAAATAATAAGTAGATGCATTTTTAGTCAAATTATCTATTATCTAGAAGAGTGCTAAAATTGTTTATCTTTACAATGGACTTTCAGTTCCAGGTCAAGTTGTAGGCTAGCATCTGCTGTGGCCATATGTCATCTTAGTGGAATACCATCAGGTGAAATTTGTAACGTAACATATTCAAAGTCTCAAAATGATCACAGGAGTTGCCATAATACATAAGGCTTTCCCCTGCTTAGCCTCTCAGTCCCAATAGGGGAGATAGTTCCATACTTCAGTAAATATTTTTGTTGCAGCCATGAAGTTGGAAAATATTTTTTGCTGGATGGAATATTTCCCTGGCACCTGTGTAGTGAGCATAAGATTAAAAGTCGATTTACTCATCATAAGAAAATATTTTTTGTACACTCAAGAAAAAAGTGTAAAATTTAACACTGTATTTTCCTTTTTTTATTTCTCATGTTAGTCTGACCCTAAGTTTCTTTCTCACTCAAAGAGACCCCCAAACAGTGATTAGATTTTTCTGCTACTGAGCCACGAGAGTAGATCTAGCTACATTCTATGAAGCAGCAGTCCCCAGCATTTTTGGCAGCAGAGACGGGTTTCGCCAAAGACAATTTTTACGCTAGGGGAATGGTTTTGGGATGAAACTGTTTTACCTTAGATCATCAGGCATTAGATTCTCATAAGGAGTGTGCAACCTAGATCTCTGGCATGCACAATCCACAATAGGGTTCAAGCTATTATGAGAATCTAATGCCACCACTGATCTGCCAGGAGGTGGAGCTCAGATGGTAATGCTCGCTCGCCTGATGCTCATCTCCTGCTGTGTGGCCCAGCTCCTAACAGACCACTGGCATGTTATGGTCCATGGCCCAAGGGTTGGGAACCCCTGCTATAAAGCACAAGCAGCTTTGGTTCAGTAAAATATTCCCAATTCCTTAAATTCTTAGAAGTTTTAATCAGACTTAAGCTGTTGTCTTCATCTTTTATTAATTTAGATCGATTATTTGCTTTTTAAACTAAATGAAGTCTTGAACTTTCAATAAATTAAATAATGTCAACTTAGTATATATAAAAAAAACTCAGAATTAAAATACCACAAATAAATATAAAAATAAACACATCGCATATTGTTTATATTCAAGTTCTCAAATGACAGTTTGACATAGAATAAGAATGCTAAAATTCAACTGTGAAACATCTTCACAGCAAAAAACGATACTACGTTCCAAATAAACAAAATAGACCAGTATTTTACATTTGAAAATATACATAATAATCAATAATGGATATTAAAACTTCTTCCATCACATTACTGAATTTTAAGACTAAAATCGTTTTAGTCTAGGCACTTGGAAGAAGGATGGTTTATAATGTTTGCATCAAATTTGGAAAATGATGTGTGGTAGACAGAATTCTAAGATGCCTCAAGTATTCTGACGCTGGGTACATATTCTCCATGCCATCCTTCCTCTTCTGTGTAGGGAAACATGTGGATATAATGGAATATCATTCCCATGATCAACTTACTTGTAGTGAATCAAAATGGAGATTATTTTGTGTACTGATTTACTGAGCTGAGCCATTTTTTAAAAAGTGAAGCATCACATGATAGACACTCATTTATTGGCTTTGACGAAGCAGACTATTATGTTACCAAAAGGGCCACAAGATCAAAAACAATGGGGTTGACTCTTGGAGCTGAAAACTGCAGTCCTATAGCTAGGAGTAAATGAATTATTCAAGAAACCATTTGGAAAAAAGACTCCAAACCTAAAATGGAATTGTGGTCCCTTGATTTCAGCCCAGGGATACCCTGAGCAAAAGACCTAGCAAATCCATATCCTGGTTCCAAACTCACGGAAACAGTAAAATAATAAATTGTGTTTTACACTGCTCAGTTTATTGTAACTTGTTATACTGCCGTAGAAAACTATTAAATGGCCATCTTGACCTCATCCTCTCTCCAAAGTATTGAGCTGAGTAAGAATGACAGCAGGCATACACATCCAGGCCCAATGAGATAAAGAACATTTTAACTGACTGACTCTCATTATTTCCAAGCTGTACAAAAAACTTACATTGTTTACATTTAGAAGGCATTGAGTTTTGTAATTTTGAGGCCAAAAATGTAGAAGTTGAATGAATAATGAAACATACCATAGCTCACCCTAGGAAGAACAGAATGATGACAATCTAAAACATGCAAAGTTTGATAAATTATACAATAACATGAGAAAGAAATTATTATTTTTTCTTAATTCTCATGATAACTGATCAAATTTCAACAATATAAGCTTTTGGACATCTTACATTTAAGAGGGAAAATATTTACATTTAAGAGGGAAAAGACTTGTATGTTACCCATGTTAGAAGACAGCAGGGAACCATTTAATAGTTGAAGTTATGAAGCCAGGATGCATGGGTTAGAAAGGCTATCTCTATCTTTCACAACATAGGTATTTCTAAGTTAGTTATTTTACCTCTCAGCCCTTCAGGTTTTACACCTATAAAGTGAGAATGATAATAGGGCTTCCTTGTGTTAATTATCTGAAGGTTACATTAATTAAACTATATAAAATCTTAGCTTCTCTTGTATAGTGAATGCTTGTGATTAGTTTTACTTTATGTCATGAGCAGAGAAAGCCTAAAGTCCTGCTTAAGTAAGATTGCTGTGTTATTTTTGTTATTTCTAGCAAAATATTACTTAAATTAAAATTTAATTTTGCAAACAATGAAAACAAAAGAATGGAGTGTTGTGTTTCATGCTTGGCATGCTTAATTGAGTTACTGTTACTTAGGTACATGATTTGTCAAGGTCTTTAAAGAAGATAATGGTTTTTAAATCTAAAATTAACAACTGATTTGTTTGCTCTATTCGACATTGGATTTAACCTTCTATTTTTCCCTTCAAGTTAGCGTATCTGTATGTCTTTAAACCATCCTGTTTAGTTTTACCATGTGGCCATATTCTCAGTTTGCTTGGCTGTTTATAAAATTTCCAAACTGAGTTCATCAAAGAAATAATCAATGCTACATATGACACTCATTATTTTGATTTTTAATAAATAGAGTGAATTTGCATCTACATTTTGTTACTCATTTCACTTTGAAATGAAAGCATTTTTCCAATAATTATTCTTTTATTGACAATGACCAGTCTTGGCATGAATATCAAGTAATGGTTCTATTATATATTTGTAAGTGTAATTTTCCTCAAATGGAGACACTTAGTGATTAAATTATGATCTTTTTGTGAAAGTTAGCATGGAACAATACAAGCTAAACAACACGGAGGGCAAATATGTTCTCTGTGAGAGGCAGAATAAGACGCCCTCTGGCCCCAGAGATATCAATGTCCTAATCCCAGGAACCTATAAATACATTATATTCTATGAAAAAGGCTATTGAGGTTGCAGGTGGGATTAAGTTTGATAAACAGCTGACCTTGACATAAAAAGATTATCCTACATTATCTCAGTGAGGGGAGGGGCAATGTTATCATTTAATAGCAGACGAGAAATGCAGAAGAGGAAGTCAGAGTGATGCAGTGTAAGGAGGGTTCAAATCTCCCTTCTGAAGATGGAAGAAGAGGCCATGAGCCACAAGACTTGACGGTAGCCTCAAGAAGGTGGAAATGACAAGGTCAGGAATCCTCCCCTAAAGTTTTCAGAAATGATCACAGTTCCACCTGTTCCTTGATTTTAGCCCAGTGAGAGCTGTGTCAGACTCTGACCAACAGTGCTGTACGATATTACATTTTTCTTTAAAGCATTAAGTTTGTGGTAATGTGTTGCAACAGAAAATAATACAACCTCCAACTTCTGAGGAGTACTCAGTTCAAGCAGACTGGGTGCAAATTGAACAGCTATGATGACTACGGACACTCTCAATTTTCATACAGTGTATTCGAGAGAAGAGGAAGAATTCAAGAGTTACCACTAGAGAAATGTTACAAGTGTGCCAACAAGTCTATCAATCAGACTACACACATCGAGTCATGCCAGATTCACAAAACACCAAGCGACACTTTTACAGAGAAAAAGTGACCTTAACACAACATTTAAATCTATTTTCTATACATTAGTAGTTTTCCTAGTAATTTTAAATTTTATTCCAATGTTGATAAGCATCATAAGTTCCCATTTCTTTCTTAGTAGCCTAGAGATAGAACCCCAGCTCCATTTTTCATGTTGCTTATTCAGGTTGAAATATCTGTATCCTCTATCTATATCTATATCTATATAGTCAACGGAAAAAGAATCAAAGTCAGCAAATTAAATAAGTTTATTTCTAGGTGGGTTACATCCTGCAAGAGGGAAGCAAGCCTCTGGCAGAGACCATAAAGCATGCTTCTGATATGGTTTAGCTGTGTCTACACCAAACTCTCACCTTGAATTTCCACGTGTTGTGGGAGGAAGCTGGTGGGAGTTAATTGAATCATGGGAGCAGCTCTTTCCTGTGCTGTTCTGGTGATAGCGAATAAATCTCGCGAGATCTGATGGTTTTAGAAATGGGAGTTTCCCTGCACAAGCTCTGTCTTTTTGCTAGCTGCCATTCATGTAAGAAATGACTTGCTCCTCCTTGCCTTCCGCCATGATTGTGAGGCTTCTCCATCCATGCGGAACTGTAAGTCCAATTAAACCTCTTTCTTTTGTAAATTGCCCAGTCTTGAGTATGCCTTTATCAGCAGTGTGAGCAAAGTAATACAGCTTCAAAGGTGACAAAATAGAGGTGCGTATTTCTGCTGTATGGGAAAGCAGGACACACGTATTCTATAGGGTACAGGAGAAGGTTATGAATATTCATGGACATAAGCTGTGCATGTGCATTAGGTTTACATATATGAAACATACAGCAACATATGATCCATATTCACATTGGGGTGGAGATTTAACATTTAAATGCATTATCATTAAGTCCCATAGGTTAAAAGGTGAAGTGTGTGGCCAAGTCCAGCGAACTGCATAATCTCAGGAGATCCATCTCAACTGGTCTGTAGCCAGCAGTCATCTTTCAGGAGGCTCTTTGAAGCCTAGGATGGCTGTGATGTCAGAACCACAAAATCAGGAGGAGGGCACTGGGTGGTTGAATGAGGTAAGCAAAGAAGTCCTCTGGTCTTTTGTTCTTCTCAAGTCAACCTTTGATAAAATCTAGTAATGATTAGTAAGGGAAAGGTAGGTAGCAGCAAATGGGACATGGTCAGCCTCTGTCCTGTCATGACCAGGAATTAAAACTTTGGAGACTTTTACCCAAAAGAGGGTCCATTAGTCTGTTGAAGAAGTATAGGACTTTTATTTTAGGTCCTCCCTTCCCTCTGCATATGTGTGTGTGTGTGTATATATATATATTTACATGTACATATTCTTTAGCTTTTTCCTTGCTTCTAAGGAGGTGAAGCTTTGGTTTGGTTTTGGAAATATATGGTCACGCTTACTTCTGAATTGGCCATAATGAATTGAAATTTGTTTTTTTCCTTCCATCCTTTTATAAGAACATTTTTGTTTTGCTTGCTAGCATTTGAAGAGGAATGAAGGTATATAGCTCATAAGGCATGAAAGAGTAGGACATTCCTTCCTAAAGTTGTCATGTTATGTTCCTGGCCACCTGGTCTACATTCTGACACAAGAGAGAGCAGTTTAGTTTATTATTTAAAGCTGAACACATCAGTTCTTCAAGAGAAGTATAAGAATCGAAAGGAAGTACTTCGCTGCAGACAAAAAATTACTGTGACCCTGAGACACATTTCATTAATAGTGAACTAAGCTCATTTGAAATGCCTTTTCATATTAAGACAGCAGGTCATGTTGAAAGTAAAACCACAGGGAGAAATTGTGACATGTTTAAAGACAGATACTTTTGTAAAACATGACTATTGAGGATTATTTGGTTTATTTCCAAAATGACAATGCCCTACATGTTAGAAACAGCCACCTAAAATGTCGGAAAAATAACTTTAAAAGTTTTACTTAAATGTTCTTTTTAAAGGGTAAGTTATTCATTTGTGCAATAAAACACTGATCTATGATGAGCAATGGTTTATTTTTTTCTCCTTCCTTCCCTCTCCTCTCCTTTAAAAAAATACAGCAGATCATTTCTATTTAAACAGAAGCCACTTCCATCAATGGGACTGTTTGCTTCCTGGTGCGTTACAATGTAGCATATAATATGGAATTAATAAATGAAAAATGCTTACAAAATAGAGAGGATACAAACAAGAGCCAACACTTACATAGTGTTTAGTATGTGCAAGGCACTATTCTAAGCATTTTACAAGTATTAACTCATGTAGTTGGTACAACAGGTAGGAATATTGTTACTTGGATTTATACAAAACAAGTTAAACAGCTTGCTTAGAGGCACACAGTAGATCTGGTAGGAGTAATCCTGCTAATAGTGAAATTTCACTTTTATGTGTTTATCCAAAGCTTAGATTAAAATTAGTTGGGGCCCTGTGTTTGCAAATAACAAAATAAATTCAAGAAACAAAAGATGAAATACTAAATAAAAAGTACCACAAAGTCAGTAAGCACTCAAGAAGGGATTGAACCTATGCCATAAAAGCACTTAGAAGTTCATTTCCATTTTCATGTTTCTTTCTCTCCTTTGTTTAAATCTTTGTTCTCTCTGGACTGGTCTTCTCTGTTCCGCTATTCTCATAGTTGATAGAAGCTAGCCACCACTTAGTGATAGATGCTGGCCACCTATTCTCATAGTTGATAGATGCTGGCCACCTCATCATACTTGATAGATGCTAGCCACCTATTTTCATAGTTGATAGATGCTGGCCACCACATAGTTGATAGGTACTGGACACCACTAGTCTTCCCTGTTCCCCTATTCTCATAGTTGATAGATGCTAGCTCCTGTGGGCCAATATCTTTCATAACCAATCCATATGAACTGTCCTCATTTTACATTTTTATGCTAGACAATTAGACTAGTTAAACTTAGGTTACGTATCCACCTCTGTCAAAACAGTTCTAATGTTAATAATCTGACTTTCAAATATCTTTGAATAAAAGTAGAACCAAGGGACTGTAAAATGTCATGATTTCGTTAAGTAGAATCTTCCAGTATAAACTGATGTATTTGTAATATATTATTAATTCAAACTCATGTGACAATATCAGTAAAAGGTTGATTATCTCCTGCTATGCAAATATATGGTGATATAACGGAATATAAAACTAAACTAAGAAGGTATTACTCGATTTCCAAACCTCCTTCCTGCCAAAAAATATTACATGAGCACAGAAAAACTCAATAATATGAGGAAATATTTATATGATTATTTTAAAGTCATGTGTATAATTTATTTGATTGGCATAAAGTTTTGTAAGGCATTTTGAAATAGTTGTCAATGTGTGAACAACAAGCTATTCATTAAAATTCTGTTTTTATATTCGTTGTTCTTTGTTCATATGCAAACTCTTAGTTGCTTGAAAAATA
Organism: Macaca nemestrina; assembly: GCF_043159975.1. Taxonomy (NCBI): domain Eukaryota; kingdom Metazoa; phylum Chordata; class Mammalia; order Primates; family Cercopithecidae; genus Macaca; species Macaca nemestrina. The sequence goes on from NC_092130.1 coordinate 150,840,247, forward strand.
AATTTCAATATTACATATATCTGACAAAAAAAACAATTAGGTGGAATTTGAACAGACCAACTATGGTACCTGCATCTAGCACATATCTAGATGAGATACTTTCAGAGCTTAGTCTCAAGCTCAAGTGACTTTCCCACCTCAGCCTCCTGAGATGTTGGGATTACAAACATGAGCCACTGTGTCCAGTCCTTCAGTCACTCTTTTGTGCTTTGTAACTTATACACATGTCATATATGTAATATATATTAAATATCTCAAAATAGGAACATAAAACTAAAACAAATGCATTGGTTATAGATCCTAATATAAAATAAAATACTGTTTTATAAACTAACCTACAGTACAAAGGTACCCCAATGTCTAAATCCTTGTCTCTCAGGGAGCCATATGTTCCTAAAGTTTCTGAAAGTGTCCTCTTCTTTCTTCTTCTTTTACCTCCCCTTCCTTCTCTCTCCTTTTCTTCTTCCTCTTTATTCTCCTTCTTAGTTATTGTCCTGAAAATATTTAAGTATATATATCTACTTCAATTACAAGTTTAAACAATTAATACTAGTGTTTTCTGCATCCTTCCAATGACTAACTTAGGACTACAGAGTCAATTTTAACTATAATGGCTACATGATAGTATGAGTTTAGTAAATGGAATTACCTTTATGTTTATGATTCATTGAATTAACAAATCATTTTACTCTTTTATGTTTTCAAGTTAAGGTGGAAAAAACAGAGGTCAACAAATAATTAAGTAATGTATTGTTGCTAGCCCAAGACCGTGGAACCCCGCTGCACACTGTATAAATTCAGTTGTTTGAATAGTAAAATTAAAGCTGATGAAAGAATGCAAGCATCACATACCACACACTAAAGAAAGTATGCTAAATTCAATACATTTTTGTTTGTTTGCTTGTAGCAACATTTTTGTTTGTTTCTTTTGTTTTGTTTTGTTTTTGAGACGGAGTTTCGCTCTTGTTGCCTAGGCTGGAGTGCAATGGTGTCATATCAGCTCACTGCAACCTCTGCCTCCTGGGTCCAGGCGATTTTTCTGCCTCAGCCTCCCCAGTAGCTGGGATTACAGGGACCCGCCACCATGCAGGCTTTTTTTGAATTTTTGGTAGACATGGGGTTTCACCATGTTGACCAGGCTGATCTCGAATTCCTGACCTCAGGTGATCCACCCACCTCCGCCTCCCAAAGTGCTGGGATTACAGGAGTGAGCCACTGCACCTGGCCTGTTTTTGTGTTTTAAGTGGGGATTTAGTTTCAGCAAATCATCAAACCTTTATATTAATATGATATTATGTTAATTTATCACCTAATTAATCAATATTTTAATGTTTATACTTAATTAGTAACTTTTTGATATTGCATTTGTATAAATAATGTATTAGGGAATTGATTACTAGTTTCATGTTTTTGTGTAATTATAATTAAGTGATTTGTCATCACTGAAAGCGAAATATTTTTTCTCTTAAATGCTATGACTAATTGAATGTCTTTGAGATCACCAAATTGTGCTATGAAAAGCACAGATAATTTTTAAAGTGATTTATTTATGTTGACTTGAATTCTCATTTGAAATTTGGAGAAAATCATTAATAGAACAAAAATTTACATCTCAAATCATAGCTAGGACTTACTATAAGCAATTTAAACCAACATTAAGTAGCAGATCAGAAGGCAAAGATGATTATGCTCCTGCATTTTACAATGCTACTTTTAAACTTATCTAATAAGGCTTGGAGGATACCAAATGAACTTTTCCTTAGAAAGGTTATATCACGATTTCTGTGAAATCTGACTAATGTTTGTTATTCTTGCACAGCGTGTTAGCTCACTGCACACAGGTGGGTGTCATGGGATAGGTAGAGTGCTGCTTCGCCAGCTGGAAGCTTCTGTGGCTGGGGGCGCATTTGCCTCAGTTTTGCTTAGGCACACTGGGCTCATTCCACCCATTCATCCTGGCAGGCTATGCTTGGCTTATGATACTGGCCGTGATCCCACACCTGCCAAGGGCAAGCCAGGCACAAAGCGGTGAGAGGTGAGTGAGCGAGTGTGGGGTCCAGCTGCTGCTCACAGCCAGACACTCTGGCTGCCGCAGATGGACAGCTCCAGGTGCCAGCATGGGAGGCAGCTCCCTCCGAGGCTGCGGCTGGACCAGGCATACCACAAGCAGCTTCCACTGCTGGCACTGGGGAATGCAGTGGTGCCCAGAAGCTAGAAGATGCCAGGAACCACATTGCCCCAAAGGGGGTGTCACAGCCCTGGCTCAAGGAGCTCCTATGTCTGGGCTCCCAAAAGGGCTGCAGCTCTTCTCTTTTTCTCTCTTCTCTCCTTCTCTTTGCCCACAACGTGGTGAGGAAGGGGTGTGTCTCAGCTTTGTTTGTGTTATAGTTCTTTCAGTCACACCATTCAGCCGGTTCTGAATTCTTGTCCATGTCCAGGAAGAATTAAGTATGCAAATAACTGGAGAGTGAGCTAGGCAAAGAGGTACTTTATTAAGAGATAGTACAGCTCTCAGGAGACCTGAAGTGGGTAGCGCCGTTTGCAGGCAGGTCATATCATTATCTGCCTGTGGCTGGGTCCAGGGTTTCTACAGGTTTCAGAGGGGAGAAAGCACGCGCTGCTTAGACTGTGGGTGACCATGGGAGGGCCTGGGAAAAACACGGTAAGTTCTCACTCCAGTCCACAGAACTGGCAGCCCAGTTTCCATGCTTCAGGCCCTCCCTGGCTGGAAGGTGGGGCTTTACTGGGGACCAGCCCCTTTTTGCACTGGAGACTGTCTGTCTCCTACCACCATAAACCTGCTATCCAGAGTGCCAATGGTCCCCAGGCTATTTGTGCTGACGGATAACTGCATGTTCACATCTAGCTGCCCTCAGCCACCCCTCAGCCTTGCTCCCATGCTCATTGGTGCCCAAAGCTCAGAGGGCGCCCAGGCAACAGGGTGATGGTGTGTCAGTGCTGTCTTGAGCACAGGCACACCTGGCCGGATGGTGACAGCACCGTCACTCAACCTCAATTTTGCTTTGAAATTGAAGTGGCACTGGCAGTAGGATGAGGCCATGCAGTGGAAGCAGGCACTTCTGAATCTGTGGGGGCAGGGACTTCCCACGACCCCTAGAGTGCAGGGATACGTGGGTCCACAGCCGCTGCTGGGTGGCTGCAGCTGTGCCCAGGAGGGCGGTGCTCCTGCCTCACCAACTCAGAAGCAGGTGGGGCTTCTGCCTGTTTCCGGCTCCACCAGCTCCGTGGAGTGAGCAGCCCTGGCCAGGCCTCCCCTGCCAAAGACAGCGTCTTCACAGTGGCTGCTCCAGATGGGGCCCCACTGCCGTCATTGGTACGTACAAGATATTTATGTTTATTTTATGAGTGAATAAATGAATGAACAAGTCCTGCAGGAAACTATTTTATATTAAGCAGAATTGCTCTCTTCCAATAGAAGTCCTATTCCAGGAGTCTAAGTGTCAGAAACAGATTGTCTCTTCTGGCCTGTGCCTGATTCTTTTATGCTTCACTTAATCTCCTGGCATGTTCTTGCTCAAATGCTTCTCGTAAGTTCATCTAGATATAGTTAAGTATGCAAGATGCCTTATGAAGCCAGTGTTATTTCACTATTATATGATTAAAATTTTGTAACAGTTTGTTAATTTTATAATAATAGCTTACTAATTTTGAGATTTCATAAATGACTCCAATGTGTAGTTGATATAAATGCATTTCTGCTATAGTACGTCTACATCTATAAATGTATATTTATTATACATCTAAAGAGCATAGTAAATATAAAATTCCAGGGCAAATCACCATGTGTGGAATCTGCAAAGTAAATATAAGATAATAATAAAATTGGTATCAGGGTTGGGATTCATTCACCTCAAGTATGAAAGAAAGGCAAGAGAAAGAAAAAGGAGAGAAGTCTTTTTTTAGAGACGATATTGGGAAGAAGATATCTTTAGATAAGAATATGATGTGATATTCATTTCCTCTCCTACAGAGAGGAGGGCTTGATCCCTGGACTCAAACATTCTTCTGGGGTGTGGACTCTCACCGAGATCTATGAAGAATTTAATATACAATTCTTTCATCTAGGAGGTAGAACGAACTAAGTCTGACTCTCACCTCGGAATCCTTGCACGAGAAAGAAGGACTTAATATAACTCTTTAGAGGAGGTCACCGATTTGGGATGAGCCTACACTCTCTGTATGTGTTTTAACAATGAATGCTTTTATGGTTCTCTCTTAGTGGGCTTGAACTGTGCAAAGAGCAAGCCATCTTGACTTTTGTCCAATAGCGCCACCTGGAGTCATGGAGGGAATTCAGCAGCAAAAAGCTAAAGATGCATCCCCAGAGCTCATGAAAGAGTGGTCAAGATCAGTTAGAATAGAGGTTAATTTGCCATGGTCAAGAGAATGCAAAAGAGAAAGGACTAGCAGGAAACCTTAGAAGATTTCACAGAAGAAACTCTCCCCCAGTGTATGTCATGCCCCTAGTACTCAACGATAGTTAAAACAAGAAATGCCATTAATTTGAAAATAGCATCTATAAAAGAAGGCAGGAGAGGGAATTTTTTTAATAAGATAACTTTAAAAATAAAAAAAATTCATTATACCAATTTTTAATCCTGAAGGCTTACAGCTTAAAACAGGCTGGCTAGAGTGGATTAGAAATATGCTATTAAATTCAAATTCAGAGTTGAAATTAATATCTTGAATTGAACATTCTAATTACTAAATTGTGTCTGTGATAATAATAAAAGTACCTCTAGAACAAATTTTATTTACAAGTGAGAAGAAACACCCTGACAGTTACTTCACTAAGTATATTTTAAAGAGGCAGTGAGGGACAAAAACAAATTTGGATATATTAAAAGGAATTGTTCAACATACAGGTTATGTACGAACATGTAACACTTTTCTTACATAATTTATTTCTCTACTCTGCACCCTCAAGACAAGTGACTTTTTTCTTTGACATGGTTAAGTGTGGTTTTATTTCTATTTCCTCTAAATTTGTTGTCTAAATTCTGTGGCCTAGCCAAAGCTGATAGGGCAAATACCACTATCACAAAGATTCTGTTAATAAGGATCAACATATGTTTCATAAACATTCTTATGAAACTGTGCATGGATTTCAATATTTTTTGCACCAAAATAAACTCATACTCACTTGTTACTATGTCCAAAAGGGACCTAATTTTAGGCATTAAGAAGGATAAAAATAGTTTGAGAACAGCCCCTATTAGAGCATCATGCTTTCTGCTAAAATTGAGACAAAAATAAACATCAAATTTATGGTGAAACCTGGGTTGAAGAATGGGAAAATCACTGATGCTTTTTGAAAAGTTTATGGAGACAAAGAAATCAGCAGTTTACAGATAGATAACTTTTTTTCAGAAGGATTAAGATGATTTTAAGACAAATCCCGCAGTGGCAGGCCATCATGATAATTTTTCCTTTCCTCCCTTCCTTCCTTGCTTCCTTTCTTCCTTCCTTCCTTCCTTCCTTCCTTCCTTCCTTCCTTCCTTCCTTCCTTCCTTCCTTCCTTCCTTCCTCCCTCCCTCCCTTCTTCCTTCCTTCCTTCTTTCCTTTCTTCCTTTTTTCTTTCCTACCTTCCATTCTGGTTTTTTCCCCTATCTTTCTCTCTTTTTCTTTTTGCCGAGACAGGATATCACTCTGTTGCACAAACTGGGGTGCAGGGGTGCAATCACAGCTCACTGTAGTGTTGACCTCCCAGACTCAAGCATTTCTCCCACCTCAGCCTGCTAAGTAGCTGGGACTACAGGTGCATACCACCTTGCCCAACTATTTTTATTTACAATTCTGAAGGGATAAGGTCTCACTATGTTGCACAGGCTGGTCTTGAACTGCTAGGCTCAAGCAGTCCTCCCATCTCAACCTCCCAAAATTCCGAGATTACAGGAGTGAAGAAAAAAAAATAATTTCATTTGTACCATAATTGAAAAAAAACAACAATTAGCAGCATGAATAATAGCCAACACCGTAGACATCTCAATTAGTTCAACGTATGCAATTGTAATTGAAAACATAATCTTTAGCAAATCTTTCACTCAATGGGTGAAATTGTTGCACCAAAATCAACTGCACATAAGAACAGAGCTTTCAACTGAAATTTTAAACAAATGGGATCAATATCCTGTAGCATTTCTTCAAAGAATTGTAACAAAAGATTAAACATGGCTTTACTGGCATGATCCTGAAAACAAGGCACCGTCAGAGCAATGGTCACCAAGAGGTAAAAATGGTTCAGTCAAAGCAAAAAGGGACCAACAGAGAGCAAAAGTCATCACAACAGGTTTTACTTGTTTATTTATTTGGTCTGATCATGGCATTTCTTTTGTTTATTCTTTGGAGGGCCAAAGAACAGTAATATCTGCTTATGATGAGAGTATTCTGTAAAAGTTAGTCAAAAGTTTAGCAGAAAATCACTCCTCATTTTTTCAAATAAACTATACTAATTATATGTTTTCTGAAATCTTCCAGAAACCAAGATAAAGCAAAAATTATTCCTTCATGATATGGACATGTATTTTGAATATCAGGACATTTCCTCAAAAATAACATAGGATATTCTGGTCCCTTCATCTGGCTTACAATTATTAATAAAATCCATTGATTCCTGCTTTTGTCTATATACTCTTTGATACCACACTTCCCTAGTTCTTCATTTTAGGTAATGTTTTGTATGCTATTTCATATTATATTTATCAGATATTCTTTTTTAAAAAATAAATTTTCATGTTTATATTTCAGGTTTACAACATGATTTTATGGGATACACATAGATAGTAAAATGGTTACTAATGTAAAGCAGATTAACATGTTTATAATCTCATACATTTTTATGACAAGAGCAGCTAAAATCTAGTTAACAAAAATTTCTAATACAATACAATTTTGTTAACATTATTAGTTCTCACTCATGTTGTACATTAGCTCTCTAAACTTGCTCATGCTACATATCTGCTAGTTTGTATTTTTTTTTTTTTTTTTTTTTTGCCTACTTCATTACATTTCCTCATCACCCTCCTCCCTTCCTATGGAAACCACTGCTTTTTTCCCCTCAATCTGTGTATTTGAGTTTTTTTTTTAATATTTCAAATATAAGTAGAATCATGCATGCAATGTTTTCTGTGTCTGACTTATTTTACTTATCATTATGTCCTTCAGTTTCATCCATGTTGTGGTAAATGGCAGGGTTTCCTTATTTTTGAAGGCTGAATAATATTCCATTTCATATATACTACATATCTGTAACTAAATGTCTATTGATGGACATTTAGTTTGTTTCCATATTTTGGCTATTATGAAAAATGCTGCAATGAACACAGGAGTCTAGATATCTTTAGGAGTGACTATTTCATCTCCTTTGCGTACATACCAAGAAAAAGAAAGGGGAGGGGGGTGCTGGATCATCAAATACTTCAATTTTTAATTGCTTAAGAAACCTACACACTGTTTTCTATAATGGCTACACTTATCTGTATTCACACTAACAATGTATTAGGGTTTCCTATTATCTATATCCTTGTCAACATGTGTTATCTCTTCTTTTTTAGATCATAGCCATTCTTTTGGGTGTTATGTGAAATTTAACAGTGATTTTTATTTTCATTCCCTGTTGATTAGTGACATTAAGCACCTTTTCATATACCTGTAGGTTATTTTTATATATTCTTTTTAATTTTGAAAATGATCTGTTCAGGTTTTTTGCTCATTTTAATTCAGTTTTTGTATTTTTATTAATGAATTGTATAATTGGAGTTATTTATACATTTTGGATAGTAATTTCCCCCAGTATTGTTTTGCCTCTTTATTTTGTTGATTGTTTCCTTTGGCATGCAGGAGTTTTTCATTTGATGTAGTCTCATTTGCTTATTTTTGTTTTTGTAGCCTGACCTTTTGGTGTGACAGCCAAAACATTGATCACCAAGAACTTAAAGATTATCAAGGAGATTTTTTCCCTATGTTCTCTTGTAGGAGTTTTATGACTTCAAGTCCTACATTTAGATCTAATTATCTCCTTATTCAATTATTGCACCCTTGACACGTGGGGATTATTTCAATTCAAGATGAGATTTGGGTGAGGACACAGCCAAACCACGTCAGGCCACCTCTGACCCCTCCCACATCTCATGTGCTCACATTTTAAAACATAATCATGCCTTCCCAACAGTTCCCCAAAGTCTTAACTCATTCCAGCATTAACCCAAAAGTCCAAGTCCAAAGTCTTATCTGACACAAGACAAACCCTTTCCACCTATGAGCCTGTAAAATCAAAAGCAAGTTAGTTGCTTCCTAGATAAAATGTGGGTAAAGGCATTGGATAAATACATCCATTACAAATGGGAAATATTGGCCAAAACTAGGGGACTACAGGCCCCATACAAGTCCAAAATCCAACAATAAATTATTAAATCTTATAGTTCCAAAATGATCTACTGTGACTCCATATCTCACATCCAGGTCATGCTGATGCAAGAGATGGGCCCCAAAACCTTGGACATCTTCACCTCTGTGGCTTTGCAGGGTACAGCCTCCCTCCTGGCTTCTTTCACTGCTTGCATTGAGTGCCTGTGGCTTTTTCAGGTGCATGGTCCAAGCTGTCAGTGGATCTACCATTCTGAGGTCTGGAGGATGGTGGCTCCACAAGGCAGTGCCCCAGTGGGAACCTTGTTTGGGGACTCCAACCCCACATTTCTCTTCCACACTGCCCTAGCAGAGATTCTCCATGAGGGTTTCACCCATGCAGCAAACTTCTGCCTGGACATCCAGGTGTTTTCATTCATCCTCTGAAATCTAGGCAGAGGTTCCCAAACATCAATTCTTGACTTCTGTGCATCTGAAGGCCCAACACCACACATAAGCCACCAGGGCTTGAGGTTTACACCCTTGAAGCAAAGGCCTGAGCTGTACCTTGACCCCTTTTAGCCACACCTACAGTGGCTAAGATGCAGGCCACCAAGTCCTGAGGCTCCACACAAAACACAATCATGACTTCCCAAAGTCTTAACTCAGTCCAGCATTAACCCAAAAGTCCAAATCCAAAGCCTTGTCTGCCACAAGGCAAATCCTTTCTACCTATGGACCCAGCCCAGGACATCAATTTTCCATCCTAGCCCTCTGGTCCTCTGATGGAAGGGGCTGCTGTGATCATCTCTGACATACTCTGGAGACATTTTTCCCATTGTCTTGGTGATTAGCATTTTGCTCCTCATTACTTATGCAAATTTTTGCAATAGGCTTAAATTTCTTTCCAGAAAATTGTTTTTTCTTTTTCTACTGCATTGTCAGGCAGCAAATATTCCACAATTTTATGCTCTGTCACCTCTTGAATGCTTAGCTGCTTAGAAATTTCTTCCACCAGATACCCTAAGTCATCTCTCTTAAGTTCAAAGTTTCACAGATCTCTAGGGCAGGGGCAAAAAGCTGCCAGTTTATTTGCTAAAGCATAGAAAGAGTGACATTTACTCTCGTTTCTGACGATTTCCTCATCTCCATCTGAGACCACCTCAGCCTGGACTTTATTGCCTATATCACTATCAGAATTTTGGTCAAAGTCATTCAACAAGTGTCTAGGAAGTTTCAAACCTTCTCATATTTTTTCTGTCTTCTGAGTCCTCAATGTTTCTACGAAGTTTCAAACTTTCCCACATTTTCCTATCTTTTCTTGAGCCTTCCAAACTGTTACAACCTCTGACTGATAGCCAGTTTCAAAGTCACTTTTTCACATTTTAGGGTATCCTTATAGCAGCACCCCACTCTTTGTGGTAGCAATTTACTGTATTAGTCTGTTCTCACAGTGCTATGAAGAAATACCCAAGAATGAGTAATTTATTAAATAAAGAGGTTTAATTGATTAACAGTTATGTATGGCTGGGGAGGCCCCAGGAAACTTACAATAATGCAGAAGGCTCCTCTTCACAGGGTGGCAGGAGAGAGAATGAGTGCCAAGCCAAGGGGGGAATCCCTTATAAAACCATCAGATCTCATGAGAACTCCCTCACTGTCACAAAAACAGTATGGGAGAAACTGCCCCCATGATCCAATTATCTCTATCAGGTCCTGCCCTTATACATGGGCATTATTACAGCTAAACTGTGTCAGTTCTCTATTCTGTTCCACTGGGCTAAGTTTCTGTAAATATGCAGGTATCATGTTCTTTTGATAACTATAGCTTTGCAATATAATTTTAAATAAGGAAGTGCTACATCTCTAACTTCATTTTTTCTTAGTATTGCTTTGGCTATTCTATTTTTGTGTGTGTATGTGATTTCATATTAATTTTAGAATTGCTTTTTTCTACTTCCATAAAAATGACATATTATTTTGATAGGAATTGCATTAAATCTTTACATTGCTTTGGGTAGTATGAACATTTTTACAATATTAATTTTTTTCCATTTGTAGGTATTAGATATCTTTTCATTTATTTGTTTCTTCTTCAATTTTTTCACCAATGCTCTATAGTTTTCAGTGTACCAGTATTTCACATCCTTGGTTGAATTTATTCCTCACTACTATTTTTATACTATCGTAAATGGGATAGTGTTCTTGATTCTTTTCAGATAGTTTATTATGTGAGTATAGAAATCCAACTAAGTTTTGTACGTTGATTTTACATCCTGTAAATTTACTGAATTCATTTACTTGTTCTAGCTGTTTTTTTCTGGAATTCATATTCTGGATAGGAATATACCATCTGTAAATAGACATCATTTTACTTTTCTTATTTCTGATTTTCATGGCTTTTACTTCTTTTTCTTTTATTTCTTTCTACCTGTCTTTGATAGGACTTCTAGTCCTGTTTGAATAAAAGGGGTAAGAGTGAGCATCCCCATCTTGTACCACATCGTAATGGGAAAGCTTTCGGTTGTTTTCTGTTAGCTGTGGATTCTTCAAAACCAGGCTTTATTGTGTTGAGGAATTTTTCTTCTATAACTAAACTGTTAAGAGTTTGTATCAAAAAAAGATTGTTAAACTTTGTCAAAATCTTTTTCTGTGTCAATTGAGAAGATTATGTTGTTTTTATCTCCCATTCTGTTAATGTGATATACCATATTGATTAATTTGCAACTGTTAAGTCCAGGCTTGCATGCCAAAGGCAGATCCCATTTGGTCTTCATCTATAACCTTCTTGATGTGTTGTTGAATCCAGTTTGCTAATATTATGTTGAGCATTTTGCATGATGCTAATTAGAGACATTGGCCTATAGTTTTCTTTTTTGTGGGGTCTTTGGCTTAGGTATCATCGAGGTGATACTGGCTTCATAGTATGTGTTTGGAAGTATTTATATTTCTTCGAATGTTTGCAAGGATTTAGCCATGAAGCCATCTGGTCCAAGACTTTTCTTTGTTGGAAGGTTTTTGATTACTTCTTTAATGTTTTTAATCATTCTTGGTCTGTTCAAACTTTCTATTTCTTCCTCATTCAATCCCCCTTGCCGAAAGATGTCACTTGGTACATAGTAGCATCTAATAAATACTGTAAAGATGTGTCTAGGTAAATAGTAATTAAATAGATAATTTCTACATATATTTTTATTGTGAGAAGTAAGTAAGATAATCCATGTGCTTAAAGTATTTAAAATATGTCTACTGCACAGGAATTCATAGACAAAGATTTGGTGTCATTGCTATAATTTAAGAGGATAGGAATTACTAGGTAACAATGTTTTGATCTAAGAAAAAGGAACAAACATATTGATACAGAATGAGTGGAGGTATATAATTGCATACCACATTGTGCTTGAGATACATTTTCCAATGTACAATAAGCTATGGTGCTTAAATAAAATTCTCTCTTCCTTTTAACGTGGGAAAGTTCATATCTGAATTATAATCTTGTCTTTCAGCAGCATATGTAGGTTTTTTTTGTCACAACAGGGATTTAAGTCCAGATAGAAGTGTTGTTAGCACATAGAATTTTAAACAAACTGGCATACATCACTTGCATTTATAACCTTTTTTTGAATTTTCTAATACCGAAAGATAAAAATCAATGGGTATAACTAGCCGGGCGCGGTGGCGGGCGCCTATAGTCCCAGCTACTCGGGAGGCTGAGGCAGGAGAATGGCGTGAACCCGGGAGGCGGAGCTTGCAGTGAGCCGAGATCGCGCCACTGCACTCCAGCCTGGGCGGCAGAGCCAGACTCTGTCTCAAAAAAAAAAAAAAAAAAAAAAAAAAAAAATCAATGGGTATTGTTAATATGGCGGTAATAGTTAATTCTACAAAGTTCTAGAGTAGAACTCAGGAGGCAAGATGAAAGTTGAAAAGAAAGGCAAATTAAAGAAACTGTGAAGATTATTTAGAAAACAGTACATTCTGCTTTTACTCAAGCTATTTAAACATATTCTTACAAATTGAGATATGTTATTAACTCATCTAAATAGTTGCTTCTATTTTTGGCTTAATTTTTAATAGAGACATCTTTGATAGAACATAATTAAATTGTCAGAAAAGGCAGAATAAGGGTGGACATTACACACATTTCCAGGTAGGTAAGACAAAAATTTCATTCTAAGTTTAGAGATTAATAAATATGCATTAAAGATTTTCTTTAAAAAAAGATATGGGAAAAATAACTAAATAATTCAAGATGTTGTGTTGAAGTTGAAAGACCGTAAAGAAACCCCCTAAAAAGATAAAATCATTACAAAATATTTACTACATTTTCAAAAATTGTAGTAATATTAATTTTCTTGTCTTTGAAAAACAAAGACAGTGAAGATACGACTCTGGCATCAAGTTGATTCCAATGTGTTGGGAAGCAAATGAGATAAGGAGCTGAATAATTTCAACATTGACAAGTATTACATTAAAGGGATATATACATGACTAACATAACATTGATAATGGAGGAGTCTGGTGGAAATATGAGTTAATAAACAGATGAGGAGAGGGAAAGAAACATTTAAATTTAGTTTTGAAGATATGTTTTAGTTTCTTATGATCATTAAGAAGACATCTGTTATAAGCAGAGAGATTGTAGAAAAAATATTTGGAAGTCTGCAGTAATATTTGGATAATCATAATAATCGTATATGAACAGAAAGTACACTTTATGGGAGGAATAGCCAGAGACTGATAGGAAAGAAAAATGTAAATTACATACCTGGCTTAATAGTTCTTACAAAGAGTATATTAGTATGCTAGTGCCCCAATACTTTAAACGTTTTTCCTAGAACAATGTTTTCCTACTTTCTGATGAAAAAGACTCCCATAAAAGCTCTTTGATAACCACCATCCCCTCCTTCAATATTGCTGCTCAACTGAAATCCCACTAATAAAACAACTTGTGTCATTCTTTAAGGACAAGACTCAAAAGGCTATTACTTGGAAGTTATATTTATTGCCTTCAATTCACTTGGAAGTATAAAGGACTGATAGATACCTTTTTTTTTTTTTAACCAAAGTACATTTAACAGGCAAAGAGATATAAAAAAAAAAAAAGGTAGAGATAAAAACATTCCCAGCAAGGGGATGAAACAAATACCTTGAGTAGGGGAAGTAAGCCTCCCTTATTTTATTTGGTCTCTGAGGCTTATGCTGTTACTAAAGAGGAGGAAAGAACCTGTCTTTTATTTATTTATTTCACCTCATTCACACAAACAATATTTTTCTGGATAATATAAGCTAAGCCTCATTTATAAAGTTCAATATCATCTGAAGTCATAGCATAAAGATTTACCAGAAAAGAAATCAGAACACAACAGTCGGAGTCACAATAAATGGTGTTCCTTTTTTCAGATTCATGTAAAGCCCTTGGATTCAGGAAAAAAACTAAACCTGCTATCACATAACATTATTACAACTATAACAAACGCTAACTATTCATCATTGCTGTGAATTTTTTGTGGACGAGAATGAGAGGAGGATGAAAGGAGTATTGTGTTATTTTTTGTGGTTAACTCCCACCTTTTATGTTATTTGTTCATCAAATGTTTAAGACGCTATTGTGCCTCCGACCCATTTGTGTAGTACTTAGTGTCTAGTATCTACAATGGAAGTTACCAGCATTATTTTCTCTGAATAATGTTCTCATCTGTCAGTGTTGATCTAATTGTCAGCAGCAACAATTACAGCAGAAGTCACTATGATCCTTGGAAAACCTTATAAAGACAGATGATTCTGACATTCTAAAGAAAAGGGTTGAGGACTCTCTATTCAATTACCTTTTACCTAGACACATTTTTCACAGTATTTATTAGGTGCTACTATGTACCAGGTGACATCTTTGGCAAGGGGGATACAAACCTGAATGAGTCAGTCGCTGTTGCAAAAACACATACCAAAGCCTCAGCAGCTTTCCCAGAGCAAATGTGAGAATACATTCAAGGTAGCTAAGGCTGCTGTTCTTGACTCCTCTCCCTTGTTATTGTTGTCAGCAATTAGTCGGAACAACTTCCTTTACCTTCATTTCAGAGTAAATGGAATGAAGGAACATTGTTTATGAAAGTGAAGAAGAGAATAGTGGGTTATTAAAAACAAAGATACTTCTTACAATTCATATTTTGGTGAGTCAGATGTTTACCTTTGTTGTGGCACATACACTTATTTATATTGGCAATATCTTAGTCCATTTGGTCTACTCTAACGAGGTACCATAAACTGGGTGACTTATAAACAACAGAATCTTTTTTGTTTGTGTTTTATTTTCTCACAGTTCAGGAGGAAGGAAGTCTGAGATCAGGGTGCCAGCATAGTTGGGTTGTGGTGAGGTTTCTCTTGTGGGTTGCAAACTGCTGACTTCTCTCCCCATTCTCACATGGCAGAAGAGACAAAGGAATTCTCTTGGACCTTTTATAAGCACTAATTCCATCCATGAGGACTCCACCCTCGTGATTTTAATCATCTCCCAAATGTCCGATCTCCTTATATCATCACCTTTAGTGTTAGGATTTAAACACATGAATTTTGGGGGGACACAAACAGTAAGATCATAACAACCAAGAATCTAAAATTCAGTGTAGGACATGGGTAGAGTTCTAATGGCTTTAAAGCTGGCAAAGTTAGAAAATATCTAAAATCAATAAATTTTATTTTCTTGAAGATAATCAGTCTCTACATAGACTGTCTTAAAATCAAACCTACATATATACATGTTTTATTTCATATACTATTTATTATAAAAGCATCTCTTTTTATTTTATGGCTTAAATGAGTATGCCAGATATAGAAATATACTGTTAAACATCTGTGCATGTGCAATTTTGAATAAATGTTCTTTAAAAAATTCTAGAAATGTAAATTGATATAGTCTTTAAATATATCTGATATTTTTATAAATATCTATTTAATTTATTAAAATCAAGTATGCAAACCAAGACTTAAGCATTTATCAATGTTTCAATAAAACTGCATTACATAAAGCACAGAAAATGTTGTCACACAGGTAGAAATAGGAACCTGAAAGCTATTGAGCACTGTATATTTCTCAAAGTATTACAATTGTAGAAACACCTGTGTTAAATAACTCTGAGTTGATCCACTCTAAAAATATAGAGTGCTTAATAGCCCGGGGAAGCAGATACATTGCCAACAGCCACAGGTGTTCACCACAGGAGGCCACAAAAAGTGTGATGATGAAGGATGTGATGACATTTCCCAACCCATAATATATATATATACCAAAATGAACGTATGCATGTGTAATTGAGTTGGTTTTTAAAAAATTGTTAATGTGGCATTTAAGCTATTTAAGAAAAAACAATAAAATTTGAAATGTGCATAATGTATTAGTTTTAAAAGTTGATTGCAAAGGGATACAATCAAGTTAGAATCAGAAATTTTATTTCAAAAACTTTTATATGTAATACTATATGAATAGTTTGTGTCCTACATTGAATCTGAAGTTATCAATAAGTCATTATATGAATGCATTTCATTATAATTAAATGCAACTTTTGAATTTTAGTAATGCAAATGAAAGCCTTCAGATAGACTATTTACTCTGATAGAATATAATAACGATGTTTCACCTAAGATTTTATTTTTTATTATTCATATAAAAATTTACAAGGAGCCATAATCAAATTGTTCCATATTTCTTTAACACGTACATGTAATCTTTTCATTTAATTCAACATAAAAATGATACTTGGTGAGGCATTTTATAAGCTTTATTAATGCCTCCTAGACATTCATATTTGTTAACAGATGTCAACACTTGATTATCCATGCTGATGGAAGGTTACAGAAGCATGGATAATGAAAATAGTAGGTAATTCAGAAAACTGCAGTACAGTCAAATGCACACACACAGAAAAAAGCTCACACATGTTTATTCAAATATGCCACCTTTCTCAGTCCTATAAGTAAATGACTCCAAAGTATTTTGTAAAAGAAGAGTTGCTGCCAAAGTACACGTAGATAAGAAAATACAGGTATTACTACCTGACCAAACAGAGAAAGAAGAATGTCTGTCTCTACCTCTAGAACCTAATAAATGATTTTACGTTTTCATGCAGGTAATTCCAACCTTTCCCTCTAGGTTATCTCTACCTGAGGTGTTCCAGTTATAGTACCAGGCTATTCGCAGTCTAGGGGAGAAAGTATGGCTTTAAGGTTATACACCATTTTAACTGGTAGTTCTGATCAATAAACAATGGTTATAGACCAGGAATAAAAAGTTAAACACCACATGTTGTCATTCATATGGAGAAGCCAGAAAAAGCTGTCTCATAAAAGTAAAAAGTGGGCCTGGCACAGTGGCTCATGCCTGTAATCCCAGCACTTTGGGAGGCTGAAGCAGGTGGATCACCTGAGGTCGCGAGTTCAAGACCAGCCTGACCAACATGGAGAAACCCCATCTCTACTGAAAATACAAAATTAGCCAGGCGTGGTGGCAGATGCCTCTAATCCCAGTTACTTGAGAGGTTGAGGCAGGAGAATCACTTGAACCTGGGAGGCAGAGGTTGTGGTGAGCTGAGATCACGACACTGCACTCCAGCATGGGCAACAAGAGTAAGACTTAGTCTCAAAAAAAAAAAAAAAAAAAAAAAAAAAAAGTAAAAAGTGGAACAAAGAATGCTACAGATTGGAAAGGGTAGGGAGAATGGGGGCATAGGAATAGATTTGTTAAAGGACACAAAATTACGCCTAAGTAGGAGGAATAAGTTCTAGTGTTCTGTACCACTGTTGGATCATTATATTAACAAAATATACAGTATCAAATAGTTAGAATGAGAATGTTGCATGTTTCCAAAACACACAAAAAAAGATAAATGTTTTGGATGGGTATGCTAATTACCCTAATATGATCAGTAAACGTTGTATGCATTAAAACATCACTATATACTCGACAGATATGTACAATTATAATATGTTAATTTAATAAATAAAATAAATATATATTAAAGTTTTTTAAAAGTACAGTGGGCTATTAAGCAGAAATAAAAATAACCCCAAATACTGACATTTGTGAAATAAGACTTATGCCACTAAGGATATTTGTTTAGCTACTTCAAAAGAAACCAACTGCCACTGGCATAAATAAGATACAAATTTATTTCTCTGTTGTGTAAAGCATGACCTGCTAAGAGTGGCAAGATGATCAATTTCTTGACTCCATAAGGACACATAGTCATCTAGGTTCATTGCGTTTTGTTGTATTCTCATAATATGGCTGAAGACAATTCACCACATGCCCACTTCCCAGTCCACAGGAAGGGGAAGAGGAAATGGAAGACAAATAGTTTTTATTCAGTGAGGGTGATCTGAAGAAGGTAGCATTGTATTTCTCAGAACTTAAGTACATGTTCAAGAGTGTCTGTAATGGAGACTGTGAAATATAATCTTCAACTTAGATTTATCTGCTCAACTGAAATTTGAAACTTCAATGAATAAAATAAATAAGACAAAAATATGTTTTTGAAGATTATTATAATCTTTTCCAGAGAGAAAACAAGAAGAAAAGACTGTATTAAATTATAATGAAGAGCAAGGACTCCTCGCTTTTCTGAACGGAAATGGTTGAATTCAGGTCAAATTCTGAGGAAAGAAAATGAACTTAGGTCTATAGATTCCAAGAAGTTCTCCATAGATTCTAGAAATGTTTAAAGTCTCCATGTTTCCTATTAAGACAATGACCATCATTATTTATTGTGATTGAGGCACTATATTCTTTTTTAAAAAATTCACAATTATAATCACTTTATTTATTTATTTATTTATTTATTCATAAGTTATTGGGGTACAAGTGGTATTTGGTTATATGAGTAAGTTCTTTAGTGGTGATTTATGAAATTTTGGTGGATCCATCACCCAAGCAGTATACAGTACACCCTATTTGTAGTATTTTATCTATCAACCCCCTCCCACTCTTCCCCCCAAGTCCCTAAGGTCTGTTGTACCATTCTTACACCTTTGTGTCCTCACAGCTTAGCTCCCACATGTCAGTGAGAACAGACAATGTTTGGTTTTCCATTCCTGAGTTACTTCACTTAGAATAACAGTCTCCAATGTCATCCAGGTAACTGCAAATGCTGTTAATTTATTCCTTTTTATGACTGAGTATCATTCCATCATATATATGAAATACTACTAAGTATTATATTTCAATAATGACTTATTTTCCCTTGGGTAAATACCCAGTAGCGGGATTGCTGGATCAAATAGTAGTTCTACTTTTAGTTCTTTAAGAAATCTCAACACTGTTTTCCATAGCAGCTATATGAGTTCACTTTTTGACTAGCTGTGTAGAAGTGTTCCCTGTTCACCATATCCACACAAACGTCTACTGTTTTTTGATTGTTTGATTACGGCCATTCTTGCAGGTGTAAGGTGGTATCGCATTGTGGTTTGGATTTGCATTTCCCCGTTGTTGGCCGTTTGAATATCTTCTTTTGAGGATTGTCTATTCATGTCCTTAGCCCACTTTTGATGGGATTGTTTGCTTTTCCTTTACTGATATGTTTGAGTTTATTGTAGATTCTGAATATTTTGTCAGATGTATAGATTGTGAAGATTTTCTCCCACTCTGTGTGTTGTCTATGTACTCCGATGACTGTGCCATTTACTGTGCAAAAGCTCTTTAGTTTAATTAGGTCCCAAGTATTTATATTTGTTTTTATTACATTGACTTTTGTGTGTATGGTCATGAAATCCTTGCCTAACCCAATGTCTAGAAGGGTTTTTCCAATGGTATCTTCTGGAATTTTTATAGTTTCAGGTCTTAGGTTTAAGTCCTTAATTCATCTTGAGTTGATTTTGTATAAGGTGAGAGACGAAGATCGAGTTTCATTCTCCTGCGTGTGACTAGCCAGTTATTCCAGCACCATTTGTTGAAAAGGGTGTCCTTTCCCCACTTGATGTTTTTGTTTGGTTTGTCAAAGATCAGTTGGCTTTAAGTATTTGGGTTTATTTCTGGGTTCTCTCTTCTGTTCCATTGGTTTATCTCTTGTACCACACTCTTTTGGTGACTATGGCCATGTAGTATAGTTTGAAATCAGATAGTGCGATGCCTCCAGATTTGTTCTTTTTGCTTAGTCCTTCTTTGGGTATGTGGGCTCTTTTTGATTCCATATAAATTTTATAATTGTTTTTTCTAATTCTGTGAAAAATCATGATGGTATATTGATGGGGATTGCATTGAATTTTTAGATTGCTTTGGCAATATGGACATCTTCACAATATTGATTCTATCCGTCCATGAGCATGGGGTGTGTTTCCATTTGTTTGTTTCATCTATGATTTATTTCAGTAGTGTTTTGTAGTTTTCCTTATAGAGGTCTTTCAACTTCTTTGTTAGGTATATTCCTAAGTATTTTATTTTACTTTTTTGCAGCTATTGTAAACGGGGTTGAGTTCTTGATTTCATTCTCCACTTGGTTGCTGTTATTGTACAGAAGAGCTACTGATTTGTGTACATTAATCTTGTTTCCGGAAACTTTGCTGGGCTCTTTTATCAGTTCTAGGAGCTATCTGGATGAGCCCTTAGTGTTTTCAAGGTAAATTAATACATCATCAGCCAACAGTGACAGTTTGGCTTGCTCTTTACGATTTTGATGCCCTTTATTTCTTTCTCTTGTTTGATTGTTTGAACTTCAAAATTAATTTAAGAAAAGATTCATGAGATAGGAGATTGAATGAATATGTAATTGTAGAATAGGATATATGATAAAGTTTATTGGAAAAAGGATAACTATCAATACATAATAATATTTATTTTAATCTATATGCTCAGTAACCCTTGAAAACAAATGGGATACTTAGTCTACAGCCTGAAGAATTTATGTTTATAAAAGATAAGTAAATAGTAGACATGGAAGCTAGTAAGAAGTTTCACTCCCACAACTCTTTTTCTGACAAACTAGGATTTGTCACATTTATCCAGGATAATATTGAGTTCTGAAAGTCTGTGGTTCTTGGATGGTTAGACAGATGATGAATGGTGGTGATATTGTTAACATAGTGATAAACCAAAATATTTATCATTTAAAAAATCTCCCATTTAAACTGTGTCTTCAGTAGATTATGATATTCCTCAGAAAAAATAAAAACTATGTAATAGTCATCTTCCATTGGCTAGTAGTCAAAAACAAGTACTTTAGACTGCCCGTGTTCAAATTCCCGATTCCTTTTCATACTAGCTGTTACCTTAGCATAGTCAATTAGTCTCTCTGTACCTCATTTTTAGCATCTTTATAATAAATTCTGCCTTATGAGTTGTTATAACAATTAAGTAAATTAATTTTTAAATTTTCAAGAAGATTGCCTGACAGTTACTTTATTTGAGCCCCATAAATGAAATGTCTCTATAAATATATACAAATTAGACATTCAGTTGATGTTTATTATATAAACTAAAATGATAATATAAAAGAAGCAAGGTTATTGTCTGGAACTATGTTGTAAACATTTTAGTGCTGCTTATTTACTAAAAAATGTTCCTAAGTAATAATAATATTGAAACTCAGAAAGTTTTCTCAGTGAAAGTATAGATGAGAGCTAGATAAGCACTTGGAATGTATATTAACTCTTTTAAACCATTATAGTACCATTTATTGCACTAAAGCTTGAAAAAACACTAGGAGGAAGAAGGTCAAGGAGCTGAATCTTGAATTAGTCACTCACTGCCAAATATACTCGAGGAAAAAAAATGGCAGTGCAAGAAAACATATTATCTGTTGATATCTAGGTTGTTGTCCCCCAGATCTAATCTGTTGTACACTGAGCAATGGGATTGAAATGCAAACTTGTAGACTTAAATTGTACCCTTTAACATGAAAAACTTAGATAAAAAAAGAGTCTGATCAGACTCTTTCATACATTCTTTTAACCTAGTACTTCAAAGAACAAGGTAGTCTCCAAAGATAAAGATATTTTCCTACCTGATTTTATCATAAAAAATGAAATTCAAGAAGAAAAGTGACCCAAAAGATCCAAAACAAGAGAAAACATTACATATTTCCACTTAGTGATATCTAAAGTTTATTTTCTTTTCTCTTAAAAATTCAATTGCCAACTCATATGCTTGTTTTGTACCCAGTTTGTGCTAGACTTATTTGATTTCAAAAATATAATGGAAATTATATTTTCATTAATGGAAATCCTGTTGACAGAAACAGAAGTCAGGCAGTCCAGAAAACTAAGCCTCTTAAAAAATGGTACAAATGAGTGATTTACTCATATCACAGTAATCCTTCAAGAATATTTTCTGGAAATATTTGCAACTGGTGGGCAAGCAGGCAGGTAGCCAGAGTCCCCAAGGGTGTTATAAGAAATAAAAGTGGTATAAACTTCTTGCTATCACATGAGAATGGTAAAGTTTACCCTTTGAAAAATATAGGACTATTATTTAGAGCTGGGTGCTTTCTTGGAATATCAGTACTAATGAAGTTTGTCCTTAGCTGGCAGTAGTTTTAGAAAACATTTTACCTCTATCTACACTCAAAAATTAGCTTGCTTTTACCTGCATTAAAGGAACTCATATCCAGACCTTTTCTCTGTTGCTGTCTTTCTGTTAATTATATCTTCGTAATTGGTTTTGTTAAGCCACATATCTTCTATTATAAAGGGAATAAAAAAACACAAATTCCTCAAAATTGATTTTTGGACTCTTTAATTCTAAGTGCATTATTTGAAAATTATTTGCATCCTGAGATTTAAAAGCAAGCATGCCCTTATAAGGAGCACCTTGTTGCTAACAGTTGCCTTCATATACATCTCAGAATCCAAATTTCTGGAGTCAGTGGACCCAACCCTTCAGGTGTCATATGAATATGAGATTTTTGCTATTGTATCTCATCTTGTCCCATGTGCCCAGTATATTTATTTACATAGAACTAAGGCACACATTGACACTTTTTTGCTTCTACAAGGTCAGGCTCATTATTTCCTTCAAAGTTTCAGCAATTATCATGGAATACATACAAAAGGAGCGTGGAATTTCTTTGATTCTACGTCACCTATGCTATTTATTACTGCATATATTGGAAAAATTTCAGGTTTGCTTTAAAGATATTTTTCCAACAAAAGTTAGTAAATGTAATGAAAAAGAGCAAGTTAGGTTATTATATTTACAAAGTAACTGACTTACTAAATGTAATTTGTTTTTATTTATTAAAAAAGTCAACAATATAATCTAATAAGAAGTAACCTTTAACCAAGAACAAATCAGTTCATAATACTGTATCTTGCCCCTCTCATTTGCTATGAACTAATAATTTTTCGTATATGTTTGGGATATGTACTTTTATAATGTGAGAAATACAAATTTAGTTTTTATATCTTTTTCTTTCTTTCTTTCTCTTTCTTTCTTTCCTTCTCTTTCTTTCTTTCTTTCTTTCTTTCTTTCTTTCTTTCTTTCTTTCTTTCTTTCTTTCTTTCTTTCTTTCTTTCTCTTTCTTTCTTTCTTTCTTTCTTTCTTTCTTTCTTTCTTTCTTTCTTTCTTTCTTTCTTTCTTTCTTTCTTCTTTCTTTCTTTCTTTTCTTTCTCTTTTCTTTTCTTTCTCTTTCTTTTTTTTCCTAAAAATGTCTGTATACATTGTGTCTAAGTCCCAGTTCCTATTAAAACAGAAATGTGAGAGCTCTGGGTTTCTTAATTTATCAGTTGGTTTATACAGAAGTATATAGGAAGGCTCAGGTTATCTATATCTATATCACATCTATGACTCATTCAGCCCTGAGTTTGGGTTCTGCTCTTTCTATTTCAGATTTTCCAACTCAAGTATAATGCAATATACAGTGTTAATTCTAACAGAAGAAAATATAAATTATTTGTTGAGTTTCATAAACACAACAGTTCTAGAGAATGGGATAAAACACAAACATATTACCATCAGGATTTTTTTTAATTATCAGGAATTAAAGCAGATTTTATGACTATGTCAAATAAAAATGGTATTACAATATTTTTCAGATCTTTAGATTATTTTTAGGTTAAAATAAAAGGTGCAATGAAACAGCAATACAAAATGAAATGGTAAACATTTGAGACAGAAAATTGGCAGTAGTTTCAAGAGAAATAAAAAAAATGTATACTCTTATGTTGGAACCGAACTGTCGATTCCCTCCTGGGCAGGGGTCGCCGCGAAGGATCACCGACACGAGATTCACAGCAGAGAGTTATTTATTACTAGCGCGCTAGGGTCCCAAGCTCTAAGTTGGCCCTGGGACCCCGACTGCTTGTTACAGGCTGTTTATATAGGCAAATACAAGTTCAAACACAGCTTAGGGCGCGAAATTCAAACAAAGCTTTAGGCGCGTGGTAATTGGGTCTGTCTATGGCCTGAGCAAGGTGTCTTATGCTAATTGGTTAGAGCAGGACCTTATGAGGTTTTTTCTTGGAGTTGCTGATTCCAGGAACTTCGAGGCAGGGTGGGACCCCCGGAATTGGCAGGGTGGGACCCCATGAGGTTGTTTCCCGGAATTGGCAGGGAGGGACCATATCAGGGTGGGACCCTATCGAGGCAGGGTGGGACCCTATCCAGAGCCACCTGGTGTTAATTTTTTTTATATGAGGCCTAGTTTCTAAGTTTTATGCGGCCTAGTTTCACTTATAATTAAATAATTATATATCAGGAAATTTAATTTAGCATAACCCCCAAACTAAAAAACCAAATAGTTGGGTACAGACATATATACTGCATTTTGATAAAGTTAGTATGACAAGTGTATATTTTAATTCTCCGGAGCTTCAAATAATATGTGGCAATAGTGTAAATATTAAGATATAATAAAATTCATAACCATGCTCAATGGATTATAAATTTCTCTGTAGTCCAAAAGTGAAAGACAAACCAACCGAAACTACCCTTCCAATATCACATAGGAATAATCTTGTGAGTTTCATAATTTTCAGCAAAAACTTTGGAGGAGTTCTATTCCAGGATGTTAACCAGGGTCAAATCCCCCCTCCATTAGGTCACTGAGGGCCCAGCGAGGCTCATAATTTCATATCAGGGTCTAAGGCTATTATTTTTATCCCCTCAAAATGTGG